>NW_024467478.1:0-600000 GCF_001561935.1 Penicillium griseofulvum
TCGGACAGCCCGCTTGCCACCCCTCTCCCCCTCCCCCCTTACTCCTTGTTTTCAGTCGCAATATGCGGCTGAGTCCTTGTCGCCGCGGTCTTCACCTCAACTGAACTCGTGGAATTTGATGATTTGGCTTGACTACGTACGGATGCCTCGAAGACGTCCCTTCCGGTCTTTCTTGAAATACACATGCTCGTGCAATGCAATATAGGTTATCCATTCACAAAATGACTTACTCCACAAAAGCCTGGATTATTTTAACTGTCTGATTTCTATCGAAGGATTCACTTGCCTCACTAATCACACGAGTGCTTCGTCGCTCGTGCCCACCCTGGTGTCCCGTCCTTGTGACCCGCTTCCTTCAGTCTATGTGGTCTACGATATGCGGGGAATCTGTGGGGAACACTAGAATCGGAAAGATCAGTGCGAGTCAACCCGGGGGCCAACAACTCTCTCTTCGCTGGACCGAGTGCCATAGACCCCAGACTTTCCCTGTTACCATCGAAATGAGCCGTTGGCCGAGTATCGGGGACACACCAAGACAAGCCAAGGCCCGAGGAACAGCGCCAAGAGAGCTTGGATCCCGAGTCCATATTATTACCTTCTTTTTGATTTGACGGCATCGCCGCTATTTCTGGGGTGTCATTTTCAACGCCACACAATACCCCTAGCACATGGCAGCAAACATTCAAAGATGAAATTAAACCTGCAGCCGTCCCAAGGAGTTTGCACTGCAGCTGCAGCTCAGCATTCTTTTTCATAGTGTCAGATGTCGATTTTCCTCGCAATATACACTTCCAGTGCCAAGATTTGTGGTCTCTCCGCGGAGGAACTTTAATGAGGTTCGGAGACTATCCGAAGGGCGGGCAAATGAGGAAGTCTGCAATTAAGGTATGCGTCACATCTGCCCCAGTTTGCAAGGATAATTAGAGTGGTCTGGGCGCAACAAAGAGCGCCATTGATGTGAACCTTCGAGGGCCATTGGCCCACCACCACCACCACCCGTGCTTGGCGTGGGGTAAGGGCTGGGTATGAGCTGCGATACACTTTGATACATGGACGATCGAACTCTGTCCCTCGTGGATAGCTAGAGTTACACGCTTATTCCTGCCCGAACATCGGAGAATTTAGGAATGTGGATTGGATAGTTTAGACAAAGGCTCGGCGCAGGGTCCTGTATGAGGCCTCATGGCGCAATATATTCCAATTTAAGAGATCGTTCATGCCCGCTCTCTGCATAAAAATTTCCCCTCGAATGCAGCCCCTTACAGTCTTCTCTCTTCTACTGTCAGCCTCAAAGATCTCTACTGAATCAATCGTCTTTGTCCGAGCTTCGTTCTCTCGAGTTTTGCGGCACTGCCACATTGTCTCTCGTACTGATTCATAGCCTCGATCCACGATTGACCTGTTCAAACAACATCATTCATCATGGCGGGTGGTGCTGTTGTCAACGTCTTCAAGTTCAACACGGGCGGTTTGCCCAAGGAGACACTTAATATTAAGCTCTGGTTCGCCGTCTTTGCGTTTGGTCTCATGGGTGCTGCCCGTGGTGTCGACGAGGGTCTCATCACGGGTGTCTTCAACTCTCATGCTTTCAAGTTGTCTCTCGGTATTGACGACCTCGGTAAAAGTGAGCTCGCTAGTCTAAAGGGTACTATTTCCTCCATGGTTCAGCTCGGTAGTATCGCCGGTGCTCTGTTGTAAGTTTTGCTAATGAAAGGAATTACCCTCTTCTTAATGCTAGAGAGCATTTTCTAATCATGGTCGAATATCAGTGCTTTCGTCGTTTGTGATCGTATCGGCCGTGTTTGGGCTACTCGCCAGCTCTGCTGTCTCTGGATCCTCGGTATTGCCATTTTTATTGGAAACAATGGTAACATGGATGCCGTCTATGCTGGTCGCTTCATTGCTGGTCTTGGTATTGGACAGACTTGTGTCGTCGGTCCCATCTACCTTTCTGAAATTTCTCCCGCTCCCATCCGTGGTCTCTGCACTTGTATGTTCACTGGTGCTGTGTACCTGTGAGTTTATACTATTCGTTTCCCCCACTGGCTTTCCAATGCTGATACCAAGTCCAGTGGTATCATGATTGCCTACTTTGCCAACTGGGGCGCTCAGATTCACATGGCAGATACCTTCAATCGTTGGGTAAGTGCTAGCCAATACAATCGTCGTCGTGTTAAATTGGCTAACACATTCTCCCCTATAGGCTGTCCCTACTTCGCTCCATCTCATGTTCGCTGGAATCATCCTAATTCTCACCTTCTTCCAGCTGGAGTCCCCTCGTTTCTATATCAAACAGGGCAAGCGAGAGAAAGCCCTCGAGGTTCTCTGCAAACTCCGTAGCCTACCCGCCGACCACCCATACGTCCTCAACGAAATCACCGAAATGGACGTTGCCTTCCAGGAGGAGATGGAGGCTACTCTCGGCATGGGCTGGAAAGGCCTGTTCAAGGAAATTCTTGGCATCAAACGAAACTCGTACCGTCTCTTCCTCACCAACCTCGCTCAAAACATGGCTTGCTGGTCCGGTGGCTCCGCCATTACCGTGTACGCCCCGGATTTGTTCACGCTCGTCGGAATCACTGGCCAGGAGCAGTCTCTGTTCTCAACCGTCGTCTTCGGCGTTGTCAAATTCGTCTCTGCCATCATCTGTGCTCTCTTCCTTGTCGACATGGCCGGTCGTAAGCGCTCTCTCATCATTGGAATTATTCTCCAGACTATTGCCATGTTCTACATTGCCATTTTCCTCAACCTCGTTCCCATTGCCGAAAACCCCGACTTTGTCCCCACCCAGACGCAGAGCCGTGCATCGACCGCCGCCATTGCCTTCATCTACATCTCTGGTGTCGGTTGGGCCCTAGGATGGAACAGTGGCCAGTACCTGTTGTCCTCTGAGCTGTTCCCTCTCCGTATTCGTGGTATCTGCTCCTCCATCACCATGGCCATGCACTTTATCTGCCAGTACGCTGTCAACCGCTCCCTGCCTGAGATGCTCCTCGAGCATGGAGGTCTCGGTCCTCACGGAACCTTTTACTTCTTTGGTGTCATTTCTATTCTTGGTGGTTTCTGGGTTTGGCTCTTTGTGCCCGAGGCTGCAGGTCGCTGCCTCGAGACTATCGACAAGATGTTCGACCTTCCCTGGTACAAGATTGGTCTGTACGGAAGGAAATTCGCAGAGGAGTACGACCGTGAACAGGAGCGGATTTACCACGATGAGAAGAAGGATGGAGCAATTGTTGTCTCCCACAACGAAACTGCGTAGTCTTTCTCGGTTTACGATGATGGTGTGTTCCTTGGAGGGACGTGTCTACTACATACATACTTGTCAGCTTTGTACATGTATATATAAAGAAATAACGAACAATTGAATCAAAAGGTAAATGAGCACCGGTCACCCCGTCCCTCGTAGGTATATCCACAGGTGTATAGAAAGACCCTAACTTGAGTTCTGTGTCGTTAGCCAGTTGACGTGCTGTTTGTTTGTCCTTTATCAAATAGCAAATCTGTTCTAATTTTCTCGAGCTCTTGAACTATCTGAGTGTAATCGTCCAACTAAGTATTTAGTGGGCTATGAGGTCATTTCAACTGAGCATCCCACATCTCCTCCGGTAACATGGTAAGCGAGAGGTATAGTCATGCCCGTTGCTCGGCCCTATACAGCCTGCTGATGAGTTGCATTACCTAACCATGAGGGATATCCGGCAAGCCGGGACTTCTTATCCATAAGCCTTTAAAGTATGGGTTGGACGTCCAGGTAGTCAGTCCCGAGTTCTCATATGGCGGGCGGCTCGTGTTGCCTGATCAGCCTCCTTCTAGGGTAAGAGTTTTGTGAACAAAAGAATAGAGGGGTGTAGGGCAGGCACATGATTAGCGATGACTCCATCTATGTTAACCAAGCAAGAAAGTGCACTCATAGAACGAATGCAGTCGACGCTGTTAATAGTCCGCTGGGGCCACAGTGTAAATTTTCAAAGTCGTTGTTGCTGCGTCCAAATGGATAAAGTCAGTTTGAGAAGGCATGGTACCGGTTGTTGAGGAAGAGAAGAGAGAAAGTGACAAAGACAAACAAAATCAAAAACATGGATTTATGACGAAGAGAAGAGCGTTGTTTGAGATTGAAGAAGAGTTATTTTGTATGCATGCATCCTCCATCGCTACTTCCAGTCAGTCTATCTTGCTCCTTCCTGGGGAAAACCAACGCCCCTCCCCAATTCCTTCAATTGCCATTCCATCCAAAGGCTTCCCATCATTACCCATCAATCATGGAGACCGAAGAGACCGAAGGGCTCCCAGGTCCACCTGTTGCCTCACCTATTATCGAGGCAGCGCCGACTACTGAAGAGATTGAAAAGCACCCAGTCCCCTGTCCTGCCTCGCCTGCCATCGAGCCGATATCGCTGTCTCAACCTAGCCTAGAATCATTGGAAGAACCAAGTCGCCAGAACGAGACGCTAGATAGACAGCCTGCCAATGTGCTACCCCCACAGCAGTCTCACTACCCTGTGATGAAAGAAGCACTAAAAGTACTTCTTGAAAACACTGTATCGGTCGTGGAGTACGGGACCCAGGTGCTATACCGATGTGGATATGCAGAGCCTCTGCTTGTAAGTGGCGAAGGCTTCCTCTGCACGTCTTCAGTTGAAACAACTTCTTAACAGTAATTTAATAGCTTGTAGAGTGGGTTGTTCCCAATTCACAGTTGTTGCTGGCTTCACAGCTATTGCTCGAAAACAACTGGCCCCGCCTTCTCTACTACGAGAGAGATTGGAAATACCCCGAATCCTGGGAAGCTCAATGCCTGATGCACGACCTTGATGGCCAGGGTGGGATGCGTGTCCATCTTATCCCTTTGTCACTGGTTGGGTTCACTCTTGAGGACACCGTCGAGGTTCCTTCGAGTTTTGCCCACGAGTTCAAGCTCCTCACACCCACACCTCCTCATTACATGTCTTCCTTGATACGTCATCTCCTGCAACTCCCTGTTGGACACATTAGCAGAATTCGGGTCGAGAAAGACCTTATGGGCTTTATCTCTGCTTACATCCTCAAAGATGAACCGGTTGATATGACTACTTTGATCCATCGTAAGAACCCGGAGAGCGAGGAGGACTACCAGAAAAGAGTTGAAAAAGGGATCCAGTTCATGAAGACATGGGACTGGAGCAAGATTGAAGAAAGATACATTACCATGGCTGAATGTGCAGTCCAAGATTGCCGCTATATTGATACGCTGACGGACGTCAACAGTGGGAACCGCATGTTCTGAGTCGACCTTGCGAGGTTGTAGGAGCTTTTGATGCTTCTGATTAAGAGATGCAACCCTCTGCCGGTGTTTCTTTTTCACCTGAATATTCTTTTTCTTCTGGAGACTCGTCATTCATTACCTTCATCATACATAGCTTGAGATAGACAACAGCATGACATATTCTTGTTCTGTCACATATCTGTGTCTATACCTACAAGGAGGACATTCCAAGAATTGCCTGGCAAACTGGACTGAATTTGTATGATGATATAGAACAGGTAGAAAGACAAAAGGTATCGAAAAAAAGTCAAGACGCCATGACCTTAAAAGCATCGGTCAAAAGTGGAGGCTGGGGCGCAGATAATAATTGGTCATTACTCGTCAATCTAGCCCTGGAGCCTTGAAGCATGTAGTTGTGGTGTCCCGGTTATTGAAAAAGACACGCTGTCGACAACACAGACTCAACCTGTACGTACTCGTATTGTATCATATTGCCATAGGGCCAAGCGTCGAGACCAAGGGCCAGATCCGTGCCCCCAGTTCAGTCCCGCGGCGATTTATGCATCCCCGTGAATTGCCAAGTGTCCCACTCCAAACCCCGCAGTCATACACGCCAAATGGCCGAAAGTCAAGTCGCGAGAAAGAAATCGCCGACGTCCCGAGTTGAGTATATCGGCGCCAATCACCGACGTCGTTCGAACCAAGCAGACGAGCCCATGACAGCCACGGACTGGTCCATCATCCATTCGCCAACACCAAGGTAGCTGTCAACCCATTTCTTGATGTCTTTGTTGTCTGTAATCTTGTCTGAATTGAGGCTGGGGCTAGGAAGGTCCTACGCACACACGACCCAACGGGGGTGTGCGAAGGTAGACAGAGTTAGCCCACGGTTTTCCATATATAGCGATAGGATCCAAAATGAGCAAAAAGCGGAATAAATGGGAGCTGGGAAGAAGAGGATCGTGAGGGGTAGGGTGTATTTACGTGAGGCCTGTGGAGCGCTTGACACCTGCCAGGAAAGCGGAGACTAAGGCCGAAGGCGCTGGTTAGTTTGTATTCCGATGTACAATAGAGAACCGGGACTCACATAGTACCGCATCAAATGCGTAGTGGGTAAGACGGCCGAACTAGATTGCACCGAACATCCAAGTCAGTCATGCTCCAAGTTCAGGGGACCTCGGTTGCCCTGATCGACCAGTAAAGAGCTCTTACCATGATGCCAAGTATAGGGTGTCAACACTGTGGATATTAAGTAACCGGTAGTCACCAAAAAGCTTGAGAGACAAAAGTAAGAGAAGACCCAAGCTATCTGGAGACCGCCCAAAAAGCAGTCACGTGTGAATTCACATGACGTCTCTATAAGTGGCTGGAGCCGTGGAGAGGCTGGAGAAAAGTGAGCTGACATAATCCACTATGTGGCTGTGGCCGGATCCGGGCGGCCATGGTTGTCCACCTCATCACTAGTCCCGATTTGGTCTATCGATAAGCTCACTCATCCCACCGAAATCCCCTTTCGCCTCTGGGGTCTTTGGGCTGGGCCTTTGATCAATTGGGTGTCTTTATTTGTCACGTTTACATAGTATTCGATAAAGGGACTCCAATCTACAGCGCGTAGACCAGAACGGGGCAACCCTCCGCTTTTTTGCGGTCAACCCAGTCTGGAGTTGTATAATTTTTTTTTCTGCCTAAAATGTCCCCTCCACCGCCGATATCTCCAGCTTTTAGTGAAATAGAGAGTATACCTAGGTAGCTAGACAAAATGAAAGAAAGATGAATCAAATATCACAGATTTGAAATTACAAGTTAATTTGGTATAGATTTGGTTTAGTGTCAATAGTACGGACAAAAAAAAAAGTCTTGGGATGCCGCCGATGCTCACACCGGCGGCCAACATTTTCCCTCCCGCCCCTCACCCATCCGTTTTCTCTTTCCCCTCCATCTCTCATCCTTTCTCTTCTACCATAACTCTCTGATAATTGATCAGATCTACCTTACCTTCTCTACATTAATTCAACAATTGTTGATCATATCAAAATGGCAGCCACCAGCTCCCTCGACCACCTGAGCAACCGCATGAAGCTGGAGTGGCACGCCAAGCTCAACACCGAGATGGTGCCAGCTAAGAACTTCCGCCGTACCTCCATCATTTGCACCATTGGTAAGTCACACCACACATGAAGCAACTCTTTGGGGTCGAGCCTCTCAGAGAACTTGCGATGGAGAAAAATCCCGATCACTAACATGCAATCGATTAGGTCCCAAGACGAACTCTGCTGAGAAGATCAATGCTCTCCGCACAGGTATGGCAATAAAATTACCGATGAAAATGGTTAGCTTTGTTGTGTAGTAAAACTGACATGGCAATAGTCGGTCTTAACGTTGTTCGCATGAACTTCTCCCACGGATCATATGAAGTCAGCAGCTCCCACCAACATCTGATGAAGACCTTAACTGACTTGTCTGAAGTACCACCAATCTGTCATTGACAACACTCGCGAGGCCGCCCGTATCCAGACTGGTCGCCCTGTCGCCATTGCCCTCGACACCAAGGGCCCCGAGATCCGTACCGGTAACACCGTCGGTGACAAGGACTACCCCATCGCTGCGGGCACCGTGCTCAACATCACTACTGATGAGGCATACGCCACTGCTTCCGATGATAAGAACATGTAAGATCATTCCCATTGCCGAAGAATGAATTCTTCCAACCGACATGCGCGCAATGTATTTGCGTGGCTCGACGAGCTTGGCTTGTGACGTGGACTGACAAGTGTGTTCATGACAGGTACCTTGACTACAAGAACATCACCAACGTGATCACTCCTGGCAAGCTCATCTATGTTGATGATGGCATTCTGTCCTTCGAGGTTCTTGAGGTTGTTGATGCGCAGACCCTTAAGGTCAAGTGCCTTAACAACGGTAACATCTCGTCCCGCAAGGGTGTCAACCTGCCCGGCACCGACGTAGACCTTCCCGCTCTCTCGGAGAAGGATATTGCCGATTTGCAATTCGGTGTCAAGAACAAGGTCGACATGGTCTTTGCCTCATTTATTCGTCGCGGCAGCGACATCAAGCACATCCGTTCCATCCTCGGCGAGGAGGGTAAGGAGATCCAGATCATCGCCAAGATTGAGAACCAGCAGGGTGTCAACAACTTCGATGAGATTCTGGAGGAGACCGACGGTGTTATGGTCGCCCGTGGTGATCTCGGTATCGAGATCCCTGCCCCCAAGGTTTTCCTTGCCCAGAAGATGATGATCGCCAAGTGCAACATCAAGGGCAAGCCCGTTATCTGTGCCACCCAGATGCTGGAGTCCATGACATACAACCCCCGCCCCACTCGTGCTGAGGTTTCCGATGTTGCCAACGCCGTCCTCGACGGTGCCGACTGTGTCATGCTGTCTGGTGAGACCGCCAAGGGTAACTACCCTTGCGAGGCCGTTAAGATGATGTCCGAGACCTGCTTGCTCGCCGAGGTTGCCATTCCTCACTTCAACGTCTTTGACGAGCTGCGCAACCTCGCCCCTCGCCCTACTGACACCTCTGAGTCCATTGCCATGGCTGCTGTCAGCGCCAGTCTTGAGCTCAACGCCGGTGCCATCATCGTCCTGACCACCAGGTATGTAACGCAACAGAGCTCTTATCGTTTGTGTAACGATGATACTAACAAGTTAATAGTGGTAAAACCGCTCGCCTTGTGTCGAAGTACCGTCCCGTCTGCCCCATCCTGATGGTCACTCGCAACGAGACCGCTGCCCGGGTAAGCGCAATCCGATCGTTCGAATCTTGTTCTTTGCTGACAACAATTCCCAGTACTCCCACCTGTACCGCGGTGTGTGGCCGTTCTACTTCCCCGAGTCCAAGCCTGACTTCAACGTCAAGATCTGGCAGGAGGATGTTGACCGTCGCCTCAAGTGGGGTATCAACCACGGCCTCAAGCTCGGCATCATCAACAAGGGCGACCCTATCGTCTGTGTCCAGGGATGGCGCGGCGGTATGGGCCACACCAACACCGTTCGTGTGGTTCCTGCTGAGGAGAACCTCGGTCTGGCCATGGAGTAAACTTTCTGTAATCAGATGGTAAGCTTATGGTGATGATCCATTGTGCTTTAGTTTACCGCCGGTGTGCGGATGGGATACATACCTTATTTTTTTTCCTTCTTTGTTCTGGCCTTTTTTTTTGCTTTCGAAGCCAAGTTTGCTCTGCGTTGTGTGGTCTGGACCATACACTGGAAGGTTAATGCATTGCTCATGTAAATGAAACGAATTTGATGCTTTCCGGTCATGTTAGTGGGTTAGTAAAGACTAGACAATTCAAAATGAATAGATATGACATTGGTATTTTGTGCCTGAGTCCTTGTATGCTTGATCGAAAGAGTTCGCGCTTGTCGCTTCGTCTCGCATATGCATATGCAAGCTAATGCATAACTGCTTCGATTTCTATGCATTGCAAATAGAATGGTCCTCTTCAAAGAGAACACCAGCATCAGTCAAAAGAAAGAGGTGAAAAAAATGAAAGTTGAACGAAAAGTAGATGCGGGGGACGCAACACAGGTCAAATCCCCCGAGACCGAGGCCCATCTGCCCATCTGCCCGTCTGCCCGGGAAGGACGATATCGTCCATATGCCATGAATTTTCTGTGCATCCCCTTCTTTTCCACAGGGAATGGGATTTCGAAATCCCGTCGACGTCACGAAGGAATTAAACAGAGAATTAAATAAAAGAGAAAGAAAAAAAGCCCAGTAAATTTGTTTAAACGAACCGGGAGCTCTTGCCGTCCCGGTCCCGGTTTCAGCCGATGGTTCCAATGTTGAGATTAGACCCTGAATATATAGATCTGTGCCATTGCAATTATCATATCCCAAGTACATGAAGCCAGCACTGTGTTCATGTATAAAAGTAGGTTATTATTATTCTATTCGAATGCACACTATCTATAATAGCACTTTTCGAATGAGCATGTTATCTTTGACAATCTTCATATCATATTATCCGAAATATTCCCAGGCTAGTATCCAGGGAGAAGGATCAGCAAGCACCCAGTAGGAATAATTGGCCAAATAACTGCCCGAAGGTTAGTATTTATTCGCCGTTTGAGTTTAAATTGACCGTCGACTGACTTTCCCATACTCAAGAGCTATCTTCTTGTCCAAGAAAAGATCCGAGAGAAACTTCACGCAAGCATGAGTATACCGAGAACTATTCTATGGTGAGAAGGGTTATGAGAAAATCCCCGCTTACTACATTAGAAAGCGTCTTTCCTTCCATAATACCCTTCTCGGCGCGAGATCATACAATGCTGGAACTTCCAATAATTTACGAAGAGAACATTGTAAGCCGGTCAAGCTTTGCCATGCTGGCAATTCATATGAATGAATGCCAAACATCATATACCATCACTATGAGTTTGAAGAATAGCGGACCATTTGTTTACTTACTCAGTGATGCCGAGAGTCAGCATTCGTTTCACCAAGAGACATGGCGATTATCGGAACCATCCGGTCAATCAAAAATGCCTCGAAGCAAAGTCATATATCGCTTCACCCGTTCTTGACCCGCTTCGTTATCCTGCCCCATAACAAAATGGAGAGAATTTCACCGGGGAGATGCTCAAAGATACTGTTCGACGTCGAAAAATAACTTCTCGATCCGTCCCTTATCAAAATGACACCAGGCGAGGGCTCTGGAAAGCGAAAGAGCCAGGGACCTCACAACGACGGTAACACAATGACTTTTCCGAAACGTCTCTACTTCTTCTTTGGGGGTGCAACATTGAACTGGAAGTGAATAATATCGCCATCCTGCACGACGTAAGACTTGCCCTCCTGTCTATACTTACCGGCTGACTTGATAGGCGCCATCGACTTCTCGCCGTTGCAGAGGTCATGGAAATCCTGGTACGCAACAACTTCGGCCTTGATGAAACCGCGCTCAAAGTCGCCGTGAATGACACCAGCTGCTTGTGGAGCCAGTGTTCCCTGCTTGATCGGCCAGCAGCGGATCTCCTTCTCGCCGGCAGTAAAGTAATACTGCAGTCCCAGCTTAGTGAAACCTGCCATGACTGTTAGTATAGGATCCACAAGGAGAATTTCGGGGATATCACATACCTTCGGTAGTAATCTTTCCCAAGCGGCTCTGGACCTTAACGTCGGCCATGAAGGCATCTAGAGCTGGCTTGTCATCCCTGAGGGACCACAGCTTCTCCTCAAACTCGACGGAGAAGGGGATAATATCTGTGCCTTGGCCGCCGTGGGCCTTAACCCACTCCGCGATCTTGGGCAGGTACTTGCATTTCTGGCGGAGGTAGTCTTTCATTGTAAGGTTGATGAGGTAGATCACCGGCTTGGTAGTGATAAGGCGCAACTTGGTATTGTCAGTATTGTATCTTGAGTATTATGGAGTCCTAGACAAACCTTCTCGTTGATCAACTCGATTTCCGGAGTGGTCCACTCTCCGTCTCTAACAGGCTTATCCTGTTCCAAGAGCGCCTTAATCTTAGCAGTCGTCTCGTCGAACAGCGGCAGCATCTTGAATTTTCCTCCAGCCTTCCGCACAATTGCCTCCTCAGCAACCTTAGCTTTGGCAAGAATGTCCAAATCCTTCTTACACAACTCGCTCTGGATTGTATCTGTATCGTAGCTTTAGCGTCTATTTATCCTGCGTTAAAGAATAAACACTTACCTAAATCACGGACAGGATCAACGGAGTCATCCACATGCAGGACTTCATCGTTATCGAATGCGCTATTAAATAGTAAGTAGCTGCTTTTATTCTCGAGTTTCCACAACAAACGCACCGGACAACGTGGTACATGCCATCCACAGCCTGAATATGACTCAAGAAAGCATTTCCCAAGCCAGCTCCCTCACTCGCACCCTTGATTAATCCCGCAATATCGGTAACCTGCAAATACGCCGGGTATTTACTCGGTGGGTTCCAGACCTTGCACAGGAAGTCCTATATGTTGTACTCCATTAGTTACAGCCTCCCGGAAAGGGTAAGATCCATCACGTGAGAATACCCACACAGAGATTGGAGGGGAAGAACATACGTATCTCGGATCAGGAACACTGCAGCGCGCCTCATTTGGCTCGATGGTGCAGAAGGGGTAATTTTCTGCTGCAGCGCTCTGCTCTGTCATCAGGTTGAACAGAGAACTCTTGCCCACGTTCGGCAAGCCAACACAACCCATCTTGAGGTTGGACTTGACGCGCCCGAAGGCGACGACATTGTTTGTCGGCGCCTCGACTCCTTTCTTTGGTGCCATATTTCAGTAGAGTTATCGGTTTGCAGGATAACGTGGATGGTTCCTAAAGGCCAGTGTGTGTCCAATTCAGATTTTTTTTACAGCAATTAAGGACTTTGTTGCCATTGGTCAACTCTTCCTCCCTGCTCCCGAGGTCCACCTTTGAATAACGGCCGCTCGATCGTCAGATAGGCGTTGAAGGTATTATCTCTGGAGGGGTCTTAAAGATACTGTATAACTTTTCTGGTCGAAGAGTGTAGGTCTTTTGGGGGGGGACATGATCAACTACACAGCAAAACAATAACTTAGAATATGTTAGATGTTTGAGCAGAGTTTGATCGAAAGTGCTTAGAGAAGTTACACCGCTGCTTCATCATCTTTCTACATGATTTAATAGAAATTTTTAGATGACCATGTCGATATATCTATAATGTGAAATGAACCAAAATGCTGTGTACGTATTAAGCAATCATAGGCGCTGTTTCGTAGTTTATTTGTTAGGGTTATTCTGATCACAAGTATATAGCGCGCACGTGGTATGGAGATGACTAAGAATATGTGTTATCCAGCTTCATCCCATGTGGCAGTGTTTGCCTTCAGACTGAGCTATTTGCTATTTGCTAGCAGGGTATAAAGACCCTGGTCCTCCATAGATTGAATGTCAGGGATTTTCACTTCTCAAGTCTTTCACATTGCTTATGAATACTTGAATCTGGGCATCCATGAATGGATCCATAGTCGATCAACATCATGTAGGGCCATGAGTGAAAGTATTCTCAAGAGGAGAATATATAAAGATCACGATATTGAACACCAGATTTTATATATTTCTAGGACATTACTGAAATCTGATATGGTGTCGAGGTTGCAATCCGTGGTACCTAAGGCAAGATCCTCAAAACGATTGATAGTCATCATCAAAGGTTATACTTGGAAAGGTCTTTTTTACAGTGTTTTTTTACGGCTATTTTTTTTTGGCTGTCGACCTATATAAATAGAATAGTTTCTGAGAAGTCTACTGAAAAGTCATAACAAGGTCGCTTATCCCACTATTCTTGCCCGCATAAAAAACCGCAATAACGCCGCCAACATGCTCCGCCACCTACGTGGCTTATCATCCCAGGCTCAGGGTGACGAGTGCACGGAATAGTCTTTCGACGGCGTGTTTCGAGTTCTTTCGGCAACTATCACTCGACATATCATTACCATCTCTGCCCATTGGACTATGGAACAGTCCAATGGTCTGTTTTATTACTCGCATCTCTTGAAGTCCTTTGCCACTGAGGGGATAGACCATGGGGTGTGGAACGTGATGTCGCGGTGGTTACAAAATTTCATTAAGTTTGTGGTGCACAAGACAAGAGCTCAGGTGGAATGTGACTTGAAACGTCTCAATGATGATATGCATGCACCATCTGCCACTCCTGGACTACATTCCCTAACTAATCCCGATGCCCTCTCCTCATCTAGCCGCAAGCGGTCCCGGCGGCAGGGGTAAAAAGAATTGATTGATCGAGACCGGACAAACCTTGGAAGTTCATTGCTTTCCGTAGTGTTGTGATATCAACCCTGCCGTTCGGTACACTGTTTGCTAGCTTGCTTTGTTTGCTGTTTGACAGGGATATAAATGTCCCGTTCCTTCATAGCTTCTAGAATACAGATCTCTCTTCCTTCATCATCTCTCATACACCCAGCAGTAGCAAACCGAGAGGAGACCGGTAGCTACTGTGTTATACTATATATTATAAAGGCTTTTGCAGAGTCAACAAAGCCACGGGCCTAGGCTGTGATCATCAAGTCCAGCAGGCCTATGGGAACTATCCTGCCGTTAGAAGGCTGCAGCACGGGCTCGCCACGTCTTCATTCGATGACCTTGAAGCAATGTACCATGTTGTCAAATATCTTCGTCACAACCCTGGTTTTAGCCTAGCCTTTAGTAAGACTGACGAGTTACTATCCAAAGCATGTACCGATGCTTCTCACGCCGATAGGCAGGATAGAAAGTCTGCCGAGGGGGCCGGGTCCACGAGAAAGCAAAAGATCACCGCCAACTCTACAATTGGCGCGGAACGGTGTGCATTGGGTCAGCATTGTCGCGATAAAATGTGGTTGAACAGAGTTGCAGGGTCTCCATAGCTTCCGAAGTATGATGTGACTGAGAGGTAATATCAACTCGCAGCTATTGTTTCCCAAAAATGCGGCAAATCGGCGAACAGATGGCTGACTTTGCGAATACTTCTTTGTCAACGACGCAGTTGCCCAGGGTCATATGCGCTTCGTCGAGTTAAAACCAAGAGGAATGTGTGGATGGGTTTACAAAAGCGCTTACGAAGGACTATTTCAAAGCTTTTACTGAGCTAATTGGCATGGTTTAAACATATAGAGAACTCTTTAATTTTTACAGTCATGCTGGAATGGATTATTAACTATTGATCTGTGAGGGGGATGTTGGGTGCCGGATTCACCTCAGGAATGGTCAGATGGTTTCTTCTTTGCAAAGAAAATACGGAGTATGAAGGGGAAGTATCGGGATTGAAGGAGGGGTTTGATGGTACTGTGAAGCAGCTTTTTGATAGGCTTTCAGGTGGGAAGGCGAGACTTCATGTGGTCGTGAAGCGGGATCAAGATGCGCAAGATGAACCAGGTGCCGATGATATGGCTCCTGATCATATAAATATCAGTATACCAAGTCAAGCATCCATGGAAGCGAATACGTTAGTGGTAGCAGAGCCAGTCGTGGCACAGCCTGGTATTTGAAGTGTTTATATCACATAGCCAATACTCTCTACTCTGTACAAAATTGTCTGTTGTGGCACTAATCCATATTAATTTAATTAAACACTCTATGTACATTCTAGTTTATATGTTTCTGAGTATCAGACCTCCCACGTCTATGCCAATTCACACTCGATAAGACTCTCCACTCCTCTCTGGGCAGTCCAGATCTTGGTGATCTTCAGCCCAGCGGATCCAACCAGTTGATGCCAGTGGGCTTCAGTCCGCTCAGTCGAAGCAAAATCGGCCATCATGATAAGATCAAGACTAGTTGTTTCCCAGTATGCGTTTGTGTCAGGGATGACATTCTCGTTAATAAGCACCTTGCTGTGTCCGCGCTTCATAACATCCACAAGACCCTTCAAGATCTTGCGGCAGTTATCATCAGTCCAATCGTGGAGGACAGAGTGCATATAGTAAGCGCGAGCACCTATAGAAGAAAAGGGTTAGCTTTGATCTGACTTGGCAGAGTGTTTTAAAAGAGAAAACATACCCTTGATAGGCTGCTCAGTGAAAAAGTCATGCTCCATGACCTCAATAGATGGGTGCAGTTGCCCTGTCTTGGCTTGAGCAATCACGTCGGGAAGATCCTGGAGTACCAAGCGCCCAGGGGCATCAGACCACTTGCGTCTGAACTCTGAGAGATCGTGGCCTATGCTACCTCCAACATCGACCAGGAGAACATCATCCTGTGCGACATTGGAGAACAGGCTGGGCACGTCGTAGAATCCAGCATCCATCCAGCTAGGACGTCCTTGGTGGTAGACGGACATATGGTTGTTAAACTGGCTAGCAGCTTCTGGGTTCTCCTTCATGAACTCGAAGAAGTGAAGGTCGGTTCGGAATCCGCGCTGGAAGGCGCACTCCTTGCCGTTGGCTGGGTTGACATAACCGTCCTTCTTGAGCTGGGCGGGCAGAGCAAGCACACCGGAGGTAATGCAGTTAGTCCTGACCAATGGGTTAATGTTATACTTTTGGATTCCATGTCCACGGGTTTGGACTTACATGCAAGGGTATGCATCGTTGTATCGTTGCAAGCTCAACGAAATGGAAATTCCGGTGCGACGGTATTCATTAGGGCCAGTTTCAAGAATGACTCCCATTGCGCACAAGTGCTTCAGGATACGAGCTAATTATACAGATGGTTAGCTAGTGTACCGACAAGGCACAGGGTGTGGTTTTAAGTCACATACCAAGAAGGACTGGGTCAGCACCTGTGGCTTTGGCCATCTCGGCAGCAGACTTGGGTCTCTCATCCTTAGACAGAATAGCGAAAATTCCCAGATCAACACCAGTCTCCAAGGCAGCATAAAGAGTAGCCTATGAAAGTCAATATTAGGTACCGTCAATGACATAATGTGAAGATTTAGAAGCATGGTAACTTACCTGGGACCAACAGTATCTGATCATAGCCTCGCGTGGGGTTTCAAGTGAATAGACCAGGGATCGAGCGGCTTCCAAAAGTGTTGATCGATCGGTGTGGTCTTGCAGGTTGGCAACTTTGCCAAGAGAAGCAACTTGATCGACCAGGCCAGGCACCAGTTCGGGTGTGTTAGCGGAAGTCGCTACACTATCGACGAAGGCATCCTGGAGCTCTCCGTTGTTTTGGCAATCTCCATTTGCATTTGTGTCGTTGTGCAAATCCCCGTTAGTGTGGGTGGTCTCACTCAATGCAAGGCTTGCGACATCCGGGGTCATCGTGGATTGTATGATATAAATAAGCGTGAAAGTGTATGGAAGAACGTGAAGAGATGTGCAAATCAAAAGTACTTCAGGGGTCTTTAAATAATCTACTCAGTACTACATTGATTGTCCTTTTCCTTGAAATAGCCATGCATTTCATGTCTCCTTTTCGTTGAATAAAGGCCCCTGAGCAAACCGTTGAGCCGGGTGCGATGCGGATCCACCCTGAAGATCGACCAGAATTCATTTGCTTTATACGGAGTACGGAGTATCATGCAGGCTCCTTCTACTGCCGAAAGTTGGGGGCGAAAGAATGTGGAGCGCGGTAGTTGCATGTCATTCCTATTTTGGTAATAAACTTGTAGATTGTCTAACGGCTTGTTCGACGCCAAGAATATTCGGCAAATTAAAATTAGGCTTGAGTCTTCCCGATTCCCCGGATGGGTCCATCAGATGCCTTGAGGGACGAAGTTATTATCTCTCTCTACTGCAGACAATGTAGGTATGTGAAGTATATAATCCGAATTGGGCAAGCTTCAGATCCCCTATCGTGCGAAACCCATGTGTATATTTTTATATTTCTATCCCAAATGCATAAATGTATACGACAAAGCAGGTTTATCAAAGGGGCTTAGGTCCCTGACAGGCCCGGCTGAGTGGGACGAAATATATTGATCTCCACACCAAATCCCGCACAACGGGGTAACGGGACAGTGGCGCATTTTTGGCGCATTCAATACATTTTGCTAGAGAATATAGAGTATTGAATGTACATCGTACGATGATGTATTTTGTACCTTAATCTAATTCAATCCCAGGTTTCGGGGAAGATCCAGGCGAACTAGTCTGCGTATTTGGGCTAGTTTTCTGGGACTAGTAAACCTAAGCAGGATTATCGCCGGACGGTTTCAGTTCCTACAACATATGATCTGGATTTTAGCCATGACCTAGACTGCATGATTCAATTTTTTTTTAAGACCATGTCGGGCAGATGTCTAGACCAATCAGGGTATTCGATGTCAAGGCAGTATTAGCTCTAGGACTATTTACAATGTAGGCCCGGGCACTGAGCCGACATGAAGGATGATCAAAGACGTCTGCTATTCTCTAGCGACATTTGCTAACTGACTAGTGCGCTTCATTTCATACCCCTGTCTAACTAAAAGTAGATAATAGTGTAGGGAAGCTTAGTCCCGGAAATTGCATGCCGAACAGTAGCATTGTGTCTGCAAAAGATGAACACTGCGGCCTTCCTAAATAGAGAGAGATCGGCACAGCTAACAACTCCAAGGATTTCCTTGTGTAATGGACTTCCAGGAATAGCTGGTCGAATAACGGCACACTTAAACCAATGTTGCCCCTGCATCTATGCATTTCATGAAAATCCTTATGTACTAGTGTTATTTTACTAGGCCCTTTTCCGAAAAGATTCATATAAACTGATGGGTTGCACTTCCTCGCCTTTTCTCGCTTTTCCTGCATTAAACTTAACATAATGGCGGTAACCGCCGAAAATCTTCATGATGACAAGGGTCCTAAGATTCTAGCTGTGCTATGGACCTTGACTGGAATAACAACCCTCATGGTCATAGCTAGGATCTACATTCGACTTAGGGTGCTGCGAAACTTTGGTATGGACGATTATTTGATTGTCGTTTCCATGGTGAGAGACCTCGAGCTCTTTCTTCTCTATTTGAATCTAACTAGAGCTTGTATGCTAGATCATGGGACTTGCATACTGCGCAATCTCTACAGTAGGCGTGAGCTTGGGCTTTGGGAAACATGCTATGTACTTGACTACGGAAAACCTGGAGAAAGCCATTCTGCTCAATACAGTTAGCTTTTTGTTTGGGATCCTCTCCTTCACTATTCCCAAGATCGCCGTGACCTCAATGTTGACCCGGATCTTGAACCCCAAGGCAATCCATAAGGCTATACTATGGACGATGGTTGGAACTGCGGCTGTAGTGTCCATTATCTGCATTCTGATCCTCTTCACAATGTGCGATCCGGCAGAGGCACTGTGGACGCCCAGACTTATGGCAGCAGGCGCCACCTGCAAGAGTACAACAATGCTCATTAACTATGCTATCTTCACTGGAGGTAGGTCTCTTCCTTTTGAAACATCCGTGCCTTTTCGCAATTAACTCCCAACCTCTAGCCATCTCCGCCGTTGTTGACTTGACTCTGGCCATTTATCCGACCACCGTCTTGCTCAAGCTCCATATGTCTCTACGAAAGAGAATTGCGTTATGTGCTGCTTTGGGGCTTGGTGCAATGTAAGTCAATACTTCTCTGACCCATATCATACTCAGAAGCTAATTGAAGTGACGATAAAGTGCTTCTGCAATGGCGATTGTCAAGTGTACCCAACTTCACGGACTCGCCGACAAAAAAGACTATACATGTGAGTCTTTCTATTATCCCCATCTCCCTAGGTACAATAAAAAGACTAACCAAGACAAAAAGACGGTACTGCCGACCTTGTCATGTGGACCAAGTAAGCATCTCCCATCATCTTATTGTTACACGATCTAACCCTTTCTTTTCTCTTAGTATTGAGGCCGACGTCGTCGTTATAGCATCGTGTATTCCCACTTTACAACCACTCCTCGAAATTATTCTCGGCAAAAGAGTGTCACCCTCCTACAGCCAAGGAAAGAGCGATCAATTCAAAGGAAGCAGCAATTTCCCCTCCTCATACAATCGCTCCAGGCAACAGTCAAAGACACACGACGAGCTCGGATTCACCAACATCGACCGAGAAAGTCAAGAAAGCATCCTTCCCGCCAATAGCAACGGGACCAATAGCCACGCTCTGGGACATATCCACCGCAAAGATGATGTGACTGTGGAATACGAACCAGCTGCACCCAAATCAGGATCAGGGCGTACTTCTTGGTGAAAACGCATGGCGAGGCTGAACCCAGCTCCCTTCCCCCGAAAAGCAACATGAAAAATTCAAGACCATCAAGACACCTTGGTCCATTGGATAATGCCCATGAAGAGCATTTTCCCGATGGGCGTCGCATTTTCTGCGCAAATTAGTGTCCACCGGTTGCACACACCTTTCACGGATTTCTTTACCTTCTTGAAATGTATATATTAAGTGATATTTATGCTAAACGCTTGGATTGGAAGTCAGGCAATATACATATTTCTTCCTAAACTAAAATATGCTTCGAATACATCACATAGCATAATCGATGTCATACATATGGCTTCTCACGGTTTATCCGCTTGCCCATTTAGGGCCTAGCGGCTACTTCGAAAAGATGAACCAATATATAAATACGAAGTGGTTGACAGAGAGGCATTTTTGAAATTGGCATAATGTCATCGAGTAAACGAAAATTGTTTCGAACTGGCTATGGAATACTAGTATAAAATAATGTTTTGAATGAGGTGATGTAGGAAGTCATAATAATAATGACTTGCAACAAATGAAAGAAAGCACAACGCTGCGCTGCGCCTCTTCATGCAAATTCATCAGGTCGTAATTCATTAACATAAGTGTTGATGGCTAGAAGCCATCAGAAACCAGCATCTTCAGCATACCCGCTCTCGTCAACAGTCTCAACTTGAGTGATCTGGTTCTCATAGCGGTACGTCGCAGTTGGTTGGAATTGATGCCAGCAGCTAAACCAGAGTCAGTATTTAATCACACAACATCCAAGAGAATATATATCAACTAACCTTGGAGCCTGAAGCACATATCTAGCCATTGCCTCACGGAAGCGGCCCTTGTATTCCCTGGGACTTGTGACCGTTGGTCGATTGCGGCCACCGCCACCAAATCCTTTGTCCTTGATCCAGGACTCGAGCTTTTTGTCCCATGTGTAGGTGCGGATGCAGTCAATGATTCCTACCACCAGTTCGTCGCGGCTTTCATCAATGGCGATCATGAGCGAGTAGTCCATGACATCTTGGCGACCCAAGAATAGTGTGTCATTCCATACACTTTGGCCAAGAAGCTTCTTCGAGTGCTCGCGGGCAAATAGAGGTGTCTCATAGATGAAATCCACCATGTTTTCATCCAAGAGAACCTCGTCCCGTTCACCAGTGCTCTCTACTTTGCGGTTTCGCATTGAGCCTTTCAGGTCGAAGATACGTGTAGGGACACGGTCGTAGAACAAGTTCTCCATTAGCAATAAGAACCAATTGAACTCTGTTCCTGTGACTGGGTTCTTGATAATGACTTGGTAAAAGCCAAACATCTTGGCGATTGCGGAAGGGAGTTCATGGAACAGGGCTTCGGACATGATTTGGAAATAGGCCGGGGCAAATTTGAGAAAAGCCTGCGTCTCAATCGGTGATAGTGACTTAAGAATGAAACGGTCATCAAGAGTCTTCAAGAACAAAGATTTTGTCTTGCCACCCTTTGAGTCCCACTTTGCGCAGCGAGACAAAGACTCGACGATTCGATCTGCTACACCGCACTTTTTACGCAGAGCATCAAATTGCTCGGCGTAGAACACTTTGCACAGCATCTTGGCTTGGCCTTCTTGGAATTGATACTTGAGGTGTGTGCCCGTAGGTCGCAAAAGAGCATGCTCGACCCTAGCTTCCTTCTCAGTCTCGATGTCATCTCCAACGTCTGGTTTGTGTTCTTCCGCCTCGTCAAATCGCTGTTGAATGCTTGAAAGCTTTTCTTTGTAGTCGAAAGAGTCCAAAGCGAACGCTACCAAAGAGCTTGGTTCATCCTCTCGAACAATAATATTGCAATCAGCAAAGACATGATCCATGACACTGAGTGGATAGTCAAGAGACGCCCACCCACTCGCAGAGCGTTCGGACCAGAAGTTCGTCAGCATTTTTAGCAGGGTAGTGCGCTCGTGTTTAGGTAGCTCTTTAAATTCAATTGAGTCATCCTCTGCCGACTGTTTCGCCTCTTCATGGGAATCTACTGGATGGAGATCTTCAACCATGTTTTGTTCCTCATCACTTTGGTGATCATCTGCCTCACCACCAGACAATAGTTGGTTGTCAGAACATAGAGCACTGTCTCCAGTAGGCTCTGGGGGAGAATCACTTGGAAGAGATGGCTCATCATGAGATATATGGTCATGTGTAAGTTCATCGCTCTTACGACTTATGTCGTCCATTGGGATCCGTGGAGCCGAGGGCAAAGATTCATCACTATCCACCGGTGGTTCACGTTCTTCAACAGCCTCTCGTACGTTTCGATATACCTCCACGATTGGCTTCGACGACGCCAATGGGAATGCTCGTGAGTGAGTGCCCTTGGCAGCACGTTGACGCCTTTCGCGTTGTCTCTCTTTTTCGAACTCACGACTCAATTGCTCGAAATGCCTGGCAAGATGAGAAACCTGCGATATTCCCCTTTTACCTGGAGCAGACCGTGGGATAAGCGAGTGACCAGAGCTAAACCTGGCAGTCTTGAGGGAACTCAAGCCCAAACGATCGCTCAGCTTTCTATCTGATGACTTTGTTGGTGATTGTCCTGCAGACTTTTCCGGATCGATATGGTTGGTGAACGCCATTTTCAACCCCGGAAGTGGAATGCTGTGAGATGTCCGTGGTAGATTTGCTGGTTGAGATTGGGTGCGCAAAAGCGGAGGAGATCGTGTCTTACCGGAGCGTCGAAATGCTGGTTCGGTAGGTCTCGGTATCGCCGAAGGCCGACGTACCGGGGTACTTGGCATGTCGGGAACCCCGCTGTCTTCAGTTCCATTTTTGGTTCCTTGATCGGGAATCTCAAAACTTTCCGGTGGGGATGGGTCCGATGATCCGTCGCCAGAGATCATAGGGAGATCAGTGTTGATTGAAGATTGATTTGGAATGCTAGTGTGGCTAACGGAGCTGCGATCCGATTGACCAGTAGGAACAGCTAAGTCAAGATGACGGACTTCTTCCTGTGAAACGGCCTCATCCTGGGGAGAGGACCTTGTTCCGCCGGCTACATCAACAGACAAAGTTGCTTCCTCGGCCAACGCCGGAGACGACTGCAACGCGACTTCATGGACTTCGTCGCGATGCTTTTTGCCAGCATGCTCCTCAACAACGGAGACCAATACATTCTGTGCTTTTTCCGGCGAAAGTGTCATGCGTCGCATCATCCGTGGCCTGTCAACTGCTTGGTTGTTTTCATCTTCAACATCCGTAGGAGCTTGAAGGGCATCATCTGTAGAAACTGATGTTGCATCTTTGTCGAGGAAGATCTTTTTGAGTTGCAGCGTTGCCATATGCTTGATATCTTTTTCAGATGGGAAAAAGTTCATTTCGAAATCGGCAAATGTCGTGTCCCATTCAACCACCTTTTCTTGAATTGCACGGAGGACTTCATTCAGCGGTATAATCTCCCAGTAGCGAGAACTTGTGTATTTGTCCTGTAAGTGCCGGAGCAAAGAGCTATGGTCTTCATGACCCTTCTTGATCAAAGACTCGATTTCCATCTTGCAGCTCTCCACCAGCTCAGGAACGACACTCTCGACGTTGATGCCTTTCAAACGCTCTTGGACAGACGCCATGAATTTGTTGAGGCGTTGCTCGGTACGCAAATATACCTCGTTTCTCATCTTCAGATCGTTGTCCACCTTCCAGGTGACACGAGGCCGTGGGACGATGATCTCGAGAAGACGAATAGGGTCATATTGGACTCGCAAAGCTAGGTCCCTGTAGCCAAAATAGTGGAGGTAATCCCGCCGCAAATCATGGGAGCAACCTCCAGTACGAGCAAGCAAGTGCCTGCCCCAGAAAGAGAGCTCTAAGTATTTCCCGAATGAATATTTCCATGTGCTCTTCGACATAGGCATGACTTGAGTTTCATTGCCGCAAACTTTGCAACAGCTCCACATCAGCACGGTGTTGTGGAGCCCAAGGAGCTTAGATGGGTAAGGTTGGACCAGGACACTGATCTGTGCCTCGCCATGAACGTACTGGCGGTGGTGTTCGAACATGCGCTTCTCGCAGCCGTTAACAGTGCATATTGAATTTGCTGTGTGACAAAGGTCCTCGACATACTGTCCAATAGTAAGATCTGACTCGAAAACCGTGTCATCTCCATGCTCATTATAGAACTCCAGGGCAAATGTATCTGGGCCTGAGCAGGGGACTGATGTTGTGGTGCACACAACACTGTAGAGAATGACTATGTTCTGATGTGCATAAGGGTCGAACATGTTGGGGTTTCCCGCTACATAGGCTTCCCACTGGCGTTTTTGGGTTTGGTGGTGATAAAGTGCCCGATCGTACTCGGCTTCATGTGCAGCACGCAATACTTCCTTGACTTTTGCTGGGGCATCTTGCGGTGATTGACGAACCATTTCCGGGGTGATGAGGACAAACTTCTGCGGCTTGACCTTTTCATCGGAAATCTGATCGGAATTGCCGTCTTGATCACGAAGAGATTTCAGATACGACAGTCTGCGTTCCATTTCGCGCGCACGCGTCAGGAGATACGGAGGCTCAAATTTTACGAAAGGTGATGCCGACAAAATCTTTGTTTCGTAATCCTGAACCATGTCGTTATAGTATGTCGGCATTGGAATGTCGTCTGGAACTTTTGCAGCATCGGCACCAACGAGAACTTGGCTATCGGAGATATCACCACTTTTCTCGTTTGTTCCCTGTTGGGCGGTACATGCATCGGGTAGAGGTTCGTCGCCTTCGCGAGTGACAATATGCAGGTTGCTTTTATCTTTGTCGGACACAGTTGTGGATTCTCCGGCCGTTGCAGTTGAGATCCTCCCAAATTCATCTCGCATAACATTTGTTTCCAGGCGGAGATTGTACACAACATAGATCATGAACTCAGTGATCCTTTTCACCTTGGCGAGGAGTTTATTATCTGCCCCACGCAGGATAATGGTGCATCCGAGCTCTTTCGGACAGCCGGAGATGTACATATATGTTTTCTTTCGGCCATTATGAACGTAGGTTTTCACGTCAAAACTGCTGCATTCACTATGCAATGTGGCTGTCAAGAGTTTATCCATAGATGTCATAATTCTGGTCTGTGTACATCTCGACACAGCCTCGAGAACAGACGGCTTCACGTTGTATGCAGTGGCAATTCCGGCTTGCTCGAGGAGGCCAAGGGCTAGGCCGGAAACAGTTTTCTCGACCAACAGCAGGTTTGGTCGCAATGATGAGATCCGACTCACCAAGTTTTCTAGAAATTCACGCTCTTGTCGAATGACAGGTTCGAGACTCATGAAATGCTGTTGCTGACGAGCGTATTCAAGAGGAAACGTGATGATCAAAATGTTTGGACGTAAAATGTTTCGTGACATGCCTTTCAGGGCCAAATTTTTGGTGAAAACAAGTCCCGATACATAGGAAGTGTCACTAGGCCGACCGCCCGGAATCTTCTTCAATTTGACGTAGTGCCGAATGTCCATGTCATCCCCGTTTTGGACATCTGGGTCAACCTCGTCAGCTGCTTTCAAGAGTATTGGCATCAACGCATTTTCCCAGCTGTCGCCATTTGGCACAGCAGATTCTACAAGGAGTTGACGAAGAAGCCTTCGTACGTGCTCCAAGCTGGCTTTGTTCAATTCAACGGGTGGCGCATCATTGCCCCGCATTGATGAACTCCGAGTCATCTTGAACCCGACCTGCTTTGAACCCTGGGGTAAAGATATGGCCGGTATCGGGGTGTCATGAGCAAGCATATTGTCCTTTGACGTCCTGGGTGAATGGCGCGGTTGAAAACTGCTAGTAACGCTCATGTTTCGACGACGAGAAAAGCGAGGTAGATTCACGGCCCTTGAGCTGGTGGTACTGGCTTCGTCTGCATCTCGATTCATACTAAGGGTATTTCGGTCCCCAAAAGCAGATCTGCCCTTCTTTACGGCAGCCAGGAGCCCACCAAAGGATGCCCTCTCACTTTCGCCCCCACTCTTGGACAGGGTGCCCTCGGAGACCGCAGACAAAAGACTGGGTTGCTCATCGCCACTGGATGCATCATCTGAGAGATATTGAGCAAGGTCAGGGTCAATGATATTATCTTTATGAAATGCGGGGAGTCGAGACTCAGCGTCTGCCTCATCTGCATGTCGGCGTTGGAATGGGGCTCTATCTTCATGATATGGCTTGAAGCCCCGAATATATTGCTGACGAGAGTGGTGACGTTTGTGACTGATGGAGTGCGGTCTTCCACCCAGCGAGGACCGCAGAGAGCGCGAAGATGTAGGTCGCGCTAGAGGGCGATCAGAATCAATTTCGAGAATTGCCGAGCGGCGATTATTCCCCTCTCCGACACGTCGTGTGGCCGGTATAGCCATTGTCGGGGTTCTCAGAACGTGATCGATCGATTGAGACACAACCGAAGATGAATCATCGTCGTCCGCAGATGTCCGCCCAGTATTGGTCCATCCGAGTTCGGCAACCCGAGGATTTCCCACTATGGGGCTCTGCTCGCTATCGGAGAACTCAGATGAATCATCGTCGTGCGCATTGATCATCTTCTCGCAAGGTTTGCAAACCCGAATACTCCCAGGCTGTCCGAACCGTGTTCCTGAAATAAGCAACGTGCATTTCGAATCAAAAATTTGACCACAGGTTCGACAGTGGTGTTTTCTGCGAAATGTTGTGAACGGTTCTCCACAATGAAAGCAGTCTTTGGCATTCTCATCCCGCATCCAAAAATCCCTGCTAAGTAATTTACTTTTCAGCTGCGACAAAACACCGTTGTTCTCGGCAGGAGGTTGGCGCCTAGCTTGTAGAGATTTACCAGGAGCCCGATCGACTGCAGTGTTCAGGGGGGACAAAGAAGAGACGGTTGTGGTGGTTTCAGCCGTGGAGGCGCGTGAAATCACGTAGCCAGGCAGTCGTGCTGTTCGCAATGAGGACGATGAGTCTTCATTGGATCTACTGGGGGCCGTAGCCTTTGGGGGCTCGTTGGCGTTGGCGTTATCACGGGAAATATTTGCTTCCGGGTTATCTGTGAGTTTCTCAGGATTGTGTTGTGATATGTTATCATGAGAGGAAAGTCTTGATAGGCTATTTGATGCAGATACTGAAGCTTTGGGTTCTTCATAAGGGAAAGATGTTCGTGATTTTGATCTTTCTCCCGGGTGCTGAGATATAAGATCCTGAATAAGCTCAGATTGCATGGGATTTCGCACATCAGCTGATTGAATGGAGCTTTCGGGCAGCTTTTGTTGATCTGGAGTAGAGACGGACTTCCGAGACTGATGGTCTGGAGTATAGGTTGTCGAGAAGAACGAGTCTTTGGGGTTGAATTCCTCGTGATGGCTGTCATGCATCTTTGCAGACAGAATCGGCGAACTTGAAAGTTTTTGACTCAACGAGGAGGACGTTTGACTCGCGGAAAGATCCGTGGGGCCTTCCTTGCTGCCGATACTTGTCGATTCGGTATTATGGGTTCCCTGGAAGGGAACATTGACAGAGCTGCTTCTTGAGCGCTCGGGATTTCCAATTACGTTAGCATGAAGCTGAGCGACTGCAGGATCTGCCACAATGGCGCTACCGGTGGCTTTCGTTAACGGTGCGATACTGGGCTTGGTTCCCGTGGATGGTGACACGGAGGCCTTGGAAGATATGCTGCCACTTTTGGAGGATATTCTGGACCTCTTTCCTACGTTGGATTGTGGTATAGAATCGTGATGAGTGTGAAAGTCTGAGACGACAGGCGAGTGGAGCCTTGATCCCTGTGACGAGTTGGGCTGGGATGGCGGGTAATCAGCAGAGCTTGTAGCCAGGTCAGAGGTTGATTTTGCGATCGAAAGCTCCGACGCAGGGCTCTTGACTGCAGGAGCTTCTGTGGCATTTTTGTCTGTAGACTTCCCTCCACCACTGACAATATCCCTCACTCCCCCGACGGAGGTCCTAAAGCGACTATACAAACCGCTTAGTCCACCTTGTAATTCATCAGATAGTCCTTTCTCATCCGATGTAGCAGCTGGAGCCGGCGGACTAGTAAAATCGTTGAAGAGAGTGAGCGAGTCGGACTGATACGCTGCATTATGGTAGTGATCCAGAGCTGCATTCATCGATTCTCGCTCGGTCTGAGTCGTGGCCATAGAGCCGCGTGAACCCCGGCGCCCAAGAGGAAGCGACGTGGAAGACACAGATGGGCTGCCTGAGTCCTGGGACTGCTGAGCATCCACGGCCATGTTGGGCAGAAAGGTCTCAGATCATCCCCACACAGCATACAGGTACTGTTGGTAGCCTATCATTCGGGACAGAACTGCGGTAGGGTCTCAAGTTTGGCGACGTTAGAAGCAATAAGAGGGTCGAGGATTCTTTAAAAGCGGCAGGGTGATCGGATCAAAGAAACTTCACCTACAAAAGAATAAGTCCTTGGCCCTCAAACTTGAATGACGTGGTGATGCTGAGTAAGCTAGGCGCGTCTGGGCAGCTAATCGATAAGACGCGGTTGCGTGGATTTTTGATACCCGTGGACGGTGCGACCTTCTCTTTTTTTCACCCCCTACACATATGTAGGTAGTTACGGCTTAAAAGCATCCTGGGCATCCATCCACTGCTTACTCTTACTAGCTATGACCCATATCCTGTGTGCATTGATCACAAGGCTGGGTTCCCACGATGAATCCAGTAAGTCCCTGGATTGCGGCTTTGGCCGACCAATGTCTCTCGTTCTACCTGGGTCAAAATGATCAAAATGATCAAGATGAAATTCAGGTGGAGGATTTTGAGGGATGTCTCATTTTCATTATCCGCAGGCCTACACTCAACACAGCCGTTGTTGTATCGGTAAGATATCTTAAGTGGATGTGGAGAAAAGGAATTGTTGCTAACTATACATCTTTTGTCTCTTAGTGGGGACAAGGAGAGGATAGTCATCGGGCTACATTTACAGATTCAAAGAATCAGATCGATGCGATTATTCTACGTGACTCGCCAGACGCACAGGGGCCCAGCCCACCTTGCCCACCGTCGGTCAAAGGGGGCCCTAGGCACCTAGTTGAACTTTCCGATATCAAGCTCATTTTTACGTACTCGGCGTCTGTTCCGGATGTCTACCTCCATGTCAATCGCTTTACCATTCGCCCGAATGCAGTCTCCAGAGGGGATGTACCGAAACCAAAGCTCAGGAAGACCCCGGCTCTCAGAACCCTAATGACTATGGCATGCGCGAAAATCCAAAAGCCACAACGGCATCCTGGCTCCAAAAATCAACCCGATACTGGCTTGACCGACCCATCTGTCTCTCAGCCTGATCAACCCATGCCACCCCATCATTCTCAAAACGACTCGACCTCACAGTTGCTCTTCTCCCAACCTCCGTCTAATATGCGTCATGGCGCACCGAAGGATACTTCTATGGCCAATCGCATCCCCATCAACGGGTCATTAGATCTTCTCGGATTGCTCGCGCCTTCTCGTCAAATTCAAACGAACGGTTCAGCCACTAGAGAACTCCCAGAGACTCGTGGACTATCTCTAGGTGAACGTAAAAGCGAGCGTTCGCCCTTGCCAAATGGAAGGAAGTCAGTTGCCCTACAAGAAATTGACACGTACCCAACCGGAGCACAATACTCACCCCGAAGCCTTTTTAGCAACACTGCTGATGCGACGCGCGCTAGTGAATCTACCCCCAATGTATCTCTCGCCGCCATCAAGCAAGGTGTGGACGATCTAATAGCAGAGTGCCTAAATCAAGTGGAACCAGATGAGTCAGTTGATCATGGCCGGGCTCATACTGTTGGAACCGGGCACGACCTGCAATTTTCGAAAAAAAGACATCGTGGCAACACAGATGCGCCGTCACAAGCAGCTCGGGATGATAATCTGGGCTCGCAATATGAGCAGAGTCCAAACGCATCACCCTCCAAAAAGCGACAGCGTATTGATGCTGGAGAGGTGATGCCGACAGCCCCAACTGAATCCGAGCAAGTGCAAAATAAAGCCGTGCCATCACTTCCTAGAGTGCATATCGTAAGCACCAAAACAGACAGTGTGTGCCCATCCACAACTAATCCATGGGAAGGAATGACACGAATACCTTTGAGCGAAGTTGATATTCCAAAAGATCAGGCAGGACTTTTGGATGAACTCAAATGGATCCCTCAGGACCCCGGTGTATCTGCACCTCTATGCCATGTACCGCCCTATCTTTTGGCACAATGGAACGGCATTGCACGAAGAAGAGAACATTTGGCAGAAAAGGAAGCAGAAGCAGAAGCAGAAGCACAAGAAGAGCAACAAGAACAACAACAACAAGAAGAAGAAGAAGAGCAAGTATCGGAACGTGCCTTTACTCCGAGCCAAGATATCCAAACATCCCCCATACCATGGTCTCCGTCACCCAATAGAACCCCCCCTGCTCGAGATGTGCTTCCACGAGACACTGCTTCTCCCCCAAGATACATGAGGCCTACTAGAAAAGCCCCTACGCCACGCGGTACTCAATGTAGTGTTTATCCAATTCCAGATAATGACAATATGGGCATAGTGAACGGATCTTGCAATGCATCGTTTCCTCCAGGGAAAGGGGATGTTGTCGCGTCAAAGGGCAGAGTGAAGGCAGAGGGGCAACAATGCTCCCAGTCCCCCGAGGAAGCAACAACAAAGCCAAATCCAGTGTCTCTGGGCGATGTTCTTGGCGATGGCCCATCCCAACAGCATAACGCCCCAACATCGCTCAATGTGCTCAATGACCAACCGCCAAGTTTAGCACAACAGGATTCTCGTCGTGAACAACCCGCAGAAAACCCCCCATCAATATTTGGACCGCGTGATGAATCAAGTGGTGATGAGAGCGACGAGCCAGAGATGGAAACATATGTTCCTTTCGCTCTTGGGTCAAGCTTACCCTTAAGCAGTCAGCCTGAGCACGAAATTGCGAGCTCGGGGCCAGCGCTTCCAGGATTTGCAAGGGGAACTATCCAAGTGATGGAGACACCTGCAGTCCACGCGGCACGTTTGAAACCAGATAAACAAAACAAACAGAGAGTTGGATTAGAACCCCAGGGCTCTCAGGCTGCTATAACATCCTCCTCATCTCGAATTCTCAATACGTACCGTTCGCAAGATAGCCGCGGGCAAAGTGATCCTTCTCAAGAAGCACCGAATCCATCTTTACCGATATTGGAAGATCAGTCACTGCGAGTGGATGTGCTAGGTACTCAGACTCAAACGAGCAGCATGCATGCACCATCACAGGCGACAGTCCAGTCGTCTTCAGACGTTGTGCTTGATTCATCGAGACCTGCTCAACGGCAGCGCGGCTCCTCTATCTTCCATTTAGACCCCTCGGACGACCCGTCGTCTTTTCCTTATGCCGGGTGTCACTCGCTGCCCACATCTCAACCTCATGAACCAAGCCAAAATTCTTCGAGGGGACCATTTTCCCTCGATGGACCCTCGCAGCTGCCGCAATTGTCCCCTATTGAATCCACCACCTGGGTCGCTGCTCACGGAGAATCGCCATCCAAACGTTCACGCCTGACGCGCCGCGAGAGTGCTGATACTGCTCATAAGACATCCTGCGGTCCAAATGTCGAGTTGGTAGCACGGCGGCAGGGCTTTCTTGGCAAGTCTGACAAGTACGCCGAAGCACAAACAATATATGAAAAGTTCTGCAATGATTATTCACCATATTCTGGTGATTTTGCTCACTTCGTTGAGATGTGCTCGAAACTACAGGAAATGCGGCAAAGGGGCCAGCTGCAACGATCGTTCCTATGGGATGACTTTGTCATCCAACATCTGGATGAGTACCCACGCTATTTTGTAGAGCGCACATCTCAAGAGTCAAAGGCACTGGACTACGAAGATTTCTTTTGCTCGACATTCTCGCGCCCCCGACACAAAAAGAGAAGCTTAACAGCCCATGGAGTTCACATAGTCGCGTCTCAGTTTATGTCACCTACCAGAAAAGGCGAGGTAACCCAGGATAAAGTGGTGCAAAGCGAAGTAGCCAATACATCTTCCACCGGAAGTCTTATTGGAGAGATTTCCACCCTTCATGCTCGGTCCTCTCGTGATATCCCGGCTCCAGATGGCTACATGCCAACTACAACGCAGTCATCGTCATCCTCTGGTAGCACTTGCTCGGAGGATTCGGTGGAGATCAAAGTTGAATCCGAGGATTCTTCCGATGGATCGATTAACTCCCAAATTTGCACGAGCAGCGATAAACAAGCGCCCGCGCTATCCAATCCTGATGAAGAGATTGTCGATGCAACGCAATACGACGCAGATAACAGTCGTATTGCACCTCATCTGAACGACGCTGACATGACTAAAGTCGACATAGATAGTCATGACGAGATACAAGATGGAGATAATACTCACCATGAAACTGCCAGCATTGAACTCGGCGATGAAACTGACGATCGCCGCATCTCTACCTCTCCCGCTCCGTCCGACCCGCCCACGGCCCTGGGTTCTCTCAATAATGCCGCGATCGAACCACCAAGACAACGAAGACCCTGGTTCCGATCTCTTCGGAACATTTATCCCACGGGTCCTGTGTGGTCCGATGACCCCAACACCCCGCTCAAGCGCTGGGCTCGCCAAGACCAAAACGTTCTTCAGGAACTAAATCGTCGTGGTGGAGCCAGGATTTCACTTGATGAAAAGGGTGTTATTCGTCGGCCCATCTACACCCGAGGGAAGAACCCTGATCCCTAGGCTTCGTAATTGTTCGAACATCTTCCATTCAAGACCTGTATTTCTATTTTCTCTCGGCGCAACGGCAAGGAGTACGCATACCCGCAAATACCATTTCATTTCATGCTTACTCGAGCAAAAGGAAACAAACTATTGGATAGCATATTATCTTACTCTCAGATTCAGATTCAGGTTTGTGGATTTCTTGTACATTATGTTCTACCCAACCCCTGAAACCCCCTTATCAGTAGTAAAAACAGGGCCAATCCCGTGTGCTTCATGAATGTGAAAAGCAACCAATCCTCCCAATCGAATTTCTTATTCACAGATTTCCGTGGCCCCTAAGGCGTCTGACAGAATTTACGGTGCAAGGATAGTGAAGTAAGGATCGGCAGCAATCAATCAGGCTCGTATTTTGTCTCGTGTAGAGCATGCACTTAACAGCCCAACATGCTTGAGTCTCACCGCAGATCCCAGCTTAGGGCATTTTAAGGCCCCCCGAGGCTCGCAAGGGCCACCTGTCTTATAATACGATGGTGTTGCTTGTGTTGTCATACACTGATTGGACAAATTAGTTATTTTACAAAATTATAGAGATTACAATGAAGAGCTAAATGTTATTTGTAAATGAATTTTGTATTGAATCAATTTGCAGGCAGATAGATACTAATGATTCCTCCGTGGAGGATCAGAAAAATGTACAGAAATGTAATTGTTCCCTCCCATAGAGACTGTAGTCTCTGTGCAAAATGGCATGATGATCATCATAAATTCAGGAAAGGGATATGGTCATTAAAACATGCAAAAGAAAAACAAGGAGAACGCCTTGGTATCGCCAATCCAAACTCGCTTCAGAAGGGATGTATAGTCATAAAAACCCGGAATCTTTTTAAGCATGACGGAAGGGCTCGTAGGCGCTTGACTGGTGGTTGTTGTGGGTCATGGGGATATCGTTGTTGTAGTTGGGGGTGGGAGGGTAGGAGGTGGTGTAACCGTGCTGAGGAGTATAAGGCTGCTGGGAACCGAAAGGAGGGTGCGCGGCACCGATGGGCTCGTAGGTGTAGGGAGCCTTCTCTGCAGTGATGCTGCGGGTGTTGTGACGGTCCTTGTGGCTGTAGGGCGATCGGCCGGAGCAGCAGCAGGTGCTGAGCATCCAGAAGACAGTGGCTCCGAAGGAGAAAGCGACTGCGAGCCAAGTGGCAACATACATGTTCTTACCCAGGCCTACATCGACACCATAGACCTTGAGGGCTGTGCCGAGGGAGCCCTTCGCGATGGAGAACATGATGGTTGAGGTAAGCGATGCGCCGATGGTGAAGAGGAATGAAACGATCGAGACAATGGTGGTGACGCAGCTACCCCAGCGGCTGAAGATGGCGAAGATACCTAGTAGGATCTGGGCGCAGGTTGCAACAAAGGCAACTAGGTAGGCGATGAACATCCACTTGGAAACAGCCTTGTAAACGTTCAAGGTCTTCTTGAAGCCACTGCCAAGCTCCTTCTCAATTTGGGCCTCGCTCATGCCCAAGACTGAAGATGGGTTGAAGTAGAACTGGGCCTTGGGTTCTGTGCACTTGGAAACAGTCTCCTTGCCCTTGTCGGAATCTCCCTCGCAGTAACCCCAGAGACCAATGTCGTAGAAATCAGCGATGTTGGCATCATTCTGGAAGGTCTTGATGGTCGCCTCGATATCCGCTGCGCTGACGGAAGTGATATGGGCATCGTTGAGGCGATCTGTGATCTCTGATGTGACTGCTGATCCTGTGCTTATGTTTGAGAGATCAAGCTATAGATAATTAGCATTAGCAGGTGTATTCATATATAGCCCTGGAGTATTTGATCACTTACGCGAATAAAGTATAAATTATTCAAGGTATCAGAACTGGCTTTTGTGCAACCCAATCCCACCATAATGATGCAGATTAATGATGCGATAGTCAAGGCATAGGGCGTGAAAATACACGCAATGCGACCGGCTTTTCCCATAATGAATAGGTGTGATAAGAAAGATAAGAGGGAAAATGTAAATGATGAGAAGTGGAAAGATGAGAGAGGGGGGGAAATCACTTTAATATAAAGCACGTCAATAAAGTAAACAATCATGTACAGCCTCAAAAGAGGAACACCAGCCTCCCACGGAAGGGAGGCGCAGGATCAGCGGACCAATCAGTGGCTGAGCGGTCACGTCGCCAGGGCCACGTTTGCTTCTATTTGTGGTTACGCTAGTCCTATTTAGGTCTAGTGACATGGTCCTTCATCTCCAGGGCTGCTTCTGCTTTATCTATCTATCCTTATAGTTCTACAACATAGATCAAAAGAAGTAAATTTTGGAGATTATATTGTTATATAGATATATTCTCAAGAAACATTATGAGCATGATCTATGTAGTATCTCAACCCTACACATATATTTAGATGTGTACAACATATGTACCTGAAAAATTAAATCTATCAACGTCATAATCCACTGATCCCAAGATCATCATTCCAGTGGCCAAAACAGATGATCCTCACCTTCTCTTACCTGAACAGCCTTGTGGATCATTTTCAAATTTTCCCTCTCCGCCTCAAGACTGCGTAAGCCTAGGTATGAAGTACAGTACGAGATAATAGGCTCCTCCATTTTTCTCTTGGCATTATCCCCCCCATATCTCCCGCCCTTACATTCCACTCAGCCCACTCCGCTGTCTCTAAGGGCAAAATTTACTGTGATGCCTGGTTCTATATTTATTCTTCTCAGATAAACTTCTCTCTGAATCTAGGATAACCCCACGAACCTATTCCACAACCTAAAAATGTGCTGGGATTCCTTTTTAGGTAATACCATGCGCTGATCGACACATTTCATACTCCGTATAGCCACAACTGATACATGAGCTATGGCCATTGCAAATTTAATTGTATTTCCTTTACCACCTTTTAGGAAAATGATTCAATGCACGAAAAAAATATTCAAATATTCTAGCATCTGAGTTTAATAACTTACATGCGACCATGTTCGTATTCGCCTCAATTGATAGGGTTTACTGCAAGTATGGCTCAAGTGTCGGCAACATACCAGTATAAGCCGGCCCAGTGGGAGGCTCGATACTGTACATATAATCAGCCCACCAAGGTCCAGCAGCCCACCACAAAGCTCCGAGCCAAACGTCCGAGTTTTCACCCATGTAATCAAGCATGCCGGTAATTGCCTTCTTGCAATCATCATTCACACCACCGGCAAACTCGCCAATAACTCCAACCTTCTTGTTATCCTTCAGCCACTTTGTCGCGGCTGTCACACGCTCCTTTCCAATCGTCGTCGACACACATTCTGGGTGTGTGCCGGATGAGTCCGTATCGAGGTACTGGTGCATCTCGTAGACCAGCTTGTCTTCGGGGTCGGTCAGGTCCTTCATGCTGTCGTTCACATCGACCCAGCTCCACGCGCCAGTCCAAGCGTTACCCTCGACGAAGATATGTTGGCTCTTTGCACCCGCTGCGCGGATACCGTCAATGGCTGCTTGGTTGAGCTTGACGACGAGCTCCTGGTCCATGTCGTGGTACTCGTTGTCTGTACATGATTTTGTTAACAGGCGGTCTTTCATGCGACTAAGGCTAGGGGTACGGACTTGTATCGAAAATGACTAGCTCGTTGTCGGCGAATTCGCCTGCGACGTTCTTCCAGAATGTCTGGAAGTCGGCGGGGGTTGACATAATCGCGTCGTTGCTGTATATACGCATAAGCTTCGATTCATTCGCTCATTAGTTTTATAGAACACTTACTATCTTCCGTAGTTATGCGGATCAAGCACGGCGTGAGATCCTCCATCGGTGATGGCTTTGACAGTCTGCAACTTGATCAGCCTCTGTTGTCATTCGGGTATATATTATACCACATACCGCAGTCAGATTGCTCAGATAGGCAGCATCAAATCCTCCTGTCATGGTTTGCGGTACCAGCCGCTCCATCTTGAAGGCCACCCGGAAGATGTTCATGCCTTTTCCAGCCAATGTTTGAATTGTACTGGCATCCGGGAAGTAATAGTCCTTGCCCTGTTACGATCATTATAAGCTGATATTCCCGAAAACATATCCATGGATGTTTCGCCGACTCACGTATTCACCAGGAATGTTCTTCTCGCCAAATTCAGCTCCGGATTCGCTTGCTCCAAACCCTATACAAGAAATTGGTCAATTGATGATCAGAAACACCTTTTGGAATCATGGACTCGAACATTGAAAGGGCGAAGCTCTCTTCGCATTCTTGGAAGGAGCTGCCGCCGCGGATCCAGCCGCAGCAGCGAGGAGAGCAATGTGATCCAATCTCATATTGACGAGTCAAGCTCTTTGTGTAGGAAAGAAAATGAGTGATGTGGTAGCAATGCGAAACGATACCCACGACGCGGCACAATCGAGCTTTTATAGATCTCTTGCCAGTGAATTAACATGTATTGTTGAATAATTCGTAGTATATTCCAAGTGGGTATAACCGCCCTGACGTTAAGAGATTGGTGACAAAAAAGGACAAGATCTTCAGTTCCTGAGACTGGAGTAGCTTTCTAATGTGGATATGCAGCAACTTCGGATATTACAGTGCTTCGCAACAATATTTCCTCACCAATGAGGATCGACAGAATAATGGAACTTGGTAAGAAACAGACCTTCTACCTCATGCGAAACGGGCAGCCAAGAAGGCAATGGCCCCGAATCTTCAGACCAGAAGCAACTTCATCCGTGTCCAAGATGAATTATCCACTGTACATCATACATACCCCGCTTCAATGAAGCTTTCTTCAGGCACAGGTGGCTTAAATATGCATCGTTTTGTTTCGAGGGCATTGGAATTTTGCAAGCCCGTGGCGCTTCAGGAATTGATCGGCGTTTATAGTTTCTGACGTGCAGGGGTAGGGGGTAATAAGTTCATACTACGGAGTACGGGGTACGGGGTACAATATAGGGGGTTATGAAGTGTATGTAATATCCATGCATAGATTAGTATAGTCAGTCATTTTTATCAATGGGAACAAATTCGTTTTGAACGTACGCTGTGATCATTTATGAAGACAGAAACCAAATGCGTGGGCCAAATAAGCGTGACAAGTTGATTGCAAGCTGAAACAGGTACGATGGATCACGCTCCAAAATCTTGATATTCGCTCGGAAAAAAACATTTGTCATTCAAAATCAAGTCAGACTATGTGTAACTGCATAAAATTTGAACCTTACTACTCTTAGCTCTACGGATGATTCTCCATCAGACCATCCCAATCAGTCTACCAAGCCCCGAGGGAGTGCATGTGCTCTTTCATATCCGCCGCCTGCAGCTTGTGGTAAGCATGACCTGGGTGGTAGGGATCCCACCAGACACAGGTGGCACCATCGTTATTGACGCAAGTAGCATCGGTGAATCCGTATTTGGCAGGAGCGTCGAGGACCTTAGTCATGAAGGCGAATGAATCATAGAGAACGGTTGTAGTCTGCAGCTAAGTTAGTTGTGCAAGATCAATATATATAACCAGAGATCAGAACGTACGCCACTGTTGTCTGCAATGAATTCATTGACCATTGTCTTGAGGGCAGCGTTGAAAGCTGCGAGCCACTCAGCGTGGTGGGCTGCAACAGCTTCCCCTTGGCCGATGATCTGGGGAGATCGGCTCACAGAGGGGACATTGAGGAAGATGAACTTCCGTCCACCATTTGCATAGAGCTTTTCAGCTTGAGCCTTATACTGGGCCATGATCTTTGGCACCAGGACACTGGAGTCTTGGCTTGCTGCAGCCCAACCAATGCTGTAAATTGAAGGGTTAGTCTAGTCGCCAACGGGGATTCGAGGGAACGTACTCATTGATTCCAATCCAAATTCCAAACACTGCGTTGTCTGAACTCCATGGTGCAGTAGCAGGCTTTTTACCATATGCTGTCTGGAAGCTGGCGATTTGGGTTACCACATCTTCCTTGGTATTAGTTTTAACAAGGGCGTTGTCGAGAGACGCTCCTCCAACAGCGAAGTTGTAGCTGAGGACCAGTGAGGCATTGTACACAGTCGTCAAGTCTCCCACCCAGTTGATGCCGCCACCGGTTGTTCCGGTACCTATTGTTTTTGATCAGTCAAGCCTACTTACCAGAGGTCTAACAGCACTCACCCAGAGTTGGGTTCCCCATTGCGTTGCCAGGAGTTGGCTGCGTGCCACCGACATCAAAACTGCTCATGGAGTAGGAATCACCACTATGAATCCATACATCTTAGCTCCTTTCCCGATGGATAAATAGGGGACAGCCATCACTCACAAAGTAAAGAAAAAGCTGTTGGTAGCGCGAGCTTCCAATGGAGCAGCAGCAGCTAGCCCAACGCCGGCAATCAAACTAATGAGATACTTCATGATGGAGGATGATGTGCAATGCCGAATTGAAAGAAATATTCAAACGTTAGTTTCTGCCCTTATATATACATGTATCCCTTGTTTCCCGAGGTCATCTGTCTCATTTCTGCAAGTAAACAAGCCCTAAAGCCGAGATGAATAAATTAAAAAAGACTATGTCATGTAATTAACCGATTGTGTCAATCGTTTCCTAAATGGGCTCATTCCGACTCATCCATATTAAGCTGGATATATACGGTGAACACCCCGAAACTGCGGGGTAGATATTATAGTGCAATAATCAAGCTATTAGGGAGGTGCTAAATAGTTCGTTGGGGTTGACGAATACCCCAAGGTACTACGGGGTATATTATCCACTCATATGGGGTTCCTCTGCTGAATACGGATCCATTCTGCAGCTAGGAAGCATGCCTTACTTTGCTTTTTTGTTCCTCTTACCCGAGTAGATCACTACGGTCTTCCCCTTGCCCGGTAGACCTACGATCGTCACTCCCATACCCCAGTCTGAAGTCTCACGTGGTATCATCTATATTCATATTGTTGCATTGAAATCTTATCTATATCCGACATCGAATCGGGATTATGTAGATAAGGCTTTATCCGATTCGGCAGCGAACATCTCCATGCCCACACCGCATACAACCAATCGCGACTGGTTCGTTTCCGACCCAGGCTCGTACCTTTCTGCGGGGAGGCAATTTCCATGTCCATGGATAAGCCCCAATGATGATATATCAGCCACAGAGCTGTATGTATCCAGTAAGAATTCCACGATAATCCCTTGCGTGCCAGGTTGTGTAGGGTCCGCGGCGATTGACCAGATTTTGACTCGGTGATCGTTGCCAGAGGACGCCACAGTGATTTTGATGGATTCTTTCTTCGATGTAACATCACGAGAGATTTGCTGATTGAGTACCTTGACCGTGGTAACCGCCGCGGCATGAGCATCGGGGATAGAAACCGTAGCTACCTGTGCATTTGTGCCGGTGTCGGATGGAATTGTCCGTAGGAGGGAAACGGAGAGAGAGTTATCATCGCCTCCAGCGATAACAACACTAGCTATATCAGAGATAGGAACCAGTTCCATCCCCTTGATGCTGTTGGAATGAATCTGATATCGACTTTCGCACGTGATGTGTTCTGGTGAGACGGAAGAGCCCTTGAAAGGATGCTTGGCCTTCAAGGTGGATTGTGTGATTGTGTAGAATGGGTTAAGTGTGCTTGTTAAATCCCAGAGTGTGAAGTAGCCATCAGTTGCTGCGGTGATGAGGCTCACGGAAGAGCTTGTGACTAAGAAGTGGGCTTGGGTTAAGCAATTGGTCATATATTTTCCACGAGCCAGGAGAGTGAATTGGCCACTGGATGGCGAGAAGTGGAAGATCTGTACGAATGTTAGTATTGGCCGAGGTATACAAAGGAAAGAACGATCCTTACCTTGAAAACGGAGTTGGAAAGAGCAAGGCACAGGAGGAAACCCTGCCCTCCATCAACTTCCTCCACTTCTAGCAAATCGAAACTAGGAATCCGGAGATCTGAATTCTCGTCATCCTTCGGACTGGCCGCCATCAATTTCGTAGCGACGCCGAATACGGGAATGGTGCGGACTCTCCATACGTAAAACTCTTCATATGCAGCACTGGTGAATAGGTATCTTCCATCCTTGGACCAAGTCACCTGCTGGATCCCAGACTTGTGTGTATCCAAGACACGCAGACACTCAAAGCTACCCCACGGACTATCAGCCAATGAGGAAGTCGGCGTGAAAATACGAACAGTAGTGTCCTCTGCACCAGTTGCAAAAAGAGGGCGATCCCCACCGATAGGGTTGAAAACATCCACCGCTTTGATTTCCCGCCCGTGACCTCCGGCTCGAAGCAAAGTACTAGCACCAGCTCGGATGCGAGTGGTCATCAAAGAATATCCGTCTTTCCAGGTGAACATGGCATTATTATTTTTGTCTCCTGGGATGAAGTCCCAGGCTCGGCGAAAGCCGCCTGAAGCAATGGATACGACGTCCGTCAGCTTCGACTCGTTGCGCAGGATGAAATCTTGGGATCTGAATCCGTATAACATGAAATCACTAGTCGTTTTGTCGAAATAAGCGCCTTCAATGTTCCCACCGGTTATAGATGCTGTACGGTGCACTGTCTGTAGCGATACAGCATCTATTCCATTCCCACAAAGCTGCAACTCGTGGAGGCAATAAGTTCCGTCTCGCCCACAGGTCAATACGAAGTCCGATTTTGTGGTATCACTCGAAGTAACAGATGTCACGACGCTTATGTGATTGACAAATTCTCGGCCATGAACACGTCGGATGACCGATACGGGCTCTGCCTCAGAGGTATTGTAGATGGCAAGGCCGCCTAATTTTGACCCTATAATCAAATATTGGTCATCAAAGACGAAAGACGCACTGCAAACCACAAATGTGGATGGTAGGGTGAATGTAGTTATTCCGGCATTTGGATGATCGCTATTCCAGTCGGAGATAGTGACGAGTGTTATTTCTTCTCCGGTAGGATAACAGACAAGGAAGGTGAGGTTGCTAGAATGATTCATGGTATCCATCTTAGAAGAGTGAGTCTGGAGGAAGAATGATGCAAGAGGCCTGTTGCCAACATCGGCAATGCTGATGACAGATTTTGTAGCGTGATTATATAGTCGAAAGAGTCCTTGAAAATTACCGATTAATGCTAGACCCATCTGGGGCAAAGTAGCCATGGCGGCAAAAGAAGCAAGGTCGGGTGTTTCACATATTGTCTCCCAAGTAACGACAGTCTCCTCTGTTTGGTTGAGATACCCAAGCTGGATTTGACCTTGCGTAGAGATACGAAGAAGGCAGTCCTGGGCGACAAATGCAAAGGATCTAGCTCCATCGCCTGTATGATGCTTCTTCTTCTTAGATGATTGCTGCAAAGAAGCATCAAGACCATGACTCAGATGCTCATCGTCATTTTCTTTGATGGGAAAACTCTTCAACGCACCATCGGCGCCTCCGGTGTAAACCACAGTCTCGGACCCAATTCTGCAAAGGTCCAGAGACCAGATGTGCTTTCCAATATGTGTTTGTATTGAAGAGGTTTGGCTGAGACGATAATCAGTCATCCCATCGGATGATAAGTGCCAGCTTAGGTCCCACAAAACGCATGTGCAATCCTCTCCACGAGAAACTATTCCCATATGAGTTTGGTTATTATTTTTAATGGGCCTGAAATGGACACCCCAGATGCGAGCGGCGTGAGCGAATGCCTGAACCACGCATGACTCAGATCCAACGCTCTCCTCGCCTGCCTCAACAGGGCCAAAGCCAGTACTCCGTAATTCAAACCCGTCTGTAGAGTATGCAGAAGGATCTTGGGCTGTTTTGTGCTCACAGTCTGATATATCCCAGATTCTCACGGTTCTATCGTCACTGCAGCTTGCCAGTAATCTACCAGACTGGCCTCCATTCAATGACGGTATTTGGGGAGAGATGCGGACATCGAAGATTGATCCGTCATGCCCCGTGAAGAAATGGTGGATGGAGCCGATTGCATTAGCTTTATGCGATCCATTTTCATTGAGGAAACATGACCACACGATGATTTCTCCGAAGACGGTACCAGCAGCAATGAGGATGTGGGAGGAAGACAGCGCAATCACATCGGCGGAGTAAAGGATAGACTTTACACTGGTCGCCAACTGATATATGGATATGGCTGTATTTATCTCGGGTCTCTCACTGTCGAGGACTTCGAGACTCAGGAGTGCATTGTTCGCTGTGATAAAAAAAGCACCGTGGTGACCACCTGCTGCAGCTGCGCACCCACTCATGATCCAATCTGGAGCAGTGAACTCGGCACTAGAGGCCGACAACGTGACTTCATTCTCAGAGTCCACAGAGAAGTCAACCGCCCGCACTGAGCGACCACCCCAGACAATTATTTGAACAGGGTTAGGATCATGATCCTGTGGTCGTTGATCCAAAGTAATGAAACCATGGATATTGTTTCTTTTAAATACCTGAATTTGTGTGGTGACAACACCCGTGGGTTCATCAACCACCCGGAAGTATGTGCCCTGACTTTGGAAGACAAATCGTCTATCACCCAGCACAAACGTCTTCAACGCTGTTATCGGGAGAAAAGCATCAATATGCTGTGATTTGAGTTAGCGGGACAGCATTTTGACTACAGATATTGCAACACTGACCTCGAGTGAGAAAGACATTGCCAGCTTCTACACACATCAAGCAGAGAAGCGAATTACACGGAACGTCTCAATTGCCTCCGATCAAACTGTACATCCCACCAACCGCCAAAAAAAGCCCACTACTTTTTTGATGATTTCCCCGATGTGATTACATAAGGTTACCACTAGTCCACAAGCAGTAATATTACGCACGTGACCTCGCGATCAAGGCGCGGGAGCGGGATGGGGCTCGGCGCTCGGTATTCACGTCACTGCTTGACGAGCCCTGTTTCGCTAAATCATGCCCCTAGCGATCACTTCTCTCGCTATATTCGGATTTTGTCTTTAAAATGCTAGACCTCCATAATACAGACTCATGATCTGATACCCGTTTGACTAACCATGGGTGTAACCGGCCTCTGGACGGTCGTGCAGCCTTGCGCTCGCCCCATCAAACTCGAAACACTCAACAAGAAACGGCTCGCTGTCGACGCGTCGATCTGGATTTATCAATTCCTGAAAGCGGTGCGAGATAAAGAAGGCAATGCGCTCCGAAATTCCCACATCGTTGGGTTCTTTCGCCGCATATGCAAGCTGCTGTATTTCGGGATCCGTCCCGTCTTCGTCTTCGATGGCGGGGCCCCGGTCATGAAAAGGCAGACAATCGCTGGCCGAAAGAAAAAGCGCGAGGGTCACAGGGAAGATGCTGCTAGAACCGCGGGAAAGTTGCTTGCCGTACAAATGCAACGCAGTGCGGAGGAGGAGGATGCTCGTCGACGCAATAAAACCCACGTACAAGAAGAGGAAGATGTGCCAGATGCTCCGGTATACGCGGAAGAGGCTTTTATGACAGAGACGGAAAAGCAAAAAAGTCGCAAGTTCAAGAAGAAGGACGCGTACCATCTGCCTAACCTGGACGTCTCGCTTGAAGATATGGGAGCACCAAACGACCCACGCATCATGTCCCAAGAGGAACTGGAGGAGTATGCTAGACAATTCCACCAAGGTCAGGACATCAACTTGTACGACTTTTCCAAAATCGATTTCGATAGCATGTTTTTCCTTAGTCTGCCGGCCACTGATCGCTACAATATCTTGAATGCAGCGAGGCTAAGAAGCCGACTTCGAATGGGCTACTCGAAAGAGCAGCTAGATACCATGTTTCCCGACCGCATGGCATTCTCGAGGTTTCAGATCGACCGTGTCGCAGAACGTAATGACCTTACGCAACGGTTAATGAACATAAACGGCATGAACGGAGAAGAAGCGTTCTACAAATCTGGGAAGCGGATTGCAGGAGAACGTGGCAGGGAGTATGTGCTTGTCAAGGATAGCGAACATGAAGGTGGCTGGGTCCTAGGTGTTGTGGGAAACAGGGAAGGCCATGAAGAGAAGCCCATCGATATAGATCGACCTGAGATACTTTCTGAAGAGGATGAGGTGTCGGAAGAAGACGAGTTCGAGGACGTTCCAATCGAAGGTCTGAACCGACTTCCCAAACTTCCTTTCCTCCGAGAGGGTGTATTCGACCGGTCGCTTCAACTTCAAACGGACGAAAATCTAGACATGAGAAGGGCTATACAAGAATCACGTCAAGCTGCACGGCGACAGTCAGTGAATGAACGTCGTTTACAAGAGGTTGAAGATGACTCGCTTTTTGTTCGGGCCGAGGGAAATATTGGTGCACAGCAGCAGAACAATGACACTGATGAGTTCTTCGAAGGCGATGACGATGACCTTGAACGAGCTATTGCGCTTTCGTTGCAACCAGATAAAGTCGACGACGAAGATATGCCTGATATTCCTGAAATGCCCATCCGTCGACAAGTCGAATCAGCTCCATCTTATGAAACAGTGCCAGATCCTGATTCAGAGAGCGATGATGGTATGGACTTTACTGCTGCTATAGCAAGAACAAAGGTCTCGAAGAAAGCCTCATATGCGTCAAATCCATTCAGTGGTCCTCTCCCTTTTGAATCCATCAGGCTCACCAAAGTCACGAAAGATAATGATAAAGCCGGTGTGGTTGACGAAGGTGCCGGCGGTTTTGTGAAGGAGTCTACAAAGAAGACTAAACCGACAGACCCACTTCCTCCATGGTTTGTTGGTGAGCCCTCGGATTCGGAATTCATCGTCGATCCTATTGAAGATCCTGAAAAGGATGACGAGCAATTTGCAGCTCCAGATCATCTGTTTCTCTCCAATCGTCGTTCGCCGGACGTTATTGACGTAGACGAAATTTCTGCCAACAAAGAAGTTGTTGACTTGGAGGAGGAGGAGGAGGAGGAGGAGGAGGAGGAGGAGAAATCCGAGCATCAAGACAACAAATCCAAACACGCCTTTCAAGTGGATGACATTGAAAAGATTTACAATGAGCTTTCTACAAATGTTGATGTGAAGAAGCCTTTGAGCGAACCAGCTCCAGCTCCAATCAATAAAAATATTGATCAAATGGCGGTACCTGGGCGCCCTGGAACACTCATTCAAGAACAAGTGCCCGCGCTTGATGATCGGACTCCACGCAGCGAACATTCTCCTTCCCCGGAATTCGAAGATGTCGCCCCTCGGCAGCCCACTCAAGGCCCCGAGATAACTGTCGTATCCCATCAAAAGGCCCAACCCCAGCCTCAAGTCTTCGAAGAAGTCGAGGAAGCATTCATACAGGACCAAGCCGATTACAGTGACCCGGAGGATGAAGATTTGTTCAAACAGCTTGCAGCTGAGGGTGAAGAGCATGTGCGATTTGCCAACACTCTTAATCCTGCAGCTCCCAACCAGGAAGCCTTTGACTATGAGCAAGAACTGAAGCAACTCCGATCTCAGCAGAGAAATGAGCGTCGCGATGCAGACGAGGTGACTACTATTATGATCAACGAGTGCCAGCAGCTCTTGACACTCTTTGGATTGCCCTATATCACCGCGCCTATGGAAGCTGAAGCGCAGTGCGCCAAGTTGGTATCGCTAGGCCTTGTAGACGGGATTGTCACGGATGACAGTGATATTTTCCTCTTCGGGGGAACACGAGTCTACAAGAATATGTTCAATCAAAGTAAATTCGTCGAGTGCTACTTGACGTCTGACTTGGAGAAGGAGTACGCCCTCCATCGAAAGAAGCTTATTAGCTTTGCCCATCTCTTGGGCAGCGATTACACAGAGGGCATTCCTGGGATTGGTCCTGTCACAGCCCTAGAGATACTCACCGAGTTTTCCAGCCTCGAAGAGTTCCGCGATTGGTGGGCCAACTTGCAAATGGGTACGAATAATGCAGAAGATTCTCACCTTGCCTTCCGTAAGAAATTTCGAAAGAAGGCATCCAAGATATTCTTACCCCCTTCATTCCCAGATCACAAAGTTGACGAGGCATATCTGGAACCCGTGGTTGATGACGACCCTTCCCAGTTCCAATGGGGTGTTCCTGACTTGAATGGGTTACGAACCTTTCTCATGACAACAATCGGCTGGACCCAAGAGCGGACGGACGAAGTCCTAGTACCGGTCATTCGTGACATGAATCGGCGGGGCCAGGAAGGCACACAGTCAAACATCACACAATTCATGCAAGGTCCACAGGGTGCGGGTGCGTTTGCGCCTCGTGTTCGTACAGGCGGACCCAGTCGCATGGAAAAGGCATTTAGTCGACTACGTCAGGAAGCTCAGACAGGCGGAACCTCACTGGATGGGGAGCCAGCTGTCGGGGACGGTGAAGGACAAGAAGCTTCTGCTTCGCAAAATAAAGGCAAAAGAAATACCTCAACTGCCAAGGCCAAGGCTGGCACGAATAAAAAGCGCAAGACCCATCGCGCCGACTCTCCTGAGTCATGATTTGGAGATTAAGGAATTGAGATTATCCCATCGGCAACATATCACATATGTACATAATGGACGCAGTCATTCCTCTGCAGTGTTTACAACACCTTCGATCCATATACAGAAGCCAAGCATCAATATTGCATATGAAGATCATAAAGGTTACAGCCCGATCTTGCAATTGTAAACAGAAGACAGAGGAGCAGGTAGCGACTGGTCTATCTGAGGATTCAAAAAAATGGACAATGAAACGTGCAGGAAGTAGTTATTTCTGAACTAACTTTTTCTCTACATAGCCATTTACCTACATCGAGAGACTGATATCACTGATTTTGGGTTGCACATGCTTCGGAAGTAGTTCTTTCCTTCCTCGACTCCCTCCTTCCTCAGAGCTCTTCTGTCTTTTTCCTCCTTTTTTTTCCTTCTGTTTTCCTCTTTCTTGAATCCGCCGTAGTTGATACTTTTTTCCACTACGTCTCTCTCCCTACTCTATCAAGTTAGCTTATACTTCATTCATGTCTCCGATCGATCTCTCCGGATTGCCCAATATCCCCAGGGGCAGTGGATGAGGCTCACGAGCAGCGAGCACGGGCATGCCTCTCGCTAAGCTGATCACCTGAGGAGATGATAGATGTTCTGACGGAAGATGAGACAAAATGGTGTGGTGTGATCAGTTGCCTCGGATAGCGACTGGCTCCATGAGAATGGCTCTATAAAACAATTCCAGGTCACTCGACAGCCTCATTTATCCCGAGTATAGCGCTAGTTTGCCCAAAGGGGTTGTACTTCGAGCGATTATCCACGGGGTGGAGGTGTTATTTTCGCTAAGGGATCTATTTCTCTTCGAGTCGGGAGACTGAAGGAATTGAAATTCGCTCAAAGAATGTCAAGAACGACAGATTTACACCATGATGCCAAAGCACCGGGTGTTGACGCATGTCGGATTAACCGCACATACTAGAATGGCCCAGTGAAGCTCGAGATTCCGGTGTTTTACGAGAGAGACGACTCAATAACGCAGCCGAAGAAAACACATTCTCAAATGGAACTTCGAAGGATGTGATCTTCATCCACTTCTAGGGCCTGTTACAATTCTGAGACCACATCCTGGTCCAGAGAAAGTTGCTCGATTTTCCCTATGGGAAATCAAAGAAGCACAAGATGAGACTGAATTACCTAATGCTCTTCACACATATACATATCCGTAATGAGTTGCTTCGCCCAGTGCATCGGGATAACCCTCAAATGAGCAACGGGCATTGGCTCAATAAGCTATCTTCAAGCGAGGCCAGGTCAAGACATCAGGAATCATATGTTTGCCAGCTTTCTGAGGGACTGCGGGAATTGTCTGGATATGAGAGGACTGGCGAATTATGAATAGCACCTTCTACACGGTACCTAGGTACTTACCTATCAATGAAGCTGGGTTTCACTTGAATTCTGTAGCTGTTTAGTGGAACAGCCGAGACATGTTCCCCACAGTAGTTCTACGATCAGCGCTTGGTGGAACTTATAAGTATAAGGATCTAGCTATGGTTACTATAAGATGTAGTATATATAACTATATTCTACCTATATGACTGATATAAGATAAATGTAACTATATAGTCCATGACATCAGGTAAAATCGATGACGTAGATCGTGAAGATTCAACTTCAACGAAAAGATCGACATATTTTGTTGCCTAAAGAAGAGAGAAATTTACTACATTTACTGCATTTAATGGCTTTTCTTGTCTTAACTAGTCTTAGTGTCATTTTTCTTTTTCAGGTCCGCCCAATCCCCTTCCCCAGGTCTCATTTTGTTAGAAAATAGTCGACGTCACTTCCCGAGAGCTTCCAGGAGGTTTGAAGTCCAAAGGTCACGCCGTTTGCAGTCTCTTTTTCCATCTCAAAATCAAGTACGTACTCTAAGAAAAAAAGAGAACCTTTAACACGTCACTACTGGAAGGTACTTTTTCCCTAATTACTTTTGCAGAATCTCTCTCGACAATCTTCCTTTCTCCAATCACCTCCAAAATGCATCGCACCTATTCTATGCGCCAGTCGCGCCCCCTGACCGCCTCGCAGGTCGAAAGCCCACCACCACCATTGTCAACAACCAAGACCGGGAGATGGCTAGGAAAAGGCGGAATCGGTGAGTGTGATATAGTGTGGATTTTTGGCAATTTCCTGGTGTTCGTCGGGTTGGAGGCCTAATCGGGCCGCCAACGACTCCCGTGGCCCACCTTCAACCGATTTAGAGACCAGTCGTTGCGAGAGATCGCTCATGGAGATTGAGAAATTGAACTCGCTAACATCCTGCGATCAGGTCATGCCTTCCGCAAGAACGCCGCCGGTGCCTTCGGACCCGATCTCGCCAAGAAGCTGGCGCAGCTCGTCAAGATGGAGAAGAACGCCATGCGCAGCATGGAGCTCGTCGCTCGGGAGCGCATGGAAGTCGCTGTACGTGGATAGACATGAATTATGAATGACGGAATAACATTGGAAGCTGACTCGGTCGCCATAGCAACAACTCTCCATCTGGGGTGAAGCATGCGATGAGGATGTGTCGGATGTGACGGACAAGCTCGGTGTGCTGATCTACGAGATCGGCGAGCTGGAGGATATGTTCGTTGACCGCTACGACCAGTACCGCGTCACCATTAAGAGCATCCGCAACATCGAGGCTTCCGTACAGCCCAGCCGAGACCGTAAGAATACCTCCCAGCTTCGAAATGAACCCAGCTTTAACTGAATTGAATCTCCAGGCAAGCAGAAGATCACCGATGAGATCGCCAAGCTGAAGTACAAGGACCCCAACTCTCCTCGCATCGTCGTCCTGGAGCAGGAGCTCGTCCGCGCCGAAGCAGAGTCTCTAGTCGCCGAGGCCCAGCTGTCCAACATCACCCGCGAGAAGGTCAAGGCCGCCTTCCAGTACCAGTTCGATGCGCTCCGCGAGCACTGCGAGAAGGTCGCCATCGTCGCCGGATACGGAAAGCACCTCCTCGACCTGATCGACGATACCCCCGTCACCCCCGGCGAGACCCGCCACGCCTACGACGGCTACGATGCCTCCAAGGCCATCATCCAGGACTGCGAGGATGCCCTCACTAACTGGGTCTCCTCCAAGGCTGTCGTCAAGTCTAGTCTCTCCCAGCGCTCCCGCACGCTCTCCCAGCGCCACCGCTCGAACCTCAACAAGAACCGCGAGGGTGTCGATCTGTCTTCACAGGACCAGCCCTTGGCTGGGGATCGGGACTCTTGGCTCCCAGCTGACCAGCACCCTAACTACGAGGACGGTGATGATGGCGTCAGCACGATTGAGGGCGAGCTACGTGGCCGCGAAGAGGAGCGTGACCCCATTGCCGCATAAGGGTTGGGCAAGACTCTTTTCACGAATCTCACGGTTTGAAATTCGGGCAGACATGTCTGTCCAATCGTTTTCGTCTCCACGTTCCTTTTGTCAAAAACCACATACTTTTTATCCGGGTTGAGGATTCCGTGCTCTCGACGCACATCACGCCATTCAACTTTGGATGTTTCACGCGCCTTTTTTTCTCTCACAACGCCTCTCAATGTCGTGATCCAACGGCTATGAATCGTGCTTGCGGGAATATCCACTCTTCTCCATAGATCGGGCACGTGGGTTTAATTTCCCTTTATATCCACGGAGTTGGAGATGAGATGCGATTGGGAATTGTCTGGGGTTTTTTTTTTTATTTCCATTCCCTGTTTTTACTTAATTGATGTAATACCATCTTACGTTGGCTTTTTGTTTTTGATTAGATCCAGGGTAATTAAGGTGTTTTAATGGGTTGCTTGCAAAATTGATAGTATACATTGTAGTATGTATGAAGTGTAGTGTGGCGGCTGAACATGTGGGGATAGACCCTTTACCCCGGAAAAGAGATTCAATTGTATTGGATCTCAGTGAGCAAATTACTCTGATATAGCACGATACAGCACGTCACTTAACCCTGGATTTACGTCTTTGCTATTACGTATCTAGGGTCCTAGGGTCCTAGGACATGTAGAATAGCAAGATAATTCGTATAGCAATAAACCCCAGAGTTTATATTGCACTCCAGTCCATAGGTAGCAAAAGACGGAAAAACAGAACAAGTCCCACAAAGATATATAAAACCACTATAACGCAAAGAGCAAATTCGACTTCCCCGGACCACAACACCGCCAACTCATCCCCTTCCCCACAAACCAGGGGAAAGGAAGAAAAATGAAATTGGCCTTCGCAGCACACGATCTGGAAAATAAGAAGGGTGGAGAGGATGTAGAGGTAGAGAGCCTGGGTGTATAGAGATACCCGGGCGAGAATAGAGAGGGATAGAGATTGAAATATCAAACGAGAGTGCCAGATCTGAAGTGCAGAAGCAAAGACCATCCCTAGAAGTCGAAAAAGCCACGGTCGGGAGAGCCGGGCGAACGAGAAGAGAAGGGTCGTGACATCGTCATTTGTCTGCGCTCATCCCTTTGGATTTAACCGGGATGAGTGCAGACACCATAGCAAAGCGATGGAAAAACAGAATGCTGATTCGGTACGCCTGATAAAGACCGTAGACTGGGGAGATGATACAAAGAAAAGAACGGAACGCAAAACAAAAAGCAAATTCTTCCATTTTGGCTTCACTCCTCGGTGCCAACGCCCTTCTTTTTGGGCTGAATATGCTTTTGTCTGGTATTTGCCCCAGGACCTTTTAACTCGAGTGTCGAGCTATCCTTAGCTGGGGTAGGCAAACGAGAACCAGCATCGTGCTTCTCAGTGAGGAGGTTCTTCAACCAGCGGTTCTCCATCTCGAGCTGTGCGACGCGAGCCTCGAGGGAAGCGTTCTTCTCGGTAGTTTCACGAACAGTGCGTTCGAGAACCTGTTCGCGCTGCTTCTTCTTCTGACGGAAGCGGGCGCTGGCGGCGGTATTTCGGCGACGACGATCTTCCTCTGCGGCACCGCGCACACTCTCCTCTTGATCGAGAGCGGCGGCGATACGGTCGCCGGAGATCGAGGTGCTGTACTTGGTGTTCCCCATTTGGCCGTTGGGCGGGGAGATGGATGAGGAAACATCGGATGGGGTGAGAGCGCCTTGTGCGTGGCCGAGCTCGTCGGGCGCATATGGCACTGGTGGGTAAATTGAGTGAGCTGAGTAGGGCATCATGTGCTCTGGGAGGTTGTAGTTGATGGGCTTCTCGCCGGGAGGGCCTATGAATAGAGTAAGCGATAGTCAATATAACCCCGAGGAATGAGCCCCATGGGTCGGGAAGTGCAAATCATATCCGAAGGATATAAGCTCAAGAAGGGCAAGGGGATGTGCAGTTTAGCGTCAGCAGGCAGCCACTGGCGTTTGCCATTTCATTGCGGGATTGCGTGCTCGCGATTGCAGGAGCACCGACGGTGATCTCTTCCATTGGGGGTGATGCATGTCCAGAACTCATATCCTGGCTTGCAGCGAGCTTTTAAATGACATTTGCACATTGTGTATGGGGAGAGGTTGGGCACCGGGCTAATCCGATGCCTTTCTTTTTATAAAAAAAAAACAGGGAAATCAAGCACAAAATGGAGAGATCAAAACTTCAATTTTCAGACATGGGGGATCTCAAGCCCGGAACTAAAGCTCAGACGCAGAGGCGCGATGGCGTAACAAATGCAACGTTGGGGCATTGAGAGAGGTCTCAAAAGCTTGATACGTACCATGATAGGGATAGCCTCGGAGATCGAGGGAGCTGCGGTCATCATCTATACTCTCATAGGAACTGACAGAGAGACCGCCCATGCCTTCAGTCTGGTCATAATCCATACTCACGTTGCCGAACGGGACCAGCCCGGTATCAGCGTCAAATGAGTACTGTCGAGTCTTGGCTGCGGGATCGTGACGCGACATTAAGAAATTGAAATTCTCAAGTTTGTCGAAGACTGGACCTGGACCTGGTAAAGGTGGTTGTTCTCCCATGATGTTGAAGAGAGAAAGAAGAAAAGAAGTTCAGCCCCCTTGACCTTTAGGGTTATGAGCTGTAAGAGAAGAGGGGCTTGTTTGGCAACCCCAGATCAGGATGGGATTTTCTATGAAGCAAATCAGAATAAAAAACAAAAAGGTCAATTAATATAACCAAGGCGAAAAAAGGTAAAATAAATAAAGTAAGACAAGGTGTAGTGTGTGTAAAAAAGACCGGGAAGTTGAGTTCTCGGCCACGATGTCGAAAAAGGTCACTTCATCGTCGCATGCCGCGGGAGTTCCACTACAAAAAGGGGAATTAATGGAGTTGATTAAAAAAAAAAGGGGGGGGGCAAAGAGGAACAAGAAGGAAAAAGACGGCCCTAGTCGATGATCTGATAGAATGGAGAAATGTCGTGATCGCGAGTTCTGGTTCGTCAGTTTGGACATTCACCGCTTTTATAGCATAGGCATAGTAGACAGGTCAGGATATAAGAATATCAAAATATCAGAATATCTATAAGAAATATAAGGAGATTAGGAGACTGTTTACAAAATAAAAAACAAGCTTCTCCAGACTGAGCTTTTTTAATGGGAAAGGGACCACATGACATTATCCACCTAGAGGGCTATACGGAGTACGTGGGTGATGAAATATATGCAGAGCATTAAAATCAAAAGAATCACAATTATACCTGTAACTGTCTAATTTCATGTATTATTTCATAGATGACGCGGACTTAGCCCCAGTATCCAACCCAGAAGCTTGGCAAAAGGAGGATCCCACTCTAGAAACATTCGATCGTCCACTATGACATATATTGTATGCTAATATTTTATTCAAGGCTTATTGTTGGTGCCTTTCAGCAATGATCTGAGCGGCATCTTCAACCGTCATACCTCGCACACGATGCTCCACTCTCTCCTCACCTAATACGGTATCTTCCGCAATGGTCCGATAGATCTCAGCAAATCCTCCATAAACATCGGCTCCGATCCCATTCCATCCACCCTCGGCATCAAACGCCTCCCCGATCCCACGCATTTCATCCTCCCACCGGTATGCCTTGGGACTCATACCAATCACCCCATTCGTCGCGAGCGCAGCAGTACGCGGGGAATATTCCTCTAGCAATGCCAACAACTCTGGCAACATCGACTCCTTCTGTGCAGTGGAGAAAGACAATATAGACAACGCGGTGAGACCTTTCGTCAATGCAGCGAAGGATAGTTTAAGCGTGGATGCGGCGCCAATCCGAGGCGAGACAAGCTTGATATTCAGAACGTCCGCCAGCGTTGTAAACGCAGGAGCCAGATCCACCACGCCCGACACCACCACACTAGGTTTTTTCCAGCTTCCGTCTTGCGTGCTTTGCGATGGCGGCCCCCCAATGATTCCGCCATCAAGGAAGTGGCACCCTCGGTTTGAATCCGTTGCTGTGGTTGGCTCGTCGAACTGCGCCGCCATCTCCGACACGAGTCGGGCGGGTACCGCGTTGAGTTCGAGGTAGTATAGCTTGGACCTCTTCGGCTTGCTTTCTACATCTTCCAGCGCCTCTCGGAGACTGCCGGTCGATGGCTGTGCGTACGCAACTGCTATTCGTCCGGCTGTTGCGACTGCATTCCGCGGTGGCACGATTGAAAGTACGTAGTCAGCTTGAATTACTAACGCTTGGTCTGAAGGAAGGATCTCAATCCCTGCTGAATGAATTCGCGCTAGTGTGTGTTCACTCGTGGGTGTTAGTCCTCGGTTGTGGTTTCCCTTTCTCTGGCGTACCTTCTTCCTTCTGCGACCGTGACGACTCGGTAGTCGTGGGCTTTTAGGAGTCTAGCCATGCCTAGGCCCATGTCTCCGATCGAGACAATTCCAACTGTAACGGGTCTCATGGTGCAGAGACTGTCTCTTGAGAGCTTAGGATGAATAGTTGTCTTTTCAAGTAAATCAGTAAACCATCGAGTACTTGTATCAACTTCTATTGCGGAGTACATAAGGTTGCGTTACTCAATTTGTCAGCGAGATCTGACTCCAGGGCTCGAGAGCTTCCATTTGAAGTTCTACCTAAAGTCGTACAATGCCGTTATCGTCGGGTTGTGTCCCGATCCCCAAATGTGCAATCGACCTCGGATGACTGGATTTAAGCTTATCTTCACGTTGCTTCTACCCTTCTAGAAAAGTCCTAGAGGCCTTCCAAGGTTTGAATTCTACGTCTATTATTAAGACGATCATTCCTCTTGCATACAGGTTGGAAAGAGGCGTTACTAGATACATACAACATACTACCCTTCCACTATTCCCTACTTATGATCCATTTCTCTCTCAAAATGGATGCGCAACCCCTACTCAGACAAAACAGCGTTCAAGCATCTTTATCAACAAGTCAAGGACTACGATGACAATCGAGACCGTTGATCTTTCAAAGCTAAATAACCAGACTTTGATTCCATTTTGAGAAATGTCCTCATAGAGTGTCCAACATCTCATGCTTGCAAGGCAATCCTATGATAAACGCATGATGATGCTGGGACCAGACTAGCGTACCACCATTCTCTAGAAGACGCAGGTACCGCATGTTTATCAGTGGTGATTTGACGAATATATACCTACCTAGGTACTTCTGCGTCCTATATTGTAGGCCGGCCCGAAGAATGGTGCCCTCTCATTGGACAGCGTGACGGGCCGTCACCAGCAAGCCCCGAGAAATTACTTTATCCTATTGGACAGTGCATATGTCATTCACGGGCGACCCGGCCCCGAAGTGAAATACGGCCTTGCGATTGGCTATATGATAGGTATGGTGAGCTGTTTGAGAAGTATATAACTACTAAGGTGAAATATATGGTATGATATTAAGAAAACATTCTCTTTATATCAATCTATCCTAATATGAGCACATCTAGCGACCCCGAAGAGGGCTTCCAAGAGACGAAAGATCTCGAAGCAGCCAAACCCACAACCCTAACCGACCCATCTCTCGATTCTGATGCCAACAAAGACCCGGATCTCATCACATGGAGCGGACCAGATGACCCAGAAAACCCCAAGAACTGGCCCAAGGGCTTGAAATGGAAGAACACCTGTGTGATCTCCCTTTTCGTCTTCATCTCGCCAGTCTCATCATCCATGATTGCCCCCGCCATGCAAGATCTCGGCAAGGCCCTTGGAATGCACTCCGATCTTGAGATATACCTATCTATGGCCATCTTCATCCTCGCCTACTCCATTGGCCCCATCTTCTTCGGTCCAGCCTCAGAGCTCTACGGCCGTGTACGTCTGCTTCAGGCTAGCAACGCGTGGTACCTAGCCTGGAATCTGGGCTGCGGTTTCGCCCAGACAAAGTCCCAACTCTTTGCTTTCCGCTTTCTTGCAGGAATTGGCGGCAGCGCACCGCTGGCAATTGGAGGAGGTGCGATTAGGTTAGCGAATCATTGAGATGTCGGAGAAACTCTACGTTTACTAACCAGTCTTGCTTGCAGCGACATGTGGAGCGCCGAAGAACGCGGAAAGGCCATGGGCGTATATACTCTCGGACCGCTTCTCGGGCCTGTCGTTGGACCCATTGCGGGTGGCTTTATTGCCCAGTACTCGACATGGCGCTGGGTTTTCTGGGCGACCTCGGCCACCGCTGCTGCGGTCCAAGTCGCAGGCTTTATCTGGCTGCAGGAGTGTCACCCGGCTACACTACTACGCAAACGACGCGACGTTCTTGTCCAGGAGACGGGAAACAACAATCTACATACCGATGAGAAGGTAGAGACACTTGTCTACAGGCTTCTGCATGCCTTTGAGCGACCGGTTCTTCTGTTCACAACACAGCCTATCGTCTTCTGCATGGCAATCTACATGGCCTACCTCTTTGGCATAACATATCTCATGCTTGCAACGTTCCCCGACATCTGGACCGAGATCTACCACGAGAGTTCCAGCATCGGCGGACTCAACTATATTTCTATTGCGATTGGATCATTTGCCGGCCTCTTCTTTAACCTCAAGCTAGTCGACCGAATCTACAAAACCCTCAAGGCACGAAACAACGGTGTCGGTAAGCCAGAGTACCGAATGCCGTCGTTAGCAGTGGGCTCTTTCATTAGCACAATCGGTCTCTTCTGGTACGGTTGGAGTATCGGAAATACGCACTGGATCATGCCCAACATCGGGGCTCTGATCTTTACTGCAGGCACGATCTCCTGTTTGCAGGGTATGCAGACGTATATCGTCGATAGCTACGAAACCTATGCAGCGAGTGCTATGGCGGCTTGCGCTATTCTGCGCAGTTTGTGTGGCTTTGCGTTCCCGCTCTTCGCTCCTTATATGTATTCAGCTCTCGGGTATGGATGGGGCACGAGTGTGCTGGCCTTCATTACCATGGCTATTGGCTGGTCGGCACCTTTTGTGTTTTATTTCTTTGGACCTAAGCTCCGTGCCATTTCCAGGTACGCTGCTGGTTAAGTCATGGGTGGATTCTTATATGTGAGGGTGTGCTGAACGCAGCAGACTGTTTCAAATACCCAAGTTTTTGAGTATTTGGCAGACCGGGGTTTTAGCTCTTCAAGGCCAACAGTGCGGGAATATGTAATTAATTATAAATTGTTGTACTCCACTCAGTTAGGTATTATCAGACAATTAGTACTGAAAAAAGACATCTTATACCACCCATGATAGTCATGAGTGTATGCATTTCCGTTTCTTATGCCGATGCCACAGAGGCGCCACCGAGTGAACTCATAACTATATGCTACAGACTGGCATGGACACAACATCCTCTCAGCAGCGCCGTCTAGCGGGATTGAATATCCACCGCTTAGAATATTAGCAGTGGGTCAAGCAGCAAGATAGTCCCGGTATCAATCCCCGCCTATGGCATTTACACCATCTATAGAAAATATCAACCCCATATATTCATAACCTCTGCTGGAGACATCGACCCCTACTTCCCTCTTGGTAGTGTGCTATATTGAAGGGAGTATACGAACCTGTTCAACAACTCTCCTTTTTGAGCTATCCTATGAAGTCTACGCAGACTTTGGGCAGACTTCTGGCTTGCATAGAGTCCCGCGGAGAGAAGCCGCCCACTCAGCCCAACTCTCGACACAGTTGATCCCAGAAGACCCAATCTGAAGGATCAAACCCACCATTTGAATCCAGACCTGTCCCGTCAATGTTCCCGATTTTTTCACCAAAACCACATACACCGTCCGCAAGCATAGTGGTCCCCTCTCTTCCACCCATGCTCTCCTGTTGCCTACTCATGTTTGGTTCGTGTTGGGCACGCAGTGCGGTTATGAACGCCGGCTCCGGGAACGACTGACTTGGAGGATTCGCAAGCCAGGCCTTGAGAGTTATCTTACCGATTGTGACGTGCAGAGTTTTTCTGCCTTTGGCAAGTTCTTCGTAATTTGAATAGACATCTGCAACCCTGTTCCAAGAAGTATCAAGCTCCAAGGTCGAGTAGAATCTGACATCTGCGATGCTACGTAAGATGCAGAGAAGGGCATCCCACAGGAAGAAACCTTGCATCTGCCATCGATACTTTTGCATGTTAGGGTTTGCATAGATGGCGCTCGTTGTATCGAGGATCCTTGCTGCAAGCGCACAAATATCTCTCCTTTGCGCGTCTGTAGTGGTTTGCGCCATCAGTAGCGGCATTCGAGCCCGTAGTCGAACAGCATTGATTGCAGATCGGGTGATACCAGTCGTAAAAAAGTGCAAGGGGTTCAGTATATCGCAGTATCGAAGGAATTTAGTCTCGATGAGATCTTCGACCTCATTAATGAGTCTCTCGATGTCCTCTGCATCCCTAAACTGAATTGTGGCACCGATTTCTTTCAATTTGACGCCAGTTTGATTATAAAAATTTGATAGTTCGATCCGAGATAAGGCGAAGATCATTTCTGTAGCACTTCGCTGTTCAAGGGGTGGCTCTGTCATACCAGGGAAAATCTGATCATCGTTGATATTCAAGGGTGGTTTAGTATCCCAGCTATTCGGTGATATCATGATACCAGTGCCGGAAACCTGGCCCGCATAGCTGTCGAGCGGAAGAAGTTGCCAAAAGAGTCTCCGTCGCATTTGAACCTCAAACGGTGGCAATCCGAGGTTCTCACCATCACGGTGAATCCCCATGCGTTGTGCGAGGCGAATCGCAATACCCGTCAAAATCCAAAACGTGTCGGAATCTAGTTGAGTCCTCATGGCAATGAGGAACAGTGTGTAGGCCTGTAGTACCAGCGTTGATGTTGTTTTCAGCCATGACGCATTGATAAGTGCCTGGCATACAGAGGTCCGATATTTCGACACCAAGTCGTTCCTCGATTGATTGAATTGTTGCAAACAGTCAGCGTCCGACATGGAGAACACGGCGAAGTAGTAGATGACAAAAAGCAGACATTCGTCGTCTTTTGAGGCAACGGAGGGTTGTTTTGAAACGGTGTCGACCATTTTTGCGACAGTTGGAATATGAAGGACCTTGCACAGAGGCTCCACGTTTTGCACATACACATTCCAGAGCTTGGTCATCTCCTCATAGCCGGGATGTTGGGCGGCGATGCTCTGTGTGTTTCCAAGTATGGCTCCAGAGATGGTGTGCGCCACGAGGATACCAAGAGGGCCCGTAGATATGCTCTCATCAGCTCCGGCGTCCTGGTGGGGTCTGTTATCCTGGTCGGAATCGGATACTTCACACAGGTCACCCTCTTCAGTGAGGACACTGTCAATATAACGAGACTTGCCATCGGTGGACAGAAGTTTACCCGAGCTGGCGGGTTGCGAGCTAGGTGTGCTAACCACTGATGTCTCCATCTTCTGGCCGTATTGGGTCAACGGAGAGGATGTATGGAGAAGGTTGTTGTCATGCAAAATACGCTCGTACTGCGCTAATCGCTCTTCCATATCTTCGATCTGGCTTCGCTGTCTCTTTCGTGCTGCGGGAGCCTGATAGATGCACTGAAGTTTTGCTTTGCTGCAGCGCAAACATGTTGGCACCGTCTTATCACATTTGATTTTCTTGCGCACGCAAGCTTGGCAGTTGAAGCTCATTGTGGTCAATTCAGGGCTATGGCTATCCTGGTCAGTGATATAGGGTGTCCGAACTGGTGCGGGAGCAATTGGAACCAGGCGCGAGGCGACAGAAGCAACGTCCATGACTTCAAGGTAGCGCCGATAACCTCAGCGCTTCACGGCTCTCATGATACAGTGTGAAATATTTATGAATACACGACGAGATCTAGGTCTTGGCGATATCAGAAAAATTGTCCGCTCAGAAGAAGGTTCACCATTAATATTACTAGACGTAGTAATATGACCTCGTGAGGCCAGCCGGAAGGCCCCCGGCCCCCGGCCCCCACATTGGTACTGTTGACCGCTCTATAATTTCAACACATCGACCACCTAGGCACTAACCTGCCATCCTTCTCCCATCATCAGCTGGGCCAAGATTCCGACAGTCGGCTCCCCGCGCAGGATCCTAACAATATCAAGCAAAAATGCATTCAACCCTTACTTTCATTGATGGACGTTCTTTCGTTGATCTTTAGCTCTGGGCCTACTAGCCTGTCGAGGATTTTGACAGCTACAGCGGATGCAGAATTGTCCATACCCTACAGCCGAACAAATCGTGAACGATTTTCTGATGACCTATGTCAAGACTCTTACAATCATGTTCCGAGCGCGGCCTACCGATAGATTTCAGGTCGCAAACCTTTTGGTACTCTGGCTTTAGTCATATCCAAGCAAATGGGTGCTGCACTAAGGGTTATCTCGAAGGCTATTTCGAAGGACGCTATATCCGCGAAGTCTTCACAATTGTCGAGGTGAAAGCAGTGCACCGAGCCCGGAAATCCCGTCCTGATTCTTTAGCAAGAAACTGCCAGATGGCTGCATATTATCAATTATGCAAATTCCTGACAGTGTCGTCTTGGCTGCAGGCTCGATAATAGCATAATGTTGAAGGTCTATATGTTATCAAGCACTTGTTGATGCCTATGATCTCACAAGATCAGAATGGGATATATCGAACGCCTACCAGCTATTCCCAGGAATGTCTCAAACATATGGGACCACCTTGAGAGGCATACTTGGCTGTGGGTATCGTGCCTTCATTTCACCTGTGGATTCAGGTCAAATGGTGTCACATGCCAGAACTTATAGGTTTTGTCAGGGCAGAATTCCAACTTCTACTAGGTAAGTTGTCCGTTCTCTGTTTTATATCTTGGCTAATTGTCCGCTCGTCTATAATTACTAGGTTAATCGGCAAAAACAGGGATAATCGGGAAAAACTCCACTATAAAAAAAGGTATAAAAATCACAACTTTTCTATGTACAAAATAGGAACCTCGGCATCTCTGAGTCGCTGACTAAACGGCTTATTCGCCTCCTGATTGGTCATAAATTCGAGTACATACTTTATGTAGGCTTTGCGAGGTCTGTTGACGACGTAGGGCTTTGATTTATTCTGATTCATCTGCCTAGAGTCAAGATGATATCAAGGGCATTATACAGAATATATAAGATATGACAGTCCTCTTTTTTCATGGTTCTTCTATGTCTTTTATATCTTTTTTTTCGGAATACTTTTTCCTTGTGTTATAGGCAGAAAAGTTACAATTAGCCATAGAGCTATGGATTATCAAGAATAGGAATAGCAAGTAAATATGCGTATCATACCATGATATGTATACACCTGGGCAATATATAAAATGTGTATGGATAAGCTTATGGGCGCACCTGACCCCGCCCACCAAAGTACGAAACGGAATCCGTGAATCCCGACATCCGTGTGTGCTTTGATTATTCATCTCCTTTTTTTTGTCTTTGGTTCTCTTGCAGATTATGAACATCACATCAACATCAAAATAAGAAACAGGGATCTCCCGCTAGTCTTTGCCATTTCCGCGGGGGCGACTTTTTCACAAAGTCTTGGCACATTCATGACTCCCAAGGCAATCCACAACCCTCGGAAGGCAAGGCAATGAACCAGTCATCTTCCCAGAGCGCATTGCCCATGGATTCTGCGCTATGGAGAGGTCAATACTTGAAGGTGGGTTTTGCTTGTAGCTCCGAGTTCCACTATCCCGGTGGACTCCGGTTTGGGGGTTCCAGCCTTGCTAACAGTAATATAACGCCTATCTAGGCTTGTGAGAGGTGTCATCGAAAAAAGATCAAGTGCGAAGTTGAAGGGTCTAATCCAATCTGCGCGCAATGTATGCGCCATAATGCACATTGTGTCTTTGCGGTTCAACATGAGAAGCGGGATGATCAGCAAAGGTACGGCGATTTCCGTTGATATTCCGAATCTGCTTTTCATCCATCGTGGCTAACGATATCATAGTAGTGACGAGTATGTCAAAACTTTGAAAGACCGCCTCGTCAGGGTTGAGTCGTTGCTGAGGACGGCAGGCATCTTGCAAGAGGGCGATATGAGCCCTGACGAGTTTTCCGATGAAGATGATGACGGACCAGCTAGTCCAGACATCTCATCTGTTTCCAGCCCAAAGTCAAATCTTGCGGCCTCTCTTCGCTCAACTTGTGGAGACATCGAGGGTACGCCCATCTTTCGGGCGGACCAAAGAGACGATTCTCGATATTTCGGTAAGATAAGGAGTATGACCGATGCAATATAAAACCACCGGGGCTAACTTAACGAACAGGTAAATCGTGCTCATTGTCAATCCTATCACGAACAGGTATAGAGTGGATCAAGAGCAAAACAGGCGATGTCAGCTTCTTGCGAATTATATCTCCGGAATCCCTTCATGAAAATCCGTGGAATCAATGGCGACCAGACGTTTTCCATGATCTGTTTGCCTCGCAGGTTTTTAAGCCTTTGCCCCCAAGGTCGGAGGTGTTCTCTCTTATGAAAGATTTCTTCCGGACGGCCAACCGTCTGTTCCCTATCTATCTTGAGTCGTCATTTATGAAAATGGTCGAATGGCAATATACGCAGCAAACTTGTGATGATGCTGCCCGTTGGGCCAACATCAACATGGTAATATGTCTAGCATACGAGTACCGATTTTCCAATGGCTCCAAGTCAGAAAGGGACAAGGAGAAGTCGGAGTTATACTTCAAAAATGCCATGTCGGTCTTCACGGAGTTAGCCTTAAAGCGAACCGATCTACTGAGTATACAGGCTTTGCTTAGCATGGTACGTCTCGTGCTTCTTTGACTCCTATGGAATCATCTAATAATTTGGCAAGTCATTCTTTCTTCGGGGAAATTCCGGAACTCAATCAGCTCTGCCTCTCATTACTGCAGCTATGCGGTCTGCTCACCGAATGGGACTTCATCGAGATATCGCAAGACCAGAACTGAGTCCAGCTGAGCGTGAGGAGAGACGGCGGGTCTTTTGGGTTGCATTTGTCATTGACCAAAGGTAAGAGAAGTCCATTCAGGTGTCGATTTCACGTACTAAAACAATCGTCCAGTACCTGCCTAAGAATTGGAAATGCCCCATCACAACACCAAGATGATTTCGATGTCCCTCTTCCGGAAGAACTGGAGAGCGATAAGCATGGTGAAACCGCAAGCAATATTCCATTCTTCCGCCAGCTCTGTCGGATGGCGCTCATCAAGAGCCACATTTACAGTCGATTGTACTCTGCTACGGCATTAACAAAACCTCCCGTTGAAATATACAAGGCGGTTAAAGAACTAGATGCAGAGCTTGAAGAATGGAAACGTGAAACCCCAAGTCTCACCGAACCGGATATTAAACCTACTGGACGCGACTTCCTGTTTGGCTTTGCCTCTATTGGTCTCCATTTTGTCTATCAGAATGCCTTGATCATGATTCACAGAGTACCTATCTTTCTTAACTACATGATAACAGCCAACAAGGAATCAGAGAAGGTCGTGTCAATCAGCAAAGCACGAGCCTCTAAATCATCAGCCATTAGTTCACAGGCTGCCCGAGATACCTTGAAGGTTGTCAATAACATGCCATGGGGAGATATCGCTTGGACCTGGTAAGTACAACAGTCCACTCTTGATATATATGAGATCTATTTCTCACAGTCAAACCTCAGGTCATTACTATACTATGTCTTCCTGGCAGCATCAACATTATTCTCAAGTATTCTACGGGATACTCGCAATTCAAAAGCCCGAGCAGATCTCCAATCTCTGAACATGGCCTCAACATTCTTTGCAACTCTCGCCCCAGGTGACGGACCAAATAATTACGCCGGTTTCATGACCCGCATGAGCGCGGCTCTCGAACGCATCGCCAGAACCGCCGTCGAAAAAGATGAGAAAAGAGCCCGCGCCCCAGAGGGAGAAGACCAAGAATATAAACCGCCAGGAGCCAAGAAGCGCACCTCTCGAACACAGCCAGCACACCAACGGCAGCACCGCCGACCCACAACACTCCGCACAACAATGACCCAGGCCACAGCCCCAACGTCAAGCACCGCGAACCCCAACAGGATGGACTTCAGTATCCCCGATACCCTAGAAGGCCTCCCTCCAGTCAATTCTTTAGGCTACGTCGTCCCCATGAGCCCAGCGCCAGGCCCAGGCGACAACCTCCAAACCGAATCCCCATATCTCTCCAACCTACCGAACACATACCCACCTTCAACGACGAGCCTAGATGGCACATTCCTCCGCAATGCAGGCGATAATACCTTCAACACACCAATCTCATCCTGGCAACTATCCGAAGACTATTCTACAACCGCCCAGGCCCCAGGGCCATCAGTCCTAACCCCCAACCCCATTAATTCCATCAACTCCCCAGACTCCTTCAGCAGCACCGCCAACTCGATCCCCGATTTCTTCCAGAACCCAATGAGCGGCGACTGGGGCCATGGCGGAAATAGTATCTTCGCCGGACTCTTCCCAACAGAATACAGTTTTCCGGCCCCTGTTCCAGCGGGCACTCAGCCTGCCGATACATATCCCTCCATGCCGGTTCTATCGGCTGAGTCGTATATCCATGGTGCGCCTGCTATTGGGGGCCATACGGCTCAGGCTGGTGGGTTCCATCCTCAGAGTCTGGGGTATGGCTATGTGCCACAGGGTCAGGAGGATCCGAATCAGGGGGCTGATCCGGTCTGGCCTAATGGGTTTTTGGGGTTGTTTTAGGGATAGATTGATCGGGGTGTTTTTGGATTTGTTCTTGTTAGCGTTGTCTTTACCCATGGTGTTTTTTCTGAATACGCCCTCTCTACTCTCTTTGCATATATGTTGTATGTAATAGACCGGATTCACGAATGTTAATGAGCCACATATTGGTGTGGTATGATAGAAAACAAATAATCAATCAGTGGATATGAAAATAAAGACTAGGTATAAGAAACGCCCAGCCAGATCCCGAAGTTGAGATATCCCATTGTCCCGCGCCATTGAACCCAAGGGCATGAAAAAGATTCACCTTGCGCCTCCCTTCCCAAATCCAGACCGAACCCATCCCCACCCAGTAACCAAATCGTTAAAGAGCAAACATTCGAAAACTAAAACACAGATCCTGTGAGCGTGCGCACTGCCTTGCACCACAGGCCATTTCCTAGTTGAACACCACCGTCCTTCTCCCGGCCAAGCCCTTTGCCGAGAATGCTTTGCAACTCCTTGTCTGGCAGACCAGACTTGTTGCCTGTTCCGAAACCATAGACCTTCGTCGCCAGAACGTCAATATCAAAGTCCAAGGAGCCCACAGTGCTCTCTGCATTGGTTTTATCAATGTGGGTACGGACAGTGAAGTCAACATCGATTCTCTTCGCACCGTTGTTCGCCGTAGTAGCGCCCTTGCGGCCAGGTGTAGAGACGGTGGCATTTCCAAGGATCGTGCAGCGTGTGCGTAAAGAAAGAGAGCCATCATCAGGCTTGGATAGGGTGAGGCGAGTGACACCACAGAATTCCAGCATGCGCGCTTCCTTTTCCAGTCCAACTGTGCGGTCCCATGCACTAGAGATGAAGCGCAAAAGCTGCTTAGGTGCAACAGTGGATTGCTGGATGGTAGTCAGGTGGTGCTGCAGCGAGTGGAGGACCAAGGATGCAATAGGAGAAATGTTGACATTCTTTTGGGTAGTCAGTTCCATTGGATAGTTCTTGCTCTCGTCTAGGCCAGTGTTTTTGGAGGCAAAAGCTCCGGGGTAGAACTCTAGTTGGAGCTGGTCCCGGTAACCCATCTTCAATAAAGGTCCCTTTGGTGCATCCGACGGAGTTGACGCCGAAACGATCGACCAGCCTGTTTGTTGCTGAATCCGTTGGACGGAGGCTATTTTTTTCTAGTCAGCATCGCACCAACAAAAGACTCTAGAAGAAAGGAGGGAAAAACTCACCCTTCAATTCGTTAATTTCCCGTGCACTCCAGCCACGGCACTCTTCCTTCACACGCTCCGCCTCCTGGATTTGAGCCAGGAATTCATCCCGCATTTCAGCTCCAGTCTCGATGAAGGTCGTCTTCTCCTGGACTTCCTTCTGCAACTGCTCAAGTTCCTGTCTCTTGGTTGCAATTTCGGATTCCACTTCAGATAGCTTGTTGCGCGTGCTGCGTAACTCATCTTGATCACAGTTCTCCATCTCATCCACCAGCTGTTGTAGGTTAGTTGCCTCTTGCTCGAGAGAGGCATGCTTCTCCACGAGTAACGGCACGTTCCTGTTGAGCAATCCTTCTCGTTCAGACAGCAGATCGTCGTCTGCTTTCATTTCATCCACGTGGCGAATCAGTCCTTCCTTCAGCCCCTCAAGCAACTTCATCCGCCATTCGTACCATGTAGCCTTACTCAGCAGACGGGCATGGGTCTTGACATTTCGGAATTGATTGTCCATGATCACTCGGATATCTGGCGGAGCTGTGACATACTCCTTGAAGAGAGGTGGATTCTCGGCATATGTTTCTGCCTCAATAGAGCGAATCACTTGCCGACCTTCAGAAATATAGGATTTCAACTCCCGGCATGACTAAAGACAGTGTGAGCGATAACAAGTGTATATGCAGACATATTAGAACTTACATGCTGGTACAATTCAAGCATTGGCACTGTACAAAAGCCAGCTGCCACACAATCATCAAATGTTATGGATCCTGGTTTAGGTATGCTCTCGCCAGAGCGTCGTGTTAGCTTCTTGGTGGCACTGCCAGGGGCAGTTGTGTGTCGTCTCTTTGTCGTAGTAAGTTCCATGAAATGAATATTGGTCATTTTTAGGAAGTCCTGCAACTTGATGGATTCAATCTCCACCGGGGGTTCTTCGGCGGGGGTGTTCTCTTTTTCTTCTTCTTCTGGCTGCTGAGGATCAGAAGCAATATGAAGAGCGTCAATCCCATGCTTGAGAGGAGTTGTTGAGGTATGGGGAGCACTCCGTGGTTGCTGGGAAGGCGTGGTGCTGCCCCTTGGAGGCGATGAGCTAGCAGCTCGACGGACGGGCGAAAGAATTGACCGTCGGGCATTACCTTCCTTGAACACTGGTGCCGGTAACTTGACACCTTTGACTGGGCTGACATTGTGGCCACGAAGTCGCTTGGGCGAATTCTCGACTTCATCTTCGTCCAGATCCAGCTCAACCGGGCGCTTGCCCAAAACCCCGCGAGCAGCCCCAACATGAAGACTCTTGCGGCTGCCAATTTTAGTCTTCTTCGGGCTCAGATTTGAGATCATGTCCTTCAAGCTTGAGGTTACTTCCCGATCCGGCTGCAAGCCCGTGATATGGCCGTCTTCTCGAAGTTCCTCTTCTTCGCGGTCACGTTCTTCCTCGGCCTGCATTTGCAGAGGATCCTCGAAGCGTACACCGGATCGAGTCTGTTCTTGCGGAATGAACGGGGGCGTACTATCTCCAAGCGACTGTCGCTTATCAAGCAATGCCGCCACGCGAGGAGATCCAAGACCTGCTTTATCAATCCCCAGACCAGAAGAACGACGCCCCTCGCGTGGTTGCAATTTGAAGACCGGGGTTGACTCTCCCGTAGCTATGTTATGCTCGAACAGGCTTTGGCGTAGAGACTTGCGCTTATCTGCTGATTGCTGGAGCTCGGGCTGGAAAAGTTTCTTTGGTGAAGCACTTCTGAAAGTAACATTGCTAGAGGGGGGTGTCTTGCTTGGGGTGGTAGGTTTCATTTGAGGAGTGGACTGTTTGGGTGGAGTCAATGGCTTCGGGTTTGGTGATTGTTGCCGGCCAGGCGTGCCAGATGACCCTGGGGTGGAGCTACGCCGGGAAGGCCTAGCACGCACGGCTGCCAAACTCGGGCTTCCAGTTTCGGATGCAACAGCAGCAATTTGATAAGCCAGAGGTGATTTAGCAGGGGACTTCGCAGGGGACTGCCGAACATTGTCTTGGAAAGGCGAGCTAGCAAGCTGACCCGAGTCCGTTTCGAGCTCCATTATCATTTTCGCGTGCACTTTATCATTGGCTTCGATCCCTGACTGTAGGATACCACCAATCGCACCAGTAATCTCCATGTCCATACCATCGTCAGACTCATTGTCTTGATCGAAGTTCATGTGATCAGAGTTGGAGGCAGCAGGCTGGTTGCCCAAGATTTTGCCAACGGCCGAAGTGAATTCCATTGTCATTCCTTCATCATCGTTGCCAACATCAGAAAACTTGGATGGAGAGTCATCCTGTGCGATGCCACCGACGACATTAGTCATCTCCATAGTTTGATCGCCATAGTTCGATTCCTCTGCCACGGACTGGCGACGAGCCGTGCTCTGGCGACGGCCGGGAGACTTTCCAAGAATGCGTCCTACGGCATTTGTCACGTCCATGCTAAGGTCTTCACCCTCGTCGATATCATCTGATCCTGGTAAGCCTTGAGTGGTAGCTTCCGATGGACCGAGGTTCTCCTCATCATGTCGCGCGCTAATATCTCCCCAGTCAAAGCTTTGTCTTTGGCCTTTTTTGATCCACGGCTGGAAAGCACCGGTTATTTCTTGATCGGCAATTTCCATTGACATCTCTCCATCCTCATCAAGTTCAGTTCCTGCTTCCTTTGCGGCCTGGCGCAGTGCTTCGTTGAGTCTGGCGCTAGAACTGGAGCTAGAAGTTGCATCCGATTGGACACTGACGCCTGATCGTGCGGTCATATCATCCATGCTCATTGCAGTGCTCTCAGCATCAAATCCATCGTCAGATCCTGAAGAATCGCCATCATCGTCCTCTTCACCAGCCAGGCTTTGAGCGCCGGTGTCTTCGCTTCCTACCGAGCTTCCGCTGAACGGACTAGAAGATAAATCCTGGAGGTCATCGTCGCCACCACCTCCTGATTGGCGACCTCTTATCTGATCCAGATCTTGTGTGCGGACAGGGGAGAATCCGAATTCGGACTCTGCTGGTGAAGACGGAGCATCTTTGGTAGGCGAGGAGGGAGCGGGTTGATTCTGGGAGTTTGCGGCCGCAGATGCGCGCCTCGTTGAGTTCGCGGCAGAAGAGGAGGTTGAGTCGTCCGGAATTTCCACCACGTTCCAGGTGTGCAGGGTTGCCTCGGGGGCAAAGGATACTCGGCGATTTGCTGCATAAATGTGTCAATATCCACTTCTATGATGAAGTTGAACACACGAACCCATTGATTTCCTCCGCGCCGCTCGTTTCTCTAAGATGTTCTGTCGTTCTCGATCTTTGCGCTCCTGCTCATCGCGCTCCTTCGTAGCCGCCATCTCCTCCCGAATGGCAGAAGTCGCATTGAATGTATCAAACGGGTTCGCCGTGTCGTCATTGTCATTGTCTGCCGTGGGAGGTCCTGGTGTTGCTCCAAAGTCAATCAAGAGATCCTCTTTCCCTTGACCCCTTTGGCCCTGTCCGTCCATCGCGCCGTCATTGATATGTTGTTCGCTACGGGCGGGTGTACGTCGGCGCGTTTCCTCGAATGTCGGGATGGTTCGCACTGGAGAGACAGGAACTGTAGGTTTGAGAATTGACTTTAGTGGAAAAGAAGCCGTAGACTATAAATATTGCAGTCAGAATAGTTCTGCATATGCGCACGTGGTATTCCGTTGGTAGCTACCTGCCGACGATTGCCGTTAGAATTCTGGAGGGCATCAAGTCCACCGGGCCCCAAGCTCTTGCTCCGAGACTTCTTGTCTTTTGAAGCGGGCTTTGTATTGTTTAAAAAGGGCTGGGCTGCGCCAATTTCAGTTGTCGCATTCTCCTTGTCCAAGCCAGACGTCATCCTAGACCGCGGGACATGAGCGATAGACCGACGAGTTCGTGGCGGTCGCAAAGCCGCGGAGTCGGGTCGGGTTGACATTGTCGGCGGTCGAATCGGCAGATTCACAGATCAATTCAAGATTGCATATTCCATAAATCCGAACGTTGAGATCTCTAAATTAAACAGAACTGCGCCTGTAATCTACTCCTATCGCACCTGCCCAAAGCGCGTTGCCTCCGCAATCACGTGATGTAAACAAAAGCGCAGAGCCCTAACCCCAATTAGTCTAGTCCCGATCGGGACTAGTGTCGCACACTACGAATTACCAAAGATTCCGAAGGGCAACGAATCTTCCTCATCTTCGACAGCCGCCAACCCGACCTTTCTTCGACACCGCTTCCTCGTCGAACAACACCGCAAAAATGGCCACCGAGTTGACCGTCCAGTCGGAGCGCGCTTTCCAAAAGCAGCCTCACATCTTCCTTAACACCAAGTCCAAGGCTTCTTCCAAGAAGACTGCCCAGGGCCGCCGCTGGTACAAGGACGTCGGTCTCGGTTTCCGTACCCCCAAGACCGCCATTGAGGGAACCTACATCGGTATGCACGACCTCCGTTGAGATTTTATTCGAAATATAGCGGCGGAATTTATGGGTGGGTGGTCTTTTCACGGATACAAAGGGCGAATGGAGGATCGCATGGAGCAATTGAGGGGCCTGGAATCTCTGTCGTTTCCCTCTCTCTCGCCAATATTCGCATTCAACACTCGAACTTTTGAACCTCGGAAAAGACCACTCATGCCGAAAAATTACTCGCATTCACCAAATTATTGTGTCAGATTGCTCATTTTTGAACCTTTACAGACAAGAAGTGCCCCTTCACTTCCCAGGTCTCCATCCGCGGCCGTGTCCTCGTCGGCAAAGTCGGTAAGTTGAATCAGAACTGTCTTTCTACAAGACAAGGAGATTTACTAACGAATTAATTACAGTCTCCACCAAGATGCACCGTACCCTCGTCATCCGCCGCGAATACCTGCACTACGTCCCCAAGTACAACCGTTACGAGCGCCGCCACAAGAACCTGTCTGCCCACGTCTCCCCCGCTTTCCGTGTTGAGGAGGGTGACATGGTTACCGTCGGCCAGTGCCGTCCTCTCAGCAAGACTGTACGTTTCTCTGCCATCCTTGCCAATTTTCGCCACTCTCGGTAGTTTGCAACACCAAGCACTTTTGCACTACTACAGCACAGCGGATTTGGCAAATTGCATTGATTTTCTACGAACTTGATAACTGACCCGAATTTCTCTATAGGTTCGCTTCAACGTGTTGAAGGTTCACGCCAAGACCTCCCGCGCTGTCAAGTCTTTCTCCAAGTTCTAGGTTAATCACCCAGGTGTTTTGAAGGCGAAGGAAGCGGTATGGACTGGATATACGGGAAGTTCTTGGATGGGGGTCGGGATAGTTTATGAGTTTCCATGTCCCAGATACCTCGCTGATGAATGTGTATCCACGCAAAAATCAAAATGATTTGTTCGGCCCTCCTGTGATGGAAACTGTACAACAACTCTGGTACAAAGCAAGATTGACCATGGATGGCAATCTGGACAGAGCCTCTCAATGCGCATCTCGAGTTTTCTCCTTGCTCTTCTAAGTCTAACGTTGATACAGTAGGACCTCAGTATGTGTTCTCTATGGTAATGGCAAATCATACCCAGGGGAAGGGTTGTCGTTTGGCTGTCTGTAGGCGATGTTTTTACCTCATTTAGGGCATTCCTTGGTTATTCCAAGCCTTACTAGTCGGGCTGCATAATGCCTGCCTAGATGCCTTGTGAGGTAGAATTTTGTTCAGATGCATATACTACCCTTGAAATTCTTACAGGCATTACATACATTCGGGCAGACATCATTGCTAGGAAGCTTTTATTCAACTAATATTACAAAGGCATATTGATGTATTGACATATTGACATATTGGTCAGGGGTTTCTCATCTTCGATGAAACAAAAATTGCTGAAATGTTCTTCCGCCCCAAACATAGATCCTACTCCGCGTGGCCTTCCGGCTATCACTATTTTAGTTCATCTGTCAGACGAGTGCCGGAACTTCTCGAAGAAGTCCATATCCATCTCGCCATTTAGTACGAGCCAATGTCCGGTCCTCTGCCCCGATTGTGGTGGCCGGATCTTCGTGGGTGTCTCTTGATACATGGACGGCTCATCATCCGACGGCCAATCCAGCTGCAATGCATGTTGGGAACCAGTCTCTTCGTTGTCGGAGGTGAGATCAATCACCTTTTGATGCTGTACCTCATACTCCGAGAAAATTCCACTGGACATCGTCTCATGTGTTGAGAAATTGCCATCATCAGCAGTCTCCGTCATGTCGCAAATGGACATGGATCGAGATTCGGCCATGTCTTCCGAATTGGAGGTACTTCCTGATTCCTCATCGGTCTCGGGCGGCTCGTAATCTACGTCAAAAACACATTCAAAGTCCATCCATTGGTGGGACTGGCCAGGTCTTTTTCGCGGTGTGAGCCATGGGCCCTCACTCTCGGAATCACTCAATTCCTCAGGCAGATAGGGTGGTGAACTGCGAACTCCGTTGAGGAAAAGGGCGATTTCTTTTCCATGTCTCCATCCCCACGCCTTGCAAAATTCAATCGACAAATTATCCCAGTAAATCGCTGGAACTTGGAGAAGAGTCAGCAGCTTTGCAAGCGTTCGACCAGATGGAAAAGGCGACTTCCTTTTCAGCGCCAACGTGGAGCGCAACTGCTCATCGCAGCGTGGAACGCTACAGATGAGTGGAACCTGCATCAAACGATTGATGTCATGGTGTTTCTGTGCAATTTCTTGGAGACTGATGATATCCACGCTGAAAGCAATTGCCTCGGTTGGGATCTGGCCCCAGATAACGTACTCCCCATACCCCTGCCAGCCGTTGAGTACTAAAGTCTTAGTCCGAACTGCAAGCGGATGAGCGTAGAATACTTTTGTGTCCAACTTTGAGGTCTCGATAACGGTCACTATGGCACCGTTCTGACCAGCAAGCGCACGGTGAAAAGGCGCTAGGGGAGACCGAAAGGTAGAAATCAGGGGAGTCTTAACCTTCTCCTTAGTGACATGACTTCTGAAGAAGCTTTCAAAGCGTCTCTCGGACACGTCTTCCGGGTCAAACCATTCAGACTCGCAAAACAGTCCGGCGAGAAAGTGTGTTTTCGAATTCACTCCTTGTGAGTCACGGTTCGACCACCGAAACAGCAACGGTGGCATTTTGTCCCTGGGAACTCCTTGCATTGCCAGATCATGGTCGACGTGGCGGCGTTGACGGTGGAGGTGATTTTGGCCCTCGTCGTGATTTTGCTGGTCGCCAAATGGATGTTCTTGATGTTCATAGTCTCCTTGAATTTCTGAGTGTTCTTGGTGTTGATCTCCGGACTGCTGGCTTTGGTAATAGTGGTTGTTTTCCGCCGGATCATCGCTCGTAGTGATCTGGTCATCGGTACCATCCACCTCGTCAATAGTTAATCCATGGCCGCACCAGAGACAAGTCTTCCCATGGCTAGTAACAACCGGCTCGCCCTTTCTCACTGGGTCGATTTTCTCCAGATGATCGTGCTGCCCCGGGTGGTCGGTCTGTATCAGCTGGTCGATCGATTCTTTGCTGTGGCAAACACTCAGTGTACTGCTGTCACTGGTTTGGCCCTCACTTTCGGTAAAATAATGACTCCTTTCCTCTGCCATTCGCTGGCGCAGTGGAAATGGCATGTGGTGGGGTGTCTGTTGGGGGGACTCAGTTCTCGGTCTCAACGCCATTGTCACTCGCGTCCCCCATTGAGTTGTGTCGATATCATCTTCTTTCTTCTCGGGAAGAGGAAGACGCAAAGTGAGTGCGGTAGATTTGATTCGCTGGATGATGTTCTTCCATTGTCCGTCCATGTTGAATTCGGTGTCCCGGTGGACATGAGCCCAGACAAAGTCACCAGTGTTTCTCATCCAGATCCATTGTGTGTGGAGTGTGCTATCTGGAACAAACCGTCTAATACCACGGTTTCTCAATTTTTCTCGGAACATGAAGAAAAAGATCTCCTCTTTCGCTTTCTTCTCACATCGGAAGAATCGGTAAATGCAACACAGAACTTGGCGCATCGAGACGTCCCATCGGAGCTTCGGCCTTTTAGGGGGTCTTTGGTTCTCCATTTTCAATGAATGAGAAGGGTAGGGCCAAAATCTCAGAGGAATAGACTGTAAGAGATAAAATATTGGAGGGATGAAAGCTCAGGATGGCCGAGGATTTATGTAGAAGGTGAGGGCTGAGGGAGATTGAAGAAGGACGAAAGTCAGAAGGGTAGAAAGAAGAAAAGTAAAATAAAGAGCTGAAGCAAACGAGGAAGGAGTTCAAATAATCGTAAGGGCTCGGACTTAGAAGAGAAAGAGATCTCTTAACTAAAAATCTTTGGTCCCATGTATGCGACTATATGTACCTTCTTCCAAGGAGCTACAAAAGAGCAAAGCTAATGACTATGTATCTTTAGCATAGAAAGACATCTGGACTTATCACACATCTATTTTCAAAACTTCCTCTTCTTCTCATATTCAGATAAAGTCGAAGTTGAAGATCACACTATTCTACGTACGCATTTTCCCTGGATGAATGAAGCAAATGTATACAAGACTCTTTTTGGCTAAGGGGGTAAGTACGTATGTAATTAAGCCATCAGCATTCATTATATCCCTGAGAATCTGAATCATAGGGACCTTTGTTGTAACTTAGGGCCGGCTCACCAAGTGGAGTATATATATATATACACTTACATCTAACCTACACCTCGAAACACTTATCTTCTACTCGCCTAGTTAGCCTATAGTGTAGAAAGGGTGTCTTTCTATTTCCCTCTATATACAGCCAACCCCTTTGAAGAAATGATGAAATGTTTCTTTGGCGAGTGTTTAGCAAATGCAATACAGGTTCTTTCTATACTACATAGTATGATCACTCTTTGGGTTACTTCTTGCCACTGAATATCTACATTGTATTCCAGGGGTTTGTTAACAGATACTTATTCTAGATACTAGAAATATAAGGTCACAATCTTCAAAATACAAATACTATGGTCCAATCAATATATAGTTAGAGTCTTGAAGGATAATGATAGTTAAATGAATAGAAGATTATTAGATTTTGATTATATGGCTAATAACTGATACATCCAAGATATTGCCATCTATTCATAGTTTATATAGCTTATAATCTTTAATATTTAATCCAATATAATATATATTCCCATAGTTCTATACTTTTATACTCCGAACTTTGTGCACACGCGGAACTGCAAACATGCGCTAGTCCCAATTGAGGTTGCCTCTAAGAACACTCCGCCCCAGAAGTAACTCCCTCCCTCTTAAGACTATCTCTTTGCTATCCTTATCCCCTCCATTTGCTTCTCAGCCCAAATTAACCTTGTGATTTACAATTTCACCAATCCCTAAACCGGCAATTCCGATCGGACTTTGCAACTTTGAACCCCTCCCCTAGAAAACTACCCACTTTCCCCAAGCTTACAACATGGCTCATTGAGCCACGTCATGAGCGATACGGATGATTGAAGATTTTCTCGGACACTACAAGCGCATTGATTACTGGAGCAGGCTCTCCAGTCTTTTCCCACTGTCTTCTGACAGATTTGCATTCTGAGCCATCGAGCAGTTGGGCACCGATTTGCAACTTCTAGAAACATGCCCGGAGGATTTGAGAAGTCAGTAAAAGGGGCCACGAAGCTCAAGGTTAGTCTGACATGCTAAGCTCCTTCTTTTGTTAATGCGACAATTATTAACCACTGGTCATGAACAGCTTGCGGCCCCTAAATCCAAATACATAGAGAATATCCTTGTGGCAACTCATACCGGCGAGGCAGGAGTCGCAGAGGTATTCCGAACCCTCCAGATACGACTCCGAGACTCGGCATGGACCATTGTTTTTAAGGCGCTCATCGTCCTACACCTCATGATCCGAGAGGGTCAACTGGATGCTGCGCTGGGCTACTTGTCCGATAATCCAAAGAAAATCGCGCCCAGCAATTTCTCTGAAGGTTAGACCAATAGCTTCTTTATATGGATGCGGACGCAGCTTATTAACTGTTTTGCAGCCCAATCGCAGGGACATAATATCCGACGCTATGCCGAATACCTTATCACGCGCGCCAAGGCATTCGACGCTTGCAAGACGGATCATGTACGAAGCGGACCGGGACGGCTGAAGAGAATAGGCGTGGACAAAGGCCTGCTGAGGGAGACGGAGATTGTACAAAAACAAATTCGTGCATTGCTGCGATGCGATGTGGGTTAATACTGAATTTGGGGTATTCTTCCTTGCGGCTAACACTATATAGCTATTGACGGATGAGCCCGAGAACGAGATCAGTTTGACCGCGTTCCGTCTCCTCACACTTGATCTATTGACTCTATATTCAGTCATGAATGAGGGCACGATCAATGTTTTGGGTAAGTCAGCAGCCCCTCCACGGATCGGCATTGATCTAACCCTGAAACCTCATAGAACACTACTTTGAGATGTCGCGGCCGGATAGTATACGTGCCTTGGCAATCTACAAGACGTTCACAAAGCAAACGGAAGAAGTGGTCCAGTTCTTGGGGGTGGCAAGACATTTCCAATCTGCCACCCGCCTAGAAATCCCGAAGCTCAAGCATGCCTCAACAGACTTGGCGCGCCTTCTCGAGGATGATCTCAATGATCCTGATTTCGATCTCCGCCGACGGGAGTACTTGGCCAAGAAAGGTGTACGCGTTCCGCCGAACATGGAAGCCAGTACGACTGCAGAAGTATCAAAGACAACGCCGAACCCGCCAGCGTCAAACCCACCCAAGCAGGCTGAACAACCGAAGCCACCGCCTGTGGATCTCATCGACTTCTTTGATTCAATTGAGCAGAATCAGCAGCCCATGGGGCAACAGAACCCAACGCAGTACCAGCAACCAGAGTTCCAACAGCAATCGCAGCAACCATTCTATCCCCAGCAGACTGGCTTCCAGCAGCAACCTCAAGCGATCCAGCAGCCTTTGGGAACTGGATATGGCCAGCCGACCCAGTATGGGGCGCCTTATCAAGCACAAAGCCCAAACAATCCATTTGGGCAGCAGCAACAACCACAACCGCCGCCGCCGCAGCCACTTCAAGCTATGCCAACTGGGGCTGGATTTGGAGGGTACTCTCCCCAGCCTCCGCAGCAGCAGCAGCAGCAGCAGCAGTATGGGTTCCAGTCGCAACTGGCTCCTATTCCCCAGCAAGGCATTGCCTCATTCCCTCAACAACAACAAGCACCTCAGACCTTGCAGCCTTTGCAGCCCCAGCACACAAATCCCTTCCGCCAGTCAATGATGCTCAACACTCCCACCGGCGCTCAGCCACCCGCCGCTCCTCTATCGCGACAGAACACGAACCCATTCGCGAGACGACTCTCAACCGCAACCCCGCAATATAATCCCTCAAACGAGCAATTTCAGCCCGCGCAATCTCCGCAAGCGCAGCAGCTTCCACAGCCACAGGCGCAGCCGATCCAACCTCAGCGGACGGGAACCAATCCTTTTGCGCGGGCCTCTCCTGCTCCGCAACAAGGTCTGCAACCACCAGCAGCAGCTCCCTTGCGGCCTAACCCAACTGGTAGCACCAATCCTTTCCGACAGAGCCAGTTTATCAATCAGCAGACCGGACAAGGTTGGCAAAACAGTGGGCAGAGTGGTACAATTGGCGGATTAGAACAGCTGGACACGGTGCCAATCTTCCCGCGCCCCGGCATGACCTAATAGCCTACCATTTGCATGGCGGAATGAAACTGACGTCCGTTAGATTATCTTCCCTTTAACTATCTTATTTCTATCTCACTTGTTCATTGTGTAGACGGTTTCCATGTACATTGTATATTGAAAATCTCAAATCATGTAGTATCTAAATACATAATATTTAAACAAAACGCCAAGAGCAAATCCATGTTGATAATATTTAGTTGCACAGTCTCGCTATACAATCTAACAAGTTCCCGAGGTCAAGGGCTAGTGCTGACAGGGGTAAAAAAAATCTTGACTTAACGTCTTTAATAAATATTTAGCCTCACAGGGGGCCAAAATGCAGATCATCTAATATAAAATTAACTATATAATTTCCTTTTATAGTTATGTTGCCACCTAGGAATACTCGGTGAATAACCCCATATTAAGGTCAAGTGGAGGGATATAAAAGGGGGGAGATTGTTATTCTGACTAAAGAGATGACCAAACCTTCCAAGGTTGAAATTCCTCCTCTTAGTTCTCTTCTTAAAACACAACCCCCTTAAAACAAATCCCAAGAGCTCTTAGCGGGGCAATGTGAAGAATCCCCAATATCTACCCCGCCAGGAAGTTTAACCTCTTCTCTCACCTCGAATGTCATAAGCTCGATGAACGCCAAGGACTTACCGTACGAGCAGACCTTGCCCGTGCTGTCTCGGCCGGCTGCTTGGGCCGATCCGATCCACTCCCCTTATGCTGCCATCCACTTCGATTCTACGAACCCTGTACAGACGACACAGACACCTCTAGCTCCAGCCCCTTCAGCCCTTCCAACCCCTTCATCTACTGCCCTTCCAACTCCTCCTCCTACAGCTCCCAGTCGCAAAACAACCAGGGTACGCAAACCTCGTAAAAATACCAACAATGGGTCTGCGGGGAAATCGACGTTATTCTGGGTCAACAGTGATCAGCAAACTGCAGCGGCAGGCACAACGGATGAGACCTTGAAGCGGATCCGGTCCCATGTTATGTCCGAGCATAATCGCAAGAAGCGAATGGAAAGCACGGAACAGTACAATAAGAGCAAATGGAAGCACTCGCCTTATCGGCCACCGACGAACCCCGGGGCACTCGTACCTGCCGAGCATCTCTATCCGTGCATCAACTCGTCTACCAGCTTATCCGGAAGTCAAATTTCAAATGAACAAGAGCTAGAACAGGTCGAGGAGCTTGCTACGTCAACAGCTGTGGGATACCCTGATACGCAAGCTGCAACATATGACTGTGGCTTTGGGTCAGCATGGTCTTACGTGGGACAAGGAGCCAATGATCCTTTTCATACTGGACATACGCAGCTCACAGATAGAATGATGCGACACCTTCGAGTCTGTAAGTGTCTTTTCAGACCCGATTATGATATGGTAAAGCTTGCATACTGACGCCAGTATAGTCCTCTGGGATCTGACACAAGAAGCACATCCATTGCAAACGCGGTATAAACCCAAGTTGCAGGCGCATTGGGCGTCTTTGATTCAGCGCGACCCGGCAATTTTGCATGCAACAATTTGTATGGCTACTTCCAATGACGCTATGCGGGCAGGCGAGCTACCCATTCGAGATCCAAATCAAAAGCGGAGTCAGTTGGTGATCGACACGTTCCACCATCGTGGGGAGACTATTCGATTGGTCAACGAGGGCCTGTCAGACCCGGTCAAGGCTTCAAGTGATGCCCTCATTGCTGCAGTTTCTACCTTATTGACAATCGAAGTGAGTCAATTCTGCGAAAATTGGATTTGTGCTTCCCAATGCTAATACATGATTGTAGATCGCGTCGGGGAATCCCGATTATCTCAAAATCCACCTGGCAGGTTTGCGACAGATGATCGCACTGCGAAAGAACTTTGATGATGTTCCTTCAGACGTCCGGTTCCAGATCTCATGGTTGGTATACCCCGTCATAACTCGGTACAAAGCTTGCTAACCTCGAAATTAGGACTGATATCCGAGTTGCTTGCATGGCCCACGCCAAACCTATATTCCCCTTTATCCGCTATGCCCGTCCAGCGCGTCTCTCTCTCATCCCACCCAATGACGACGTAGCATTACTTTCCACCCGCCTCTTCCCTCTACTCAAAATACCCGGCGTCTTTGGCGAAGCCATGTCGCAAATCGTTTACGATCTGCTCGAGCTGTCCTGGTACGCAGAATGGATCAAAGGCAACACCGGGTACAAAGAGTTCAACGAGGAAACCGAGGACTACTTCAATACGGAAGTGCTGCACGTAGAATACCAACTGCACACAGACCGATATACAGCAACAGGCCAGGTAAAGGGCGACAATACCATCGAAGGCTGCACCCGTCTCGCTTTACTTCTATTCCACAATAGCGCCATCTGGAATTTCTATCCAATGGTCGGCCAGTTGCTACCCAAGCCGATTCAGGCTCTACGCATTGCCCTTGAGGCAACTATCCCCTCCGGCTTATTCGCGCTCTGTCGCGACCTGCTCCTCTGGCAGCTTTTCATGGGCGCAGCTTGCAGCTTAACCATGCCGTCAGAGCGGGCTTTCTTTGTATCTGAACTGGCCAATGCTGCACGGCTACAGGGAATCCGCTCATGGCAGGAGGCCCGTGCTATCTTGCTAGGCTTTTTCTATGTCGATCGCATTCACCTGCCTATGCTTCGTCAGATTTGGGATGAGTGTCATTTGCAGGTAGACCCGGCAGTATGAGGCAGTATGAACTTGGCCCCATGGCTCTACCGTAATAGATCCAGCTTCTTAAAAGTTGATTATATACAACCACTTCCTTCTAGTATATTCCCAGGCTTCAGATTTGCCATCTTGCTACCTACATGAGTGAAGATATAATGTACACATAGTACTCCGTACTATTTCCAATGATTGACGACCACTTCCAAAATAGCCATATCCATAGAGCCTACCTAATTGACCACTTAGAATTCAATGAACTTACCGCGTACATATTGCTGCCCAACCGCTCTCAAACAGCTAAGAAACCAAAACCCCCTACTAAGCACACCATCCCGATCAAACCCGACACATACTTCACCCATCATCCCATAAAGATAAGCACGGCATCCCGATATCCGAACAATCTCCGTCCACCCTACCAACAAAGAACTTGATACGTCGTCCCAGCCCCCGCCGAGCACGCACCGACTTTCAGCCGGCCAACGCTCGGCCTTAGTTCGGCATTGCGCGTTTTTTGATAGAAGCTGAAACTCTATGTTGTACTTCCTAGCTTCCTTTATTCGACCTAGCTATTTTCCATTTTGATTTCTCTTCATTCTCAACTGGAGATATACTCTACGAAGTATGTTTGAGGATGTTAGACATCTATTGTTATAGACACGATATGCGATAACAATAGATCTCTAAGGTCTTTAGTCAAATCCTTGGCTGGTCAACTAACTATGCAGGTCTTAGACCAGACCGAGAAAACACCGGCATGATATCAGCCTCCACTCTCGGAAGGCCGGGATTCGGAGGGCTACGTAGTCAGGGCCTAGGTATAATAGACCCCTGCTGGTCTATGAAATGACTTTCGGGATATATACATCCATAATCCCCCTTTCGCTGAAACCATTCTTGGTTACACTAATACATTCGGACTTCGTTTTTAGATTTTTAGGCCTTCACTAATTATCACTTGAATCCTATACCATGCTATGGCTTGTCAGTCCTCTAAACTCCTGAGGTCGGAGGACTTGACTACATAGTCATGGATACACTTGGATGATGGATGTTGCTAATGTCTCTGAGAGATATTGCTTACTATGTGATGCATTGCATCTTTGGCTCGACGTTTCTCACGATGACCTGATTGACTCACGTGCGTGGCTATACCTCAGGCCACAGCAGCAGTCCTGCAACACCTGAACAAGGGCAAGAACGGACACTTCAAAGCCCGACAGTCTACAAGACAGGAGCGAAGATTCCACAAATTGTGAGAAATGTTGGATGAATTAATTACTCTGAGTCGCAGAAACTCGCAGGTAAGAGAGATTAAATACAACAAGGAAAAGCCAGAGAGCACAAGATATCATCCGAGTGCTCCCTGAAAAATTACAGCCAGCAATCAAAAGATGACTGGCGGATAGTTTCGCAACTGCGCCGAGCATGATGTTCCGTATTGATCATCCATGCACACAGCAACAGTCGCAGGCGAACAGACGGACCTCCAAACCACAACACAGAACCGACGACGAGCAAACGTGTCGATGAGCGCAAAGCAGAGGAACTCTATCTGCAGCCTATACATACAGCACTGGGTATCGAAAACATTACAAGCACCAAGTGGGCCCTCCGCATCCCGGTCTCTTTTCTAATAAGAAAAAAGGAATAAATCGCTTATGCGAGCTCACGCTCGGTCTTACCACGGCGGACACGGCCAGTGGGGGACCAGGGGAAGTGAGCGACGGGGATGATGAAGAAGCTGTTGCTAGTATCGGCGATACCAGCGAGGGCGTTGTACCAGGCGGCGAAAGCAGCGAGGAAACCGAAGAAACCACCGGCCTTCTGGATGGGGACGTTGGGGTGGCCATCAGCGCCGCGGTGCAGGTAGCAGATACCAAGCAGGAGGAAGGTGATGTCCAGGGTGAAGAACAGCAGGAAGAAAGCAACAGTGGACTTGAGGGTGCAGAACAGCATGATGGTGGTGAAGATGAACCAACCCTGTTATAACATGGTCAGCGGGAAGAATTTCTTGCAAGAAAGGAGGCAACAACTTACCATCAGGAAAAGACCCATGGAGTCATAGAACTTCGCGCCCGCACCGCCGAGGTTCTTCTCGATCTCGAACCCACCAGGGGTCAAGACCATGGCGAATGCGATCCAGAAACCACCGTAGGAGGAGAGAGCAGTAGCACCGAAGGTGTTACCAACAGCCATTTCCCTATAAAAAAAAAGGCGCGTGTTAGCCGCGGAATCATGGAGTTAAAACCCAAGGGCATGGAAGTGACGGTTACATACCACATGCCAGAAAGAAGCTGGACAAGACCACCGTAACCGAAAGCAAGACCGACAACAATGTTAGGGCTACCGATATCCAGGGTACCCATGTTGATGGCGCTCAGGACGAAAGTGGTGAGGGCGAAAGCGCACAGGCCAAGAGGAGCGGGATTGGCGAACTTGCGGCCCTCAACGGACTTGTACAGACCAGGCTGGAACTCACCACCGAAGGGAGGCAGAGATGCTTCTGTGGCGTTGACGTGGGCAAGAGGTCCATATCCGAAGCGCGCGGCGGCGCGTGCTACCTGGTGCTCTTCGGCGGACATCTGGGGCTGCATTGGGGCACCGTTGTTCCCGTTCTGGGGAGAGCTTGAGGGGCCCACGTCCTTCTCCAGCTGGTGGTCGATTGCTTCAGTCGCAGACATGATGCAAGAGTTCGTATCTGATGGGTCGTTAAAATGTGAAAAGGTAAAAGGTAAAAGAGAAAAAAATAAAAGAATAAAAGGCCGTATAACACAGTTATCGGTTCAACTCAAGCACAGCAGAGAGATGAAGAACACAAAGAAGGGAGGGAAAGGAAAGTATTATACTGTTGAGCGCCCCCAAGGGCACACTTTCCTTGGGAAAATTGGATTTTGGGGAAAAAAAGGTGTGGAACCAAACTTACTGTATTTGTTTTTCGGTTATATTACATATAAAAAGGAATGATGTGCAGCCGCCAGGACCCGTTCCCACTATGGAGAAGTTAATAGGTAATATAAAGTGGAGAGAAAAACGAAAGAAAAAAAAAAAAGAGATGGGAGGGAATAGCTCATAATTATATGAAAATTCTACTGAAGTTGTTTATTTTGTTTTTTTAAAATTGGTTAATTGTTTCACAGGGATAATCACATCTAGAACAATAGTCAAACTAGCCATGCAGGGACGGCACGGAGCAATGGGGAATTGATTACGAGGACCGTTCACTGGTCTAACAAGGATGAAAGGAAGACGGGGAAAGTGGAGAGATCAAAACGATCTGGGGAATGATATGATTGGTAGAATTGAAAGATTCTCTGGACTTGGAGTAATTTGCATAATATTAAGGTCTATGCTATATACTCCCGTACAAATTTGCATAGCATGGAAAGAGTGCTTTAATCATGGATCTTCTTGGTTCCATGGACAGGACAGCTAGGGATTTAGAGTCTGGAGTTTGAGACATAAGATTGTCATGATCTTCAAGAGTCCACTTTCTCGGTATAAAATATCGGAATATATGCATAATAAGTGTGCTTTAGTTCAGGAGTGGAAGTAGAAGGTACTTGTTGAGACCAGCTTGTTTGGTGGTAAATTCCGGTACCGAGTACTTAGCCGAGACTGCGTCACCTCGGTCCAATTATGGAAGGCACTTTGCCTCTCCTTTCTAACCAATTGTTATCCTTGTATGGAGTACGGAGTATTCTGTACCAGATTCTAAAATGATTCAATTTTATACGAATAAAAAAGTACCGTACATAAGGTTGTAGACTTTTTTAGGCTGATATGTTCGGGTAGAATTACGCACCAATGAATTCATACTGACAGTTTTCCCAATAGATGTGCACATTACGGAGTATTACTTCATACAGAGTCAATTGTTATGTATTATATTTTCTTTTTATATTTATCCCCTAGCGTATTCAACCACTTGCCCCTTTTTTCAGCAATGCACGGATACACCACTAACAAACCGAACACACACACACACACCATACCCACTACGGATAGTGTGCCAGAAAGTGAACAGATCCCGTTTTAAAGTGGCATACGTTTCAAGTCTCGGGGAAACGGGACGAAATACCTAAGGAGGTAAAAGCGTTGTCCAGCGAACCAGCTTGTCTGATTCTCTCGAATGGGCCATCAGTCCGGGGGGGAACCCAGATCGGCGCACGAGGCTCGGACCCATCCTTTTTCCTTTGGGTTTCCTATTTTTTTTTTTTCTTTCCGTGTGATCTCGAAGAAGCTAGATATGCACGCCTGTCAAGCTTCGTCTCCACATCTGGCCATGCGATAGGATTCACGGCTCGATGCTGAAAGACATGGTGGACCTGTGGACGTTTGTGGACATTCGTGGACGTCTCAATTCCTGTCATTTGTTCGGACGGGGCTAATTGAGATTCGGCCCGGAGTCAGAGATTTTCCCGCTTAAGTTTATATACAATCCGGGTCTACAACATATGTATTACTCCTTTTTTTTTCTAGGTCCTTTTTTGATGTTTTGATATGGCAACAGGGTTGCAGAAAATTGAGACAAAGTCCTTTGTAAGTCGGAAATAATATGTATCCCTACAAGGGTACATTTACATGCAGCAATAATGGGCTCCACTCACACAATCCTCCCGAGGTTCCTCTGGCTAAGCTGTATGGTCTTGACTATGATTGGTCCATTTTACGTTATAGCCCTCGAATTATGGAGCTGAAAGTATCTTGGTGTGTAAGCATCCACCAAAATTACCTGGGCAATAGCTTGGATTTGTGGCGTAACACACGTTTCAATTTGTACGGCCGTACACGTTGACAAATCTTGGCCCCTTTGACTTCCAGAGTTTATCCTTATTTTGAATGTCAATCTTGGAATTTAGCCTGTTAATTATAAGAGATGGGAAAATCAATTGAATAGCATGGAATTATTGTCAATATTTATAACAGTCCAGACCCGATCCGAGCGCAAACCCTGCTCTATCAAAAAGGTGGCACCATATATATTGGCGGAGTACGGAGTACTCCGTATATATTGATTGGAACCTCGGCCAATAATAGTGCTCTCGTCTAATAATTGCCGGACACATGGTATATACATAGGGGTTGGGCCAATTACCAGATCAGGGCTCTCGCCAAACTCGTGTACGTATAAATAAGTACGGAATACGGAGTACATGCACTAGTACGGAGTATATACTGGCAATCTAGATTCTACGCCATCGAGTACTACTTGGCGTTGCTCACTACTGAAATAGGGTAAAACGACGCGGGGATAGCTTCGAGCTACATATTACGGCATCCCCGGAAGTCTTGGGACATACGATTTCGGCGATTATTACACTTGGCAATCCTCCCCACACTCTCATCTGATCTCCCCGCAATATACCCCAATACATGTACATCCACGGTTATGTTGTTCTACCAGAAGTCATTTTATCCTCGGCTGGGTAGTTCGGCTCGGCGGAGCGGAACATTCGGCTGCCAAGTCGGACACGTAAAACTGGGGAATTCTAAGTTTTGGGCTTAACGCCGAGCTCCGCTGACATCTCTTCGGCTGAAATGTGACGTTTTTCGTTTGGAGTAGGGTTGCTGTCCCCAGAGTGGGGTTAAATTACGTAGAGAGGGACCTTTGTCTATCAAGATCAACTTGAGCACAGCTGCTAGACGCTAAAAATGCAATCAGACCTAGTAGATCGCCGTAACCCTCCTCCTGGAACCGTGATCAGCGATGTCGATTATAGAAGCAGACAGAAATCTGACCTACCTAGACTTAGTTTCCCGGCCTTTTTCTCCAAAAAGCTGGGGCTTACAGGTGAAATTGAATAGAAACTAGAAAGACCTCGGGAAACTCCCGAGGTCGCTCCAGGGCTCTCCGGAAAACTCATTGCTTATATCATCATTTCCTCCGCAACCTTGGAACAACCACTTCACTTTGCTTTCCACTTCGGAAAATATGAAGGCAAATGAACATCACTGAGAATGCAACTGCCTGGAGTAAACGGTTGCTACTCTTTCATTTCTGATGTTCACGAGTAGTCCTCACATGGCAGTGCTTTCCTCGTCTTGGCCGCCGTAGGTATCCTTACGTTCCTGATATATATACTTATATACTCCGTACTAAACCAACCTAGAACAACCCCAAAGAACGGAAATTTAGTATTGACATCGGCATAGCACCAAGCAAACTTATGAAGATCATTTAAACACAAATTATACACAGTTCTATCTAAAAATCTAGCTTTATATATACTCAATAATCAAACATCGCTATGCAACTGCAACAATGACACCAAACCCCCAAATCAAGCCGCAGCCTTGACAGTCTTCTGGAACTCAGCACTGAACTCATAATCCGTGTATCCCTTAGGATCCTTGGGAACATAGAAAGTATCCCGATCATAAGGCACGAGCGGAATCCCCTTCTGAATCCGGAACGGCAAATCAGGGTTCGAAATAAACGGCCGTCCAATACCAATAACAGCATCATAGTCCGCATACTTAACATCAACCGCCTGAACCGCCGATTCAGCCTTATACCCACCCGCAATGATAACGGGCGAAGCCTTCCCATAAGCCTTCAGGAAGAAATCCAACTGATCAGTCTCCTCAACATCAGCATTTCCCGCAATGCGCGCCTCAACCAAATGCGTATACGCAAGACCCAGCTTCGCCATCTGCGTAGCCAAATACTCAAATTGAGGCTGAGGATCCTCCATCCGCATCCCCTGGAACGTACTGAAAGGACTAAACCGAATACCAGTACGATCCGCACCAACAGCATCGATAACAGCACGCGAGACCTCAATCGCGAACTTCGCCCGTCCCTCAACACTACCGCCCCACGCATCAGTGCGCTTGTTGCACGTATCTTGCGTGAACTGATCAATCAGATACCCATTGGCAGCGTGGATCTCCACACCGTCAAACCCAGCCGCAATGGCGTTGCGCGCTGCTTGCGCATAGTCCGCGATCCACTCATGGATCTCGGTCTCGGATAGTGCGCGCGGCGTGGGTGCCTCTGTGCTCGCGGGCGTCGCACTGCTGGATACCAGATCGAAGCCCTCGGATTTGAGGAGGTCGGGGCTGGCGACGCGGCCGAGGGCCCACAGCTGGAGGTAGATGTGGCTGCCCTTTTCGTGCACTGCGTCGGTGATTTCTTTCCATGCGGCGATCTGCGCGTCGTTGTAGATGCCTGGGATGTTGGGGTAGCCGCCGGCGCGGGCGGAGATGAAGGTTGCTTCAGTAATTAGGAGGGTGCCGGGTACGGAGGCACGCTGGGCGTAGTAGTCTTTCACGAAGGGGAGGGGGACGTGGTTGTCGTCGGCGCGGAAGCGGGTCATGGGGGCCATGGCGATGCGGTTGGCTAGCTCGACGCGGCCAACGCGGAGGGGAGTGAAGAGTTTGGTCATTTTGGTTTCTTATATATATTGTAAATGGTTCAATTGGAAGTTCTAAAGTGAATCAATGGCTATGGCTTTATATATTCTATCTAGAACTCTCCGAGTGCCGAAGTCTCCACTTGGATTAACAAGCAGTGTGGAATGTGGAGTCAAGGCAGTTCGCCTTTGAAGACAAAAAACTTGAAATATCTGATGCTTCAAGAGGCTCTGATTTGTTGTTCCGTTTCCACTTCAACCGGACTCGGGGGAATTAGTAATATACAGATTCATCATCCACCCGGAGACAATTTAACCTTTCACATCTAAGCGGATCTCAGTATAATGTAGAAAATTCTTCAATCTCGACGTTTCTTTGACATTCCATAAAACATGTAGAAGCTACTTATGTACTTGCAGGACTTGTACAATTGCAAATATCACCAAACGCCATCCTCTGGTCCAGCCATGGACTATAATCATTGTACAAACACTGGTTCCTGGTATCACAAAGGACTGCAAAAGCGCACAGAAAAAAGATAAAATAGAAAATAGACATCAACGTTCCAGGCGACCAACAGTAGCTTCGAGCTGTGCATTAAACGCCCGGATTTGGTTCAAGAGACCGCCTTGTGCTCCAGGGGCTCGGGAACTTACGTCGGCAACGGTGCGAAGCATGTATTCAATATCTGCAGAAGAATCTGCAGCAGAAGCGGAACGTTGCTTGTTGCGGTCGAGGGCCAGTTCAAGACTGTGGAGGGAGTTGCTGATCGTGGACCGTGACTAGGAACTATTGTTAGTAGGGTTTTCGACAGGGCTAGAAGAAAAAAGGACTCACCGATTTGACCTTCTCCTCCTCAATATGTTTGCTGCGTACTGCATCCATCTGCAAAGCTATGTTCTCGCGTTCTCGGCGGACCCGGTATAGATGATTTCGTAGATCCAACATCTCCCGCTTAGTCTTCTTCAATTGCACGCCAAGCACAAAATTGCTATCGAGCATTCCGCTAAAGTCCATGAGGCGACTCTCAAGCTCCGAGCCAAATGTTTCAACGGCCTTTCTCTTCCGCGACCACTCTGCACGTCGCGTGGCATTCGCCTCGTTCGCAATCCCATCCTTGAGTGTATTGAGTGTCTTCTCCAGAGTCTCGCGGCAGATCTGGCTCAATACATCAGCTGGGTTGACACCGCCGCGGTTGGGTATCTTGGCCTTCTGGTGCGTGGTGAGTTCATCGGCGGATTCTTCGTCTCCAGACCCGTTGGCCGTAGATGTTGGGCCACCTAGAGAATTGAGATTCGCAAGACGGTAGACAGTGACCGGAACTGTTTCTCCACGTGGCTTCCGAGTCTTGCGACTAGGCTGTTCTTGTGCAAGCTCAGACTCGGGTTGGTTCTCTGTCTCAGGTTCAGGCTCGGGCTCCACAGTGCGCTTAGCTTTCTTCCCAGGTCTGCCGCGCTGTGACTTGGGTGCTGCGGATTCCAATCCAGGCTCCGGCTGGTCTTCTGTGGCAGGCTCGGGCTCAGGCTCCATCTCGCGACTGGCCTTCTTTCCGGGCCTACCACGTTGAGTCTTAGGTACTGCAGGTTCAGCTTCGGGCTCCGGTTGGATCTCAGTGGAAGGTTCAGCCTCCAGCCCCGGCTCCATTGCGCGATTGGCCTTCTTCCCGGGCCTTCCACGCTGGGGCTTGGATACTGCGGGTTCTACTTCAGGCTCTGGTTGATCCTCTGTATCGGGCTCGGGCTCCGGCTCGGCTGCGTGTTTGGTCTTTTTCCCGGGTCTGCCACGAGATTTGGATACTACAGGTTCAGCCTCTGGGTCTGGCTGGTCTGCTGGCGCAGTATCAGACTCGGGTTCGGGGTCAGCTTCGGCTGCACGTTTGGCTTTCTTCCCAGGTCTACCACGTTTTGGTTTAGGCACTGGAGATTTCACCTCTGGTTCTGCATCGTCTGCTGTCACAGTCTCAGCCTCGACTTCAGGCTCCACTGCGTGTTTTGCTTTCTTTCCAGGTCTACCACGTTGTGGCTTGGGCACTGCAGTTTCTACTACAGTTTCTGTCTGGTCATCCTTTTGTGATGCTGGCTTGCGACCACGACGCGGCCCCGAAGAGGACTCCGCGACATCTGGGACAGGTTCAGGTGGAATAACCTCGGTCTCGATAGCCTCAATGATCTTATCGCCAAGCGAGGGTCTCCCACGAGGCCGTTTGGTCTTTGGGGCTGCTGCGGGCTCATCTCGCGCCTCGGCTGTAGGTTCTTGTATAGCACCTTCCACGTGCAGTTCTGGGGTATTCTTTGTGGCAGATTGCTGTCGCGGGCGACCCCGAGGCTTTTTCGTCTTCGTAGAAGGCCCCTGAAATGCCTGGCGATCTTGCTCTGGCGTATCATCTTTGGAGGATGGAACATCTTCAGTAATCTCCACATCATCAGTAGTTGGCGCATGGCTAGCTTTAACAGCCTCGGCAGAGCTACCACTTGGTGATACAGATTTTGGGGCCGATTTATCTGCCTGAACAACCGAATAAGCAGTTTTCGAGGTAGCCCGTTGATTCTCCTTGCTTATTTGGATGCGCTCATCAGGCCGTGGTGACTGAGTGTTATGTAGTTGCTCTATGTTTTCAGGCACTTTGACACCGGCCTGAGCATCAGGCGATGGAAGTGACGCTTGTGAATATTCAGCTGCTTGAGGAGCCGTAGGGCCAGATACTGTAGATGTGCCTTGAGCTAATTGCTCTCCAACGGCTGAGGTTGTTGGTTCCAAGCCATTGGTCCCATCCTCTACCGGATGCTGATCTTCGACTGAGGTCTCCACAGTGGGTGAGATGTGAGGCTGCGGAGATTGATTGTTCGTTGTTTCGGATGGGAGAGGTGCAACTGTATTCGGAGGTTTCTGGGTGTGGCCTTTTTGCGATTCTGAGCTACCTGCACTATTATCAACGGGGTGTGAATTGCCATTCTCAGGTCGCCCGCCATTCCGACGAGAGGGAGTATCTTCTGTTCTCTTAGTGGGACCTGGAAAAGCATGAGTACACATTTCTAGCATAGCACAGTAGCCTGGTTTATAACATACTGATCTTTCTCCTCTTATTGCTTCGTGTTTGTTCAGCTCTATCGTCCGAGGAGGGTATTTCATATGTCGAGGGCCTTTCTGGGAACTTGTTGCGCGCACTTCCCGGTGTGCGCTCAATCCCCTGGGCTTGCGATCCTGGTTGCGCTACCTTTAACGGTCGTGGTGTTGTGTTCGGTACGGTCTGTGTTCGCGGTGGACTCTGAGCTTCAGGGACAGTCGCAATCGGTGCGGGCGCTGATAATCCTAGTGGTGGACTACCGAATGAAAACCCAAAATTGACTTCTTTTGCTTTACGCGTCCTATACCAACAAGTCAGTTTCTATATGGTTTCGCGGGGTATAGGTAAGGCGCGTACGCAGCTCCACGCTGGCGCATTTGTTGCCGCTCCTCTCGCGCTACCAATTGTTAGCAATTCCACATACAGATAGATACAGCACTATGGCACATACAGATTTCCATTTTGGAGGAACGGCGTCAAAAAAGACGCGTCGTGTTGATGGTTGAGGAGTAAAGACGGGCGGAGCTAAGGCGATCGGAGCCGATCCATTTTTATGCCGATTTCTCCGCGCTCTCAACCTTCAACACTCCAGCTGTTGCACATTCTTGTTCATTTTCTATTAGTATTTCCAAATGGGTTGGTTCTGGGGTGACAAAAATGATACGGTCCAAAAGCTCGATCCGGGGCTTCGTGACTATCTCGAACAAGAGAAGCCTGACAAATATGTGCCTGGTCCTAATGTGAAGCCACTAACGCCCGCGCAATCGTCCGAACCCTCTGAATCCTCGGAACCGAAAGTTCCTGCAGCATCACTCTTCCAAGATGGCCGGTATGCTCATCTATGGAAAACCTACAAGCCGCCGGTGGAGCTTGACGAGCAATCCGGAGTCCGCGGGGCGTCACGAGTGATTGAAAAGTACAAGGAGCGCGGCGACACAGTGCAGCGAGCAGCAATGGAGAACTGTGCCTTGGAGCATGAAGCCTTGACAAACTGCTTCAAGACCGGAAATTGGCGCAAGCAAATTGAAGCCCGGCTGACCATGTGCTCGGCTGAGAATGGTACCTTTTCGCGATGCTTTACGACGCAGACTGTGAGTAACAACCTATAACTTTCTCAATAATGTCGATTCTAATCTGTTTTCATTGAGCAGAAATTCCTCCAAGCTCTCAGTTACGCAGCTGCGTTCGAATATGACGCCGAAAAAGAGGAGCGCATTCAGATGCATGCCGACAAACTCTATCACCAGATGCTAGACTACGAAAAGCGAGTTGAGGATGCAAAGTCCGCTGGACTTGAGCCACCACCTCTCATGTCGCTTTTCAACCCAGAGAAGCCATCGCAAGCCCCGGAGGTCGGCCTCGAGATCCCTGGAGGGGAGGCAATCCCGGATGAGCTCAACCCGTCGAAGCCCTTACAGAAACTCACGCCACATGAGCGCGAGTTAGAGATTCGTGCACACAATGCGCAGAGGGAACAGCACCAGATGTATGCGCAGGAGGCTGCGCCCTTTATGAAAACTCAAGACGATGCTCGGCAGAAGCGACAGGAGAAAGCTGTCAGCTGGTTTGGAGAAACACTTGGCAAGTGGATGTCCTAGAGGGATTTGTATATTCTTGTATTTACTATTTTGCTTTGAAAAATGGCGACTGGGAGAGGCGTTGGGGGTTTGAAGTTCAATTGTTTTGCATAGCTCTTTTTTCCCATACTCTGTAGGGAGTAATATTAAGTGTCCTCTTCGATGTCTTAGTCTTATTTTTAGATGTCCCCTTCGTAATTTCTTTTTTAGAATCTGCTTTTAGTGCTTACTCCAGGGCTGAATATTGTCGTGGGTAACGGTTACTATGAGGATACCAAAGGGATTTCAATCCCATCAATTCAAGTGATATCAAATAGACATAGAATCTATATAACATACAATATATAACATCTAACATCTAACAATACATATCATATACATAAAACGCATAACGTATAAAAAAAAAGACCCTGGCAATATAAAGAACAGCCTATCTAATCGCCGGTCGCGTTCTCCCGCGCAAACAACTCGAAGCATCATCGTAGAATCACGACTCTCTCCCTTAACTCTCTCTCCTTATTCCTTGTCGCATCTTTTTATCTTCTTTCCCTGAACTACATTTACTCATCTCCTTAGTTGAGAGCTGAATTCTCTCCAATTCAAAATAATCCTACCAATATCACTTGCCAAAAAGACACTAGGTTGATCATTGGACTCGGAAATTCTCTCTTCTCTCTTCAAGCCATATTTCTCTACTTGCAAAACCGGTGGTGCTGAACAAGCTGAGCTGCGGCGCTCGCCATGAAGGCCACCCCGTTGCTCATCTCATGGCATAATGACAATGCCCCTATCTACTCGGTGCATTTCGATCCCAATGGCAAGGGTCGACTAGCTACTGCTGGAAAGTAGGTTCTACCTGTCCTCCAGAATGTTGAAACTATTTTACTGACTGATTTCTCTTTAGTGACAACAACGTCCGAGTATGTTCTGCCCTCCGTTACCCTTCGCATACATTCACCTGACATGTTCTACAGCTCTGGAAAGTCGAGTCTACCGGGGAGGAAAGAAGAGTCTCTTATCTGAGCACTCTGATTAAGCATACACAGGCCGTCAATGTGGTTCGTTTCAGCCCAAAAGGTATGCTTTTCTGCAGGGTAGCGTATCAATGCAAGTCTGACAGATGTAGGTGAGATGCTGGCATCTGCCGGAGATGATGGAAATGTCCTACTCTGGGTACCGTCGGAGCTACAAACACAGGCTGGGCTGGGTGAAGATCGTTCGGACGATAAAGAGACCTGGCGAGTGAAGCACATGTGCCGCTCGTCCGGCGCCGAGATCTACGACTTGGCCTGGTCTCCCGATGGTGTTTTTATCATTACAGGCAGTATGGATAACATCGCACGGATTTACAATGCCCAAACTGGTTAGTCACTCTCGAGCAATCCTCATACAGCTTGATAATCTGACGATCGGATTCTACAGGGCAAATGGTACGACAGATTGCCGAGCATTCTCACTATGTTCAAGGTGTAGCGTGGGATCCCCTTAACGAATTTGTCGCGACTCAATCGTCTGACCGATCCGTTCATATCTATACACTGAAGACTAAAGATGGGCAGTTTACATTGACACCACACGGGAAGGTTCTCAAGATGGATCTCCCTGCCAAACGTATCGCATCTAGCAGTCCTGCGCCTCCAGATGTGACTAACCGGTCACAACAAAGCACTGGAAATTCTTTTGCTATTGCCTCGCCTGTTCCCTCGGCTCCAGGAACCCCAATGGCTTCCAACTTACCAATGGATCCTCCTCCAGTCTCACACAGTCGGCGTTCTTCGTTCGGCTCGTCTCCTTCGATCCGGCGATCTGCGTCCCCTGCTCCTTCTCTCCCGTTGCCCGCCGTTAAGCCATTGGAGGTCTCCTCCCCTAGTTTCGGTGGGCTGGGAGTTAAGAACGCTAGCATCTATGCCAACGAGACGTTCACTTCCTTCTTCAGGCGACTGACTTTTGCCCCCGATGGAAGTCTGCTGTTCACGCCAGCTGGTCAATTCAAAACTAGCCACGTATCAGCCACAGATTCTACAAAGACGACGGACGAGGTCATTAACACAGTCTACGTCTACACACGGGCTGGTTTCAACAAGCCCCCAATCTCTCATCTTCCAGGGCACAAGAAGCCATCTGTAGCCGTCAAATGCTCCCCGGTCTTTTATACGTTGAAGCAGGAGACCCAGCCTGCGAAAAACATTACCCTTGATACCTCTTCGGGTGAGGAGATGTTCCCATCTCTGCCAGACCCCGTGGTATCGGGAACTTCATCTTCAACAGCGGCCGATCCACCAAAGCTCCAGCCATCTCAAAAGGGTGCCGAGGATGGCAGCAATGAAGCAGGCCAGAGCTCCGCGCCCGTCTTTGCGCTTCCTTATCGCATTGTATATGCTGTTGCAACTCAAGATGCTGTTTTGGTGTATGACACGCAACAACAAACCCCGCTATGCATTGTGAGCAATTTGCATTTTGCTACTTTCACGGACTTGACTTGGTAAGTAATGTTTCGATTCTTGATACCCACTTATAACTTTCTAACGCATAATAGGTCCGCTGATGGGTTAACATTGATCATGAGTTCCTCCGACGGCTTCTGCTCCACACTCTCGTTCGCACCAGGAGAGTTGGGCCAAACATACACAGGACCAACCTCTGTGACTCACAACAATGCAACCCCAAGCACTCCTGCATCGAATCCCACCCCTCTGCTAACCCCAACCAATGCGGCGTCTCCCCATGTGCCGTCTCCAATCAAGACGAACCATGCGTCCTCAAATACCACAGGTCCCGCACCACCAGCTAGCCCTGCACGGTCCAACTCCACTTGCTCAGTCGCCACCCAGTCTTCCTCGCAGCCGCCTCCTACCGGAGTTGTCAATAACCCCACTCCAACACTCGGGACTGTCCCGTCGGTGACAGCAACGCACTCCGCGCAGCCACCGACACTTCCCCTGACAACCCCACCACAAACGCCTATCTCAGGCGCTCCGCAAACTGGACACAATACGACCGGCGCTAGCGTCCTGGGCAAGCGCGACGCAAGACCCACAAGCGAGTCTGAAAGAGAGAACAGCAAGGAGAACCCAAATAATGAATTGCAGCAGCCGCCGAAGAGGCGTCGTGTGGCACCCACCCTTATCTCGGCAGGTACTGATGGAGCATCGTCTTCGAAGGATAACAAGTCCTAGATTGAGTTTATGTGGAGTGTTCGGCCTCTAGATGCCTTAGCCTCAGTGTGCAAAGCATGAAATGTCCAATTTGCTTTGTAGCTGCCGCTTCTTATGATTCATGTTTTTTTTTTCTAGTCATTGCTCATGCCATATCCTCCTCGTCTATGTTGTCTACTTGCAATATCTTTGTTTCTGATTTTATTATAACAATATGGTGGGTGGAGTTGTGAGAGCCAATCTACCTTCTCGCTCATGTTTACTTATCCCCATGATGCATGAATTGTGGCATGAGAATAAGGAATGAAAATGTATGATCTTTATCTGTGTAGACGACTAGGGAGATTGAAACGCTCTCGGAATACAATGTTCAAATTAGGGCGATACCAAAGATAAACTGCTCAGAATGTAAAGCTATACTGCATGCCTGTGTTCCTCACCCCCTAAAGAAACAAAAGTATCCCATAGGTGATATTCCTTCGTGATCCAACTTTCTATCATACATGAGTGACAGTCCGCATGAATAACAATATTAACAGCTGACCGCAACAAACCCTGAGTGTGAGAAGTCATTTAGTCTCTTCCTGATTGGAGGTGAACCTCGACAGTTCATCTAGAACATCCAAAAGCGAACAATTAGGCGGTAACACAGACCTCGCCTCAGTAGCATGTGTGCTGGTTGTCACAGTGGTGACATGGATCGTTTTCTCAATCTTGGCCTTCTTGAACCGGGAACCAACTGGAGCAACAGCGAATTCATTTGCCCAGCGAAACAGTGCCTCACCACTGCGAGAACAACCAGCTGCGAATAGAAACTTGGGATATCGGATATCGGGGAGATGGTCTAGAATATAAGTGGCGGCTTTCCCATTTCCAACAGAAGCATGGGGCGGTTCAACTTTTACAGATGTTGCCTCGCGGGCGACATGGAAATCTGCACGCCCACGGGCACCATTGATTTGATCAGCTAGCTCGGATACCTGGCGAGCGGCTACTTCGTGGTCAAGTGCGCTGTCACAGTGAAATGTTAGGGAACAGCGGCGTTCCTCGATTCGGCTGCCTTCTGTTCGCTTGAGGAAATACTCCATCATATTTTTAATTCCGGGACGCCATTTCATGGCGCTTTCGGGCACAAATGGAATCCATAGATCTGATTTAGGCTCTCGTAGGAAGCATCCACTCTCGGTTATGAAACCAAGCTCGCCGGGGAGTTTTTCGAGTGCTCCTTGTAGCTGCTCTGTGCTCCGGTTGCTGGTTATGTATAAGATGTTCTTCGGGTCGCTTATGAGTGTTTGTAGAGTTTCACAGGCTTTTTTGGACGGGAGGGGTTCCTCTATACCGAATGCTGCACCGAAGATTGCGCTGTCTTCCAAAAAGAAGATTCGTGCTGTGGTAGCGAGGTATGATTTTTTCAAGTCCTCAAGTGAAAGCTGAGAGAGGTGGTTTGTCTGGCGAATTTGTTGTCTTTCGTGGGCCTTTGTGAGAGCATCTTGTAGCCCCGTGTGCCATTTGAGAGCAGTGTATGGAGATTTGCAATCGAGTAGGAAATTCCAGTTGAGTTTCCGCTCCGCTGGTGACATCTCGAGTGCAGATTTGATCGCATCCGCACATTGTTTGTAGTCCCAGGGATTGACGAGAAGTTTATGACCACGAAAGATGGAGGCACTACCTACGAACTCGCTGAGAATTAGGGATCCATGTTGATGAAAGCAAAGCTGTCCATCTTGGCAGTGGATGAAGTCATGGCTAGTCAAGTTCATTCCCTCACGTAGATTAGTGGCCATGAAGATATGTGCAACACTTAGGAGGGCGATAAATTGGAAGTGGCTGATGTCTTGCTGAACCAGCACTAGGGGCTGGTGGGTGATGGTTGAGTATGTTGCATTGATCCTCATTGCGATTTTTGAGATCTGTGCCTCCAGATCTGGGATTTCAGATGTAGATGACATTACTTGGACTAGAACCACCTACATAAAACAGATCAGTACCGCTCACACGTAGTAAGACATGTTAATAGACTTACTTGCTCTCTCCATGTTGGATATGTTTTGAGAAAAAGCTCATATGCCAGAAGCTTCTGCTTAATCCCTCCTGGTGCATCCAATCGGTCCCGTGCTACAATGAGATATTTCCCATAGTATTTATGGCCAATGCTGTGTATCCAACCTCTGACCTCGGTGGACTGGCGTAATACATAAAGCGACGAAGGGTCAATCCCCATTGGAGAACTCACAACACTAACGTACCTGTGTTTCAGGTGAACTTGATTGGTAGAGACCTCCAGTCTTCGCAGTCGGCTGCAGGTATGTAGAAAGTGATTGCAGTATTCCTCTGTCTGAAATCCAACCAAATCAGCACCCAAAAGCCCATCTAACAGTTCTTCGCGTGCAGTCAGACAACGGAAGATTTCGGAGGAAGGAAACGGAGTATGCAAGAAAAATCCAATCTCGGCCTTGGGTAGCCTGTCCCTCAGAAGTCCAGGAAGGACTAGAAGGTGATAGTCATGAACCCAGATTCTATCACCTGGCTTCCAGTGCTTGATGATTGTTTCTGCAAATGCCATGTTAAGCTTGAGGTATTGGACCCACGAGTAATCGTCGTACTCAGTGTGACGAGGGCTTTCTTGCATTTGATAATGGAGAGCTGGCCACAGTACCGCACGACAGAAATGGGTGTAATGACCCTCAAACTCGCTGTCACTCACAAACATAGTCAACGAATCATACATATCCTGGAGGGTCTCAGCGATCTCGGTTCTGGTAGTATCCGTCAATGAGTCGGTGGGCATGCCTAGAGTTCCCACCCACATCTTGTCCTCCAGCAAGCTCGACTTTTCAGCAGCATGGATGGCATTCTGCAGACCCCCATGGCCTTGTTCGGCGGCCTTGACGGCCCAGTCAGCATTGAAGAGCGAGGCTCGTGTGCTGTTGTAGTATTTCATGCCCAATCGATCCTGTGATCCATCCAAAGACAAGTCCCTTCTGGATCCCTGGATTGGGCCTCGACTACTCACAATCGATGGTGTTGGGGGATCCGTAGCCTTGGATCGAGGCTGATTAAATCTCCGACTGTGCCCCCAAGGAATAAGACGGGGCTCGCTGGGGCCATGCCACAATCGATCATTCGCAATCGGAATCTCATCCGCTAATCGCGAAGTATATCCTTTGAAGACTGTTTCATTCTCTGTCGTGGCTCCGGGTGTCAGTGGGAGACATCCCGGGGAACGAGTTTGATACGTATCCGATAGGCGTCCAAGGATAGGTCCGGGACCATCGACATTTGTATGGCTAGACATGGACCCATTCTGTCCATGCTTGGGCTCTGTCACTTGAAAGTCAATGGTATATGGGAGGAACCTGATATATACTCAGATCTGTAAAGCAGTGTAGATGAGGAAGGAACTCACAAAGATGCGATGAAGACCGTCATTGCACTGTGTCGTAACCCAAGTAGTATCTAGGTATGTTGCAAATAACCAAGAGGCTCAATGCATGGTGTAGGTAAACCAACAATAGTTGAACACTGAGGATAGACGCGCTCGGGACCTTGAAGAGGAAAGGGCTAGTTTATCGTCACTGCCCTATGTATCTCATTCTGTTATTTGTACTGGACCTACCTAAGGAATTTTATAGTGGGATTATTCTATTCTATTATTGAAGATGATCTCTTGGTGACCCAAGTGAATTTATATATTGGTATTTATTCAAATCTCTAGAATGGTTTAACTATGTATAAAAAAAAGGACCTACATCTTGACCGGAGCATCTAACATACTCGCAAATTCATGGCCATTAACTCCAGCCAATCAAGCAATTATAAAGGGCGTAGTCAGTGTAAATACAAGCCATACCTCTTATAGATAAGAAAGACACAATGATTGAACACTGAATATAGCCACTATTCGTGTTGGTTGTTGAAAGCACATGACCGCCTCAGTAGATAGCTCGCATCTACAGATTTTCCAGTGTGTTCTTGTTAGCCGTTTCTCTGGATTTTGTTTTCCTCATTCAATAAAAGTGCGTATTTAGCACGTCAATTAGACAAGACCCGAACAAGCCGATTTTGCGTGAGCTATCATATTCAACTGATCAGCAGACAAGAGCTTGCGACAACGACAGGTCTAGAGTGGATTGATTGGCACATGACACTTTGGCCCACCCTAACCAACGTTATCCCGCACTCGGGGGACACTTCGGAGTTAAACAAAAGACCAGATGGAGTGAAATGCCGATGTCAACGTAAAGCCATAATAAGTCAGCTGCACGGCGAGTCTATGCCGCGTGTCCCTCTCTTCTTAGCTAGGGCATGCCCACCTCGCCAGTTTGAAGAGACGTCGGTGTCACAAGATTGACAGATCTCCGAGAGATGTGGAGGTACTGAATGGGTGTCGACGCGTGGAAACCGGATGTGTGGACTCTAACATAGACTCATGCATGCACGGGCATCGACTGTGCATGTAGTCTTGGCACCTTGAAATAGTAGAGCCAAGCTCAAATACGCAGTCTGGCAGGATAAGCAGTGTCTTAGGTTAATATATCATTCAAGCAATAAACTCAAGAGACTCAGGAGAGAAATGAGATCTTGGCACTTGGCATCTGGGGATAATTGGTTCGCTCGGCTCATCGAGCCCGAATTGCTTTGGCTTTTCTGCACTTCTCCCTTTGCTGGTGGCACTGATCTACCAATTCCATGGCAGTATTCAGCGCCAATGTGAGTGCCTTGCGTGTCGCGTACGAATCGCCTTTTGCTGGTTTAGGCAGTACTACCTGATTGTTATCATTAACGTCAATACGGAGTAACGATGAGTGAAAATAACAGAAAATAATCCCCAAAATTAAATCAGGGCGATCATCGCATAAAATACCAATTAATACTCGTATGACCCGATTTTCTGCGAAATTTATGCATCCGAGCTAAGCATCAAGGCACTTTTTCTGGGCATCGGGAGTTCGGAGTAGATGGAAAATCATGTCAAGAAGTTTTAGAGCTTTTGTTTCATGTGATGGACTCTTCAACTACATATGCGATCGAACCATGACCTGTTCGATCGCACAGCCACGAAGCATAGCCCTGGAAATTACAAGGCTCAAACGCGGCTCAGATGAAACGACGGCTCATCTGTTTCCCCAGATAGTAGAACGCCTGGACAGTACTGAGTAATTCCCCGAGCCATGTGAGGGAATAGATTTCAGGGCTGAATCTTGTTTAGTTCAAATCTGCATTACCATACAGTCAACGTAACCCTAATTAACTATATTCTAATATTGTACTCTTTACTCCGTACAGTTACAGTGGACTCCCGGGGCCGAATATGATTATTAATGCAATTGACCCTTCATGATTGCTAAACCAGACATGTTTGGAGAGCCTACTTAAGTATAGAACCTTTTCCAACCCCTGATACATACGCAGGTCGGCTCATTGGGTACGATGTATACAAAACACAGTTCTAGAGACGAATTGGACAATGTGGATCGACATGACCCAACCCTTTGCCTAACTGAAAAGGGAAAAAGATATCGCTACAATTGGACCCTCACTGTTTTCCAGGGTTTTTTTTGGCGGGTAATGCAAACAGGTTATTATGATTGGCGATGAAGGTCGAGTTCCTGCGGGTTGTCGTGTTGTACGAAGTAATGCGTACATTGATCCAACATAATGGTCCGCATTATCATACATTGTACAGATCGGAGGATGAATCTCACATTCACATTCCTAGAAAGAATTTAGGATCTCACGTTGCAGACATTCATACCAGAACAGAAGATGTCTTCGAAGCCCTATGGACGCTAAACCTGATCAAGTCAGCACCGCCTCAAGCGGCTTAGGCGGAGGCTCTAGGCCCCGATCTTGCGAAATGCCAAGACGGACGCTTGCGCGTCTCCAGCCTTTCAGTGGAAAAGCGGACGGAAGAGTTGAGCTTTCGTACCTTGGCCGCGCGTTGGCCTTATGCTTGATATTTCCCTTTTTATTATTATTATTATTTTAACTTGATGATTTGGTACGGAGAGTACCGAGAAGATTTTACCTGTTTATGACTCTTTTTCGGAGTCTACCAACCGAACAGACTGGGCACGAGCTTTGATCACCGCCTTATGAACCCTCAAAGGTATTGATCTTCACTGTTGTACCCAACCTTGACTATTATATTGACGACAACCTTTAAAAGGGTTTTTAGTGCATCAGCCACATTAAGATATAGGGTACTCAGTTTCTAACTTGTACATATGTATAGTACATATACATATGTACATTGTGTACAGAAATACTTAGAATATAGATTTGAGATCAAAAAAATAATAATAATAATATATATAGAAGCCTTCAAGCCATTAAAGTATAGACACTGCCAAGGAGTAACTAGCAACGATCGAGGAAAATCAGGAGGACGTTACGTGTTCACGGGAGCTAAAATTACCAAAATTACGCAAATTAATGAAATTACGGGGAAACAGGGTCTTTTCCCTTGGCCTTTTTTTTCGTTTTCGCACACGCGGCTTGGCCGCGGGGCCCGTGATTGGGGCCAGATGCTGACGACGCTCGTAATACTGCGTACATCCGTACTTTGTATTCTCTCTCTCTCTCTCTCTTTCTCATGTATCCAGTCTTTCTTTTCCTTTGAACTCTCCAATAAGAGAGGTGATTTGAAAACTGCTACGTCAACTCGAGAGCGAGGTAGTCCTTTCGTTTACTACTCGTCTCTGATATCCCTTTCTTTACCCTTCTTCCCCTCCTAATTTTGGGTCGAATTTGACCTTCCAACTCGATTATTCGCCCATATACATTCTGGATCTCAACACTCATCATCCTTGAAGTCTGCCGTGACTTCTTTATTGATTATGGCGGACGGCAGACAACGGGCGACCGAGCCAGTCTCCAACGGCTACGACGCCTCCTCTCTAACCCACGAATTCGAGCAGTTGATGCGCACCAAACGACTCAACCGACTTCATGAACCTTCTCGCTCGCGTAGTCAATCAACATCACCGTCTCCGATGTCTAATTCTTCAATCCCTCCACCGCCGTCGCGAGCTCCGCCACCACCTCCCTCGTTGGGCACTCCTGCCGCCGCTCCCTCCCCAAAGCCATCCACGACCTCATCAGCACTACGCGGTCTTCCTATCATGCCATCGCCTCCCCAGGATGCAGCTTCACTTAAATTTTTTAATTTATTGAAGGGATTATCAGTCACACCAACCAAGTACGAAAATCCCGGTCTACTGGATGAGGCCTTGTGCGTTATTCCGCTCGATCGCCTGTATTCCGAGGCCGAAGAAGAATCCCAAATTATGCAGGCCCAGGCTGCCAGCGTGGCAGGGAAGGCGGAATGGGGCTACCAAGATTGTGTGATCCGAGCATTGTTGAAGTATGTTGGAATCCCTAGATGGTCTAGACTCATTGCGCCCTTGCTAACATATCATCTAGATGGTTCAAGGGGTCGTTTTTCCAATTTGTTAATAATCCTCCATGCTCAAAATGCCACATGCCCACGATCGCCCAAGGCATGACCCCTCCCACTCCCGATGAGACCGCCCGGGGCGCATCTCGAGTCGAGCTGTACCGTTGTTCCGATAATAGTTGTGCCGCCCACGAGCGATTCCCACGGTATTCCGATGTTTGGCAATTGCTGCAATCTCGCCGGGGCAGAGTTGGCGAATGGGCCAACTGCTTTAGCATGTTCTGCCGCGCAGTCGGAGCACGAGTCCGTTGGGTTTGGAATTCCGAGGATTATGTCTGGACCGAAGTGTACTCGGAACACCAGCGGCGATGGGTTCACGTTGATGCCTGCGAAGGCGCCTGGGATCAGCCTCGTCTGTACACCGAAGGGTGGCAGCGCAAGATCTCTTACTGTGTGGCCTTCTCTATCGACGGTGCGACCGACGTTACCCGCCGCTACGTTCGTAACTTCTCCCGACACGGAAGCCCTCGCAATCGCGCCCCCGAAGAAGTTGTTCTGTGGACAATTCACGAGATCCGACGCAAGCGTCGTGAAAACATGTCGAAGACCGATCAACGTCGCCTGATCAAGGAGGATGAGCGCGAAGAGAAGGAACTGCGGTACTACATGGCCTCTGCTCTGGCAGCAGAGATTAACAACATGCTTCCACAGGGCCTTACCGGTCGCCCCGAGGACCAGAAACACCCAGGTGCTCGCCAGGAAGCCTCGACCGAGTGGCTCGCCGCACGAGGTCATGGTAACTCAGGACCCGACCGTTCTCCCGAAGGGCGGTAAAATCACTGCTAGTACACTGGCATCACTTCAACCCTTTGGCTTCTGAATTTTCATATCAGCCACACCACTCATCGAACGATTGTGCGACCTGGATCTTCAATATTCCACAGCCCCCTTTCTCGCATCGGAGGACTGACCGGGCGCATCAAGGTTCGAGGGACCCTTGGGCAACATCGACTCTGATTATTGACCAAAGCGACTCGCGCTCGGCAATTTCGTCCACGTTGCTGGCACCCATTTGAACGTCAGCATCAAAAGCGCGATCATATTATATTGACAATGATACAAGCATATGTGACTGCAGACTCAGATGAGCAGGCTCCTGGCCCTGCCGTCCACCATGGCTGGCGATGTTGACTGCTTGTTCCCCTGATCGTCGATCACACAATTTCTGTCTACTCACAAATCACGACATCTCTCTGCATGATTCTTTCCTTACTCTCTGAGATACTACATCCGGAGCCTGTTTTCTTCCCGACCATCTTGCACTTAATATGGGTCACAACCGGGGTTTTTGCTTAGGCTTTGCACGGCGTCCATGGTGACAACGATATCTTCTATCCTTTCTTCTTTCTCTTTTTCTAATATATTTGGGAACTGCCCGATGGCACATGTTGTACGAGTCACGGATGCAGCCTTTTTTCTATGATGTTTATTTTTGCATGTCCTGGCAGGATCGCCACGATCTTTTCCCTTCTTATATACCTGACCTTTAAGGGTCGATCTCCTTTTTTTCAGGGATTTGCACAATACCATTTCATTAGCATAAAATACCAGACCAGTTTAATTATGATGTGCGATCTTCCCCGCGCTCTCCCTAGCGCCTCCAGTGGACCCGTATTCAGGTTTTTTTTTGCCCCTGGCGACATCACAAATACAACATTGTCTTAGCCCTAGTAAAACAACGGAGTGGACTCCGTACAGCATATTTATGGAATAAAAGACAAGACACGTGTTTTATTTATAGCTTGACTCCTCAGTTGATCCAGGGTCTCAGAATACTATAAGAACAAGCTAAAGAATTCTGAATATATAGCATGGGGATACATACCTGTAGAAATACGTAAATGCTCACAATACTCCAAGTAGATCTGCAACGGTTTCTTCAAAGATGACGCTATGTTGTACATATCAGACGATCATGACAACATGCATAAAGCAAGTCACATTGCGAAGCATACCTCTCACACCGATATCCAGCAATCTATACCCCTCCGCCGAAGATCAACCCCAATTCGATCCAATCCATGCAAATAATAAGACTGACCCTGAAGCCTCAGTTCCCAACTCCCCCTCGTCGAATCACAAGAAGAAAAAGAACCAGAATCAGACAAACTCTTACTGTCCTCATCCGAACTAAATCCATCCCCAACATCCACATCCCTCCCCAAATCCCAACTCCGTCTCGAAACAGATCGAACAACCACCCCTCTCAACGGTTCTAAAAACCCGGCTAATTTCTCAACGGGCTCACTGAACCAATTGCTCTCAAGCACGAGCACAAATGATCGTAGTGACTCTAGCTGCGAGACGGCGCGACATGTCTCTGTCCACTGCGTCCGTCCGGCGGACACGTACACTGCGCGCACGGAGTCTTTGCTGGGAAGCCAGTGGCCGGGGAAGGACCAGCGGAGCTCGATGGCGCGTATGCGTTGCTGGTGTTCTGGTGGGATCGTTGGAAGGAAGTATGGGAGGGTCCAGGGATTACTGAACTCTAGTGTTGGGAGGGTGTAGAGGAGGGGGATTGATTCGTGGTATCTGGGGGGTTTTTTTATTAGTGGGGGAGAGATAGTATTTGTTCTGTGTTAGGAGAGGTAGGTGTAGATCGTAGTGATAGTTTATAATAAAGGTTGGGGAACATGGGTAAGAAAGGGAGATGGTCTCATCCATACATCTGCCGACAGGTCAATGCCAGACCCAGTAGCTTAACCTTATTCCAGCGCGTGAGATCGGCTTCTTTTGCCGGCTGGGAGATGCCGTTGCCGTGACAAATCTCGCACTGCGTGCGCTGTGAATTTGACAGTGGACATACCACGTGTCCGAGTCGTTGTTTGCATTGTATTATGTGGATTCTTTGATTTGCCAGGACATATCCCCAGATCATTAGCCGAAGTTCCGGTGATAGCCGAGTGAGGAGTTGGCTTTGGGGTTGGGACGAGAATGCTATTGTTTGACGCGGGGGAAGTGGAGGGGGTTTGTTGCCTTTGTATACTGTTAGATATATGAAGAAGTACAGAGTAGAAAGAAGGAAGTTAGCTTACTCTGATATCGTTGAGCCAGTACATCCTCCCAGGAGAAAACTCCCTGTTTACGAGCCATTGTATGTTCCCCGCAAAAAAAAGAGACACGGCCAGGTTCATAAATAGTGCACCCTCGAGGCCAGCTGACCCCTATCGGGCCCAACGTCCCGGTCCGAACGCCAAGTAGCTGAGTTGGGCAAAGAGTCGGTGTAAAGATAAAGGGGAATGAGGGATTTATGTTGCATTTATATCGACGGGTATTTACATAGCTAAAGCCCAAAAAAAGATAAGGAAGTGCGGAAGAAAACGGGGCTATTTGTAGATCCTTTTTTTTTGATCTATAAAACAGCCCCCACTCGCGTGCTTACTGTAACCCAGACCGAAACTCACAATATCAACTCCATCTCAGAGAAAAGTAAGGAGACTAGATCACACTATATGTACATATATCCATTGATGTATTCATAGCTTTATTCAAGCTTCTGGAGTCACTAGATACTAGTATGTAGTAACTATATGCATTGGACAAGTACATAGGTCTACTCTATAACTCTCCATAGGTCCCAGACCTCAATAAATATACCAACCAGGACCAGTCATGCTAGCACCTATGCCATGTCCTAAGGTTACAATCCCAGAGTGTTAATCGGGGGTGTCACCTGCAACCCCTGCGCCAGCATAGTCAACCCATCCGGTTGTAGCCGGTCAATGCACGACTCTGCCGGCAGAGTGCCGACATAAGCATTGAAGTTGTAAATGGGACAGGCACACGTCTCAACAACATCCCTCAAGCTCGTACCCGACAAAGCCTGAACCGTGCGGAAGGCGCGAGAGACTTTGAAACTCTGCGCGCCCACACCCATCGGCACCGAGTGTGACCAGACCCCCGGAGGTGCGATGAAGGTCTCAGTCTTATCGCCAGACTTCACCCGCACAGTCGCAGGCAATTTCAGCATTGTGACGATAAACACCTCATCTTTCATCGTGTCGAACCCGTCCGGCCGGCCGCGGAAGAAGTTGCCGCTGGCGTTGTTGGGACTACCTTGCATTGTTGTGTCGGTTGCATCGCAGTCGACGCTCTTTAGGGTTGGTCGGTACCAGTAAACTAGTTTTTCTTCCTCTATGAATCTGATGGGCAGTCTTGACTCTGCTTTGAAGGCGGCAATGTATGGCTTGGCCATGTCGAGCCAGCCGTTGTGGGGCCTGTTTCCTCGTTAGTTGATGCATCCGTTGATATACTAGGGGGGATATCTATACTTACATGTCCATCACCCACTTCGAGGCACCGTCGTCTGTGTGTGGTGATGATAGAGGGCCGATATAGTGCGACTCACCATAGTCATTCCAGGTGATGATCTCCACAAAACGAGGGCTAAGACGTAGGATCTCTTCCCACCGCTCATACCAGAGGAGGTCAGAAGGGAACACCCAGTTCTTGGGGTAAGAGACCTCGCTGCCAAAATGTGTCGAGAACCAAGGCGAGATAGCTATTTATCAATCAGCAGATATACACACAACTAACGTACTCCAACAACTTACGTGCAATGTATGCTTTCCCCTGAAGAGCATCCTCATAGACCTTATCACCATCTGCAACACAGATCTCCTGCCCTCCACTGGGGGCCTTGTTATTTCCGTTACTATCCCAACCCATCCAGTTGAGAGCACCATCAATATTTTCGAAATCGCCCTTACCGGGCTGGAAGTTTGGCGCGAAGAAGATCTCCCGGCCAGCAGCGGATCTAATCGCACCGACATCGACACCGTCGCCGGAAAATGACGACACAAAGACCTTCCCGTCGACCATAAGTTGCGCCGGATGACCAGCATACTGCGCAATCTTGGCGCCGACTTCACTGCCCTGACTGATCTGCCACCAGTTGAAGTCGAAAGAGATGAACACTTTCATACCATTGTTGGCAGCAGATTCATAGGCATAGTCTAGCTGGACGTCGTTGTACTGGTCCGTGCCAATGTTCAATGCAAATGCGTCGATACCTGCATCTCTGGCACGTTTCATATCATCGTCATATTCACTGGCGTTTTGGCGGTTGCTGACGATGCCCATCTAGATAGTGTTAGTATTTCTTGTGTTTGGAGGGTTTAATAAAGTAAACGTGTGACTTGCCATAAAATGACAGAAAACCAACTTGTTTCCTGTATTTTGTTCATTGGAAAGAGTATCCATGATGCCAGTAGTGTAGTCGATTAGAATCGGGGAAGCGAAGGTGAAGGAAAATAGGCCAACCAGGGCCACGAATAGGTAGAACATGTTTTTTTAAGCGGTGAAGAATTCCAAGGACCAGCCAAGGAATATCTCCACTATATTCTCTAATGAGTTGAGGAATAAAAGGAATGGAAGAAAAGAATGGCTTAATGAAGGACTAGAGTGAGAAATGCAGTATGAACAGGACTTAAAGGTAAGAAAGGTCTTATATGCTTTTGGCGCTTTGTTTTAAATTGCCACAGTGTCTACCTTTAGATCCACTCTTTGTATGCGTTGACAATAAGATCAATTAAACAATGAAGCCCTCAATTGGGCTGCCTAGAAAACAAAATTCTTGTTTTATGCCCCGCCATACGGCCGGTCAGAGGAGGGTCCTCAGCGCCTAGATTCAAACAGGACTAGGAAGCCGAAAGATCCGATTCTATGATCTGGTTAGTTGGAAGAGGAATGGAAAGGATCGAGGCTGACAGTTACAGATACTACAGGGTTGCCGGATTGGCTGCAGAACGCCTCCATCAGCCCAGCGGCTAAATTAAGGGACTGAAGTGTTCCATGTTTGACCCCTTCTGGATTATACTGAATAAATTCTCCGTTGATTAGAGCACTGACGTATTTCCAATATCATCTTAGATCATTTTATACAATCTGAGATCAAATATCTATTCATGAGGTACCAGGTGTAGGGTGTATCTCCAAGTGCATCGACTACGGGGTGCTTTGGCGTTAATATGTTTCAACTTTGGCCCTAAAACTTAAAGACGGCCCCGGGGGCCTACCCCGGCCATTTATTAATCTAAGAACTTCTTTGCTACTGGTTAGCACAAAGAGGGAAAGTCCTCAAAATTCCCTCAAGAGGCACCATATCTACCGAACGTTAGCTGATGGCAATCTCAAGTTCGGGGAGCTGCGGATATAAACCCGACTCTGATTGGTATCTGATTGTGATTTAGGTAAGGGCTACAGTTGCGAAAGGAACATCCACTCCGGCTGTGCTGTAGATGATCTTGAAATGTCATATTGAACAAGTCAAAGCTACTCCGTACATAGTTTCTGGTTCGGATATTCATAATTCATTGGTTTCCTTTAGCTATCGCTGCTAGAGCTAACGTCACCCGAGCTAAAAACAAGGAGAAAAGCTGTGCCATATAAGGGCATGTGATAAAATAGACATCTTAGAGCACGGCAAATGCAGATACATAGCTCACCGAGCTCTCGTCAATCTCTTCTACATCAGAGCTACGCTCGTATCGTAGAAAGTAAAAGCGTCCCTCCTGCTCATCTGGTTGATTTGTCTTGTAGACTTCCAGGGCTGCCATGATTACCGCGATCGGATGGCGCCCGCATACTGTGTTACCCGTGCGTTCAACAATGTCGCGAAAAGACTGCGAAGATCCCGTCGTGATAGCAGCCATGGTCGCTATGTCAAATGTTGAGATACTCTCGTGAATGGCTGGTCCACGACCCGAGGGCCGATCGCGCTGCCGCAGGGAGTGACCAGATGAGGCCATCTCCAAAGCCCGCTCAACGCTTCTAGTATCCATCCCGGGTTGCGGAAGTACATCACTAGACGCTGGGAGCATTGGCCCTGGGCTAGGGGCCTGGGGAACATAGTATGTGTAGCGGAATCGGATGCCCCAGTGGCAGAAATCTGAACTTATCACAAAGGCATTTGCCTGGTCCGCCAGGTAAGGGGCTAGAAGGGCTCCGAATGCTTTCTCTGTCGCGGCTGTGGTATTTCCGACCATGATTGGAACTAGAGGTGGGTATTCAGAGGCTGGAGAATCTGGATATTGGAGCTGGAGCAAGCGGTGGATATAGGGCAGCTGCATCTCAATACTGTGCTCGTCTTCATCGACTGAACGCGACATGGTTGTAAAGGCCATCTTTCCCCCGTCCGGTTTGGTGGCCTGGGTTTCGAGAAGCTGGGCAATCAGCTCGGTGTCTAGTGGTAGGGGTTCATCGGATAGAGGGGTACGGTAAGAAGTTAGTCTTGGAAGAGCCAGTGTTGCGAGCGAGACATGATGCGATGGCCCCAGAATAAATATCCGCTTCCTATTCGCGAGGTTAGAGGGGTTTCATAAAAGAAGCGGGGGATAAGCCTACACTTTGGAGAGATCCAGCGCCTTGTATGCGTAGGCTGCGCAGGGCCCCGAGTACGAATAACCCGCATGCCTGATTGATTAGTATTCTTAGTTCTGGATAATCTCATATGGATGATGAGTTCGCAAGCATACGGTGCGATGATCACTCTGGCTCCTGGAGCTGGCAGTGGGCCGACTTTCTCCATCGCGTCTGGGACCTGGGCCAGCCAGCCATCCAGCAGACGGGCCAGGGTTCGGCCATTATCTGGGTACCATGATCCAGAGTGAGAGGCCTGTCTAGATGGCATAATGTCTAAGATGTCAAGGTTGAATGTTGGACCTCGGGAAGTGCTAGGAAGCTGAAGCTCTTAAGTGGGGGGAAGGTGGGGATCCGGCTCTATGGCAATTGAGTGACATTTGACTATCCCATCACTCGCTTGACTGAGCAGCTTGTTTGTCAAGCTTGTTTGCGCAGGGTAAAAAGACCCTACCCTTTGCTAGATTAATATAATAATGTGGTTCTCTACATTTCATTTGGAACATGTGAATCTCCCAAGGACATATGTACAGAGTAGGATGCGTGTACCTGTACCAAGATACAGTGATATATAGTACTGGCAAACAAAGCTAAAACGCCGAATAGCTGCATAAGAAGGAGTGTTTGTACACACTTCAAAACAATCAATTAAGAAGTTCGTTGTATAACCCTATACATGTTACGTTTGAAGTGTAGTCCTAGATACCGAAAGAATGTAGGGTCACATTGTCGAAATGGCATTGATATATCTACATAGTAGGTTATATTAATTGAGATTAGAAGTAATCTGCTTCTTTATAAATATACTAGTTTGTAAACAGTTGCATCCAATTTACCTATATTACCCGTTTCGGCTTAGCCTGATAGGATGCAACGCGAATCCCGGAGATGACGCGCTCAGACTGTGTTTGCGGTTCTCATCTCAATTCCTCACACCTCTCTTCTCTTGTCACTCCTACCCCGAACTTTTTTCTATATAAATACTCTCTATACACCTCTATCCACTTTACTAGACAATCTCTTATAATGTCCCTCAAGCGCAAAGCTTCGTTTACAGCTCTCCCGACCAGTCTATCAGCTCCGGCCCCCAATGAATGGGACATGGGGACTGGGAGCACACATCTCCACAGTCGGACACGAAAGCGCTTTAGAGACGATCGTCCTAGTGACCAAGTGATTTACCGTAAGTGTCTCGCCTCGCCCTAGGAGCACTCTCCCTTGATTGCATCCTCGCTGACAGCTAGCAGAGAACACTCTACGATGGATTTTCTCCGCGCAAAAGCAGCAGGAGTCCACACAGGCCACTGATATGGATACAATGGATTCAGAGCCGACCCTCGAAACACCAGAAGTTGTTGATCCCCGTCAGCAAACATTGCACCGATTCTTCCAGCAGAAACCACAACAATCATCGTCCTTCCGACCATCTCCTCAAGCCCTTGCACCGCGTGCCAATGAGACTGCACACACCCAGGAGGATTTCCTACGTCGCCAGGCGTTTAATCAAATGAGCTCCGGGGACAGCTCAAGTGAGAGCAACAGTCCTGGGTCCAATCAGATGGCTGATGTGGACATGGATATGGACATGGATAGCACAAGCGGTAGTGATGGGCTAAACCAGATGCCCAAGAACTGGGTAGGAGGAATGGCCTGGAGGTAGTTTTGCTTGCGTGGGTTTGTTATCATTGTGCGCTGGTGTTTGTATTAGGAGAGGTATATTACCTTTCTATCTATTTCACGATACCTATTGGGTTATTTGGGCAAGGTGTTACTGGCTAATTACATTGTCTTGTTTTTCTTTCTCGAAAGAAACTGGGAGTCTTTCTTGGTCTTTGGCGTTTTTAGAAGTCTGAGAATAATTGAAAATTTTGATTCTTAATCAACATTCACATACATAGCCATGTCGCTCTCAATATTTCAGTGACTTCCGACTTCGTTTTTGGGGCTGGATTTAGGGTGCGTCATTGTTGATCCGTCCCTATGTAGCAATATTGGGGTATTGTGATCACTTGCCTAGAATGGTAATCACCTCGGTATAGGCTCTAGGTACATTTGCATATATATAGATTTGGTGGCCGGTGCTCATTTCAAGTACACTGACTCATGATTTAGATATTCTATAGCTCTTTCTACATTGTACATAGGTTTTGGCGTGATGTGATGGACCCGCTCCATTGGCCTAATTTGGCCTCAGGCAACGAAGTCGTTTGTCCGCCCGACGTCGTCCCTCCTTCAATTGAATCACAAGGCTAGGGGAATCTCAAACTGCAAAAGAAAATTACTTAATCCTGCCAACCCCAGAACAATCTGACCTGTCCTTCCTCTTGCCTCGGAATCATTTTCAGCTCGATTACCCTCAGACTTCAACTCCCCCGCACATTGGAGGCCCTTTGTCTGCTGACACGAACAACGCACCAACCACAATGGATCACGATCAGTCTGTTCAGTACTTGGAAGGGTTGTTGGGTCGCACACTGCGGATCCATACCACGGATACTCGGATGTTCGTCGGGCTTTTCAAGTGTACCGATGCGGTAAGCAGTCATCTATGAACTACGCATACCGCGGTACTAATAGAAATTCCCCCATAGGACCGGAATATCATTCTCGCCAACTCTTTTGAATATCGTATGCCCACCACGTCTGCCGTACAAGCTGCCGCAGAGAAGAACGAGTCGTGGGGGGAAGCGTCGGAAGCAAAGAGCACAACCGTTAAAGTGAACATGACACACCGGCTGATAGGCCTCATTGTGATCCCAGGACGACACATTACGAAAATAGAGCTAGAGTAAGCCTTGATCAGGTTCCAACTCGGGCTCGTATCCACGAGACCTTCATTTTCCCACCTGCGGATCGTTCTCTATTCTATTCTCGAATGATAAGCCTAGGTCTACTGCCCCGCAATACCAAGCAGTGGCAGCCACATATTGCACCACCCACGCGATATGCAGCAGGAAAGGCCTGGTCCCTGCCCTGCGCCCACAATTGCCTGGTCCCTGCTTTTCCGCCAGAGCTAGAGTTGGGCTTGGGGCTGCCAAGACGAGGCTTTCTTGCAGCGGCGCTCGCTGCTCCAACAACGTGGCACTGGGGTCACAGCAGCTGCATCGCAGTATCTCACCATTCAAGGTAGCTTGGCCGGCAGGCTTTCTGTCAAGTCATCGGATAGGAAATTGTTTGTGGCAGGCGCTTCCAGCTAGCAAGGGGCGAAGAAGCGGTGTCTCCGCCACACCGATCCCTTGGCATGCAGCATGGTTGCTTTCGTGCAGAACCAAGACTATCTGTGGTTCCTGTCTGCTTCCGCTACTATCAGATCATGGGACCAGAGTGTATCTTTTCTGAACGGTTTACTATCCTGTAACCGTCTCCCCTGTCGGACGTGTTTACAGGGGGCTTGCGCTCTACAACGCAGCAACATATAACTTTGTGATGTATCATTTTTCTTTTAAACGTGGTGTCAAATCCTTGGTTAGGTGGGTGCTGCACTTTTATCTCTATCACTTCTGATAGGGTACATGCCCCGGATGGCAGGGTCCAAGCTCTGGATAGATTCTCTTGCAAATGGTCGGGTTGTTTCGGAAAAATATTCTTGGTGTCCGACTAGCTCTATAAATTCATTTGTGATGGCCTGTTCAGGCGGTCCAGATTTAAATGTAATGAATACACGTGCTCCAGACATTCATTGTAGAGGGGGGAAACATCGCTTATCGAGCGCTAATAGTGGGGGTTCAAAAATGACCCAAGGCTTTACCTAGGTTATGGTGGGGGGGAAGATATCAGATATTGAAGATAAATTCAATGCTCTACAAAGCTAAAGAAAGAAAATAGAGAAGATATTCAATGTTCCCCAAAATTGCAGTATGAAGCTGGAAGATATATAGATATATATATATACCTTCAAGGGAGACACCAACACCTCTCTTCACATTCACAACAGTTTCTGGAAAGAAAAAGAAATTAAAAAAGAAAAAAAGAAAAATGATTTGATTAAGTAGTCAAATACTCATCACTATAAATACGAGAGTCCAGACTTTCTTTAGATCAGGCAACTGTCTTAAATTCTTTGTATAGCTCGGTCCGATAGATAATCCGGCTGACCTCATCTGATCGAGACCCGGTCCAAGAAAACAGGAGCCACTTCGTACCCGCGAAGTACCTTTTGGCTGTATTAGCGGTGGCGGAGTACTTTTGCCTACCCTTTCCGACCTTGATCTTGTTAACTTTCCATCTTTCCCCTCTCTATTTTCTTGTTTTCATCCTTGCAGCTCTTGATATCCTCCATTGGATCCTTTTGAGGTAAACAGTCACCCCCAGTTTCTACCCCCCCCCAGCGGCCCTATTATGTGGACGACCACCCCCATTTAAACACCTCGTACATAATGACGCATTCCTCTACCCGCAAACCCACCATTCCCAGTCCTTTTCCAAGGACCTCCCTTGCTTCTTTTTTCTTTCGCTTTATCACCTCCACATGCCACCTGGATTTTCTGCGGAGTCAGCCCTGCAATCCCGCACCTGCATTGTCTCGTGCAAGAGGCTAACTTTCTGTAGAGCTTCACCCTCTCACTTTGGAGCTTCCCGCCTTTTATCTTTAGCTTCTCACCATTCGAAAACCTTGCCCTACAATCACAAACCTCCGGATTTCTAGATCTTCACTTTGATCTCGCCATCTCACCTATTTGCCTAGTACTCACGTCTCGCACTTGCCTCCGCCCGTGTGTTCCTCAAGGTCTCGACCAGGTGGATCAGTGATAATCAGTCTTCGCACAAACCACTGCGCATTCTTTGCAGAGTCTCTTTTAGGCTTTTGTAATTTTGCAGAAGCTCGGGCCAACGCATTCCAGCAACACAACAGGGGTTTCTCCGCATAACAGTTTGAACTTCCATCGTTCGTGCGATCATCTCAACTCAAGCTTGGCAGTTACCCGAGCTTTGTAGTGATGGGTCAGTCGCATTCCAAGAGCAACGCCTCAGGCGATACTTTGCAGTCCTACCCTTCTTTTTCCAAAACCGACACCAAGGAGTCTCTCCGCTCGTTCCGTGGCTCGATTCGATCGAAAATTCCTGGTGCTCGCAGCTCCGATAGCCCTCGTGGCTCCACCACTGCTCTCTCCCGAACCGAGAGCCAGACAGACAAATCCGATGCTGGATCCCTCAAGTCAGTTGGAAGCCGCCCTGGCTCCAATGCCGGCCTTCCCCAGTCGCCTGGTTCGGAAACCACATCGCGACCTGGCTCCCCCCAACCCCCACCATCTCCCTCGCTTTCCACAAGCTTGCAACGAGGCCACAAGGATGTGGATGCGATGAAGGAAAGCGGTGAAGTCGACCATGTGTCAGATAACCCTCCCTCTGGTGGCCCCCCAACTGGGGCCTCCGCGGTCGCTGGTGAATCAATTCTGATGAAGCGAGAGAACCAACTCAACCCTATTCTGGACTTCATCTTGAACGCCCCCTTGGAGACTTCAGGATCTCCCGGCATGGGTATGGGCGCTTTGAAATCCATCGATCTGGACGACATGATTTCGCGACTCCTAGATGCTGGTTATTCTAGTAAGGTTACCAAAACTGTCTGTCTGAAGAACGCGGAGATTACCGCCATCTGCACCGCCGCTCGCGAGCTCTTCCTATCACAGCCTGCTCTGCTGGAGCTGTCGGCTCCCGTGAAGATTGTCGGCGATGTTCACGGCCAATACACTGACCTTATTCGACTCTTCGAGATGTGCGGATTCCCTCCTGCTTCCAACTACCTTTTCCTGGGTGACTATGTCGACCGAGGCAAGCAGAGTCTGGAGACAATCCTTCTGCTGATGTGCTACAAGCTCAAATACCCTGAGAACTTCTTCCTGCTTCGAGGAAACCATGAATGCGCCAATGTTACCCGTGTTTATGGGTTCTATGACGAGTGCAAGCGTCGTTGCAACATCAAGGTCTGGAAGACCTTCATCGATACTTTCAACACCCTCCCGATTGCTGCGATTGTGGCCGGTAAAATCTTCTGTGTCCACGGTGGTCTCTCTCCTAGTCTCTCTCATATGGACGATATTCGTGGCATCGCTCGCCCCACTGACGTGCCGGACTATGGCCTGTTGAATGACCTCCTGTGGAGCGACCCCGCAGACATGGAGGAGGATTGGGAACCTAACGAGCGTGGTGTCAGCTATTGCTTCGGAAAGAAAGTAATCATGGACTTTTTGCAGCGTCACGACTTCGACCTGGTTTGCCGCGCCCACATGGTGGTTGAGGATGGATATGAGTTCTACCAGGATCGCATTCTGGTGACTGTGTTTTCTGCACCCAACGTAAGTCGTGTCCTTCTGTGTTTCACTAAGAATCACACTGACCTTTTACAGTATTGCGGCGAGTTCGATAACTGGGGCGCTATCATGTCAGTCTCTGGTGAACTTCTTTGCAGCTTCGAACTTCTCAAACCCTTGGACTCGACCGCCCTGAAGAACCACATTAAGAAGGGCCGAAACAAGCGCAATAGCATGCTGAATAGCCCTGTAAGGAACCCCCATTTTTTATTGGATTTTGACCCCGGTGATCCTTGCTGGATCGCCCGACATTGCCGCGATCTTTCTTGCAAATTATTCAGTTCCTGAATCCCGTATCTTGGACGAAGCGCTAACAAATTCCAGCCTGCTGCAGTATCGGCGCAAAGCTATTAAGCCCCATTGATCGCTCTACATTCGAAACTGATATCATTTCCTGCGATCCGTCATCGCTGTCATGGACCCGATTACTCTGACAGTCGTTGACCGACAATGAACACAACTTTCACCAAACTAGCAGCGTGGTAGCCTATCCCTTGTTTGATAATGGCTGATCACTGAAACCGCTCTGCCACCACGGCTGTCGCACCAACTTCCGGACCCAACCCCCCCGGTATGGATGCCAAAAATGAAGCTTGGCGCAGAACTGAACCGGATTCATCTGACCGGTCCGCGCATCGGAGCCCTCCAGGCACCGTATCATGCGTAGACCCGCCGATTCAAAATTTGCACACTCAATGGAAAGACATGCTCGAGCAAAGGCACATGGAATCTCTATAGGCCACTTTATTGTCGCCTAATTAGGTTCCAGCTCATAATGCAGACGCGTGCAGACCCAGGCAATTTTCTTCGGCGGCTCTAAAAATCATAGCTATGGTATCTCTACATGGCTAAGATTATCAGGCCTCTCGTTTCTGGAGTGGCATTCTCCTGCATGTACTTACAATATCTCTACTCTTTATCCCAAACAAATGGTATTACTTGGGCATCATTCTTCTTTCTTCCTTCTTCCATGTGTCTAGAGCATGGACCGTCGTAGTTTATTTCAAGTGCGTAGGATTTTTTGTTTTGGAAAGATGTCTTCCCAATATTTCCCATTGATTAGCGAAGTTGCTCGGTGGGTGAATCAACCCCACACCGCTACTAAATGCCCTCGTAATTTGACTAGAAGCTAGTCAAATACAATGAAGTGGGTTGATAATTCTCAGTAAGAACAGTTACATCCCTAGGTCTCGCTCCGGACCACCTCCCGACAAACCTCGGCAGTTCACCCGCCTTTGTTGAACATCGAACACCAGTGTGCATATGCAGTACGTATGCATCATGCATCATTCATAAAAAACGGTCTTGATTCACACCTGCGCAGATAAGAAAGGCTTTGCTAATGAACCCACGTAAATTTCCCCTATTTCCCTGCAGTTGATGCAACCCCAGCCGAACGAGCAACAGATTGAACCTGAGCCCTAACCCCCGCCGCAAAAGGATTCGGATCCTTATTCTGATCCAAATTCCCCAAAGCATGATTGACATCACGATGTTTCGCCTCATCAGCACGCACATACAATAACAGCGAATGCATACAGCGCTGGCCCTCCGGCATCTGCCAGTACTTAATTGCCATCTCGGGAGCCTGCAGACCCTCCCATCCAGGCAGATATCCATTCTCAAGATCAACAATTGCCTTTGAGTACGTGATCACAGCTTCTTCTTCTAGATACCCCACAAAGCGATGACAGATCTGAGGCGAGATGAGATATGCGAGCGAGAATCCGCTGAAGAATACACACTGCGCGCCGAGGACCATAAATCGCATTGTTCGGCCTGGCTCGGCGAGCTTGAGGAAGGTTAGGAGATGCATTCGTTCGTTGTAGGCTTCTTCGAGGAGGGTTTCTATCCTGTATTGTGTGAGAGATGATTGAGAAAGGAAAATATGTCACCACTCACCAACCGTTGTCTCTTCTCATTCGGCGGATACTTTTGAGATGGCGGAGCATCCCTGCTACCATCCCTGGAACGCCGGCTACGCTTTCTAGGAAGACGAATCTCGTGATCCATTTCTCCTCGGTCATGAGGTAGGGTTTGGAGTTTGTGTTTGTGTTGGCTGGCCGAGCGTGATATCCGGAGACAAGATCCATGCCCCAGCGTAATAGGCGTACGGTTCCAAGAGCTGTTCTATCTTGCCAGGTGTCTGCTTTGCGGTGGGCGGTTCGGACGGCGAGGATCTGTTCTTTTGTGTATCTGCCAGGGAGGTGATATACGTTAGACACAATCGTTTCTGTGAGGAACAATGAAGGAAAGGCTTGCTCTAATGAGGCAGCTTGATCGAACATACATGGGATGGGTCCATGATGACTTTTGGCCAATGTGTGTGCTTGTTGAATGGTTTCGCCTGAGCTGCACCAAGGTAGACAGATTGCTATATCTGCTCGGCTGAGAACATAATATAGTGCCCGTCCTGAACATTGCACTGTGCTGAAGACGGGTGGGCACAAGGGCAAGACGAGCTATACTTGTTTGGAGCTGCATGACTATCAAACAGTCTCAGAGAAAGTAGAAATAATCTTTCCACAAAATAAAAGATAAAAGAACGAGGACTCTGTACAATCTGCAATGTTTTGATTCTCGAATTGAGTACTTAGAGTCCAACATGTCTGTCTTTTATGCCATGGATGTTCTGCTTCCTACAATGCAGAACACAGACTATGACTCAACTATTTGTGAAGGATCATATGGTCTACAATATACAGTGTATGCTGGATAATAGCCTCATCAGATCCTCGATCATAGATTGAAGATGGCTAGTGCAAGGGGAAGATCATCTTGTTGAACCCTAATCCTCCCGATTTCATCCGACACAGAGAAGACCTCGGGTGAAGAAATTCAAGATGGCTTTTTCGTGACTCATAGAAAACTATATGTTGATGAAGAGTGAGTTCTGCTGCAAATAGATAATGATATATAAAAAGGAGTTGTGGACATGCTTAGTGGCTGCTGGGGTAAGTGAATCAATCCTGTGGCCTTCATGTTGTGGGATCTCTCTATCTGCCATGCTAGTGAGGGATATTTTGTAAGTAACTCGAGAAACAGCGGACGAGTGTTGTGTTGGTCAAGAGGAGTTAGTCATTTGCTGATGTTGAAGCTGGAGCTGAGCTTAAAGGAGGTATTTGGTTGAAGGATGCGAGGGAAGAAGAGTCGCTTCCGATTTCGGTGCCGAAGATCGAGTTATGAGACCTTGCAGTATTACTACAAGATGTTCAATAGTCGGCCGCATAAGTGGTCTGGTGATATCTTTTGAGTGGTCTTTTTAGTGGTCTTTTCGATGCTTTTCTCAGATATCATTCTGTTATGCCTTGTCAGTTTTATAGATCAGCAAAAGAAAGGCAGAAAAGATCATGTGAAATGGACTTTCCCAAGTGTAAACAAACATTCTTTCCTAAAATTGGAATCTACATAATCTTTCCCTACTGGCAGGAGCGACCTATTTCCTATTGTAGTGACCAAGCCAATTTTATACCTAAAATGGAGTGGTGTACATATAGTCAGTCTCGTTATGTTAGAAATCTATTAACTATTCATCCATTTTATACCCCACACGCTTAGTGGTTGCTAGGGTAAGTGAATCCATCCTGACCAAAGAATTCCTCCTTAATCAACCGCGGGCTAACAAAACGACGAAGAGGGTCAGAGCTACCAGCCTTGTCGTTAGTTCCGCTAGCACGCGCACCACCGAAAGACTGTTGTCCGATAAGAGCAGCGGTTGTCTTGCAATCTGTATTAAGCGGTTAGATATGACAATTCACTTGGGTACTGTGATACATACTGATATAGAAGTTGCCGGCAGAGTATCGGAGTGCATCTTCAGCTTGACGGATAGCAACGCGATCCTTGGCAAAGACAGCACCAGTCAAAGCAAAGCCACCTCCATTCTGATCAACAGACTTCAAGGTAGAAGCCCATTCAGCATCCTTGTAAATATGCACAGCCAGCACGGGGCCGAAGATCTCCTCATTGAAGAGACGGTGATCTGGTGAATCTGCTTGGTACACAGTAGGGTGTACGTAGTATCCAACAGAATCATCATAAGTACCACCCGCAATAAGCTTCAGCGAGGGGTCCTTGTTGCTAGCATCGATGATAGACTTGATCTTCTCGAATGACCCACGGTGGATCACGGGGCCCATGAATGCCTCCAAGTCCTTGTCCGGGTTTCCGATGGTGATCTCCTTGATTCCAGCCTTCAACTGAGTAAGGAACTCCTCTGCACGAGACTCAGGCAGGTAGAGACGAGATGTGGCGGAGCATTTCTGGCCCTGGTATTCGAATGAGCCGCGGATGGTGTGGTTGACTGCACTAGTGATATCGGCCGAGGGGTGAACAAGATGGAAATTCTTTCCGCTGGTCTCGGCAACGAAGCGAGGGAACTCGCGGTATTTCTTCGCAGCAACACCCTGGCCAATCTTGCCATACAGAGAACGGAAAACATCGGAAGAGCCAATGAAGTTCAAGCCGGCAAAGTCACGGTGCGAAAGAACAGTCTCAGTAATGGCTTCAGGGTCACCGGTGACAAACTGAATTACATTGGGAGGGAGACCAGCCTCCAGAAGAATCTTGTAGAGCAAAGAGCTGGCGTAAACGTTAGATGCCGAAGGTTTCCACAGCACCACGTTGCCCATCAGCGCAGGCCCGCAGATCAGGTTGCCACCAATGGCTGTAAAGTTGAATGGAGAGACGGCGTAAACGAAGCCTTCGAGAGGACGGTAGTCGATGCGACTGCGATTAATTAGCAAAAGCTCTCATGAAATATCAATACTCGATGTAAATTTACCTCCACATGCCATCAGTCCCACGAGTTGGCTGCTTCTCCAGGATTTCAGCCGCCCAGTTGCAGTTCAGGCGGAAGAAATCCGCCACTTCAGCCGCCGCATCAATTTCTCCCTGCCAGATATTCTTTCCTTGTCCAAGCATTGTAGCTGCAATAATCTCGTATCGGTATTTGGTGCATAGTAGCTCGGCTGCCTTAAGGAAGATCGAAGCTCGATCAACAAATGGAGTATCTTGCCAGCTTTGCTTTGCCTCCAGAGCTAGATCAATAGCAGCTCGGGTCTGCTCATCGGTGGCAAGTGGGTAGTTTGTGAACGTAGTGGCATGTTCCGCGGGTAATGGTTGATCCCAAGACTTGGAGCTGGCCTGGAGTTTTCCATCATAGAAGAGCTCACTCCGCACGGGCAGCTGAGAACGGAGCTTAGCCAATGCTTCTTCAAGCTTGGCGCGCTCCGGGGAGCCTTTCTTGTATAGAGGCTATTGTATGATTAGCATGGAGGTGGGTTAAATAGTTCGATCACACTCACGTTTGGTTCGTTTCGAGCATCGGGGAGGCGGAATGGCATAGTAGTTTTAGCACGAGTTTGAATAGAGAGAGCCGCAGGAATGGAGCGCAGGCGAGAGCCAGTAGGCCGTCCTGAGCGAAGTCTCATGAGTGTGGTAGACATGGTGAATAGCAGGGTTGAGTCGTGTGAATTGCAATGTAAATCAATTTGAGACGACGAACAGATTGATTTAAACGTCAACGACTCCTAGAAATATCGGGGGCTTCCCCGTTTACCCCACATAATAATTACAGTGAGCTTGAGCTCTGATGTGCAAGATTAAGCTAAATGCATAGTTGCTGTTCGAGATCTGCAGCATCGGGAGGCCATCCGGTGCTCTTATCAGGCTGAATTAGGTAGTGTAATCCTATATTCTTAAAGTAGATAGGCATAAGACTAGGAACTACGTACGTCAGATTATCATTATGCAACAAGAAACACAATCAAATGAAGCTCAATGGAGGAACCAGCAACTAGGACAGCTTGGAGGCGACCTCGCCGCGGCAGCAGCCTCGGCGTCCCTAGTGACACCTGCAGTGGCAATAATTGATAGGTTCGTCTAAATTCTAAGCGCGCTGATTCTGTGCTAACAAGCACCCAGAGCGCTTGTCGAGCAAGCTGCCTTCAAACAACCCATCCTCCGCGGACTTCGTCGGCATGCCCTTGGGGCCCTCCGGCAGCCGAGTCTGTTTGTCTTCCAACGACCCTTCGGTATCGTCTGGGCCCTCTACGCGGCAACTTATTCCGTCGCAAATGTGACCGACACAATCAGTCGCAAATTTGAGATAACAGCCGCGGGGACGATCACTTTTGCCACGACTATGATGGCGAACGTACCGCTAGCGCTGTGGAAGGACATCCGATTTGCGGAGGAGTACGGTACCGGCAACGGTCCCGATGCCAAGACATCGAAAGCAAGTGTCTGTGTACTCCCCCAGAACAAATCATTGGCACGAACTGCAGCTGCTATATTTCTCGTACGAGATGGTGTGACCATCTTTGGGTCATTTACGTTGGCCCCGTGGCTGTCGGATGCCATCCCCGACAGCTTGGCGGCCCATCCCCACGCAAAGCCGATCATCACGCAGTTGACCGTGCCAGTCCTGACCCAGCTAGTTGCTACTCCGCTGCATTTGCTGGCATTGGATATGTATACGCGACAATATACTATGCCTTTTCTCGAAAGGGTGAAGCATTCGCAGCAATATCTTCCCTCGTCCACTTTGTTACGTTGTTTCCGCATCATTCCTGCGTTTGGGATTGGGTGCTTGACGAATATGGAGTTGCGGTCTGCTTTTCATGCCAACTTATCAGGTTGAATAGAGAAATTTGTTGTCTGACTACCTAGAAACTTGAATACATAACTCATCATAAGATTCTAAATAAAACTGAACATGAATCACATAATCTCGAGCATCTTCATATCATTTTCAAGCATTCTCCATCTGCGTAGCCTCCAGCCCACCCTTCTCAGTATCGTTGACGTGCACAAGAACTTCCGCCTGGTAAGGCATCTCCTGTGCAATTCGAACAGTATCAAAGACAGACTTCGACTGAACGAAAATATCATCTATCTCCTCCAGTGTACGGCCTTTAGTCTCAGGGCAGAACAAATAGAAGCACAAGCAAGCAAATGCGCTAATACACGCATAGACAATGTAGTACCGCCAGTGGATCGTAGCGAAGCCAACAGGGCTCACCTCTGCCAACACGAAGTTGAAGAGCCAGTTTGCCGCAGCTGACATGGCAGTAACTTTAGCACGAGTGCGTAGCGGTGCGATCTCTGCGGCATACATGAATGGGACAAGGAAAAGTCCAATAGGGAAGCAGAAGAGCGCTACAAAGTAGAACAAGAGTGATGCGCCAGCTGCAGACCTATTTCCAAGATCGCTCGATAGCCCAGCCAGACATGCCTGGGCAACGGTCATACCTACAGCGGCAGTTATAAGCAGTGGACGACGTCCGAGACGATCAATGAGTAGAACAGCCAGGCCTGCAGCCAAGAATTGCCATATTTGCAGACATCCGGTGATGACTCGCGAGAGTGTACCTGAGTAACCTAGGTCGGACTCGAAGATAGTATCAGAGTAGAAAGTGATGATATTGACACCGGTCATCTGCGCCAGAATGTTCACACCAACGGCAATAACTGTACGGTGCAGGTGGCGGTTCTTCGTGAGCGCAAATGGCGAGGAAGATCCTGCCGATTCGGTGTTCTCGTCAATTGCAAGTGACTGTCGGATAATTTCCAGTTCTTGTGGGACACGCTCGGAGTCGATAGGTACATTCTCCATGCGCGCCAGCACTTCAGCTGCCTCACCGAAGCGACCGACACGAGCGAGCCAGCGGGGAGACTCAGGTAGGAGCATGACACACACTACAACAACGAGGCCAAAGAGGCCTTGGAATGCAATGGGGAAGCGCCAGCTGGCGGAGTTGTCGCTGACATAGTAGAGTCCGAACTCTAACCATGTTGCGAGAGCAACTCCGCCGATCGCAAACCATCCCTCTAGCAGAACCATTCGTCCACGTGCCTCTGCCCCAGATGACTCGGATACGTACATTGGGATTGTAGCGGTGAAGCCACCAACACCGAGACCTATTTAGTTACTGGTTAGCTTGTTGTAATTGTTTAATAATAGGTTGGGGCTTTACCAGTAATGACTCTGCCAGCAATAAGTTGGCCGAGCGAGAAGGGACTTGCTTGAATGGCTATACCAACTAGGGCTATGCATCCGGCAAGAAAGATAGTCTTGCGACGACCAAGTCTGTCACCAAGAAAGGCGCAGGAACCTGCACCTAGTGCACATCCAACTTCATATATAGCTACCGTTGTGCCTTGCGATGGTCAGCATTGTCATAGTTAAGCTGTAACAACCAATTTATCTGAGTAGATACCTTGAATCTTAGAGTTGTGAGCTTTCTCACTACCGCTAGTATTCACGGTATCGATTTGAGGAAAGACGGCGATAAAAGAGCGCAGTGTTAACAATCCATTAGCCACTGCCTGGTCGTAACCTTGTAGTACGAATCCGACAGCGCCAACGAGGCCGATGACGAGGCTCAATGACTTCCCTTTGAGGGGGGCCATGGCGTTCACTCTATAAGTTTCAACTATAGTTATTGAAAGGTTTTCAGATCAGTTTGGAAACTTCAGCTAAGTATTCCAAAGGAGGATAATGGAATCAAAGCAGAATTACCCCGGCATAAAACCCCCCGAATCCTAAAACGAGGCGCCCCAGACTGGAGAGTACCTCTATACCTATGTAGGGCTAGGGCTAGGGACCCACAAGATAAGCTTACCAAGCTTTGGAGGTCTACCAATGAACCAACCAGCTTCGCAAATCCGATAATAAGTGGAGTTTAGGCTTTCATCAACACCACGGGGCTCGGCATAGCTCCATCCGTTCCAAGATTTCCCCGGCAAATAGGATTCTTCACAATAGCTTTATACTTCCAATCCATTTATCAGCTATACGTTGATTTGATATTTAATACCTCAAATCCACTTCCCCTAGTTCTTGGAGCCCCTCGTGTTGAGATGAGAGGGCTGTGAACCTCAAGTCAAATTCGGCGTCCAGCCCCTTCCATTCAGAGAATATGTCTTATCTCGTGCATCCCTTTCCCCACCTGCCTTTTTTAATGGCCTATATGATGCAAGTTTCGGCTCTAACGGTGTTAACAGTGACTCGGTGAAACATACTCGGCATTCTTGTCTTCCCTAGTATCATCACGTCATCATTGCGGTGAGCTCCAGTGTACCTACAATGATAAGGAAAACCAGCGATCACCAGCCCAAATTCCCTAGTTTATTACTGCTCTATTCCAGAAAGTTTCCAACTATCGATGCTAACGAGAATAGCACTGTCCACGGATCATCCGTAGATGCAAATCTTTACCTAAACAGACATCAAACTATGTCATTACTCCGTACTCCGGAACATATACACAGCCGGGTCATGCAGATCATAAATTCATATATTTGGTCCGCTATGGAGATGACGAAAGAGAAAACACCGCCTTCGCTCTGCGAAAAGCCTCCTTCTTTAACGCTCGATACTCGCTATCCGTCCGGAGAACAGCATCACGATTTTCAATTGCCCGACGAAGAAGATAGGCCAGGCATTCACCCATACTTCCCCAAGTAGAGCATTTGTAAACTTCTGGTGTTCCATCGCCATCATTCATCTGAAGCAGCGAAAAGCTAACCTCATCAGACATACCATGGAGTTGTGCGAAGCGCACAGGAACAGTAGGCAAGCCAGACATGACACGATGCTTATGAAGCTGGTGAGCAGCCACCACGCTTTCTTTGTTGTGACTTGCCAGGAAGAGATTCACCGAAGGGAAGTCGCGGCTGCCCTTATCTCCAAACTCTCCAATGTTCTTTCTCAGCGCCCCCTGGGCTATCGTATTATATGCGTTGTCGGTGTCTTCCTTTGTGTCGTGGATCAGGGACCGTTCATCCGTGGCCATGTATGCACCCCTCACGAGCTTGAGGCCGAGGGTGAATCCATCTTCATTTGCCACAGCGAGATGATTGGCCAGTGTCACTGGTGTGCTTTTGAGGTATGCCTGGTAGGTATTGTAGATGGTGGCATAACCGTCGCGATTGTATTTGCGCATAAGTTCCAGAGCAACGCGTGAGATGCCTTTTTGGAAATGCTGAGACTCGGCATCGACGAGGATGCGAACCTTTCGGTCTTTGGCCTTGGTACAGACCTCATCCAGTGCATCCATCATTTGCTGCGGAGGCAACTCTCCGGCGGCAAAAGCTTCGGTGACTTTGACGCCAGCACCTGTTAGCCTTGTAAATGGTTAGTCATTACTCCATGAAATGGCGAGTTCCGATCAACTTACTTGACAGCGAGGTAATCTTCTGCCTCTGTCATGTAGATAGTCTGAACTGTCCCTTCCCGCCAAGCTTCGATGCTGGGACATTGGTAGACCGGGGCATTGATGGACACATCCCCTTGCTTGCTTGTTAAAGCAGTAACTCTCTGTCCATTCTGAGCCTGAGTACTATGATCAAACACAGTCTCAGCGGCGTATGTCAGAATCATGCCGCGGAATCCCATGTCTTTCATTTCCCGGATGGTGGATCTACACTCTGCCCCATTCTCTCCGGCACAGAATTGATCGTAAAAGGTTTTCTTTAATATTCCATGCAAAACTGGATTCCGATCCACATCGAATAACCAGATCCTGTTAGGCTTGGATAGGAAGGACAAGAACGAAAGCGCAGGAATAAGGAGGAATCTCTTCGACGATATCGTAGATACCAGTAGGGATCTGAGCAAGACACGCGCCGGTAAAACAGAGAGAGGTGGTAGTGGGGCGCTCGGAGTAGTCTTTGCTTGTGTGTGTGCTTGCAGTGTTGAGGTAAATCGCAGTGTTATCGAGGCATTCACGTTGCTCGTTGGCCGAGTGCATCGCGGAAGAGCGCTTAGAGGCTTTCTAGGGAGGAATTTACCCATCTCTTTTGCGTGATATTATGACTTCGGACCTCTGTTCATGTCAAATTAGGTGAAGGGACCGGCTTCTTTATCTTGCAATGTTATTCCCCTCGTATAGAGCCAAATAGCATCTCGGGCAGGCCATCTCGGACAAGCATCCGGTGCCTTTGGTAACTCACCATGCGGGGTGATTATTGCTGCTGGCCAATTTCTCCACAAACAGTAATAAAATCCGGAGAGTCTATTTGAACTGGTTCTATTGGTATTCCAGATTATTCGTTCGTGTAATGTCTGCATGGGAGAGTTGCCGGTGGCGGGCTTGCTCGACCATGTTATCGACGGTACGCCTACCGACAGCGCCTATTTGGGTTTTTGTAGGAGTATCACAAAGATAAACTAAATTATCTGTGGTCAGCAGATTATTTCGTATCGCTATGGGGGTTATTGATATCTTTCAGGTATAAAATGGATGAATAATTTATAGATTTCTAACATAATGGGACAGACTATTTTAGATATAAAGCTTAGCCTAGGACATGGTCACTACAATGGGTAATAGGTCGCTCCTACTACATTATGTAGATTCCCATTTTAGAAATAATGTTTGATCAAAATTGAAGAATGGATTATTATAGTATTATTATAACTACTACCATTCATCTATAAGCGAATTACTACAAAATAGAGAATCCCTGGTACCGAAAGCGAAGGCGGACTGAATCTCCTACATCCATCCTATCACTCGACCGTATACCGTCATTAACATCGGCTTCAACTTTCAACATCTGATGAGCCACTAACCCCTACCGACAGCACAACCGTAGTTCGACAGCTGTTTTTCAAGTCACCTGAAGATAAATTATTCAACACCATGGAAAATAGCGAAACCCAACAAGGCCATGACCATGAGGAAAAGGAACATTTTGATTCCGATTACGATGAGGGTGACGCTGTTCTAGCTCGAGGCTGGCCACGCAACCACCGCAACCTCGTTAAGCATGGATTCAGACCTGTATGGACATCGCAGGAAGGATACCCTGAAGATGAGATCCCAGCGGATATTCAAGAGTGGCTGGACGAGAATGGGCAGCGCAGTAAGTAGTCTGCCCTAGACCTCGCTTCCTTGTTTAGGAGACTTAGCAGATAATTTCATCTATAATAGGATCTGCCGAAATCATTGGCCCTCTGCGTAGCCTCGCATGGCTAGCGGGTCTGGATGAACTTGTCCAAGCCATCGACCACCCTGCGTACGTTATTGAGGATGACATAGAAGTCATTCCTTTTGGGGTAGGCCTGTTATGGCCACTCAATCGACGGGAAGAAGAAGGGACCGTGCCACCCACGATCTGGGCCAAGGCCTCTGGAAACAATCCAACAGTCGTTTCTTCACCCTTCGTGACAACAGCTCCTAGTACTACGCCGGCGGCCATCAAAGGGAGCCTTGAAACCCACAGTCTCCGCGACCTCTACCCGGCCTCTCGTGCCCAAGCATCAGACCATGTTAAATGCGTTAAGATACGATTCGATAAGAACATAAATTGGCTAGAAGCCGATATCAGGAAGCTCGTGGGTGCCCCTCTCGAATCAGAAAATCTTTGGTTTCGAGGATTGGGCTTGAATGCACTGGAATCGACATTGGCTCTTTTCATCCCTGAAAGGACCAGCCATAATTCAGATAATGAATTAGGGCCTGGATTTTACACTGCGAGCACCCTTCAGTACGCACTTGAATATGTTCGAATTGGAGGCGCAGTGATGGTCTTTAAGGACCCAGCTTTACACAGCACTAAAGTTTGGGAGCTAGATTCGCAACCTTGGACTGCCTGGATCGCTAGATGGAAGCATCTACAACTGGCTATTGCACATGATCCAATCCCAGGAGAGTACAGAACTGCGGACTTTATCAAGGGGGCCATTTCTAGCCGTGGGCGGGAACTAGGCCGTGGGGTCCCTACCCCATCAGAAGTTACCCAGTTGGTTGCCTGCAGCTATGAGGGCTGCAAGGCTTTGCGCGATTCGCTTGAGATGATAATCTTCGTCGAGAGAGCCTAGGGAGTCTGGTTAGCTTGCGTTTTCTTTGCTCTTTGCTCCGTGCTCAAGTTTTATTTTTAAAGGTCAGCACTTCTTGCTACAATGCGATACTATTTGTATTTGCACCTTCTAGTAAGCTTTGATACCCAATAAGGTGACTCATAGAATTATTGTTCTCTATCAAAATAAAAAGCAGATCGGGAGCCCTCCCGATGCCCCCACTAGCCCCGGATTCGGCAATGATGCCGTTGAGGTATATCGGATATATTGAGATGCTAATCGACTATAGATATTGAACTATTGCACCTGGCAAAAGTTTCCCATCGCCGTTTCACCATGGGTATCTCCAAATCCGACCCGATTATCATTGTTGGCGGCGGAGCCTTTGGGCTCTCCAGCGCTCTTCATTTGACTCGCTCAGGCTTTACGAATATTTCCGTCTTCGAGAGAGATGATCACATCCCTCCGCGCTTTTCGGCGGCTAATGATCTGAATAAGATTGTGCGCGCAGAATACGAGGATCCATTCTACACTGATTTAACAATTGTAAGTCACTATCTTCAAGTATAGTAATCGAGTTATTTCTAATATCTTGTTTTATCGATTAATTAGAAAGCCATCGCCGCATGGAAAACCCCTCTTTTCGCACCTCATTTCCACCAAACTGGATTCCTCCACTGCGTGTCTGGTGAAGCACCTCAGAAAGCCATAGACACCCTCAATAGATTCCGCGCTTCAGCAGAAGGAAACAAGCAAATCAAATCACATTTCATACCCCTCAGGGGCGAAGACGATATCCGTCAAGCCTGCTGGCAACTCGATGGCCCATTGACCGGATGGAATGGCTACCTGAACCGCTTTGACGGGTATGCACACTCCGGGAACGCCCTGGCAGGAGTATACCGAGCTGCACAGGCAGCTGGCGTGCGCTTCTACCTCGGCAAACGCGGCGCAGTCGACGAAATAGTTTACGTCAGTACCCTGAAAGGCAAGAAGAGCTCCGGAATCCGAACGAAGGATGGGAAGTTCCATCCATCTTCGTTGGTGATTGTCGCAGCGGGCGGTGCAGTCGGTCGTCTAGTCCCGGAGATCGGGAAGCAGGTGGTGGCCAAGTCTTGGTCGGTTGCGCATGTTCATCTTACGGACGAAGAGACTTCTGCGCTGCGTGGTATTCCTGTCACCTATGCTCGTGATCTGGGATTTCTCTTTGAGCCGGATCCGAAGACTAACTTGTTGAAGATTTGTCCTATGGGTGGAGGGTTTATCAATACGGATCCAAAGACTGGGGTTTCTCATGCGCCTGGCACGTTGGAGGAAAGTGCTTTTGTGCCGGAGAATGATGAGAGACAAATGAGGAAGTTGCTGGCGCAGACGCTTCCCGCGCTTGCGAATCGGCCGCTGGTTAAGAAGTCGCTTTGCTGGTTTGCTGATACTGATGACTCGGACTTTATTATTGATTTTGTCCCGGGGACGTCGGAGTCGGTTGTTTTGTTGTCTGGTGATTCCGGGCATGGGTTCAAGATGTTCCCTATCTTTGGATCGTGGGTTTCGGATTTCCTACAGGATGGCCGACAGCGTGAAGCTCGGTGGAAATGGAAGCATGCCGATCCCAGCAAGGGCAAGGATTGGGGTGGTGATGTGAGCTGGCGTCTTGGAGAGTCGAAGGAGCTCTCTGAGATTCGGCCTGTCTTGTCTAAGCTTTAGATTATTTGGATATTAGAAGAGTAGGTACATATATCAATTTTTACTGCATCTTTATGTCCAAATCCAACGTATCATTATCATTCAACTAATAGACCAGCTTGGATTTATCTTAGCACATGATACTGTTCATTGGAAATATCAGTAGATATCAATATTGTATTCGTCAATTCATTAGGTATTCATTCTACCATATACTATGTTCTACCATCGCATTCGACACCCACTCGGTATCGTAGCTTTCAATCGAATCCGCAACAGCCATAATCTCAGCCGAAGTCAAAATCGTACTAAAATCACACTCCACATCCAAATCAGGATCTGGTCGGAGAAGAGTATCATCATATCGAACAGACTGAGGTATAGTCCCAGGGATCGGTGTTGTAGAAGGGGAAGCTGGACCAGGAAGAGTATCAGCCTGCTGGAAGAAATCAGGAACCGCTAGGTGTCGAGGCTGATCACCGGAGATACATCCTAATAATGTCTCGTGTAGCTGCTGGAGCTCGGATCGTCGAAAGGCAGCAACTTGGTTTCCGTCTCTGATCATTTCGTCGAAAATTGCGTAGGCTTTCTCAAGCCAGTTGGGATGACTTTCTAGTAAGTGCGGGTCGATTACTGGGCCCATCAGAAGGATGATTGTGGATACAAAAACTGATTCTAGATCAAAGGGGAGGAATGTTTCTAGAAGTCTGACGTTAGACGAGGAAGCTTATTGTAGCAAAGGATGTTTACCTAAGAGGCCTTGACTGTGTAGATTAGAGAGAATGCCGATGATGTGCTGCGCCGATTCAAGACACATTTGCATCAGGTTTTGGACATTTCGAGATGCATTGAGGGATTCTAAACAGCTTTCTGGGGACTCGAAGCGGATTTTGAGAAAGCAGAATAGGAGAGGTCGTGTGGCCAGGATGATACACTGAATATCGTGTGAGAAATTAGTGAAGTTGACAAGGAATAAGACACGGACCTGGTGATATTGAAGGTGTAAGTACGCTGATGTTCGAGAAACGCCACTGGCTGGGTCCAAGTGTAGCGGAAATGACTCGCGAAGCTCATCGGCAAGCCCTGCAATTTTGGCCAATGCTGCTTTGGTGCTAAGTAGAAAAGCCCGATTGATACGCCCATTGGCAACATATATCGCTATCCTTTTGTTAGGGATCATCATCTACCATGGATGCTCGGGGAATCTTACTGCCATTCACCTCGGCGATGATCTGAGACAACTTGATGTGCATGCCTAATGACATTGTTTCGGACGGGTCTGCAAAGGTGGGGAGCTTGGTTTGCACATATCGGTCGTTGATAGACTGAGGTAGACCCATTAACGATGTCATTTCTCGGTCTAGAATGTAAATAGTCCACCAGATTTTGCCGGATCTTTGGACCATGTCATGCCCTAAATCTTCGACTGGCATATTAGTGTGCATTCCTTGTGCCATAGCTATCCGCATTGCTTGGCCAATCTAGAGTATAGGTCAGTCATCATTTTCAAATGAGCAATTTCTCTAAAGGTCTCACATAGTTATGTGCCGATGTGCGAAAGTCAACACACTGGTAGTATAAGGCGATGCAACATAGGATTTCCGTTCCTAGCATAGGATCCCGATATAGAGCAGTTGGATCGGGCAGAAGCTGTAAAGCTTTGACGAAATAGTGCACCCCTGGTGGCTTTCTGCCTTGAGCCTTGGGCTGGACGAATCCTTTCCCAAAAGCTAGGATGAGGAGAAAATGGATGTACCACAAGCTATTTGTCATGGACTGCCCATCTCCCGAATAAAACTGCTGCAAAGAGCCCATGAATTGATCTTCTTCGAAAAGGTGATACAACTGCCCACACCGGAATTTCACGGCATTGATCAGATACATGGTATGGTCGCGAGTCGGGACAACTGGAACATCTAGGCCCGGGGTTGTTCGCAGCCCATCCCATCCCAGTTCATAGGTCGTTTCATCAAATAGCAAAGTTTCCGTTGGTAGTGCATCCTGATAGAGGTGCTGATGTGCCAAGCTGAGAACTCGCCGAGTGAAAGACCAGTTGGATGATGTTCCAAGATAGACTGTAGATGTTAAGAGTTGCGCATTCCACAAGATTAGCGTAACCTACACGTGCGGCCGTTTGCTGCAGACATAAAAGCTGGAGGACCAGATGATAATGGGTTGGCTAGCCCAGAGTCTTGTTCCTCCAGGTCCTGAGGTTCATCATGCTCCTCTGGGGTCCTAGTTCTCTCCAAAGAAGGTACATAATCGTGATCTTTGGGATCTACAGTAGGTTAGTAGATAACCATTTAAGTAGGAAGTAAGACACACCGATGGGTTGAGTTTCGAAATTCGAACTGTAAGGGCTCGCTTGGCCCTTCTGGTTCTGCTCTATGCGCGCAATCTTTTGCTGCAATTCTAGAATGTAACTGCGATCAATGTGAGTTATCGATTCGTCCCCAGACTTCATTTAACTTACCCTCTTGTCACCAGGATCTTCTGATCGCGGTCATTAAAAATGCAACAAAGCTTCCTATTGAGGTTAGCATACATTGATCGGATAGATGGCGCGGCACTGCAATCGAGCACACATAACGGATAAAGACGCACCGCTTGCTACAACCATCACATGGCTGTGAGCCGGAACATTTGATTTTTTGTCTCCGGCATCTCACACACGCATTTGACGATCGTTTTGTGACTCTTCCACCTGCCATCTGAGTTGAGATATGTTGGGAATTAGGATTGTGGCCAAAGTGCGGGGGAGAAAGATTCCCCGAGAGGCCCACGAGGCCCAGGGCCGTGAGGGGGAAACTTTGGTTATCAGAAGAAAGACGAATCAGATAATTTTTTATACCCAGGTGGATACAAAATCTTATCTTGTTCTAATAGTGGAGTGAAGAGGGATAGATGATGTGTCGTCGGGTTCCCTCCCGATGATTGGAAGGTCATTTGATATCACCATGTACAACTTCATTTTTCGTCTACTTCTGCATATGATTTCAACGCTGCCCAAGGAGATTTCGGTTTGTCTCCCAAAATTGTCTGCATGCTGTGTGGCCCCAATGCTCAGTCCACCATTCCCCGAAGCTATCTTGAACATTTTGTTCGTCCACCCGTAAAACTCTCTCATCTCTCTTAAGTGAGCAGAGTGCACATGGATGGGAGGCCTTCAATGCGCCCTGGTCCGCCCGCGCTGTAATAACCTTAAGTGCACTAGGATCTGGGACCGTAGGGATTGGTCGCTGGCCTGCAGCTTGTAGAACAGCGTTGAAAATTGCCGCCCGTTCACGCCAAGTAGTAAGCACGTCAACAGCGTCTTGTTCTTCTTTAATATTTTCTTGCTTGTTCACGCTGTTAAGTTTCATACCACCAGATTTACCGGAACGGGCAGGCCCGATTCGCATGCTTTGACTAAGAATCGTATCACGTTTCCACCGGAGACTTCGCCCAGCAATTACGCGGGCGGCCGATTGAAGCACATTGTGAATATTCAGGGCTGTTGTGGAAATGATCTTTGAGGATGAGGATGGGGCCGAGGATCGCAGCTGGGATTTTGCGAGTGTAGCCTCTTTCTGAAGATTCTCGAACACATCTAAGAATAACTCGAGAAGGACCGATGGCGGTGGGATATTTGTTGGACGGACGGTGACAGGGGTTGTGGCAAAGCTGTTAGGAGCTGGGCTAGCGGCTGTCGGTGGTGGGGTGGGTTTGGATTTGGTCACAGGCTTCACACTAGGCCCATCTGAAAAATCACCCCAGTCCTCAAAGGTATCATCATCCCAGGTTGATGCAGGCGGCTTGTTGGATTTGACAGGCGGCCTTGTAGGTGGTTTTGTTTTCTTCTCAGAGACCTTGGGGGGAGGTTTGGTAGCAGGCGCATCGGCGAAATCGCCCCAGTCACCAAACGAATCATCCTCCCATGCCGGCTGGTTTCGGTTATTACTAGGTTGGATGTGTTGGTTCTGTTTGGCAATACTTGACGGATGCTTCACAGCTAGTGCAGAATCTTCCACTGAGAGTGAATCTAGCAAGTCAATTGTTCTAGAAACCTGGGGATCATCTCGCCGAGGCTCTGTTTTGCTAGATGTAGCTATCGTTGATTGCTGAAGATTTGTTGGTTGTGGGTGTAGAGTGTTTGATTCAGGGCCTTCGAATTCACCCCAGTCGTCGTCTGCATCACTTGCTGGTGTGTCGAATTCTGCATCGAACAATACGTCGCTGTTTGGATTCAAGGGTAGGTCAAATCCCTGATTACTAGGACTCTGCCATGAAGCTAATGGAGTTGCAAATTGACTGACTGCTCCCGTCGGATCGGGACGTTTGTTGTGCTGCACGCTTCCGGACCCAAAGAAATCAATGCCATCTTCGACATCGAAGAATGAGTTTTTCTGGTGTTGCGATGGCTGTTTGGACCTATTATCTGGAGCAGGCGACTGACCAAACTCTGCTAGCAGATCTGCGGACATTTTGAATGTCCACGGGTGTCATGAAGCTGTGGAAGGTAACATGAAGTGCGGTGCAGGGATGCAACGAGTTTCTGCAAGGGTGGCAAGACAAGATCTATATCACTTTTGATATGCAAACCTCCAAATCCGAAATCAACCGGAGTATACAACGGTGGAATGTCGCAATGGCCGAGTCACAGAGATAAGGCACGGGCGGTCTACTATCGCCCGCATTCCCCCCTCATTTTCTAAGCTTCTCCCCATCCCCAACAATGAGAACCATTGAGGAGACCAGGTATTTTCCTTATAAATTATCCTCATATTTTCACCCGTATTGACTCTTGCAGAAAGAGATGGGATATCCTGTTCTCCGACAACGACACACCTTCCGACCTCCGAGCGGCCTTGCTATCCGATCAAGGAGGAAACCTGTGCAATGACGGATTAAGATCGGTTTGCTGGAAGGTTCTGTACGCTTGACAACGAGAGGTGAAGATATATGCTCATTCGGCATATAGGCATTTCTACTCTTCGACGGGTTGGATAAAACCGAATGGGTCTCTAAGCTCGACGAATCTCGGGATGCCTATCGTGCACTACGAGATCATTTCTTAAAATACATCGAACATCCGGACGATTTAGAATCGACTGTTGATCCGCTGGCGGATGACGAACAGGTATGCAGCCCTCTCGCCGTGCTTTGCCCAACTTGAAGAATCCCCCTATCTAACTAATTCTTGAACAATCAGTCCCCTTGGCAAACACTCCGACACGATGAGACGCTACGTACCGAGATTCTTCAAGATGTCGACCGATGCTTGCAGGAAAACTACTTTTTCCAAGAGCCCGACACGAAATCCAAATTGACAGACATCCTGTTCGTCTACTCGAAGCTCAATCCAGACGTCGGCTATAGACAAGGAATGCATGAATTACTCGCGCCTATTCTCTGGGCAGTAGATCGAGACTCAGTGAAACCAGACCCCGAAAGACTTGATGCGAACATGGACAAAAGTGAGGGATTGATGCTAAAGCTTCTTGATGCACAATTTGTCGAACATGATTCATTTACGCTGTTTCTCTCTGTCATGCAGACGGCCCGCATATACTATGAACATGGTGAGACACGGTCGGCAAATGGCCAAATGGATGTCATTCCGATAGTTGATCGGTGTCAATATCTTCATAAGGAAGCTTTGGCGATTATCGACCATGAGCTCGCTGAGCATCTGGAAGCTGTGGACGTATTACCGCAAATTTTCCTAACGTAAGCCGAGTTCAGATCCCCATCCATTTTCTTTGCTAACTCACTGAACAGCCGCTGGATGCGCCTTTTGTTTGGGCGAGAATTTCCATTTGATGATATGCTAATGATGTGGGACCTGTTGTTTGCTCATGGACTACGGTCTGATCTTGTTGATTTCACATGCATTGCAATGCTGCTTAGAATTCGTTGGCAATGTTGGTCGACCTGCTCGTTTCCTACCTACAGGCTACCTTATTTTGCTGACATGTATTTAGTGCTCACGGCTGACTATACAACCGCCTTGACATTATTACTACGCTACCCTTCGCCCGAACCACACACCCCTCAAACTTTTGTACATGATGCACTCTATTTGGAACAGAATCCTACCGCCGATCGAGGCAGTTTCATCATATCGAAATATTCAGGCAGACCGCCCGACTTCAAAATTCGCAACATTTCTGGTACACGGCCCACAAGGAAGGCCTTCCTTTGGGAAGACTTCAAGAAACGCAGTGGACAAAACTCACCTGGGTCACCATCCCGAAATAGCCCTAAAAGCCTCGAGTCTCTTCTCCAAGACGTCTCTCAAGGGATCCAACGCCGGACAGAGGCCTGGGGTGTAGCCAAAGCTGTTCGAGGCGCCGTGACAGAAGCTAGGAAAAATATGCAGACAATGCATCATGAAGCAAATATGCGTCCTGGATTTTTCAGGCCTCTTTCTGCTGCATCAGCCTCGGATATTCAGCCTATGGCAGCTACAGCGTCATCGGCCAGACTGGAAACGAAGATCAATCTACTCGAAGAAAGGAACCAAGCGTTGGCGACGATTTTACGCGAAGCACTGGATGATCTTGGCTCCCAGCTGGCAAATGTCAAGGAGCTTGATTCTGATACGAACAGCGCAGTGAAACAGGCCCTGGCCAAAGCTGAGAGTGTCCAGGTCTGCCTCGGAGATTCTTCCATCCCAGTAGATCCCCGTCTTAACCCCGGTGTAAACGGTGAATTAAACCAAACAGCTGAATTACAAGCGTCAGATACCTCACCAATGGCCAAAGTAGAAGGCAAAGTGGTGGCAAACAAAGGTCAATCACGAACATTAAGGCCCACCAATGCGGAAACAACGGGGCCGAAAGCCGAAGGTGGAACCGATTCTATCCCAACGGCAAATCGAAGGAACAGTGACAGAAAACCCGAAGGTTCGCGGGCAATACCCTCTCGATCAACTGTACGACCTTCTATGACGGATTCGGGATTCTCATGGATGCTTGGCGGCGGTCGGAACCTGTCGGGCTTTGTTAGCTCGACATCACCGCCGCCAGAGCAGACCCGACATCTAGACCAGACTCGAGGGAAACCCAATGTCTTGTTCGGATCGAGCGGAGATGAAAATCCAGGGACGGATTCTGGTCATAGTGAATTGGCGCTGCACAGCCTTCGGGGCTCTCGGGACCCTCTGTCAGGCACCGGCCCATGATATCTCCCGATTTAGTCCATGTCACTGCTTGCGTATGCACTGGAGACACCAAAGCAAGTCCCACTTCTTATCTCTCTGCATCATTATAATTTTTTCATAGAAATTGACTGAGTTGCAGACTATAAAAGAGGGCATTTGACAGAATCTAGTTCTACCGTTCTGCATTTATGTTGTATACCTGTTTTGTCAACTTCATATAAAGTGCATGTAAGTAGCCAAAAGGAGTTAAGGCCACAGGGGCTCGGATCTATTTGAGAAAGCCACTTTGCATCATCTGAAGACTATTCGGAAATTAAACCTGCCATAACATTCCATTTGGAGCGGGGTAAGAAACGAAACATATTCAAAGGGAAAGCTGGGTGATTCTGTTTTAAGATATCTCAATGCTATCTTATATAGATCCGTCTAGTCCAGAAGTACTTCTCCGCCACATAGAGACAATGTCGATCAGCCGATCTAAAGTAAATCCAATGATATTAATTATTTGTTTCGAGAGAGAATGTATATATAAGACATATAAAAGTTAAATATAAAAAAGGATTTGGAGTAAGGCTATTACATCACGGAAGGGGGACTTATTTCCCTTTTTCTCCCATTTGGCATTTTCCTCTCCCCACTCTCTCCCCCGCTGGTCCTTTTTCTTTTTCTTTTCCCCCTTTGAACCTTTTAATCTTGTCTCTTCACTCTTTGCGTGCTCAGCCGCGACGCCACATATGCCGCCTGAGACCCTACGAGGCAGCTGCCCGCCAAACCCCCAGTTGCGAGTGACCGTTCCATGTCGCATACCCCGGATACATTCACGAGTGCTCGCCTCGATTGAGCCTCGTTCTCTTTGTTTCTGATCATCTGAATTTTTTTTAAAAAACAAAAACGAAAAAAAAAAGAGAGAAGAGAGACCTCGGGGATGGGGTCGGCTTATAACAATGATGGTCAGTCATGCGCACATGCTTTTTTTTAATGTTGATCGTTCAGTCTTTGTTTCACATTCCATGGGCTTTGGGGAACTGGTGGAGGCGAGGGAGAAACCAAGGTGCTACGTACTCATATTGAGCTTACGACTTATCGAGCACCCGAAAAGAAAAGGGTTGGAGCAACCAGGGCGCGATTCGAGTTTCTTCCTAGACTTACGGTCACGCGCTAGCACATGCTCGGAGATGCATCTGACCGCGGAGACGAACCGTCTGATCATTCGATAGCGTCACATTTTCTTGGAAGACCCGTGGAATGGAAACATTGAGACGCGCCGATTGAGTTGATTATAAGCTAGATGAATCGCGCTGACCCTACTTAGGCGAGCCGAGTCCTCTTTCGTCGCCGTTAGGACCCCTCTCTGAGTCGCCCGAATCCGAGGGCGGACTGCATACACTTTCTTTACAGACAGATCACACCAGGAGCACGACGGACAGTGTTTCTTCGGGATATGACCCTCTTTCCAGGTCAGCGACAATATTCTTTTCCCTTTTTTACACAACGTTGACACCTGTATTCCAACAGATCTCCGTTATTCGAGAACGAACATGGACTTAATCCAACTGGGCTGGATCGGATACGCCAAAACCAGCCCTCGCGAGTATTGACCCTACCGAACATGTCTTCCTCCTCGCTATCGCTAGCTCCCATGGCTGGCCAGCGCCCCGCCCCTTCTCCCCGGTCTCGTTCCTCATCTCGAGCTCATACCAGTCACTTGTCCAACCGAAGCTTCACGGATCTAGAAGACCTTCACCGGTTTCCACTGGAATCCCTACATTCCTTTTCTTTCGCCCAACAGTCCGAAGAATTCCTCCATACCCGTCAAAACATCCTCAAACGGTCTATTGATTTCATGCGCGACCGGATGGGATGGGCCGCAACCAATGCCGGGATCGCCAACGCACAAGCAAACGCCAGTGGGGACACGGAGATGCAAGGTATGATGGAGCTTTTGGCCCGAGCAAATATGCTCGAAACCCAGGAGAACCAAATCCATGGCCGTGGACCCATCACAGGACCCGCAGAGATTAATCGCGACAACATCTTTGAGAAGGCCTTCTCAGATGGTAGTTCTTCTCCGATCAGCACCCGAGACGGCGCCCAGGATTCCACCCTCTCGGGTTCACATGCCCCCGACAGCCCTCAAATGTTGAGTCCGATGCCCAGCGATCGTATCTCCAGCCAAAGGAGGGACCTGGTCTCTGCACCCACGTCTAGGCGCGTAAGCTTAAAACGTACATACACGGACCTGTGCTCTGTCTCTGTCAGGAGCAAGCTGATGGAAACTCTAGCACAACCATACACTTCCACGGATCCTTTCACCTCACTTAGCTCCTCGACTGCTGGATTGGGATTCCAGATCCCCGTCCTCCACGCCCATAGCAACAAATGGACCCCGGCTTCCCAGGCCGTGTTCAGGACCGAAGCCCAAGCACCATGGACCATTCTGGCCGCGAATGATCTCTCATGTCTCATCTTTGGTGTTCTTCAGTCCGAAGTTCGCCGTCTAAGTATCCTGGAGGTTGTACAGCAGGAACACCGGGAATGGCTCAAGGCCAAACTTCGAGATCCAAGCACTGATGCTGCTGCCCGTATGCCACTTCAACCCGAAAGAGCTAACATCTCCGCTGTCAATCCCAAGTTCCGAGGTCTTGGGAACGGAGTGACAGCGCAACTTCTCAACAAACCGTCTTCACGAGAAAAATCCCGTAGAGCGCAGACCGATGATGGGTATGGCTCCAGCACGAGAAATGCCCGAAACAATAACCACCCGGCCCACAAGTCACGCGGGGTCTTGCTATGCGGCGATGTTGTCCCGATTCAGAAGCGCAATGGATCACGCGGATCTGCTAGCGTCTGGGTTATGGAAAAACGTGGTGGCCTGATCTGGGTACTCGAAGAGATAACCGAGAATATTGCCTCCATCCAGTGCGACGATTCATGGAACGTCATGAGTGCCAAAGGCGAAGTTGATAAGATCTGGGGCCCGTCTGTCGTCCAAACAGGCCAGCGGATCACCGACCTTTTACCCTGTTTGCCATCGGAATCTCTTGAGACATCCCCGGGGAAGGGATTGGCTAAAATCGTGGAGTTGAAGCACTTTGCCGCCCGCACCGCTGCTGGTGTTTGTATTCCTGTCGCCATCGGCAAGGGAGAAGGAGATCACACTCTTCAGGTCTCCAGCTTTCCTCATGTCGCAGGCATGATGGTGCTCTCGTCCTCGTCATTGAACGTGATCAGCTCCAACTCTGTGTTCTCTTCGGTCTTATTCGGTCAAGAAAGACCGGAGGGACTCCACTTTACTGAACTTGTACCAGATTTCGATGAAATTCTAGACGTGTTGACCGAGGAGGACAATGTGCCACTGGTTGATGGTATTGTCATACCTGAACATAGCTTCCGACGGGCACGGACACTTTCTATTCTCCGCGATGGAAAAGCAAATGCCGCCTCTGTGTTTACAGAGCCAAGTGGCTTGCTTGCCAAGCATCGGGATGGCTCGACCATTGTTGTGGATATTCAGCTGCGCGTGGTTAAAAGCGGTACCTTCTTCTCAAAGGACAAAGCGGAGAAATCTAGCGATCGCAATAGCGACTCTGATGACAGTGATGATACCGTTGCGGTCACAGAGTTGGTCTATGCTTTGTGGATAACCTACTCTAGACAACTCCACGCTGCTGGACCCGCTGCTGGACTTTCGCCATCATCTGTACCAAGTTCTAAACCTACCTCGCCCACACATGACCCTGATTCAGATCGCCCGTCAGACGCCGGCGCTGAAACCAAGGCTACCGAAAATCGCAACAATTCCGTGGAGATCCAAACCCCAACGTCAACACTCAGTCAACAACTCAGTGAGGCTGCTTCTGAGCCTCTCACCGCGCGTCCAATACAGCCCGTTCCTCAGGTTTCGGCTGCCAATGCGAAGAACGACCCTCCGGTGAAACGAACGATTAATGACTATGTGATTCTCGAGGAGATGGGGCAAGGAGCCTACGGCCAAGTCAAACTGGCACGTTTAAAAAAGCAGCCTACCAAGAAGATGGTGTTGAAATTTGTCACGAAAAAGCGCATCCTGGTGGACACATGGACTCGTGATCGGCGACTGGGTACTGTACCGCTGGAGATTCACGTTCTGGACTTCTTACGGCGGGATGGGCTCAAGCACCCTAACATTGTGGAGATGGAAGGCTTCTTCGAAGATGATATCAATTATTACATTGAAATGACTCCCCACGGTCTCCCAGGGATGGACCTGTTCGATTATATTGAACTCAAAGCCAACATGGATGAGTCGGAGTGCCGAAACATTTTCAGACAGGTCGCGAGTGCCGTCAATCATTTACACACCAAAGCACTGGTGGTACATCGTGACATCAAGGATGAGAACGTGGTTCTCGATGGAGAGGGACGGATCAAGTTGATCGACTTTGGGAGTGCGGCCTACATCAAAAACGGGCCGTTTGATGTCTTTGTGGGAACAATTGGTAAGTTTCCTTCGTCGATGGTTGGGTAAGATGCTGACTGTGTTAGATTATGCCGCACCTGAGGTCTTGCAGGGCAGATCGTATCGAGGCAAGGAACAGGACATCTGGGCTTTGGGTATTCTCCTTTACACCATCGTCTACAAAGAGAACCCATTCTACAACGTCGATGAGATCCTCGATCACCCCCTCCGAATTCCATTCCTTCCTTTCTCAGAAGATTGCATCGACCTCATCCGCACGATGCTCGATCGTGATGTCGACAATCGACTTACAATTACTGAAGTACTTGAACATCCATGGATGGCAGGGACTTGAATCCTCGCCTTTTATTTACTGAAAAAACAACAACAAAATAACGCGATACCCCACAAAGTTACGTTTTGATGATGGATGTAGAATTTTTCGGGGAAACTGGGTATCATTTCGGGGTGGACTGTTCTAACTTCCCTTAGGGCCTTGATGATGATTATGAACATCAATGCATTTGTTTATTTTTTTAGGGGTCTATTTCATCTTTTTTTTCCCCATTGCATTTGATTTCGCGATACCTTTGCATATGTGACCTAGAGACCTCAAGAGGGCAGACTTTATATACAACGTACTTTGCATTTGCGGGGGAAATAGTGGGTTCTGTAGTTCCTTGGCAAAAGTGGCTTTGCCCAGGTTATCAGGCGAAAGATCCACTTTGTCAAGGTTACAACATTACTCTGTAGTGACATCTCTAATTGAAGATATTTTGTCACACTGAAACTGCTATTGATGCCTTTGGCATCCAAAAAAAAGAAAAAGAAAATTTAAAGAAAAAAAACGTGGATAGGGCTTATTTCAATCCATGGATATACTGCCATCGTACCATGGATTAGAATTTATAATCCTCCCTCCCCGCACATCCAGTGAAATTCAAAGGCGAAAAGTGAAATGTCTCAGGAACAATTTAACTTGCTATGGCCTGTGGGTTAAGAGGCGTTAAATTTCAATTTACAAGGCGTCGTCAGCCGAGGGCTTTGGTTTCACAGTCTGTGCCAACTGTATCAGTAATACATCTAGATTTAAAGACAAAACATGTCTCTCCCAGTAAACTAATAGGTGGGGAGCGATAAGCAGATAACGTTGAGGGAAAGTACTTGGAGTAGGGACATCTGCCCATTGTGGTCAGACCAGGTTTGAGTCGATGTATCGCATTCCCTTCCGCTCTGCATTCCGCTATTTCTTGAATTTTTTTTTATCTCTCCGTTAACTTCAACTTTTCCCTCTACCTAGGTGTTATCTTCTACTCGGCTATCTCGGGTTCTCTCTGTACGTCACTCGGCAAAGTGCCGTAAAGAGGCCTGTTCCACGGTTCTTTGCCCGCGGGCCCCGAACAGAACAATACAGACAACGTGATTTTCCCCACTCACATTCTGATCACTTTCCTTCTGTTTTTCTGTTTTTTTGTTCCTCATGCTGATATCTAAACCAGCTGAGATCTCACACTATGCTTGCCTAAGAACTTCTGATTGCGCGCCCGTCGCTCTATTCGTTTCCACTGTTTTCATACTCCGTCATTATCCTCCACCGTGAATTCTGTGATACTCCATACCGTGACGACACACCCTCCGGAAGGCGTGATAAGATACTAGTGGCCCAGGGAAGAGGTGCTACAGGCTGGATCAAGTCGGCAAAATGACCTCCCAACTATCCGATGAGATTCTGCCCTCTCCAGAGAGATACTCTCCGAGCAGCCCAACAAATTTGGCAGGCCAGATCCCATTAGAGCAACCACCAAAGCTCAAGGGTCGTCAGAAGTTACTGCAGAACCTCCAACGAATGTCATCCAGTCCGACGCTGACCAGACGCGGACGATCCTCATCAACGACCAGCTACCGCCGAGATAATAAGGCCTCTCTCTCTTGTGTTTCGTTATCGTCGACTTCCTACTCGCCCTGTCTAGGCAATGGAAGTTCCTCCCAGCTATATGGCGGCCTCAACCCTCGGCCTGCTACTCCCGGCTGTTCTGGTTCTTCTGGCGAGCCTTACGGCACAAACGCTCGAATTCGTTTGATGGACGCTGATGGCCCTAGTTTCACTACACCTCGCACCGTGCCTTTGCCCTTTGATGTGAGACCAGCATCGCACGGGTCACCACGCACTGCGACCCCCATGGGAGTAAAGGTGGAGGAGGAGGTCATCGTTCCAGAATCCCAACCGACTAGGTCTTTCAACTTTTGGGGCGATATGCCACGAGAGATTAAGATGGAGATCTTCCAACACCTCACCCCGCAAGAAATTGTTCGCTGCTCTGCTGTGTCCAAATCGTGGAACGAGATGTGCTACGACGGCCAATTATGGTCCAAGGTTGACACAACCGAGTACTACTCTAAGATCCCAAGCGATATTTTGGTCAAGCTTATCACTTCCGGTGGTCCGTTTGTCCGAGACCTCAATCTCAGAGGCTGCGTTCAGCTGCGTGATAAATGGTCCACAGACGGAGAACGCATCTCGGATCTGTGTCGGAATGTTGTCAATTTTTCGCTTGAGGGCTGTCGTATCGACAGGGCATCTATCTACTCTTTCCTCCTTCGCAATCCCCGTTTGGAACACATCAATCTCTCGGGTCTATCGAGTGTCACAAATTCGACGATGAAGGTTATTGCGCGGTCTTGTCCGCAACTCGAGACGTTGAATATTTCTTGGTGCAATAATGTCGATACGACCGGTCTTCTTCGGATTGCCCAGTCATGTGAGCGATTGAAGGATCTTCGGGCGAGCGAAATCCGTGGGTTTAAGGATGAGAAATTCACTTTGGCTTTGTTTGAGCGCAATACTTTGGAGCGCTTGATCATGAGTCGTACCGACCTGACCGATAACAGCCTGAAGATGCTGATCCACGGCGAAACCCCCGAGATGGATATTCTAAGCGATCGGCCTATCGTTCCACCTCGAAGATTCCGTCATTTGGACTTGCATAATTGCCCTGAAGTGAGCGACGATGGTTTCAAAAGCCTGGCCTATAATGTTCCAGATTTGGAGGGCCTACAAGTTTCTCAGTGCTCCGACCTGACAGATGAATCTGTCATGGACGTCATTCGCACGACGCCGAAATTATCGCATTTGGAACTGGAAGATTTGGAGAACTTGACAAACAGCACCCTGATAGAGCTGGCCAAATCCCCATGTGCGCAACACTTGGAACACTTGAACATCAGCTACTGTGAGAGCCTCAGCGACACAGGAATGCTTCAAGTAATGAAGAGCTGTCCGAAACTCCGATCCGTCGAAATGGACAACACCAGAGTGTCCGACCTGACGCTGATGGAAGCCAGCTTCCGCATTCGCCGCCGCGGGTACAGCGACGATCTCCCCCAAGTCGGCCTTCGGCTCATGATATTCGACTGCGCCAACGTCACCTGGGCAGGGGTCAGGGAAGTCCTTTCTAGCAACGCATACATCCCGCGTGCCTCCCGCAAACCCGTTTCTACGGTGGTGACGGTGACACAAACCTCAGACGCCAACTCCTCCGCGGCGACTAGTACCTTCGTCACTCCAGCCTCTTCCCCGTCGCCATCACCAGCGCCAACCTATCCAAATGAAATCATCCAGCTCAAATGTTTCTACGGTTGGCAGATGACCGTCGACGAACACACGAAACGTGTCCTGCGCGGTGACCTCGCTTCTGCATCCCGGCTGGACCGGAAATGGGCCGACTATATGGTCGCCACGGAGGAGGCTGGCGCCGCCGGTGCTGGTGCTCGCCGACGTCGACGCCGTGCCCGTGAAGCTGAGCGTCTGTACAATGCAGACGACGATGACAACGACGCTTATGGCGTAGGTGCTATCTCTGCTCTTGGTGGCAGACGCAGGCGAGCGCAGAGTGGTAGTAGCTGTACTGTCATGTGAGGTCAATGTCTTTTTGTACGGTGTTGTCTTCAGCGTGTTCTGGAAACACCTGACGAGCTAGACGCAAGACGTGCGAGACGCTGCCTCGACTCTACTAGCGCGGGATCGCTAGTGTCTTGAATGGACGTCCATTTGAAGTTGAAGATCATATCCAATGATCCTTTTCAATTTGCTATGAATTACGCACGATATGATTTTCTTTTCTGGGGCAAGAAATCCCCAATACAACACAGTTTCTTTGTTTGACTTGTTTTTGGCCCTCTCTCTTTATATCTTTCTCCCACCTGATCTACCCCATTATCCTCATTTTTAGCTTTGGCGCCAGATTGAAGAATGGGATTGCTGTCCTGCATGTTCTATGTGCTTTTTATTTTTTCACGTCTTTTATGAAATCGAGATCTTAGCCCTAGCATACGTATCTAGAGGGGTTACCGGCGAGATGGTAGGCGTCTTTATTTGTTTTTACCTCAACAGTTTGTCTTTCCTGGGGGTTTCAATTTGAAATTCATGCCTTTCGGCTGCTTCTATGAAACTTTACTTCGAATTGATAACCTCAAGATAATACTATATTCATGCAGTTCAACGACTAAAACCAGTACTTAAATCTCATTTCAAGAATGGTCCTATCTGCCATTATTAGCATGAACAAGAATAGTCGGCCGTTTATGTGGTCTTGCGATGTCTTTCCAGTGATCTTTCCGGCGGTCTTTTCAGCTATTTCCGTTAGTGTCTAGCCCATTTTATAGGCAAACAGCAAAGAATGGCAGGAAAGGGCTTAATTTGTGAAAAAGCCTTTTCCATGCATAACCTAGGATGAGACAGAGACTTTCGAATCACTTTGCAATCATAGGTATGGCTGCTCAAGTGACCTGATTGTACCCTTTGAACCTGATTATCTTGCATCTTGTAGCCCCTATTAACAGGAAATTCGAACAAAGCAAGTCTTTCTTTCATGCAATACTAGCATAAAGAATATCGTAAGAGCAGAGCACAGCGAACCCCATGTCACTGGCAAAAAAGAACAAAAAGCACATCGTAAGAGAAAACACAAAGATAAAAAGGCATCCACCAATGCCCATAAACCCTGAGTTTCCATAAAAAGCAACCTCTGAGATACATAACCCCCTGGTATCTCATAAAGGCGTAGTCAACCTCATTTCTGATTCCATTTCACTTTTTTTCGGTTTCTGGGTCTAAAGTCTCCCCCATCTTACACAGGAACTTCCGCTGGTGGCTGACTATTGTCATTGTCAGTTTCCTTGCCAACGACGGTTCTTCCAGTAATCGATTGAGACGCCGGAGCTTCGCCATTGTTTGGCTTGTCAGACGAAGCACAAGCAGTTGAATGTTCCAACCGCTCAGTAATGGGTATGATTCGCTCCATGTTGGGCGGATCAACGGTCTGAGTGTTCTCAGCAGATGAACTAGTCGCTGCCTGTTCGATTTCAGGCTGCATAGCCAACAGTTCCATCTCGGTAGTTTGCAGGTTTGTCAGAACTTGGATCGCGGTCTCCGGAAATGGGATAGTAGAAGTGCTGGTCTGCTCGGGGTCGGGCTTGCCCATGGAATCCTTAGTTGGATCCACGACATCCATGTTCAAATCGAGCTCAGTGTTCACAATGCTGCCAGGAAGAATAGATTGTTTCTCCTCAAGATCCGAGGCGACGATTTCAAGCTCATTGGCGACCTGTTCGGTGACCTGTTTCATGGCATCCTGGGTACGGTTTCCCGTGACATTTTCGGTGACCTCTATTGTGATGTCTTTCGCGGTCTCTTTCGGAATATCTTCCATGTCATCTTCGACAACATTTGCTGTTTCGTCATCTGACTCTTCATCCTCGTCCATCATCTCGTTGGCATACGGTCTATCGAGAGAGGCATAGTCGATGTCTTCAACACCATGGCTGACGAAGAACTCCTTCGGCATGATAGTTGGGTTCACCCCACCCTCCGTAGGCCCACAACGGACGTTGTAACCCCATGCTTTGTACAGCGGACAGACCTCAATCTCATTAGTATCCGGGTTCGGAACAACAGCACAGAGATGATGCTCATCAGCCACGACATCGCGAGCCCATGCTTTGCCCTTGTAATTCGCATCTTTCTCGGCACCATGAGGCTTGTGCTGTGTCAACTGACGAGTGATAGTATGTGGAAGATTCACGGCGGAGTCAGGTGCGATCACAGCCCCAACAGACCAGATCGGGTTCGCCGCCATGATTTCTCGTGTCTTCTCATGGAGCAACCAGCCAATGCATTTGACATTTTCCCGTCCACAAAGAATGTAGTACCCTTTGTAAACTGGGAAAAAGGGAATCCCATGTGCCCAGATGATCGGAGCAGGTCCCGAAGACACTCGTTCAGGCCTGATATTGCCAATGCTATCGAAGTCATACGGATATCGTCGTCCCCGTTCCTGGGAGGCCATGAACTTGGTCATCAAGTACACTAGTTCATCGGACAGTCTGGTGTATGGCGGAGGGAAGATTGGTTGGCCGGTTTCTTCGTCGAATTGAACATCGAGGACCAGTTTGAACTGAGCGGCTTCTTCTGGGCGCATCATGGCGTTGTCGCTATTTTCCTTTGTCCACACAACATCAGGGTTTGTCTTCATGTGAGAAGCGAGGGCGGCGGAGCAGTGATCTCGAAGAAGTTCCTGCTTCTTGATGAACTTTGCTTCATCGGAAGGGCTGCAAGCCATTCTGGCTTCTTTGGATTTAACTGGAGGCATCTTTGTTTGGCTATCATGAAAAACCGCAGAATCGATTTAAGGATCTGTGCTCCTTTAGTCAAGATATCGAATGATTGTATGTATATCTGGCCATCAAATTGAGATTGAGGTAGATGTTACCTCGCAGTTCCCAATTTATCAATGCGGGCTCAGACGGGTAGATGTATACTGACCTTTTCGGAAGTTTGAGTAGTCGAGGAAGTTCGAAGTACGAAGCGGACTGGATCAAGATATATGAGTTAGCGAATATGTAGATGCGACTTGTGGTAAGATACAGTGTGGGAAGCGAATATGAATTTCGAAAGGCGAATATGAGCCTACGTAGAGCGAATATCAACGTATGTGGAGCGAATCTCAAGGGACGTGAAGCGAATATGAGCCTGCGTGGAGCGAATATCAGCATACGTGAAGAGCGAATATCAAAGTAGGTGAAGCGAATATGAACACAACGTAAGAGCGGCGATTGAGGTAAGTATCGAGGCGGTCGACCATTCAGCAAGATACGCGCATTCGCCGACTTGTGAAAAAAGAGGTGCAAGGCAAAGCAGATATGGAGAGGATAGATATGCTATGGAACAACGCGAAAGTGTGAAGAGATGCAGCTGTGATACAGAGCATAGATAGGAGTGAGATCACACCCGGGCAGCAAACAAGTCGCAGGTGTTGATCCGATCCTCGTAGCTTGTAGAATCAGATGGCAAATATGAATCAAATACTTTGAAGCATTGAGTCTGAAGATAGATGTGGTGAAAGTTCGAAAATTGAGAACATTAAAGGTTGCAAGATAAAGATTCGAAAAGTAGGGTTGATGGATTGATGGCAGTAAAAGGGGTCAATGAGATATACTGGTACATACATAATGAGGCGAAAGTGAATGTAGTGAAGTTATATCACACCCCTAAGCTCACTAGATGGGGGTTTGCTAGAGAGATAGGCATTGAGGTATGCAGGCAGATTACCAGGTCATTATTTGAAGCTTTTTGGATACATTGGGTGTTAATTGGCTGTATTGCAATAGAATGTATGAAATGCTAGTGTGGATATCAAGACAAAATAAGACATAAACCAATTCTGCATCAAACTTACGAATTGGTTACTCAAAGAAACCACCATCGCTATCATCTTGATCCTCCTGATTGACTTGTTGTGGTGCCTCATCTTTCTTGGAGGACCGCTCACTGCGTGCAGGCTTCTCCTTCTTGCTGTTATTCTTGTCATCTCTGGAAAGATGCTTGTCCTTTTGGGTAGCAGCCTTGATCTCTTTCTGGTGCTCTTTCTTCTTGCTCTTCTCCTTCTGGGTATCTTTAGCAGTAGCTGTGCCAGACGACACAGTTTGGATCTTCTCTCCTTTGGCGTTGATGTGCAACTTTCCATTACGAAGAAGGTCCAGTGTCTTCTCTTCCATGCACTTCTCAACGACAGGCCACAACGGGGGCTTGCCATTCTTGGATTTGGTTTCCTCCGATTGCAATTCTGACGTCGGATCCGTTGTATCAGCCTTTCCATTGGGGTAGATTGAAATGTATTTCTCCGTGAGGGGATAGTAGATCGCGTAGTTGAGGTTCACTTGGCAGTTGTGGATTTTTGCCGCAAGACGAGCCTTCTGCTTCGAATCCAGACCTTCTTCCTTCTCACGGCGCGTAAGTCGGTTGAGTTCCTTGGTGGCAGTTTTGCGGTCTATTCAACCATAATAAAATACATTAGCGACAACCCAGGATCATTCGGACTTAAGGGCTACATACCAAGGAATCGGACAAAGTGATATTTTTTGATCAGTGATGATCGTTCTCTGCGTGTAGTTTCATCCGCAAGATCTTGTTCATATCCAGCAAGAGCACGTTCCTGCAAGATGCGAGCATCGGCAGACAGGTCCACTTTGTTGAGTAGTCGTTTCACATCGCGAATTCGCTTCTTGAGATCGTTGATCGATGGGTATTCCTTTTCCGGTTTGGGGGCAAATTTGTCCTTGAATTTCCGGGTCACTTTGGGCTTTGATGCATTGCCTTTGCTGCTTTTGCTGTCGAAGTCCACAAATTGGACTTGGTCATCTGCTTTGTCTGCCTTGCGCTGCACCTTTTTGCTGGCCGGGGGAACATCTTCCGACCCATCCCGGGTCTTCCTCTTTGAGGAAGCTGCCCGATCGGGGTTGCTTCGAGTGTCTGTAGACATAATTGTTGATCTAATAGAAAAGGAAAGAAAAAAAAGAGGCCGAAGCTACAGCAAAAACGATAAGAAAAAAAGATATCGGCGGATTTATCGGCCCGTCCCCCAGATTGGCGTCAACCAATGAGCGTCTTCGTTGATCATCATCACCACGGCGGGCCTCTGTCGTCGCATTGATTTGATTTACTCCAATTGTCCACTTGAATTTGTGTATCTGGCAGTCTGAATCTACTCATGCCACTGAGTTAATTACTGAACCAAGCTTAGTACCAGGGCCAGCATGGAGTCCGCCATTCGCTGGTCCCCGACCTCGTCGGCCACTGAACAACGCTTCCTGTCAGTCGACGTCACGGGGAAATCGTTTCGACTGTGTAGGGTGACTGGGTTTGACGGCAAAAATCTACGCCATGAAGTTCTCTCTACCCTGACCAATGTCCCTGGGTTTCGCGCATTCGACTGGTCTACTTCAAATGAGAACCTGATCGCCGTGGGTCAATCGTCTGGGGAGGCCACCATTCTACGCCTCGATGGGGATGCCAAGGAATCTCTTTCATTCCCAGTCCGCAACCAACGGTACTGCAATGCAGTTGCATTTAGTGCACACGGTCTTGTGGCGGCGGGTCTCGATCGCGTTCGGAACGACTTTTGTTTGAACATTTGGGATGTGAACCAACGACTCAGTCCTGCTGGTGGAAGTAAAGGATTTACTGAACCTTTGCGGAAGCTCGCCAGCTCAGAGCCTATCACTAGTATCAAGTTTTTCCGAGACCAGCCTGATACGATCGTGACTGGTGTCAAAGGCCAATTTGTTCGGATCTATGATCTAAGAGGTTTGTCTGTCTAGGCCTGGTGCCTCTAAAAGCATAGCTGATCTTATTATAGAGGGGCCTGGAAATCCATCATTACAATTTCCCACTCGGTGTGTCCATAATCTAGCTATTGACTGGCTTGATGAGAACTATATTGCGTCTTGCATTCCATCAAACGAAAGCACCATCTGCGTGTGGGACCGTCGCGTTGGATCTCGACTGGCATCTCCATCAATGGGGTCTTCTGCCGGCGCCGCAGAGATAGGTCAAGCGACACCTGCTTTGGAACTCAAAAATGTTTTCCATCCTAAGTCTTCCATCTGGAGCTTGCGCTTCTCACGGACAAACCGAGGCAGTCTCGCTGCGCTGTCCAGCAGCGGCCATTTCAAGAATTATGACATTGCTAAGGACTACTTGCCGGAGGAGTATCGCTCTTCGATAGACGAGACCCTTGGTCAGGGATCTTCCAGGAATTACCCAGAATCAGTATACACCAAGCACGTGCGGGATGTATGCGTACCATTTGATAATCCCACTCGTGGCTACAAAGAAAAGGACCGGATTGTTTCATTCGATTCTCTGAATCTTAGCTTGTCTCCTCAACCAAGTGCTATCGCACTCGATGGCAATGGACAGCCCCAGATCATCACCGCGCGACCCCCGTGCGCACCCATTGATCTATCTTCACGCAGTGTGCTAGCTTGTGGCATCTCATCGAGTGACTCAGATGTGCGATCGATTCACCCACTGTCTGAGCATATTTCACCAATCTCAGACCTGATCGGGAACATTAGGTCACGCGTCTGCTCGACTTCGCAAGAGCATGGCGCAAACTCAAATGGTCAGCTGTTCGTGTCAAAGAATAGTGATTGCGAGCCTGTCCCAAGCCACGAGAACCGGGAACGCGCCATGGCTCTCGGGGCTATGGGTGTTCCTCTTACTGCTAAAGAAGCGCTCACTCTATGCACAATCAATCAATCCCGGTGCAAAGAGGGTTATTTGTTTGATGAGGCTCGAAACCGAAAGGTGGCATCTGATGATCAAGCTCTACAAGATTTTTGGGATTGGGTTGAACGTGAGTTTTCATTTTTCCTTGGAGTCGCGAATACATATTTAATACATTTTCTAGGTGCTCGAACTGAGTCTTCTGGGACGTCAATGGTTGTCAAGGGCTTAGACCTGAATTATCTAGGTGTGAACAATGTTTGGAATAATGACCTGGGTTCGTTTCTTCACTTAATTTCTAAATCTTCTTCAAAACTGACTCAGAACAGGTAATGGTTTCGAACAACGTTGTATCAGCGCTAAGAAAGCCGATGTTAAATCAGTTGCGGATGCAGTAGCAACTTTGGCAATTCAGTTGGACCTCCCCGAGACTAAAGGTTGCGACACGGCTTACCCTGATCACCGCCGGCTCTGTCTCCGTCTCTGTGGTGCGACGCAATCTTACCATGAGCTGGAGGAATCAGTGAAAGCTTTATCTGGTGAAGACCAGCATACCAAGGCTGCTGCACTGGCTGTCTTCCAAGATGAGCCTAAGCTGGCTTACCTTGGACTGCGAAGTAACAACCCTACTCAAGCTCATAAATTGCTTGCCATGGCGATCGCCGGTGCCTCCAAGGGGGACAATGACACAGACTGGGAGGAAACCTGTGCGGAAATCGCGAAGGAGCTCACCGATCCATATGCCCGGGCGATCCTAGCCCTTGTGAGCAAAGGTGACTGGAACTCAGTTATCAAAGAAACCACGCTACCTCTCAAGTATCGTGTAGAGGTTGCGCTACGCTGGCTTCCAGATGACGAACTGACTGAGTATCTGAAAGATGCTACAAGCCAAGCGATTCGCCAAGGCAATATTGAAGGAGTTGTACTCACTGGCTTGGGTCATTTGGCCATGGGTCTGTTCCAATCGTATATTGGGAAATTCAACGATGTCCAAACTCCCGTGCTAGCAATGAGCCATACCGTGCCGCGGTTTATTAACAACCAAAAACACATTGTCCAGTTCGAGGCCTGGCGCGAGACCTACCGGCGACAAATGAACTCATGGAAACTCCAACTTGAGCGAGCCCGCTTCGACGTCAGCTCTCGTCGTTTCGCCGTGACTGCGGATGGTCGCAAACTCGTACCACCACCGCCGCAGCAGGTCAGCCTCACCTGTAACTACTGCACAAATCCGCTCACTCAGCACGATGCTTCATCTCAGCTCTCGCCATCTACTAAGAGTGCAGAGACTGTTCATCCCACCACCGGGAACCCACTGGCAGCCCCGATCATGTCTGGGACTTTGTGTCCGCGTTGTGGTCGACATATGCCACGCTGCGGCGTCTGCACCTTGTGGTTGGGTTCACCGGATCCGATGTCACGCGCTGGTATTGCTGCTGAAGCCGAGGCGGGCTCTCGCAAGCCCACTGAGACTGAGGTGATGCGACGGTTCGTGGTGTTTTGTATCCATTGCAACCATGGATTCCATGCAAATCATGCCAGTGATTGGTTTAAACGGCACAAGATCTGTCCTGTAGCAGAGTGTAATTGCATTTGTGATCGGTAATGATCTTTGCATTGTCCCTTCTGCGCCATGGACCTGTGTTTCTGCGATATTCTATACCCAATTGAGTCGATTTTATGTTAGCATAATGATTTAAGAGAATTTGATTTTGAGCTTTGCGTAGTTCCTATATTTGCTTTTTCTTAAAATGATGCAGTTAATAGCTGTGAGTCACGTACTTTGTTCCCATCTTCAGGGCTATAGAGCCGCAACTCTTAAGCTTATAATTGCCCCACCAAAATATTATTTCCACAACTCCCCGCACATTTTGGCTCTCAATACATTAATATGTCTCAACCAAACACCAAGGAGAAGCGCGGACGTGGACATGGTCAAGGCCAAAGTCGCGATGTGCAAGTCTCTAAAGCATTAAGCCTACTTCTACGACATGCCGCGGAGAAGGAAGGGCTGAAGATGAACGCGCAGGGTTATGCGAGCGTGCCAGATGTGGTATGTAGCTTTATTAACCTCAATAGCCTGCGATATAACTAATTATACCTAGTTAAATTGGAGGAAACTCAAGTCACTAAAAGTCACCTTCCCCGAGATTCTACACGCCGTCGAGTCATCCGATAAAAAGCGCTTCGCCCTCCTTCACATTCCATCCGCACAACCCACCAAATCCACAACCCAAGCAACAACAATACCAGTGACAGCCCCCGATGCAGAGCGCGATGCCAACACTATCGTGGGTGAATCCCAACCCGAGACAACAGTCTTGGAATCCGCACCCGCCACAAGTGAAGCCCAACAAACAGCCACCGACCAAGCATTATCCGTGAAAGACACCGACCCGTCGAACTTTTTAATTCGCGCAACCCAAGGCCACAGCATCAAAACCGTAGATGCTGCCTCCTTCCTCGAGCCGCTTTCCCTGTCCGACGAATCGAAACTACCCGATACTGTCGTCCACGGCACGTTCCACGCGACCTGGCCTGCGATTCTACAATCCGGTGGTCTACGCTGTATGGGACGGAATCACATTCACTTCGCTACTGGTCCATCATTAGAATCGGTGCTTGCTACTCACACCGATGATGCTCCGCAGGGTAAACCCAAGCCCGACTCAGGCGTCATCTCGGGCATGCGGCGCGATGCGCAGGTTTTGATCTATATTGATATACGCAAAGCGCTGGCAGCAGGGGTGCCGTTCTGGCGCAGCGAGAATGGGGTCATTCTTAGTGAGGGTATACCTGTTTCGAAGAGTGGGCAGGCTGAGAAGGAAGAACAGAAGTTCGTCGGGTTGGACTTTTTCGATGTGGTAGTAGAGCGCAAGGTTGGACTGGGTAAGATCTGGGAGCATGGTGAGGTTTTGCAGGAACTGCCGGAGAATCTCACAAAGAAGGGAAATCCTAAAGCCCGGCGATGAGTGGTGAGAGATGTAGCACTCCAATTGTAGGGATTATCATATCCAACCGGCTTTCTGTTCAGTTCGGCACAATACCCACGGAGAATAGAATGGTTCTCCTTCCTACTTCACACTCAGTATGGATTCTGCCCGGAAATGATATGGCCCTACCAAGCTAAAGGGCCCTAGAGTATCATGCTATCTTACTATAAAGACTTCGGAAGCTGTTTAGAGCTTGCCTTTGACGTATGAAACGCTCTACAACTTATACATTGCTAGAAGTTCATATCTGTAGGACATTCACATGGAGATTCACAGAATCTTAGGAATTTTCACATCAAAATGCAAATGCGCAATGTTTGACTGCGAGCTGCCAAGCTGTCCGACCCGATTGCGGGGAAATCGGAAGCGCAACGCCTTCCGATCCCCAACTCCTTGTACGCATCCGATGCTAATTACAATCATGCAATTGGCGTGAATTTGCGGGGTCATCCTTGAATAAGCGTTATGTACTTTTATTTGGGATCACAGGCTGTAGGTCCGGTCGGGTCACCTGGTATATAACAGTCTCGGCGTTTGCAATAATCGTATACTCTTCTCTTGTTAAAACGTCCTCTCCACTCTATATTTCTGGATAGCCCTTGTACATATCGCACCGGAATATACTAACATATGCGGAACAATGGCGACACACCGCTTCAATCCTACCTTCACAGACAATGTCATCAACGCGATGGGTCCTAAGACCACCCCGCGCATGCGGAAGCTTATGGCCGGTCTAATCAGACACATGCACGACTATGCGCGCGAGGAGGAACTCACCGTTGACGAGTGGATGGCCGGCGTGCAGATGCTCAACTGGGCGGGACAGATGAGCGACAACAAGCGGAACGAGGGACAGCTGGTGTGCGATGTACTGGGACTGGAATCGTGAGGCGAATTCTTGCTCGCAGTGGAATACAGCAGCTAACGCATGCTTGCACAACAGCCTCGTCGATGAAATCACCTTCACTCTTGCTGGAGAGGCGCAAGATGCGCCCACAGCCACAGCCATCCTGGGTCCATTCTTCCGCGCTGATACCCCGTACCGCGAGAATGGCGAGGATATCGTGAAGACAAAACCGGCTGATGCTGAGATGACGTTCATGCATGGTCGCGTCATGGATTTCCAGACCAAGCAGCCTCTTGTCGGTGCGACGGTCGAGGTGTGGCAGGCATCTACGAACGGGTTGTACGAGCAGCAGGACCCTGATCAGGTTGAGTTCAATCTGCGTGGAAAGTTCAAGACGGATGAGGAGGGCAGGTACTCGTTTTACTGTCTGCGGCCGACGCCGTATCCTGTTCCGAACGATGGCCCTGCTGGTAAACTTCTTGAGTTGATGGATCGGCATCCTTTCCGCCCTGCTCACATTCACATTATTGTAAGTCTTGGTCTTGGATTTTCGATTGGCTGTTGAGACAGAAGCTGATATATGGTCCAGGCTACCTATGATAACTACCGTCCTTTGACAACGCAGATCTTCGACCGCAAGGATAAGTACCTTGATAATGACTCGGTATTTGCTGTCAAGGACTCGCTTGTTGTGGACTTTGTGCCTCGCGAGAATGATCCTCAGGCGGCATTTGAGCTCAATTATGATGTCAAGTTGGTGAAGTTCGAGGCTAGTACCAATGGCGCATGAACGAGCGGCGGTTTTTTTCGGTTTAATATTTGATGTACTTAATAATAGCGGTATTGCACATGTTAAGAATGACAAACAGATTGACTAGCATATTCATCATTCCATTCTAAATAGAGGCTCTTTCAAGCTTTCACTACATCCGCGAACTTAGCAATTAGCTCACCCACCTCATCAGCAGCCTCAATACAGTGCCAATGTCCAACCCCCTTCAATACTTCGAGAGACTTCTGCTTACTCGATACATGATCAAAAATATGCTGACATCCCTCCATAGAGGCCGACTTGTCCTCCTCGCCCGCAATAAGCAGGAAAGGCGCCTTGACAGCAGCATACTCCGCCGGCTTCGCAGTCGCAATAGCGCGACACAATGCGGCGTATCCCTTAGGATCCTGGCCCAGGATCAACTCCCGGATAAACGCCTTTTGAAGCGGGGTACTGCGTGAGCCGACAGCTCCAGAGGGGATGGTGTTTGCCATTGGCTCCATTCCGGCTGTGAATAAGTTAGCACATCTGCAAATAAATTCGAAGAGACAAGATAGACTAGAAAGGAAAAACTTACACTCAAGAACAGTCTCCGATCTCTTGTTCATGACCGTCACCAAGGTCTCCGATGGGTGCGTTGGTCCAATAGCCACAACGCCCTCTATGCGATCGGAATACCGCACACCTAGCTCTATCACCGCGAGCCCGCCCATTGAATGGCCAACTGCGACAGCCTTGTGGACTTGCAGCGTATCCAACACGCCGATGACATCGTCTGCGATCCCCGGGATCGTGACTGTGTCATTGGTGTATGGGGAGCGGGCAGAACCGGATGTGTCAATTGTTATGCAGCGGTGGCGTTTTGTGAGGTGCGGGATTACTGGGAAGTAGTAATTTTGCGAGGAGCCCAGGCCATGGATGAAGATGAAGGTCAAGCCGGTTGGGGTCGGAGGGCCGGCGGGGTGGGAGTCGGCATAGTAGAGACGGTGGCCGTTTGCTTGGACGAACGGCATTGTATATTAGCCTACTAGTATGTAGAAATGGGAATGGGTTTAATTCAAGGTAAAGTATGAAAGAATGAAGTAAAGGAGGAATAGAGAAGCGGGCAGCCCTGGAGATCTATACAAATGATAAGTGTAACGTCATTCCTCGTAGGGCTCTACAATAATATTAATGTACACAATATTCTGAATCCAGACCATTTCTAGTCATTCGGAACAATCCCTCAGCTTCTACTCCAAAAAGATACTTGTGTCTCCCGAACCGAAAGGCCTCTCTGCATCCGAAATGGATATCCGACCGTCGGACCCGATTCAACGCCAAGACTTCCTGGAACAATGTACAATGCGATACCTGCGAGAAATGCTGAGGCGATTTACCAAATTCAGAATCATTAAGGGTTTTTATTAATTTGTTCAAAAGGATCGCCGTTTCCGTGTGCAAATGCTTCTTCAATCCAATCCGCAGTCTCGTCACGAAAGGAATCTCCTAAAGAAGACACCAATGTGGGTCTACTGCATGGTCGATCAGACAATTCAGGCTGTAAAAGGGAGGTATCCTTGGGTGGAGAATGGTCTCTCGTTCCACTACTGGTTTTTGTGATCATAGCCGCTTCAGCTTCGAGGAAATCGGCAGGGTCGAACTGGAAAGAATCTCCGAAAGATGATTCTAGCGTAAGCACAGCCGGGGGAGGTCGTAGGGTGGATGATTCCTTGGGTATAGAGGTGTTCTTCGTTTCTTCGTCAGTCGTTCGCGTGGTAGCCATCTCAGCCTTTTTTATAATGTCTTCGTCGTTGAAAACTGAGCAGTCCGAGAATTCATCCTCATCATTGAATGAAGGTCGGGTTGCGGTACTGATATCCTGGCCTTCAAGCTCTTTTGGGGCCGCAGCGTCTTGCCCAGATATTTCTTTTTCCAATACCTCATCCAAGTCATCAAAAGCATCCGATGCAGCCTCCGTATCTCCGCTCACGCTTTCCAAATCGTTATCATGTGATTCAACCTCCGTAATGGCAGGCGCAGGCTCGGGTATAGCAGGTGACTCTCGCTTCCCAGCCCCTAAAAACATCGACAGCAGCGGCTGACTCGACGGGACGCGGGCTGCATGGGGATCCGGGATGCCGCGACGCTTCCGCTCCTCACGAGCTTGCGCCTCCTGCTCAGCTTTCCGTTTCTTGTTGGCAATGCGCTTTTTTTCCTTCTCGCGTAGCTTCTTTGCTCTTTTTTCTCGTTCCTCTTCGCGATCTAGCCGCGCGATCTGGGATGCGGTGAACTGGAATCGTTGGTTGCTGCGCTGGTACCGGCGTTTAACGGTCTTGGATTTCTCCAAGATAATGCGACGCGGCTCATCCGGCATAGTGGGGGCGGCGGTGGCAGCAACTGCCTGCTGCTTGTACGATCATGGGGATGGAGAGCTGTGGTGAGTTATACCAGAAAAGGGTTGGAAATGTTGATATTTTTGGTTGGCGGTGATACGTTGTGCCGACCGCGATCAACAAATTACCAAATTGGGCTACGCTCTTTCAAAGGTATATTCTAAGGTTATTTGATCTTTATTCAGTGTATGTTTGAATGCTTGGAATTTGATTTCCTAATTCAATTCATGCACTAGGATTTACTAATATAGTGACGTCATTTAGATCTTGCAGTCACGGACGGGATCCCAGCACACGGGCTCGTATGTGTTGAGCTTCAAGCTGGCCATGTCCTCATCGGATAGTGTGAAGTCGAAGACCTGTGAGTTCTCTAGAATGCGAGAATCGGTCACAGACTTAGGCAGGGGCACATATCCCTAACAAAAACGAGGTTAGTTATCCGCTGTCGGGCGCATGGAGAGTCATTTTACACGTACCTTCTGCAAACTCCAGCGGATCAAAATCTGAGCCTCGGTTTTACCGTGCTTCTTAGCTAGGTTCTGTAGAACCGGCTCCTTCATGCGAGTCGCCTGCACGAGAGGAGAGTATGCTTCGACAACGATGTTGCGCTTCTGCAGCCATTCCGCAATATCGTCGCGTGGGCACCACGGGTGAATTTCGTATTGGCCGACAGTGATTTGCCCGCCCGCTCCACTCTTGATGTACTCCTCCAGCTCCTCGAGGTGCTGGATAGAGTAGTTGGACACACCCAACGAGCGGACGTGGCCTGCCTTTTGGGCCTCCACAAGCGCACGCCATGTGCCCAGACGGTCCTCCTTGCCGCCATAGGGTGCGTGAATCAACATACTGATAGCCACAGTGTTAGTTCGCTAATATGCATTATTTTCCGGGGAACAAGGGGGTCTGTACAGGTCAATGTAACCAAGGTTCGCCGCAGCGATGCTTTCCTCGATAGCCTTCTTTGCCTTCTCGTATCCCATGCATTTCGAGGGCACCTTGCTAGTATAGAAGATCTTAGAGCGATCAAGCCCAGATCCGCGGATGGCAGCGGCACTTTCAAGTTCATTTCCGTACACTTTGGCGCTATCGACCTGCCAACGGGATGGTCAAATCTAGGAAACACTTGTCTCAATTGTCTAACTGCTTACATGGCGGTATCCCAGCTCAATGGCCTTGCGGGTCACTTTCTCGGTGACATCAGAGGGACTAGTCAAGAATATGTTAACATAATCTGTCGGGGTTTTGTACAATGGTGGACATACGTTTGGTAGACCTAATTCCCAAGATAACTGTTAGTCATACATATCACAACTCCAAGGGTCAATGTACTCACGCCGAACCCAACGACGGGGATCTCGTAGCCTGAAACCAACTTATAGGTAGACTGCAGCGAAGAGGGGGCCATGATAAATGTTTTGTGAAAGGTTGAAGAAGGTGGGGTGTCGTACCTTCAAATACAACATAGATAAAGATTCGGGGGCATCCACCCGTGAACGGAAATTGATCCAGTCAGCCAATACCGGTATCTGGTAGTCCCCACCGGATAGTAGATTGCGACATAAGTATCTTTTATGTGGTAACTACGGAGTATACATACGTGTACATTCAGGTAGCCACAGCATATGAGGTTTTTTTAATCCATAAACTGGTTGGGAAGAATATAGGAAGGCAAGTATGTATACATAGAGTGTCAATAAATTCTTACTTACATACCATAAGAATTATTATGCTTGATGCAAGTTAAATTTTTACAAATATTCTTTATACGAGGTGTTTATACCTGTAGAACATATACTAATTAATCTACCAAGATTAATTAGAACTAACCTTAGATCTCTATTTCCATATTTTTGCTCAAGCTGGATATATAGTTTTGAGGGTTGAGAAAAATCAATGCTCGCATACAGCATATACATTATGCAGGTACCCTTTTTTTCATGTAGATGTATGTAGCTACCATCAAAAGATACTCAATCTCACAATTTGCTTTCCGGTAGGGGCCACCAACACCGGGTATGTAGGTGTTTGGGGGGCTTGCCAGGATGTTTAGCGAGAATAATGATTAGAAACCACCCGCCTAAAGGGTCAATTGATGTTTATTGATTAAATGGATGGTCGAGTAGAGAATATTGACTGAATGGGGGTCTTTTAGACTTTCCGGATTTGTCACGACGGTTATAGGGGACTAGATTCAGCATATAAATGGCTGATCAATGACGTGGGGCATGAGTACCTTGACCGACTTGAGTGACTCCCTTGATTGGTGTATGCAGATCGGATTTCACTTTCCAATAATAAAATCATCGGACCTGAAAGCTCTGGAGGTTTCTCTGCAGCTTTTGACGTCAACGTTGCCCCAATCTGATCTGATTAGGGCTCGGTCTTATCGATAACCCATGGCATAGGTATGCCCTGCTCAAGTGGAGCGCAGGGTGATGTTCATCGATGTCATGTGTTTGGCAGTAGAATGTTTAGCAATTTCCTATTCTCTGATAACCCACCGAATACTAAAATTAATCTACTAGAATAAAAACAACAGTAGACCTCGCAAGTGATATTCTTGGACGGCAGGCGGTAACAAACGGCAGATCATATGGTGGGGTTGAGTTTGGCAAGTTCAGCACCGTCAATATATATGCCCTCATATTAGGTTGATTTGCTGGAATATCCCTTCTTATAGGAGCATTACAAAGCTCTTGAGGTTTTAATTTGCTTTCTATGCCCTTTTCTTCCCTCCGATTTGCGCATTGTTCAATCAGCATATGACGACATCGCAATAACAACATCTAACCCGCCTTCGTCGCATTTTACCTTCCCAAATCCCGGGCCTAGAACCGTATCACCGCGGGAATGCGTTGTATTAAGAACAAAATTGAGCATGATGGCTCCGGGGCGGTGACATTATGCCCAGACGAGCCAGAAGACATGGTATTGGAGCCCTCAATTTCAGTCTCAGCACCCTGCAGTCGTCTGATATACAATCCGATCTAGTGGCACGCATACAACCTGATCCGACCAGGAGATCTACTCCGAGCCAGCGCAATTCGTCGAGTTACCACAGTCCAGGATACTGGGTCCACGAGCTCGGCGCGCGTTCATCTGAACCTCCTAATTCGCGTGAAGAATCTCGACTTTGATCCGCAGAGCTCACAGCTCCATGTATCAGGACAAATCACGAACGAAACACCGCACACAAAAATCGGACAATTCCATACCCTCGACCTAGAGTTGAATCGCAATTTCACATTAGAGAAAGAGGTTGGGGCAGATGGAGAAGGTGTCGGGTGGGACAGTATTGCAATTGAGTCACTCAAGGATGCTGTGGACGAAAGCGGTAAACGTCGTGCAGAGGCTATCGCTGTAGTGATGCAGGAAGGTCTGGCTCATATCTGCTTTATTGGCCAATTCCAGACAATAATGAAGCAAAAGATCGAGATGTCTGTGCCACGGAAACGGCAGGGTGGAGGGGATCATGATAAAGTGAGTTTATATTGTGTCTATTAACGAGGTTCAAAACTTACGCCACATACTAGGGAATGAACAAGTTTTTCAAAGTTACACTCGAGACGCTCCTTCGACAAATGGAGTTCAATACCAGTCTTACTTCAGGAGCCAACAACGAAGCCGTACGGCCCGTGCTTCTTGCCTCACCCGGGTTTGTTGCCTCTGGCTTCCAGAAATACATCCAATCAGAGGCATCAACAACGACGCCTGGACTCAAGCGACTTCTTCCCAGTCTCGTGGTTGTACACTCCGCATCGGGGTATACTAATTCACTATCAGAGGTTCTGCAGTCGCCCGCAGTTAAGACCATCCTGGCTGATACTAAGTATGCCCGTGAGACCAAATTGATGGACCATTTCCAAGAACAACTGCGCAAGGAGACCAACAAAGCCACGTACGGTCCTCGTGAGGTTGAGCACGCGGTTGAACAAGGTGCTGTCGGCCGAGGTGGCGGCGTACTTATTGTTTCGAATCGCTTGTTTCGGTCCCAGGATATCGCTGAGCGGAAACGTTGGGTGGGGCTTGTGGACCGGGTCCGCGATGTTGAGGGTGGTGAAGTGCGAATTCTCAGCTCAGATCATGAAAGTGGAAAGCGTCTCGAAGGGCTGGGTGGCATCGCTGCGCTTTTGACATTCCCGGTTATTGAGCCAGACTTTGACTCTGATGCAGAGTAGACTTGCGATTAAACAGGCCATCGAAAATATAAGACGTTATACCACATATGGCATAATGAGAACATGCAATATTCCAATGTTATACTTGGAAAAGTCATTTTGCACATTACTAGGCGTTTTTACCTCCCGTATTTTGTATTTTACGGTTAATTCTTCTTTCTGGCTAGAAGGTCTGATTTGAATGTCCCTTGATATAAAAGGCCAGGGTGGGATATCCTTCTAGGGGACGCCTTCGAGCCTTGGAAACATGTAATAACCTAAGTGGGAAATATGGAAAGAACGACTGCTTCTAGTGGCTGGAATAAAGAATGTACAATAAACCAGTCACAATTGGCTCTTAACAATACATACCTCTCCAAAAAGCAATCGAGGGAGATTTTTCCTTCTTTATAGTCATATGTGGTTATCCATGGATGTTCTGTGTGCTTGCTGACGAAATAACAAGAATTTAAAACTCATACTAGAATATCGCTTCAAAGATGACGCAGAATTATTACATGTTATGCCATGCCCATCATCCAACCCATGTTCCGGTTCCGTGAATGGTGAATACATCAAAAGAACTGATTCAGAGTCTCCGAGATATCCATAGGTTTTCTATCTCTCATAACTGCTCGCTTTGAGGAACGATCCCCTTTTTCGGATGCTTCAGTGCGTCTCTTTTCCCTTCCACGTTTTTGCTTCGCCGTATCTCGAGTAAATAATACAATCGACTTGATACTATAGCGAGAGCGGATAACAACCTTTGTTCTGCTGTGGTCGACGGTTGGTAGTTTGAACTCCAAAATAGGGGTATGCGTTGGCAGGGACGACGGTCTTCCCGAGCGCTTTTTTCCGGGTGCCTGGAGGCTAGACTCGTACACATGACGCAAGGCCAACAAATTATCATCGATTGTCTTTGGCATTCCGTGGGTGTCCCAAAACCAATCAAGTCTGCAGGCTGACCATCCATTCATGGGAATGATGTCGTCCGCCGGCCTATTGTATTTTCGAATCACCTCTGTGATCTTCTCACATTCGTAAGCCACAACGAGCTGGAGCTCTGGCAGTTCACGTAGAGCTTCCAGTGTTGCAACGGTTATTTCGTGCTGGTTATAAAATCTGAGAATGCGGAGGTGCTGTAACTCTTTGGATTCAATCCAACCACGCACGAATCCGTCTTGCAAAGGGAGACTATCATTGCTAAGACCCACGGGATCCAGCGGGGCAATTCTTGGCTCATATGGCTCATAGTAAATATCCAGGGCAACCAGATTCTTGATGTTTGGTATAGTAGTCAGGTCTGTGGCAGTACAATATGCGGTTGAAATCGTCAAGATTGCACGCCAGTGAAAGTCGTCGCTATTGAGAAGACCCATGTAGTCTCTCAGTGGCTTTTTGGGATAGCTAGCATTGAGGCAGTAGTATGGACTAACCTCATGGAATTGTCCAGGATACACGCTAGCCATTATTTTCCACATGTGCATTGTCTGCTTGTTGCTGTGTGGACAGTTAGACTTGGATAAACAGACTTGAGAAGTTCCCAAGCGGTTTTTACAAAAAAACCTCTAATGATGTCATACCACTTTTCGAGGGAATCCCAAAGGTATTTTGCCAAATACCAGTGGACGTATTCAAACAACTCAGGCTTCAGCGCGGACTGGTCCTGCAGCAGTGCTTTCATTGCTGCATGCTTGAGTGATCCAGATCCTCGATCATTGGTTGTTTCCCATCCATGTGGTAGAAAAGGAATCTCATGATACCATGTGGGACCGAGACGTAGGAATTGAGGTCGCTGATTGTCTTCAAGGATGATGGACATTGTGGAACGATATCATGGCCAGAGCCAGCAGTGGTTCAGTTAAAGAATGCAATCTATGTGGCTTTCAAACAATGCCGACGTTTTAAACTGTAGGGGAGACTGGTGTCTTCTCGAGATTAAATTATTTTTGAGATAGAACGCGTGTTTGGAGTCGAAAACTGATTTGATCCATTCACGTGACCGTGTTTTATACAGATGGGAGATCCACGGGTTTTTAGCAGGCCGCGTGGGATTTGGTTTACCCATCGAATTCTCACAACCTTCAAAGAAAATTGCCTTTATTCAGCTCCATTTCTGCATTACACTCTGACTATGACTTGCCCTACTTTCTAGCTAAAGCATCCTGCGTATCTCAGTTACGTTCGTGAAGTTGCATTTAGGGAACTTTCAATGCCGGAATACGAAAGGGTAAGTGGTCACATTCAAGAGAGCCCTAGTGAATGGAAGTAGTATACAAGGAGCTGATAAAGACCATTTAATATATAGGATGAGAATAATCGCTTGATTCTGCAAATTGGCGAGCAATACTGTCGTTACCCAGGTGCACTGTCAGCGATGCAACTATACCCCCCAAAACCTGTGCTAAATGAGCATCGAGCTATCATAAATCTATGAAGGAGTGTTTGGATTACTGTTCTTAGCATCCTTACCGGACTGGAAACTTGCGAAAGCATGTAAGCCGCCACAGTGAAGATGTGCAAGTTGCAGACGGTGTCATCGGTCGAATCAGTTACATTGAACAGGAGAAAGTTTGAGGTAAGCTGAATGGTATAACTTTCCAAAACGTTCCTAATGAAATGTTTAGCATGGTACAATTCGCTCTTTGCTTCCTCCGATTCAGCCCCGTCCTTAACCTCCCCCACGGTCGCAACTTCAAATCGCAGTTCAAATCGCAGTTCAAACCGCAACATGAAACGCAACATGAAACGCAAAATTAATCGCAATGCCAATTAAGATGCCAATCGAAAGGGCAATACCTAAAGTGTACGGAGTATACAACATATGGTGGGGCTCTGGGGCGGGAGGTTTATGGCTGCGGGCAAGTGGAGATATTTCATTATTAATTCATTATTCTATTCGTCCGTTATCGACGATCTTCCACGTTCCATCTACCTTAAATTGAACCTTGTCAATTGAGTTCCTTTTTTGGGCATTCAAGGTAGGTTAGCTATAATTAGGGAAATATCAAAGAATTATAGATATAATACCCAGCATGTTAATAATATGTTACCAATATGTTAACGATCGAACAACAATGCATTAACAACGCATTACAAACTATTTTCAATAATTGTCTACACATGTAGCATTGCATTTCTATTTTGCTCAATTCTCTAGTTTTCTTCCTCTGTTTATTTCAAATGTTAAATTTAGAAAGAGACGAGGGACCTCACCAGAGCAACTTTGCCTCGTGGCCAGTTTGCAGTCACCATATACATCGCTGTCCGACATGATTTTGGAAGAACAGCAAAAGCAATTCAATTGGTCTCGTGGGAACACCGACAATAGTTGTAATCCCATCTACGATCTAGCAGACAAGATCGAAGTTAAGACTCGTGACAAGGAGGTCATTCTCTAGCAAGTGGTTTGGATCGATAGCATGGAGGAAGTCAATGAACCAAAGGGAGGTGGATTGTTCGTACCATGAGGTTCGGCTTTTAGAACCTTGGGAACATATCAAGATCGACAAACAAGAACTAGCTAGGATAGCGACATTCATCACTATACTTATAATTTGGGCTATCTCCTGACCTATCTCTAAGGCTTCATGTACACAAACCTTAGCCATACGCATGCCCCCGCGCATACCGACTCCATGAACGTATTTTATACCCCTTCCAGTAGAGCAAATAGGGCACAGGCACAAAGAACAACGAAAGGCAACCCATTAGAGTCAACGTCCATGCAACACCAAGCCTGTGATACATGAGTTCAGCAACAATAGCCATAGCACCGGCAGTAACAAGCCGCGTCACTTGAAGACATGAAAGCGCGCTTGCAGCCTGTGCCTCGAATGCGTCGGCAACGTACTGGTACCCCGAAACGAAAACACACAACGTGCCAAAGCCAAAGAATACCGAAGCGACGAGCGGGCTCCAGTACGAAATTTCGAGCTTGGTCGTCCAGGCCATCCAGAATAGCGAGATAGGAACACAAGGCGCACCAAACATAGCCATGTACAGACTGATCTCCGGGTCTGGGCGTTGTTCGCCTCTCGCCCGACTGCGGTAAATCTCCCTACGGAGGAGCCACATTGTGATCGGGAGTGTCAGTGCTGAAAGAAGGACTCCGACCTCAATGCCCAGGAATGCGAGGGCGGTTGAGGTTGCGCTAAAGTGGCTTGCCTGCTGATAGATAAGGACGTAGCCCGCGATGAAGGTGTACAGGACCAAGAAAAGAAGGGAGAGTGAGAGCGAGTGGATCATGATGATTGGTTCTGTCACGAAAAGTACAAATGGTCGGTAGAGCGAGGTACGCATGCGTTGGGCGAACGTAGCTTTTCTAAACTCCAGCGGGGACCGGTACCGGTCGTCGCCCGTCATGCGGCGGAGCTCTTTCGCTTTCCAGTACAGCAGGATCGGGCTGTATGTCTCCGGCAGGAACAGCACAACTGGGATCAGGACAAGTCCTGCGAAGATGATGGTCATCCAGTCCACCCAACGCCAGCTTACCGATTTAGCATGGACAACAAATGATCCTGGTACTGGGCCCACCAACGGACCAGTGAATGTGATTATCGCAAAGATCGGGAAGGCGTAGACTCGTTCAATACGTGACCAGATATCCACGATAGATGCTGCTGCTAGAATTGCCGGGGCAGACCCGAAAAGTCCAGCTAAACCGCGGCAAACAATTCGCTGTGGTGCTGATTGGGAAAGCCCTGCTCCCATGTCAAACAACATGAACGCGACCATGGAGGGTATGTATATAGGGGTTCGTCCAACAACCTCTGATATAGGTCCAGTTATTAATGCGCCTACTCCAGTACCGATCAGAAACATAGCTGGAGAATCTCGGTCAGTCTGGTTGAAGTTATTAAAAGGTTTAACCACGTACCAGTCGGCAAAGTCTGAATCTCGAAGGTAGTATGAAACAATTTCTTGGTTGTTGGGAGAGCAGTGGAATCGATCGTGGATGACCAGAAGATTACACATGCAGTCAACGAAGTGATAATAGTTGTGAACACTCGACGTTTGAGTGACCAGTTGTGAGGATCCATCGGGTCAGTTTCACCTTCAAACGTGACGACAATGAGTTTGTTATTTTTCGCAGACTCGATATCAGACTCGCTATCCGTCGAATAACCTGGCCGGGGTCTTTCAACGCCAGTCACCATGAGATCAGGCGTGTTTCCCAGTGTCTCTTCTGTGTTGATAGTATGCGGGTCGCTTGACATTTCCGGTTCATACTCCGCACCCTCGACATCTCCTTCCCGCTCTATGTGCGATCGAACGGAATGGCGAGGTTGAAGAGATGGCCCAGTGATAAAAGTGCGGTGGCCGTGTTCCCTCCTTCGTTCGGCACCCGGGTCATCACCCGGCTCGCGAGGTTCCGTTTGAATCTCTCCTTCGCGGTAATAGTAGCGACCCTCATGGGTCCAGACATTCTCAGGCTTCTCATGTTTTGTAACAAATTGTTGCTCGATCTTTTTGCAAATCTTGCGATGCTGGCGATATGACTCCATTGTGTTTGGTTCGGGGTCTTGCGTTTCGGGATCGAATCTGCTCTTGTTACATTGAGAATTCAGATCAGTTGAGGACATTCAATCTCCACGGAGGCAAAAATGACATATGACGGGCCTATCTCCCTGAGGATATGAAGTCCGTACAGCGCCATATCCATATCACTCGGCTAGCTCTCCCGCCAATGACGGATCCCGTCATATCGGGTTCAACATGTTTAACTGATCAAGAGCTTGTGGCATGCTGATCTTGATAACCCGTGCTATATTATCCCATAGTTGAAACAGAAAGGAGGGAGAGGGACATAGTGTTGCAGATGCCCAAGCAAATGCCCAGGGCAGTTGTCTACGATGATGTCAGAAGGACCGATGTTTCCAAACCTTTCGTCACTGAGCTAGGTAATATGCAGCTCATTTTCAATGGATAAATAGGGGTAGATCACAGATTCATAAGGATTAATCACAAAAAGTGTGCACCACCCACAGGTCGAATATGGACTGGAACACCGAGGGTGGAATTACATACAGGGCAATTCATCAAACACAAAAACATGCTTTATTGAAAGCCAGACAAGCATCGTTCCTTGTCTTCATTTCCAGGTAATTACATCACATAAAGGATGTCGGTATCTGTAGGGATTGTCAGAATATGACTACGACCAAGTAACCCGGAAATCTTACCTAGAGGGTGGCTGCAGCTCAGCTGTGGCTTCTGGGAATATTTGGACTCAAGCTCATCACGAATGCTGTTCAAAAGCTGGACATAACTTTGCTGGGGGTTCTTCCGAAGCGCGGCAATGAAGGCCCAGGACATGGCACCAGTGGCCTGGCCGGCAATCTGGGCATCCTGACTGGTCTGGTCATCCTTGCTGCCAGACCACATGATGACATCCGCGGGACTGGTCTTAGTCTGCTTGTTGCGCTCATACACTTCGTCGCCCTTGGTGGCCTTCTTTATGAAACCCATGGCGGTTGACATCATGCTGCCCATATCACCACGCGCGTATGCCGACACCACGCCAAGCAGGCCCTGTCCAGCCTCCTTGGCCAGGTTGGGCTCCTTGAGTATACCAGAGGTGGAGTACACGTAGGGGAGATCCAGAGCGGAGCCAGAGTGGCAGGAGTCAAAGATCGCTGTAAGGCGGACTCCCGGCTGTAGCGTCTGCACCATGATACGGTGCATCTCGTCATCAACTATGTGGCCTGCAACGCGGAAGTCCACCGGGTAGATAACTTCATCATACCCATCCTCTTCATCGCCGTCCAAGTCGGGGGTCTGACCGCCGTGTCCTGGATTCTTATTAGTTCACCGCCGTAGAAGCGATTGAGGCATGGTTACTAACCGGAGTAGTGGAAGAACAACGAGTCATTGGGACGCGCATCCTTGACCAGCCAGTGCATAGCCCGAAGAATATTTGCCTTGGTCGGCTGGCTCATTGGGTTTTGCTGATCATCAGTCAAGAGGACCATGTCCTCGCGAGCATAGCCGAAGTTCTGGTTCAAGTAGGCCGACATGTTCTTCACATCGTTGATACATCCGCGCAGCTGACCTTTCTGGCCAAAGTAATTGATGCCAATCAACAGGGCCTTTCTCTTGCCTGTACAGCGGGAGTATTGGAAGCTGTAGCCTTGGGGAGCGCCGTGACCGAAGGCGACGGGGTTGGTGGGAGGGGGAGGAGGACCGCCGCTTTGGCCGTAGGCTAAATTTGCGCATTATTAGCTTTCATTGTTGGGAAGATGGTTCTTCGGGAAATGGTAGACGAACCTGGTCTTCCATGCATTGGTGGCCCGGAGGGCGGGTGCTGGTTGTACCCAGATGGCGGAGCCTGGAAAGGTTTAATATGTCAATCTCGTGTATATTTGACAGAAATATCATCATATCATACATTGTAACCTTGCTGAGGAGGCGGCGCGCCGTAGGACTGGTGAGGCTGGGGCGAATGGCTGTAACCGTACGGGTTGGATTGGGGCGGCGGCTGTTGGTGGTGCGGCTGCTGGTGGTAAGACTGACCAGGGTAGCCACCATACGATGGCTGCTGGTGATTCATTTGACTGCGATCGTATATTTGTCAGCTCGAGTTTCTCAGAGCAAACGGATAAGCAAGCGTACGGATACTGTTGCGGGGGATATGACGGCTGCTGCGGGGGGTACCCCGGGGCGCCCGAGTAGGGTGGATAGTAAGACATCAGAGAAGATCTCTCAGTCCACCCAGAGAATCAAGCGAGATGCAAAGATGTAGAGAACAGAACGCGACGTTGAATGTGGAGAAAGGGAGATTTGAAGGCAAAACAGATCGGAAGTACGGCAGCCGCCAAGCCCTGAACAGGGTAAGGCAACGGTGAAAGCAGAATATCCAAATAAGATCAAGTTAAAGAGTTTGAAAAGTTGAAGAATTTTGGGAATTAAAGAATGAAGACAGCTGGAGAGGATCTAGAAACTAGCCACATACGTATACTAAGAGGTTCGTCCTCTTATCTCCTTATAAGGCTGTATCGGAACTAAACAAAGATCAAGATCAAGATCAAAATGAAAATGAAACTGAAAAAGAGGGGGAAAATAGAAGACAGAAAAGAAAAAAACAAGGGAAAAACAGAAAAATAAAGTAATGTAAGAATGTACTTTTTTATATTTGAACCTTCGGCAGCCCCGATCAACCCCTGCCTGGAAGCCCAAGACTCATTGGGCTTCGCCTAATCCTTGAAGATTCCTGCATATATACTCCGTACTTCATATGTAGGTACTCTGTACTCAATTTTATATATTAGAAAATTTAGGAGATAGATCATAATATATTGCCCTTCTGCATGTCATACAGCTCCAGGAGATTCAATAGCACCGTCTTGGCATTATAAATAGACCAATAAGATGCAAAAAAACATTAAAAAGGTTAAGAAATAGATCGATTCCAAATAAAATGGAAAAGCAAAATAGGACGGAGTACTCCGGAAGATTTGCTCGGATCGGCTCGGCCTGCATCTGATATCTCATTTGCGGGAAGGAATACGGAGTACTTTCATGATGTTTATATTCATATGTACGAAAGACCCCGTGGTTATCTCTAACTCTTCTATTCTCCCTGTACTTCATATTCAATATTCATCTCACACCGGCTCTGAAGCCAAGGTCAGAATAGAGTTCCCATCAACTACTTCGTGACCTTCAATCATGCAGGTGTACTTCTTTTTTTGGGGGGAATATCATCGAGCATCATCCAATTCTGGTCAGACTCGTTTATCCTCGTCGGGGCATACCGCGGCCACGGCCCCGGAGGGCGCGCTGGGCAGCACCGGGCGGCATACCGCGCTGCTGACCAGGTTGGGCCGACTCCTCATTCTCTGTTGGAAAGAACATATGTATTAGTCATGATATAGACGGAAAGTGAAAAAGAAACAAAGGTCACTTACTTATCGTTTCGTCCACACTCAGGATCAAGCATGAGGCTTCCACTGCCGCCTGGATAGCATTAACCTTGACCAGGCTGGGCTCCCAAACAAAGGCCAGCATGTTGTCACGGACGCCCTCGTTGTCGAAGTCGACACCAGCCCAGGTGTTACCCTTGCGGTGCTCCACACGTAAGCGGTTCAGGATGTCTGTAGCGTCGAAGCCAGCGTTATCACACAGTTGACGGGGAATAACCTCCAGAGCCTTGGCGAATGCCTTAACGACGGCCTGCTGCTTGTGCGGGACGTTACGGTCGGCAAACCCGTGCATGTAGCTCGACAACTCCATCTCAGTAGCACCACCGCCAGCAACGATGGTTGTGTTGCGCAGAGCACGCTTGACAATCATGATAGCATCGTGCAAACTACGCTCCACCTCCGCAATGAATTGCTCAGCGCCACCACGCAAGACAAGAGTGCAAGTCTTAGCACGAGGGCAGTCGGAGAACAAGTTGAAACGCTCTCCACCAATCTGGCGCTCCTCGAACGCGCCGCAGGTACCCAGGTGGCGCTCTTGGATGTCAGTGCATGTCGATTGGGTGGCGGCTCCGGTAGCCTGGCAAACACGGTCCATATCGTCGGAGGCCACACGGCCAGCACAGAAGATGTCTCGGTCCGCGAAGTACCTGCAAATCAGATCATTAGTGTCTAGACAGATACCCCATAGCAAATAGTAAGCACGTACTGTGTGGCAAGATCGCCAATAGGCAGCTTGCTGAGCACGACTTTAGCCCCTGTCTTGTAGATAGCCTCAAGCTTGTTGAAGATGATCTGCCATTCAGCATCGACGATGGCCTGGTATTCCGAGACCTGCTCGACACGGACTTCCGCATTGTCCTTCTCACTCTTAAGCTCCAGCTCCACATTCAAGCACACGATACTGGGGTTCTTGAAATGTTTGGGCTGCTGCTCGAAACCGGCATAGGAGAAAGTCTTCTTGAAGGCGACACCGTCGACGAAAAGCGAATCCTGGAGACCACCTCCGGTAACCTTCTTGACACCGATCAACCTCTCGTTGAGGTCATTCTGGTCCAGCGAAAGTACCGCATCCACAACCACTAAGATACCAACTCGTCAGCCTCGGGGCAAAATTGCAACCACTAGGTAGGGGATCCTCACTCTTTGTGAAGAAGTCCGAATTCCGCTTGATAAGCTTGCTGTTCATGGCTGTTCCGGCTAACCGTCTTAGTGTCTGAACCTTCTTCTCCTGGCTCTCTGAGGCATCCATCATATCCACTGCAATCTCCTTAACCTTGTTGACGGCCATGGCGCTCGCCCTCCGCAGACCCTTGATGATGGTCTGCGAGCTGACACCCTGCTCAACGAGGCCTCGCACCTCCTTCAGAATCTCACCAGCCAGGACAACTACGGAGGTTGTTCCGTCACCAACTTCGGCATCTTGGGACCGAGCGATATCTGTGAGAATGCGGGCGGCGGGGTGCACAATATCCAAAAGCTATCAAATACATGGAAATCAGAATCAACAACTTCCTCCAATCATAGATTTTCATCAGTAGCAAAACGCACCTTCATCACTGTGGCTCCATCATTTGTAATGGTCTGTTTGCCATTGGCATCCACAAGCAGGAGATCACCACCGTAAGGACCGAGAGTGCTCTTGACTGTTCCTTGCACTGCGACACAGGCGTTGATGTTGGAGATAATCTGACCCTTTCCTTGAGAGGCATCGGTGCCTGTAGATTGTAAAGCAGCAGTAGTTAGCATAGGTTACAGAATCCCACCAACAAAACTGCCCGCACTGGAGACAACACATACCCTCCTTCAACACGACAATCGTGGGGGTTTGGCCGTTGAAGGCCATGATTAGATCGGTATTCGGACACGAAACCGTTCAATAAAAAAATAAAAGAAATAAGAAAAGGGGTATGGAGAGTCGAAAGGTCGGAGGGGTTGATCTGCCAAAATTTCCCAGAGCTCCTGTTCCCCAAAAACCCCCCAGTCGCGCAAGGCGGTGACCAATCAGGGCTCCTCAACCCTACACATTTAAAGGGATGTACACCATTTACATTGAAATACATGGTTTCTATAGTGTATATAGAAATATCCCATTGGAATAATATAACTAAAAAGAAGCATAGTGTATGTAGCATAAAGCGTTGTGTCACTGTCCACGGCAAAATAGTGGTGGAGTATCAACGATATCTCAGACCGATGCCTCGACGCCAATAGAACAATAGAAAAGTAAGAAAAGTAAGGTTAAGACAGAATAAGTCTGAAATGAAGTAGACACCCCGAAATAAAATAAAATAACCGAGATAAAAATTTGAGGCTTGTTCACGTAAAGTCATAATTCCCGTCTGAGGGACTTCCATACTCGAACTTGGAGAGTAATTCAGCATCATGCTGCAACTCGTGTGGAGGTGGGTTCACAAGTCCAAGCACATCTTGTCGAAATGGGTCTGAGCCGTCATCTACCATCATTTGATAGGCATTGCTGGCTGTATGATAACGCATTGCATCGTCAAAGCTTGACATGCTGAGATTGTGCGGGCCCGGTGCGAACTGGCCCGTCATGGGGTTATGTTGCTGGTAGCGTCGTAGCTGTTGATGTAGTTGCATGATTTGGGGGTCGAGAGGCATGGGTTGGAATCCAGCCATAGGGTGCACTGTGCCGGGCATGGCTGCAGGAATTGGTTGGTGCATAAGAGGGTTGTAGCTGGGAGGCTCATCGGGTGCTTCATCCATCGCCTGCGGGACATTGGCCGGTTCCTTCGGGGGTTGTTCGATTGTGCTATCCATATCCATGCCAGACATTGTTTCCGATGGCGATCGATCATCATCCTTGCTCCCAGGTATGGGGGGAGCCTTCAGAGTTTCTTTGCATTGTGGGCAGTCTCGAATCACGCGATTGACAGTCTCTTTGATTCGTACCCAGTGATATTTTATCGCAATGGCTGCCGTAGTTTTGTTGATTCCGGCATGTTGTTTGAGATGAACTTCTTGGGCGATATCGTACTGCTGTTGCGGGTCTGACACCACCTCTTTATCCTTCAGCATCAGCCTCTCGGGCTCCCCATCTTCCCCGCTAAGAAGTTTATAATGAGTCGCCGCACTGCGAAGTCGACTCTTTTCCGCCCGATCAGCACCACGAGGGTACTTCCCGTGCTTCAAATAATAACGGATTTTCTCAAAACGATCCTGGGACACAGAGTCCTCGCCATCCAAACTGAGACCTCTGCCATAGATGATTGCATCAACAAACTCTCCAGGTTGGGATTTGATACTGCCTCCACCTGGGACTCGGCCAATCCGTTTGAAGCCAAGGGAATCCCACAGGCGACATGATGCAACGTTGGATTCATATACCAAGTTAAAGACTGCATATGTATATCCCTAGCAAACATTAATTTAGAGCCCGTTTGAAGCGACTGCAGTCAAGAACTCACCAGTCGAGGGGCCCACTCCAAATAAGATTCGCCCATCAATCTACCCACACCCTTGTTTCGAGCAGCATCAGTGACGATGAAAGTGCCATTGCAGACATGACTACTACGGCCAGGGTAATTAGGCCGAATGTGGAAGCCACCTAGACAGATCTTGGTCCAATTGGCTCCAGCACGGTCCATGGTATGGGTCTGCTCTGCACTCTCGATGTCGCCAGTAAGCATGACCACACCAAAGTTCGAAAACCAATATCGTCCAAATTGGGCCAATGGAATGGGCTCTGTCATAGCATATGTATCTCCCTTTTCAATTTCTTTGTTGAATTGATCAGAGAGATACTTCATTAGAGCCCGGGGTACTTCCTCTGCTGAGGCAAAAGGGACCAGGGTCGCAACCGTAACCCGATCTCGCAGAGTTACTTGTCGCGGAGCCAGAGCAAGCGGATAATCTAGCTCAGGGCCCGATGGAACGAGCTCTGAATCCCCATGAACTTCAGACATGGTAAGGGTTGTCAATCACACTATTTGACATGTTAGTTGTCTGCATTCTATTCCCATATCTTTCCACAAAGTCTCATAGGTGAATACGAGTATAGCAATAAAACAAGGGCTACAAGATAGTGAATTCAGTAGGGGGTCTGTTCACTGACATTCTGGATTGCTTCTAGAAGCCCTCGATCGCACTTCGAGGACCGCGTGAGTATTCTCGAGTCCGGAATGGCCGCAACGCAAGTCGAGAAGTCGTGGTCCTTGCTGACTCAGTGGTTCCTGATTATATAACATACTTTATTGTTGCCTGGTTTTTCCGGTCTATAATGAACTAACAATGTATGTTGTACATAGTTAACTAATTAACTATAGCCGATCTAAGTACCATATAGACTCTAAGTGGAGAATATTGTTGTGGACAAATTCTGGTGTAGCTGATTTTCGGTGGATCAGGATAATTGTATTGGTCCGTCGATAATTTCATCCTGCGCTACGGAGATGGTGGGGAAGATGCAAGTTTTGGTTTTGGGCCAGCTGAGCCGTCTGGCGTTATGTACGGTGTAGGAAGTGATGGCCCCCGGTCAGAATGGTAAGAGTTTTCGGGCCTACAGAACTAGGCTTCTCTTCTGCGTAGCACGCCATATCACAACAAATTTACAGTCTATAACTATATAAAACTCCGCAATGGCAGAGCGTCCCCAATACTTCGAGAATACGTTGACCCCGCTCCCAATAAATCCGACCACTCTTTTTGAGAGTCTCCAAGAGCTTCGTACTGCCACTCACAATGGTGCCGAGTTGATACAACAGAACACTGTCTTGCCTGAAACTTGGGGCCCAAATGGCATGTTTAAAGCTTTCCCCGGTATTTCAAGCTCCAGTCCGACCTCTCAAAAACCTCCATTTAACCACTCAATAAAGGCGTTGCTCTTGCATTCCTACGCCTAGACTATCAGTCTTCAGTTCTAGGAAATCACAAGACTGCTTCTCTTGACTATCGTCATTACGCACTGCAACGGATTCCATCAACCCTCCCAGACACTCCTCTGCTAGCCTCCCGATTGTCTCCAATTGGCTCATCTTCGCCTATGACTGCTGTCACTCTACGCATTTTAGGTACTCTTGCGAAGAATAATTGGCAAGAAAGCACCAATGTCAGGATCGCAAGGGAGGATATCACTTGCCTTCACGATGCCATGCAATGGGCGCTAAAGAACGAGCCTCTTGTCATCCATGATGGCCGAAAGATGGGTGGAGATGAAATGTTGTTTGGCCGAGCAGGACTTCTTTGGGCCCTTTTGAACGTTCGTGCCCATCGTTTTGACCAAGAGACCCAGGAAGTTCTATCACCTGTACTGGGGGCAATTCCTGAGTTGATCCGAGCAATTGTCAATGCCGGGCAACAAGGATCTAAGGAATACACCGAAAAGAATGGAGCCCAAGACGCACATCCATTGATGTATGCATGGATGGAGGGTCATTATTGTTTTGGGGCGTAAGTGGATATCTCTAGCCATTTTATACTCGTATAAGGTCGCTAACAGACGATACATAGGGTCCATGGAATAAGTAAGTTTGCAGGCGATTACTTGGGCTTTACAAAAACAACACTAATATGTGATTTAGCCGGTATTCTAACCATCCTACTCTCATGTAACCCCGAAGAGCTTACAGATTATCTGCCTGTAATTGGCAGTACTATCACTGCACTCTGTAAGCTATCTGTGGCTAGTAATGGCCATCTCCCCATGACACTGCCTCCATTTGGCTCTAGGCGGAACTCGGAGCTAGTTCAACTATGTCACGGGAGCCCAGGACTGTTGATCCTCCTAGGAGCTGCCTTGAAAAACAAGTCCTTAACCCGCGCCCACTGGGATCCAAGTTGGGATCAAGCCATATACTTGGGCACTGAGCGTGTGTGGGACGAAGGCCTGCTTTCTAAGGGCGGCAGTTTGTGTCATGGCGTGTCAGGCAATGCATGGGCATGGCTTCTCCTTCATGATTGCTTTGAATACCATTCAGAGATTTTGAACGATGCCCGGACACATTATCTCCAGCGGAATCAAATATCGACACTTCCAAATGCTAAAGTGAGCCAGGAACTCACCAGTGACTTCTTCCTCTCCAAGGCACTTGCGTTCATGTTGCATGCACGTGAGACTAAGCCATACAATAAGTCGCCCGCATCTTCCGACAAGGACTATCGCATGCCTGATGAGCCTTATGGTTTGTTTGAAGGTCTTGCAGGTAATGTTTGTGCGTGGGCTGAGACGTGCGCGGTGGTTCAAGCCAGGCTACGCAAGATGGAACTTGTTGAGCAGGGTGTATGCGCTACATCTGGTTTATCACGAGACCCAGCATTCCGGGATGCTTTCTATAGACAATTGGGCTTTCCAGCTCTAGGTGGAAATGGGGCAACGGGTATTTTCTAAACAGTCCCCTTTGGCTATCCCCCACGTGTTCATATAGTTGGCTTATTCAGTGACGTCATATGCTGGTGAAATTACACCCTTTCCCTAGATATAACCAGAAATGCAAAAATAAGAGAAGCAATATAAAATTAGAGGATTTAGAATCCTAGAACCAATGATTAATCCTAAAAGGCTGTCGCAAAACTGTGGCTGAGTCAACTCATGGGGCCAAACTCACCAGATTTCTACCATCGTAAAATCCACGTCCTTGATGGAATTCACAAAATATGGTAAACATGGATTTCATTCCGCCTTCTTATAAATCCGCAACAGACAGAGATGCTTGGACAATTATTGCTCGCTATATTCCTTCCAGTGACCTATGCGCTGCATCTCTAGTCTGCCACAGATGGCATGGTCTATTTATGCCCTTCCTCTGGGGTGATCCGGCATCCCACTTTGGTACAGATAATGATGCAGTATACGGCAAGTCACCTTATAAACCGCGTGATTGCTTAAAAAGCAATACCTAACTAGATCACACAGTCGCCCTCACTCGATTTCGAAGAACACTCAAATACGCCCGACAAGAGGTTCGGGCGTTAACCCATACCCTTCATCTCCCACCCGCTCTTTCTGAGATATATGGTGGTCCACGAGCGGGCTGGTTGAGGGACATCCTCGAGTGCCTGCCATGTCTGCAGTGTCTCATGGTGTCGAAATTGCCTTTTTTTGATCACCATGCCATGACAGCGTTGAAAACCGACGAGAGAGCCAGCCAGTATAATATACGGCTCTTGTTAGCCGAACGTGAGCCCAATACTACTTCTGCAAGCCTCGCAGAGACTCTCTTCTTGTTTCCGGCATTGACCTACCTGGATCTTTCGTACACCACTCCAGCACGAGACCGGAATGTACTGTCTACACTAGCTCAAATGCCGTTCCTCCGGGTACTTAAATTGCGTGGCATTGGGCTGAAGGATAATGATGCTGAATTTCTTGCAAATGCGATTGGACGGCGAGTCCGTTGTCTGGATTTGAGAGACAACAGGCTTACTGACATAGCAATCCACTCTCTGTTGCAGGCATCATTTCTCCCGCCAAACGGGACGGAAATACAACGAAATCCCAGGCAGGCTACTGCTTCGCCAGACCCCTTCTCCCACTTTGCAATTAATGAGTCTGACTCGGACTTTTTCAAGCGGCCAGACTTAGATGAGCAGTTTGTGAAGCTTCTTGCTCAACCTGTTTTATACCATCCATGGGTTGAAGACTTACCGCATACGGGAATCACCCATCTTTATATTGCTGGTAATCAAATATCCGTGGAGGCTGTGGCGAGTCTTTTGCTCTCAACCCGACTACATGCTTTAGATTTCGGGAACATAAAAACTCCAGATAAGGCACACCAGACTCATCATTATGGGAAGGAGAAATATCTTGGAGCTGAGAATCTAGTCCCGATGTTGGGTAAGGTTGCAGGCGACAATTTGATATATTTTCGAGGGCATCATGCTGTTCTCACTGGCCAACCACCCGCTAAAGACTCTGTATCCAATACTGAGCTTCTTCCAGAGCTTTCAGGACAAGAGACCCCGCGCGAAGTCGAGCAATTTGAGCTGGATGGTTCCCGGCAGGTTTATGAGTTGCCCGAAGACGTAAGGCCTGTCTTTGAACTCGCGGATACATCAACAACCGACCCAATTAGCCCCTCTTCGGCCACGAAACAGCTCAAAACTTCCCAGCCATTGACAGCCTGCGAGGATGAACATGCACCGGCAGTCAGGCGTGGGCCAGCTTTTGCCCCGGAGGTTGTACAGCCCATCCCTGTACACAGTAGCGCCAATGGAGGTATGATCTTCGGTGCTTCTAAGACAAACACCTGGGGTACAGATCAGACTGATTCAAACACATTGCCGTCCATTGCAATGTCTTCAGACTACGACACGCTTACGACAGACTTCTCTCTTCAGGCAACCTTGCAATGCAGCTCCCCAATCTCATCGAGCGATCCTCTCGCACAAATAGTACAGGAATTATTAGCAAAGCGACCACACAATCAATCACTCCCACTCCGAGGAGGGAAAGACAGCTGGTTTCCTTACCTACACCCATCACATATTCCTCACATGGAAACTTTGGTACTGACAGATGTACCCTCGCATGTGACGCCCAACTCCTCCATACTCTCTGCGCTCACTCGGTTCATAACTGCATGCTCAAACGAAGCATTGCTAGCAACTCTGCAAGCAGGATCGGACTACTCGCTCCCACCAGGGCAAGCGCGCATGCAAGCCGAGCAGCAGCGGTCAAGGTCTCTCTTTGGCTTGCGTCGTCTAGTACTCGAAATCACACCTGTCGATACCTCTAAACTTACATCATGGAAAACCGGGAATCAATACAATTCCACAGGGTATTCAAGCACGGGTGACCGCGACTCGGAGAATCTTTGGTCTGCAGCTGCAAATGATTTCAGCTTCTTTGGCGAAGAAGAGTGTGGCGTCCCTGAAAATGATCCTGGTAAATACTTTCCAATGGCTGCGCTTAACGAAAAGGTCTCGCTTATACCGGAGGATGACTCGTTGCATTCATCTGATTCTCCTCAATTTGGGCGTCACCTTCCACAAAGCGCCAAGACCCGGGGTCCGCCAGTGACTGCTAAAGATAGGAAGCAGCAGTGCCAAGTCCCAATGATTGACCTTGTGGCAGAGCTTGCGGCCTTTCGTCGCGCCAAGAAGGCCGAGTATGAACAAGTGGTTCGTCGTGAAAAGGGACGGCGAAGCACAACTGGCACGGGTACTTCCGGCCTACTTATGCCATCATCGCCCCATATTTTTCTATCACGTTACGTCGAAGGTCATTGGAAGGGAGAGGTGAAGATCGTGCGGAACCCGACGCCAAAAGTGCGGACCGGAACGGTAGACATGTATGGAAACTATTTCGAGAAGGGGTACCTGTACCCATGAATTTTTGTACTTAGCAAGATACCCAGGAATATGCACCCCAGATACTTGAAATTTACGTCATGCGACCAGGTTTTGTAGGAATTTTTGATATTTTCTAAGTCCTCATTTGGACCTGAACCATCCTTCCTCCCAGTCATAACAAGCCGTCGTCAATTGGGCCCATAAACATCACAATGCTAAAGAGACATCCAAACTGCCTTCATCAGACAATTGGTGCCGTCTTTTTCATCCTCAGTGTAGGGGCATGGCCGGCAGTTTCGGGACCGAGCATCACCCCTGCGATCCGGTCAAGAAGAACACCAATGCGAAGAGTGAAGACAAAATAAAAGAATTCATTTCAAACTAGTTCAATTTTATTTTGTTCATCATGCGACATTCATCTCCTTACAGAGCCTTGGCGGCAGTAGGGGGCTGGAGCTTCTTGCCGTCCTTGTTGAAGCGAATACGAGGAGGGGGAGCACGGTTGCGGCGGCCTTCGCGGGAGCGAACACTATTGACAAGAAATTAGCATATGAAAGGCGATGGGTGTCGAGAGTAATCGGTGTAAGCGTACCGGACAATCTTGCCGTGAATGGCGCAGGACACGCAGTACTGGAGCTTCAAGTACATCTTGGGGACGGAGTACTCAGCGAAGACGGAAGCCTCGGAGATATCACCTGTAAAGCAGGAATCGTTAGTTGCACTGGTTCGTCTTGGAATTCCTCGAATAGGTCGCAGCCATAGATATGGGATCTTGTCGTATATTCGAGGTATCGGGAGAGTTGTCACGTACGGATGGCAGCGGACTCGACCATGTTGCGGATGGTGAAGCGCTTGATGGCCTTGTCCTTGGGGGTGCAGCGAGCGCAGTTGGAGCAACGCACAGGCTTGACGTGGCCGCGGCCATTCTTGTTGCGGCCGCTATCAAATCAATTAGTTACCGTGCCCCTGAAGTTGCGAATCAGTCGAAATCCAGTCTCCCATTCTTCCGGCAATGTGCGTAGGTCGCGGTTTTCGATGAATTTTGAGATGTATGTCGTGTGCGCTTCCGTCGGCGTCATTGCGGAGATGTCGAATGGGATACTGTTTCGCCGAGATGGGGGGTTTGGTTGGTCTTACTTGTTCGCCCTCTTCTTGACCATTTTGACGGTTTGTTCTGTGGATGGTTAGGTGTTGGTCTGTGGGTGAAGGGGGGGAGATAGCGTACGGTTGACTTGTCGGGAGTGGGTTGTCGAAGCTCGCTCACACAAAGTCTCTTTCGGGATGGATTGGATTCCGTTGTGCGGGTAGCCCTAAGCCCTTAAGCGAGATGGGTCACGGGTCTTATGCCTTAAGTCTCAGGCAATAATTCCTCGAGGATCACGTGGATCACATGGGCAGAGTCACGAGTAGTGTTCCGCCTAATTAGGCCTAGCCCCCGGATCGTACCGTGTCACTCAATGTTTATGGCTCCTCATCCCCAACTAACGAAGAAACACCCCTGTCGGGATTGACTATTGAACTGCCCATTTTTCTTCTCCTTCCCAGGAATTCTCCTTGCTTTTTTCACTCCCATACTAGTCTCACAACTTGACATCTTTGTTTTTGTTTGTGTGATCTCCCTCCCTTTCTTTTTATTTTTATTGAGACTTTCCCCTTTCGGCATTATTATGTCGGCCACAGGTACTTTTCGGGGAAAGCCCAATCAGACCATCGGGAGAGGAAGGCTGCCCGATTTTGGAACCGATCCCAGTGCTTCCCACATCCCCCGACCCCGGCCAGAATCTTCTGTTACAAACAATACCCCCTCCAGCGAAGTCGGAAGTGGCACAATGAGCGCCGCAAGTAGCAGACAGCGACAGAACCAGTCGAAACGTGATGAGGTACGTCATGGCAGCCCGCGGGAGTGATCTCCTGATGCTCAATTTGAGCCTTGGATTTTATCTAACCTCGACACAAGGCTATTCGCCGCAAAATGGAGGCCGACCTCAGCAAAAAGAGGAACGCTCCGGCAAAATCGAGGAGCTCCCGCAAAGCCCCTCCCGGCACCGTGCTCGCCCTGAAGCCCAGTCAGGCCCTCCAGATTAAACCCGCCATGAGCATTGCGGAGGCTGCTCAACTTATGGCCGCCAAGAGAGAGGACTGTGTGTTAGTCACCGACGATAATGAGCGCATTGCAGGTATCTTTACTGCGAAGGATCTGGCGTTCCGAGTCGTCGGAATGGGCCTGAAGGCGCGAGATGTCTCTGTCGCTGAGATCATGACCAAAAACCCGCTGTGCGCGAGAACGGACACCAGTGCGACCGACGCGCTCGACCTCATGGTGCGGAAAGGATTCAGACATCTGCCGGTCATGGATGAGAACCAGGATATCTCTGGTGTTTTGGATATTACCAAGTGCTTCTACGATGCTATGGAAAAGTTGGAACGTGCGTACAGTTCGTCTCGCAAGCTTTACGATGCGCTGGAAGGTGTGCAGACAGAGCTTGGCTCTAGTCAGCCTCAGCAAGTCATCCAATATGTGGAGGCGTTGCGATCGAAGATGTCCGGCCCGACCCTTGAGACCGTCTTGGATGGCTTGCCGCCCGTCACTGTCTCCGTCCGCACCACCGTCAAGGACGCTGCAGCTCTGATGAAGGAAAATCACACCACTGCGCTGTTAGTCCAGGACCAAGGCTCGATCACTGGTATCTTCACTAGCAAGGATATTGTCCTTCGCGTTATTGCTCCTGGCCTCGATCCATCAACTTGCAGCGTTGTCCGTGTCATGACTCCTCACCCTGATTTCGCGCCGTCGGATATGAGCATTCAAGCCGCGCTTCGCAAGATGCATGGTCAGTCATTTCAATCGGCAATTGAAACCAAAGCATGCTAACTCTACAACAGATGGCCACTATCTCAACCTGCCCGTGATGAATGAGGGAGGTGAAATTGTTGGCATGGTGGATGTGTTGAAACTTACTTATGCCACTCTTGAACAGGTATGTCGATAGTAACAGATCTGACGTGCAAATATTTTGACTGACATATTTCAGATCAACACTATGTCAACCCAAGATGAGGAGGGCCCTGCTTGGAACAAATTCTGGTTATCGATGGATCACGAATCAGACTCTATGGTCTCTGGCGGCCACAGCCAGCAATTGAATACCCCACACCGCTCAGTTATCAGCCCCGATCTCACTCGCTCAGGCTGCGACAACAGTCTTCTTCCCAACGACTCAGCATCGCACCACGGCGACGATCATCATTCCGAGGTGGTTTCTCAGCACCAACCAGCAGAACCAGCTGCCCCTACTCCATTCCCCTTCAAGTTCAAGGCCCCTGGTGGCCGAGTGCACCGTGTGAACGTCCTTACCACCAATGGCGTTACCGACCTTGTGGCGCAAGTCACAGCGAAACTTGGCAAGGAAGTCGAGGCTGTTGGTGGCGAGGCTACCGTTGAGGAGGGTCGGCTGAGCAACACAGGGTATGCCCTCAGCTACATGGATAACGAGGGTGATACCGTCTCAATCACCACGGATCAGGATATGACGGATGCTATCGATCTGGCCCGCCGTACTCACCGCGACAAGGTCAATTTGTTTGTCCATGACCCCGCCCAGCCACCCATCCCTGTTGAACCTCAACACGTTAAGATTGTGACTCCTGTCGAAGAGCAAAGCGTTGTTGAGGAACTTGTATCACAAGAATCCCCCGTGAGCAAGGTCCTGCCCCAGCAGCAAGCCATGCCCTCTCACGCACCAGAGGAGCAATTGATTGCCGGCGTTCCTAATGACTTGCTGCTTCCCGGTGCTATTGTCACATTGGCTGCAGTTATTGCGGGTGTGTTCATTCTGAGCCGCCCCAGTGGCCGGTAAAAAAAAATATTTGGCCTTTGGTCTATTCCCGAAACCCTCTCTTTCTCGCCAAATACTTCACTTTGTCCGATTCAGCTTGACTATTAAGCATTTTGAGAAAGCGTAGTAGATTCTTTTTCTGTCAGGAGTGTCGCATACCCGTTCTTTTCTCTCTAATATCGATATTCCGTGTCGCGTTCAGATACCGCTGTTCGTGTGAGCAGTTGCGGCCCTAGTTTAGCCTTCAATGCAAATAATTGTTCGAGATAAATCCTGGTCTAATGATCCTATATATAACGTATGAATTACCGTCGGTCTACAAAATAAGTAAACCTTCCACTGAGTTAGCACTATTACAGTCCTTTCATAGTTATCCCTGTTCGAATCTAATTGGCCTTGTGGCCTGAAATTGCCGCATTTGGTTTAGCGCCCAAATGCGATTATCGTCGTTATGGGCTCTTTATGTTGTTCTTAGATTATTCGTACAGTTAATTGCTTTTTTTTATGTAAAGAAAGAATCGGTTCAAAGACCTCGATATCATCTATTGAATTTCTTTTCCTCTTGTTGTGTGATTAGACTGGCATTTCTATTCTTCACTCCCAAGCCTATCCATCTATCGCTCTCCTAATCAGAAATTCTTCTTTTTTCCCTCTCTCCCCGCCCCACCAAAAACAAAACTCCTCCCCTTCGTTCCACCCCTCTATCCCCACCAAATAACTTCTACGAGGGTTGAAAGATTGGGTTGCTTGGATCGTCTGGAACTTGGGAACAGACACGCCCAACATGTCCCTCCTACCTCCCGAAATCCACACCGCGCTTTCTCAGCTGCTCCGCGCCTTGAGCACACCCGACAACACCGTCAGATCCCAGGCGGAAGATCAGCTTAACAATGACTGGGTTCAGAATCGACCAGATGTCCTACTGATGGGATTGGCGGAACAGCTTGGCGGCGCAGAGGACACAATAGTAAGTTGCACTGGACTCCAGGGGTGCAGTTGCTTGAAAGAGAGGGGTGTTGCAAAACGACCGGCAACCAACCCAACACCCGAGTTTCACTGTGGTTTGAGATAAAAGCTAATGGGAAACTCTTACCAATAGACGCGTGCTTTCTCCGCTGTGCTTTTCCGAAGAATTGCAACAAAAACCCGAAAGGATCCCGCCTCAGGTGACAACAAGGAGATTTTCTCATGCCTCCCCAACGAGCAGCGAATTGTTATTCGTGAGAAGTTGGTGGCCTGTCTGACGAGCGAGACTGTCACCGACGTACGCAAGAAGATTGGAGACACATTGGCTGAGGTGGCTCGGCAATACACCGATAATGGTATGCGATTCGAACTACCTTTGACGAAATAATGGTTGTTGGTTCTGACAATTTCACCTGTGATTGTAGGCGAACAGTGGCCTGAACTCCTCGGTGTGCTTTTCCAGGCAAGCCAGAGTCCTGACTCGAGCCTTCGGGAAACCGCATACCGCGTGTTCACGACCACCCCCGGGATCATTGAGAAGCAGCACGAAGATGCTGTCGTGGAGGTTTTTACCAAGGGTTTCAAGGACGACAATATTTCCGTATGTCGACATCTGGCTGTGCCCTTTGAACTCAACTCTGACCATTTCATCAGGTTCGGATTTCCGCTATGGAAGCCTTTGCTTCACTTTTCCGGTCGATCTCCAAAAAGTCCCAGCCTAAATTCTTCGGCCTCATGCCAGACCTTCTCAACATCCTTCCTCCTCTCAAGGAGGCCTCTGAAAGCGAGGAACTGTCCTCGGCACTTCTCGCCTTGATCGAATTGGCTGAAATCAGCCCGAAGATGTTCAAGCCCATGTTTAACAACTTGGTTAAGTTCAGCATCAGTGTCATTGGCGACAAGGAGCTCAGCGACCAGGTACGCCAGAATGCACTCGAATTGATGGCTACCTTCGCCGATTACGCCCCGAATATGTGTAAGAAGGAGCCGGACTTCGCACAGGAAATGGTCACACAGTGTCTGAGTCTCATGACTGATGTCGGTGCGGATGACGACGATGCGGAGGAATGGAACGCATCTGAAGATGTAAGTGTTACATTTTGGTCATTATGATCGACATCCCACTGACTAGTAACAGCTTGAACCTGAAGAGAACGATCTCAACCACATCGCTGGTGAACAGTGCATGGATCGTCTCGCCAACAAACTGGGTGGGCAGGCCATCCTTCAACCCGCGTTCTCTTGGATTCCTCGCATGATGTCGTCAACAAACTGGCGCGATCGCCATGCTGCTTTGATGGCCATCTCCGCCATCTCTGAGGGTTGTCGCGACCTAATGGTCGGTGAGCTGGACCAAGTTCTAGCGCTTGTTGTTCCTGCCCTCCAAGACGGCCACCCCCGAGTCCGTTATGCAGGCTGCAATGCTCTCGGCCAGATGAGTACCGACTTTGCCGGTACCATGCAGGAGAAATACCATGAGATTGTCCTTACTAACATCATTCCCGTTCTCGCCTCCACCGAGCCGCGTGTGCAGTCCCATGCTGCCGCTGCTCTCGTCAACTTCTGCGAGGAGGCGGAGCGCAGCACCTTGGAGCCATACCTTGGAAACCTGCTCAGCCATCTCCTAGATCTCTTGCGCAGCCCTAAGCGTTATCTGCAGGAGCAGGCGCTGTCCACCATCGCCACCATTGCCGACTCTGCCGAGGCCGCTTTCGATCAGTATTATAGTACTCTAATGCCTCTGTTGCTCAATGTCCTCAAGGAGGAACAGGGTAAGGAGTACCGCCTTCTTCGTGCCAAGGCCATGGAGTGTGCTACTCTGATCGCACTTGCCGTTGGCAAGGAGAAGATGGGTCAAGATGCCCTGAACCTTGTGCAGATTCTTGGCAATATTCAGCAAAACATCACCGACGCCGACGACCCACAGTCACAGTACCTGCTTCACTGCTGGGGCCGCATGTGCCGCGTTCTCGGCCAAGACTTCGTGCCTTATCTCCCCGGTGTTATGCCTCCTCTTCTGACTGTGGCTGCTGCCAAGGCTGATATTCAGCTGCTGGATGACGAGGATCAGATCGAACAGGTTGAGCAGGATGATGGCTGGGAGCTGGTGCCGCTCAAGGGCAAGATTATCGGTATCAAGACCAGTGCTCTTGAAGACAAGAATACTGCTATCGAATTGATCACGATTTACGCCCAGATTCTTGAGGAAAATTTCCAAAATTACGTCCTGGAAACCATGGAGAAGATCGCGGTTCCCGGTCTTGCCTTTTTCTTCCACGACCCCGTTCGAGTGTCAGCTGCCAAGCTGATCCCTCAGCTACTGAACTCCTACAAGAAAGCACACGGTGGCCAGTCCCCAGCCTTCGCTGAAATGTGGAACAAGGTTGCAGAGAAGATCATTGAGGTCCTGAGCGCTGAGCCGACAGTTGACACACTGGCTGAGATGTACCAGTGCTTCTATGAGTCAGTAGAGGTAGTTGGCAGAAACTCTCTCACCCCCCAGCACTTGCAGGCGTTCATCGAATCGGCCAAGTCGACCCTTGAGGATTACCAAATGCGCGTGAAGCAACGTTTGGAGGAGCAGGCCGAGCTCGAAGATGGTGATGAGGAGAACCTGGACTTCGAGTACGCCGTGGAAGACGACCAAAACCTATTAAGCGATATGAACAAGGCATTCCACACTATCTTTAAGAACCAGGGTAACTCGTTCCTGCCAACCTGGCAGCAATTGATGCCATTCTACGACGCTTTTATCACGAGCCAAGACCCGACACAACGGCAGTGGGCTCTTTGCATCATGGATGACGTGCTTGAATTCTGCGGCGAAGAATCGTGGGCATTCAAGGATCATATCATGCAGCCCTTGGCTTCCGGTCTACGAGATGAGAATGCCGCCAACCGTCAGGCGGCAGCGTACGGTGTGGGTGTGGCCGCGCAGAAGGGCGGTGCCGTCTGGAGCGATTTTGTGGCTGCCAGCCTTCCCAGCTTGTTCCAGGTTACACAGCATGCGCAATCCCGCACAGAGGAGAATGTGTTCGCGACCGAGAATGCGTCTGCTAGTATTGCCAAGATCCTGCACTACAACCCGTCCAAGGTTCAGGCTCCTCAGGATGTTGTGACCAACTGGATCGAGACTTTGCCCATTACCTACGACGAGGAGGCTGCTCCCTACGCCTATTCCTTTATTGCACAGTTGATTGACCAGTACGTTTTCTTGAGCAACCCCCTTTCCCTTCAAACTTATACTAATATATTACTAGGCAAAACCCGGCTGTCTTTGCCAAGGCTGACCGTGTCTTCGGCTTCATCGTGCAGGCACTCGAGGCGGCTACCCTACAGGGTCAGACCGCTGTCCGGGTGGCCACATCTGCCAAGCAGCTGGTGGCAGTGACCGGCGCAAATGCAGACCAGATTCTGGCTTCTGTGGACCCGGCCAGCCAGGAAAGAGTGCGCAAGTTCTTCCAATAAAGCTCAGACAATCTGTTTCATATCCGGCAGAGCTTTATCCCCTTTTTTTATTATTTCCCAAATCATTCCCCTCGGTCATGTGAAATCTGATGTTACCTGAACCCCCGACACGTTTCCTTAATTCTTAGCTCCTACGTACGAATGCCATGAGCTTTAGACGTTGGATTCCACGGTGTGCGCGATTTCCATGTAGATCAAATTTCCACCTTTGCTGTGTCTCAACTATCATGTAAGAAACAAAATGAAGCCAAGTTTATCTACAACTTCGACACCCTCTGGATTTCATTCGCGACCACCTCCTCCAGCCCCATCATCTTCGGCTCCCCAATCAGCCCATTAGCCCGCTTCGCATACAGCGTCCCACCTTCACCCCAGATCCGACGCAAAGTGAACACAGTAGCCCCGGGATTCCCAGCCTCCCACGCCGCAGCCTCAGCCTCACGCAACTTCGCTAACGATGTACGAGACACATCCCACGGCTGACCACCAAGCTGGCGCTCAAATTCCGCCTGGATCTGGTCAGGACTCGTGGTAAACGAATTAACACACAAGGCAGCATTGCGCGTCTCAGCCGTAGCATGAAGTAAAGTATTCAAAACGAGAACACCAACACTGGAATAGTCAGCCAATAGTCCATTCATCCCAACACGACAAAACCCAAAAGTCAAAACGGAAAAGGAAAAATAATCTTACTCTTTCATCGTCGTCAAACTAACATCTCCCTTCCCTTCCTCGCCCAGCAAAATAGCCTTTCGCTCTTTAACATCCCACCCACCAGCCGCCTCCATCCCAGGCATGAGATTAAGATACATCTCCGCAAAAGGACCAGTGACTACATATGAATAGGCGAGGTCGTCGCGCGAGATCTCATTCTCAAGATACGCACGCACCTTCAGCTTCTGCTGGTGTGGCTTCTCGTTCGCGGAAGCAGGTCCGTACTTGATATCCGTGCCATACTCGGAGGGCAGGAACCATTTCACAGTGGGGCTGGCGGCTGCAAGTCGGATTAGGGGGATCTGCTGGGCCAGGGTGTTGCGGCCTAGGGCTGAAATCACAGTGTCGATTCCTATTTGGCTTAGTTAGCATTTGGGTTATTTGAGCATGATATGCCATTATGCATGCATGTCATAGAAAAGGAAGGGTTTCGTGCCTTCGTATGCTGCTTTCACGGCATTCTCATCTTCGACATTGCCTACAATGACTTCTACGCCTTGCTCTTTTAGCTTGTTCAGCTGGGAAGTTTTGGTTTCGGCTGTCTGTGGGGAAGTAAATATGGCGATGCGGTTGAATTGGGAGCGCTCGGGTAGGATGGCGTCTAGGATGAATGAGCCGATGTTGCCTGTTGCTCCGAAGAGGAGGATGTTCTTGGCAAGAGACATGGTTGTATATGCAAGTTCTGCTATTAGAAGTAAAGTAGATGTCGGCAGTGTAGCTCTGCAGACCAACTTATGTGAACTGTCTACGTGGGGGGTGTCCACTAAATGACGGGTGGGGGTCCTCCAGGGCTGCTTATCAATCAATTGGGGGATTCTCCCAAGGACAATAGTAAATTGCCATTTTACTCAAGGGTTGTCGGATAGAAGACACGTTGTATATTGCATTTGGGGTTGGAAGGTGGCTAGGTAGGTAGTTGGGATGAAGGTTTACATGTTTGATATTGATATATAGAAGCATTATCATCACCAAAACTAGTAATTAGAAATAGGAAACTTGAGTTAAACTTGAATGAATATTCACTTTCTCTATGTTTATGTCTATTATGGTTCTCTTTCTATAATGATTACCTAGGTAGTCGTGCTCGCTTATATCTACCGATGTGCTCTATAAAATGTGGGGTTGATCCCCAATTTTCGGTATTGGAATGACTCGAAGCTTCTACAAGCCCACACAACTGAACGATAAGTAAATTATTTGGTGAGTTGGCTATTGGAATGGTGCGAGTTTGAGATAGTGATAGAATCAACCCAAAAGTTCATCTTATGCCTCTGAACGCTTAAACAACCATCTCCAAGATCTCCAGTACCTGAGACTTCTCCACCAGTGGGACTGGGTTAGTCTTACACCAACGATCATGTAGGCTATTCTCTGCCAGTGCATCAAACTGGCTCCGCCCCACGTTGACATCACCTAAGGACCGAGGCATTCCCAGCTCGCGGATAATAGCATCCAAAATGTCTCCTAAGTCGGCTGATTCTACGTTGACCGAGCGGGCACGTAGCACGTTTAACACAATCGGCCCTTGCATCAGAAATTGGCGCACGCTGGCTTGTTTTTCACGGTTGGCGTTGTACTTAGCATTGAACTTGCACACAGCCGGGAGCAAGATGCAACTGGTCTCGCCGTGGCCGACGCCTAGTGGACCAAGCTATAAAAATGTTAGTTAGACCCATTGACGTACGGGGCACCATAGGAGGTCAAAAAAATGGAATGCCGTCGCATACTTGATGTGAAATTCCATGACTAGCACCTAGTTCAATCAACCCGCTAGTACAGGCTGCCATAGCATCCACTGATCCAAGTTGGCACTGTAGGTGCGCATCACGGTCTGATCGGTCTTTCTTACAGCGCAAAAGGCCAGGGACCAATAATCCCAGTGCATGCTGAGCCAGTTTGTCCGATGCCGCGGTCGTGCCTGACATGGAACAAAGAGTTTCGATACAATGGTCAATAGCACGAACACCGGTGCTGAGCCAGATTGAATCAGGGGTCGTTTTAGCTAGCTCCGGGTCGAGAATAACGAGCTGAGGTCCACGAGTTGGATGCTGGAAGCTGTATTTGCGCTTTGAGCGGTCTTCCGTGCCGCCGGCAAAGTTGGAGTATTCGGCGGCGGAGAGAGATGTTGGTACTGAAATGATCGGAAGTGTTGGTGCTTTGATATCAAATTGTTTGTTGGGGCCTTCTGCAAGAGTTTCAAGCCCCTCTGGTGTGGTAATTTGGTTCGCAAGTACCTGTAGGGTATGTTAGACTAGGAATGAATATATATGATCTTTCAACGGAGCATAACAAAGAGGTCAGAAGTTTATAAACCAAATCCCCAAAAGTAAAGCATGAAATAAAAAGTTATACTAACCAATGCAATGATCTTAGCACCATCAGTCAAGCTGCCAGCTCCAACGGTCAAGAGTAGATCAGCATGCGCAGTGCTAACTTCTTGTGCAATTTCTAGCACCTCAGACCACAAAGTGTGGCTCCGCATACCGATCCAATGACCAATTAGCTTATCCCCCAGGGCTGTCTCCAGTTGATCCATTACATTGGTCTTTCGTGACAATGAGCCTGAGCAGATAACATACACGCGCGAAGCCTGGAATGTGTCGAGATGACGTACTATGGCTGCAGGAAAGGCGATGCCATAGGAAAGAAGTGGGCGCTCACGGCCTTCAAAAGCAGGTCTAACTATTTCTGACATTGTTGGTAGAGGTAACCTTGGAAGAATAAGATCAAAGGAAAAGCAATGGGAGTTAGGCAGGAAGGTTCTACAGAAAAGTGCCAGGGCGGGGTTTCACCGTTTCGTCTTTCGCCGATTTTGCATATAAAATCGTAAATTGTTTCTTCTTTACTTCTGTTGCTGGCTTGAATGAGGTTAACAAATATTACCTAGTAGCCAGCAATATACTAGGTAACTAACTACATATACACCGGATTTTAGGCCGAGTGAGATGACTTTCCCTTTCCATTTTAGTGCTTACTCTAGCCGCTTTTACTCACTGAGTAAAACTGAGCTGTTTAGATATATAAGTATGCAGATTTCGGCGGTATTATTTAGTATTCTATTTACAACTTAGTAGTATAAATGAAAGTATATACCATATAAGTACTACTATGAATATGATAGAATTAGGTAGCAACCTTTACAATTATCAACCACTACTTTTCTTAGAGAGATTGAAAACCTACAATGTCACTATTACATACTATGATTAATTATAATATAACTCAATTTCTTAAAATTTCATAATATTAATAAAGAAATAGATGATAAAACTAATATTCAGATCTAAACAGTGCTAAATAACAGTAATTGATTAAGATGGCTTAGCAGTTTTATACGTCTAAATTGGGGAAGGTCAACTTTTTCCAATGCAAATGAGGGCTGATGACGGTCGCTCGAGGGCCGCCCTCAAAATGTTTTTAATGAGGTCTACAACATACGTCTCCGTGGCCTGCTTAAGGTCACCTGACCATCCAACATATTGACGACAACACTCCATCGTCACTTCCATTCATCATCAATTCTATTGATTTTCTTTCGTTCTCGGGGTTCTTGACTCTTCCCCTCTCACACGAAAATGGATAAACAAACCCAGACCAGGCGTTGCGATGAAGTTAAGCGACTCTACAAGCTACTTAAGAGTTGCGAATCTTGGTTTCTTTCCCCTAGTGATCTCCAAGGCCTCGGAGTCTATAGCCAGCAAGTTGGCATGATAGGTGACAGCTCTGTACAATTTAATCCATGTTTCTTTCGGCCTTATCCGGAAAAGGTGCTTCAAAAATATCCACTCGATACGGTTTCGATGGCTACGGACCATCCTCCACAGACTCTTCAACGGCTTAATAACCCCCGGGACTTCCAGACTCTATTACGAGAAGTCCAGAATGACCCTAAGGTCGAAAATCCCCTAGAATTCGCTAAATCAAGATGGGATAAATTAACACTTTTATATGGGCCGGATGCCTGGGAAGATCATGCCAGACAGACACGTTGGCATATTCAATCCCAGCAGATGCTTCCTCGGAGAGGGCTTTCCCGGGACTCTACTCTTAGCGATCTAAGATCTATCTGGGAACAGAGGTTAGTGCGCTTTGCTTTTTCTCTGTTACTCTACTGTTTTTAAGGACTAAATATACCAGGAAGAAATGGAAGCATAGCGCTCCTGAACTATGTGGACTTAATGGAAGGAACTATTGGCGTATACTAAGTCTCCGAGAAGATTTTCAGCCAAACTTAAACCCACATGCAATTATGGAACTTTTATCCGATGTTCCTGCAAACCATGCAGAGAATTGCCTTACTCTCCAAGAAGTAAGCGCTGTTGTAACCGTGATGGTTGCTCGAACATCCGATCGGCCGTTCCGTGACCACCCGATCCATCCAGTTAGTATCTTACTTACACTTCCTAGCTACTAGAGATTTCCTAAGCACTCACTTATTTTTTATAGTTATTGGTTCTTTCATACACTGGACAGAAACATGGAAGAATAATTCAAGCTTCATTACATGGAGAAAGCTTGCTTTTGCAATATTCTCAGCTATGGAGTTTTGCGGATGACGAAACGGCACCAGTTGAACTCTTCATTCGTTATGATATGAGCCAGCCAGTTCCGATAGCCTTAGAAGAGCCGAATCCTATTATTGGCTCTCTTGTCGGCCCTGTTACGTCTATGAGCTTGAATTAGCTATTTAATACAGACCCTACCACAAAGTATTATCCGCGACCTAAAATCCGGTACATACAGCTACATGTGTATGTAGTCGATCTACGGGATATCTAGATCTCATAGTACACCCGTGGACAAGGACAACCTTTCTATATGGAGGACTAATCGTCTAGCTAACCGCCCTCAAGCTATGCCAACTTGCATGAAATAAATAGTGTACTATAATTCTAATTCTATCATTATAAGAAAAACATAGTTTGATTCTAGAAATTCACCTGTTGATACATGACGAGTATATGCAGATCATACCACATCACGTGCATCCCCACACTCCATCTCCGTCAATCCTGCCATTGACATTCCTCCAACAAACCAAGCTCAAAATGGCCTCTCTCCGTCAAAACCCATGGCGGGCTTACCAAAGCCTCACCCGACAACAACTCCGCATTACACGCCTCTCCTCCCGACATCTCTCCACCAACCCTGTCCGCTCCAATGCAACCAATAATCCCCTCCGCTCCCGAGCATCCGCAGCGGCGGATCTCCAGCATGCCTCCCAAGCTCAGCGGAAGATGATCCTCTCTGCAGCTGGCATTATCACCTGCGCAGCCGGTCTCTACGGCGTCATCAAGCTAGACCTATTCGGACTGAACGAATTAGACAAAAAAGATGACAAGACCGCCAACTCCGCACCCCCGAAGAACGGCGCAATGCGCATGGACGGACCAACCGGTTTCGCAAACGGCGGCCCCTCATTAATAACAATTCAAGGCCAAGACAAGCTCGAGCAAGTCCCAACAGGAACAAGCACAATCCCCACCTTCCCAAGCACAATCCGACTCCCCTCATCCGAAGCAACAGAAGGCAAGCAAACAGGCGACGACCTAGCCCCATCCACAGGCGAAGAATATCAATTACTAGGCCTTGGAATCCGCACCGTCTCCTTCCTCTCAATCCAAGTCTACGTGGTCGGCCTGTACGTCGCTAAATCCGACATAACCGAGCTGCAACGCCGTCTCCTACGCACCGCAGTCCACCCACCCACCACCGATGCCCACTCCGCCATTTCCGGTGCTGGCGCCGACGCCGCTACTTCTCTCGTCTCACCAGAGCGCCAGCAGCTCAAGGAGCTTCTCCTTGATCCCGAGCACGGCGACGCCGCCTGGTCTGCCATCCTCAAGGATGACGGTATCCGCACTGCATTCCGCATCGTGCCGACCCGTAATACGGACTTTATGCATTTGCGCGACGGCTGGGTGCGTGGTATCACTGCCCGCGCGCAGGCGAAGAAGGCTGCGGGACCGAACGAGTTCCAGGATGAGAGCTTTGGAAGCTCGATGAATGATTTCAAGGCTGTTTTCGGTGCGGGCAAGGGGAAGGCGGTGCCGAAGGGCCAGACGCTTGTTTTGATGCGCGATGCGCACGGTGCTTTGGATGCGATTTTCCAGCCTGGCGCTAATAAGCCGATTAAGTGGATGGGCCGCGTCGCGGATGAGCGGATTAGTCGCCTTGTTTGGTTGAATTATCTGGCTGGCAAACCTGTTTCAAGTGAGGGGGCCCGGGCGAGTATTGTCGACGGATTGATGGCCATTGTTGAGAGACCCCTTGGCACCGTTTCGCAGAAGGTTATCTGATTTTTTTGTATTAACATACCTGTACGTTATTTGGTCGTTTGATTTTTTTGGTTATGTTGGCTCTACAAAATATTCCAGAGCTACATGGCAACGCTCCACTCAATACGCATCTACGCTGGAAGATGGCAGGACTCTCTTGATCCCTCCAGTCTCAAGCGAAGGAAATATTTCCCGCATTTTACAAATCTACTAGACCTAGGAAAGAAGTTTTGGGGGACTAAATAATAAATCAGAGGTAAAGGCTATGTATAAAAAACCTCCTTAGTTTATATTCAAGTCTCGGGCCTCGGAGTATTCTTGCTTGTGTGACATCACCGCTTAGATAGCGCCAGCAGCCTTGAGCAGCTCCTTCAAGTCCTTCTTACCCTGGAGGTCAGAGTTTCCACCGATGTGCTGCTTGTTGATGAAGATGTTGGGCACGGTGCGCTGGCTTGAGATCTCAGCGAGAGCGCTCTGGATAGCAGCTCCCTCCTCTGTGAAAAAAAAATCATATTAGCGTACAGTTTAAAACAAGATAAACATCAAAATATAGACAAAATCATATTCTTCAAAGGATACAAACAACACAAAAAGCAAAGGAAAAAGAAGACTCACCCTCCAGATCCAGCTCGAGAGTAGTGTACTTGGCGTTCAAGCTGTCAAGCAACTTCTTGGAAGAGTCACAGTAAGGGCAGTATGACTTGGAGAACACGACGACAGCATTGTCGTTGATGAGGGACTGAGCGCGGGTCTTTGCGGCGGACATGGCGGCGGGATTTGGGCCGGCGAAGGAGCCGAAAAGACGGGTGAAGATGGACGAAATGGTGGGCGGTTTGTGACGAAAGAGAAAGAGGCAGGTGTCTCTTTTTATAGGATGGGGCGGGGTACAGGTACAAAGATGAGGGGATTGGCTATTCCGTCAAGATTGCGGGATTGAACGCGGCGATGATGTCAGGTGATATTTGTCAGCTGGGGAGCTCCCGACGAGGTCTCCCGGGCCGAGACTCTTGTTTCTCTTTGGATTCTAAATGACCACCAAGTACGATTTGGTATATCTTAGGGCTAGCTGGCGCAGCATCTACACGTTTACAGGTTCACGTATAGCAATTATGTGCAGTTATGTATTCATCCATTCAACTTGATATCTGAATAGCTCCGTAAGAAATTATCTGGTACTATGTATTGAAATGCGAGCAAATCCGGGTATCCGACTGCTCGAGCGATATGCAGATCAGGCCAAGGTAATATGAGAAAATCCCGAACAAGAAGGCTTGGGAATATGGAAAAACAGGCTTCGCAAATGTTTCGGAGAGAATTCCGAAAGATTGGAGAAAATAAAGGAAAACCATAGTCAAGAAAGTCAGAGGTAGGTATAAGATGAGAAAGGAGATGCGTACACCTCCATTTATGTTTCTTGCGAGGTGCGACTACCTCGCTCCCATCCTATCCATCGCTATCTGGATCGGTTCTTTTGGAGTTCCTCCTACCACTTCGGTAGGAATGGCAATGATCACAGGAGAAAATAAGAGAAATTTCAAAGAACGGATGCACGGGAAGAAAAAAGAATAGCTATGCTCTGGTGCTGTAGAAGGAAGCCAGATTAAAAATCAGTCTGAAGAAAATGGAACTCTAGGGGAAGAAATGTCCTAGAACGCAGCATATAAAGTCGCAGAACAGAACCGACAGAACACCATCCCGCCGGAGACGCTGAAAAAAAAAATAATAATAACAGAGAAGGGAATCAAGCAGAAGTGCAAATATCAAAGGTATGTTGGGGATATGGACGAAAGGTTAGACAGATGGTTGTAGAGTGGGGGTTCCATCACATCACAATGCAGCATCCGCAGCTCTTATCTTTCTTTGGTAGTTGCTGCGCGGTGACAACTGGGGGGTTCCAGTTGGGATTGGGATTGGGTGTCAGTCCCATTGGGGGTGTGTCCTGCACCTTTGGCATGGTACTGTAGCCGGTACTTGTATTTGGGCGGGTTGGTTCAGGGCTCTTTGGCGGCTGAGGGGGCAACTCTTCGAGCTGTAGAGTCTCCACAGGTTGCTGTTCTGGCTCAGCCTTGGTGGCTACAGGAGGCGGCGCATCGAATGGGTGCACTGCAAGGGGCGCAAAGTTGCGGTCGTATGTGTTCGGTGTCCGGCCTTCCTTTTCCCACTGTTCCTGCATAATCTTTTTGGCGACGGTGGGGATCATCTGCTGGTCTGGTGGAAGGCGGGGATCGGGCTTGTACATAGTTGCCAGCCAAGGTGGGTCTCCTTCGGGCCGGTTAACAGCTGTTGGAGGGCGGCCTTCACCTGACCGGGTGGTAGGGCGTTGGGTGTTGTTACCGGATACAGCACGAGACCGAGGGGTGCTCGCCTTCCTGTTCGTGGGTGGAGCAGAGGTCTTTCGGTTGGTAGAGCCGGTGTTCTTGACTATCTTCTTTCCCAGGGTGTTCTGTGTACTGTTGAATCCGCGGCTGCCTGGTCGACTTCCTGGAGAAGTGATTGAAGCATCCTGCTCAATATTGATAGGTTCACTAGCTCTGCGGCTGCGTGAAGACCGGTCGTCTTCATCTGTTGCAGCACGGCTTCGTGAACTGCGAGAATCGCGGCCAATGGCGCTGGATATGGGAACTGGGCTAACTGTAGAGACAGGTATTCGGGATGCGCTTTTTCCAAGGCTTGGGTGGCTGTAGATGCTGGCGGCTGCATCGTCTGCAGCAATCTCTTCTGGTCGGCGGAGATCCCAATGTTCCCGCTCATTGTCGTCTATGTTACCATTCACATCCCCGTCCTGCTTGTCGAGTTCTTCCTTTATTTTCGGCCAGGGTTCGGAGTATTCTGCAGCAGGTGAGGTCGCCGTACCAGTCCCATTGGCAGGGTTCTGTGGATCATGGCTTCTCCCACGTCCCCCACTTGATTTGCTTTCTCCTCTCATCCGTCGCTGGAAAAGAATGGCTGCCTGGTGGAGCTCCTCACTCTCGATCTTAGCCAACTTGTCTCGATGGATCCATTTTTCCTGATTCGTATTTCCGTCCAGATACAATCGAAGCCCATCATTGGCCTCCTCGGGCTCTTTAGGACCGGCTGTCTCATGACCAAAAGCATCTCGCATGCTGCCTACTTCACTTCCATGTCGGTTGAGACTGTGTTCCCTCCGTCCTCTGTTTGAGGCCAAATAGGGCGATTCGTGTGTGTGGACATTGCGGGAGACGGAGGAGCTGCGTGAGCCATTCGAGGTACGCTGTCGAGAAAATTTTGCGCGGACGGAAGTTGAGTCGTGCGAGTTGCGCTGTTTCGATGCGTGGTTGTCCTGCGGGGGAAGAGAGAATCAGCGCCTTTTTTTTCCTTTTCCACGTTCTTTGGCTGCCAGATTAGTGACTGGAATGCCAATGGAATGATCTTACCTCATTCACAAGTGGCACCGCAAACTCCCATTGCGAGCCATCCACGGGCGATGCTAAGCCGTCTGCAGAATATGCCGCTGTAACGACGCCCGCCATTCCAGAGGTTATTATTCACTAACGAAAAAGGCCAGTCCAGCTGCAACCTGGTTGAATAGTAGAGATTGCCGTAGAGATGGTTTGTCGGATCAAGCCATTCCAGGTAGAATCGGAAAGTGGAGTGTAAGGGGGTACACCCAAGGCAGCAACTTATCAACACGCCAGGTTGACCACAACTGCAGAGAGGTGTCCACGGGGTATGTCCAGTTTGTGCAGTTTCAAGTAAGAGCTAGGTGCTGGAGGGGCTGGTCCCGAAGGCCTTGAGGTCTTGCGGGGTCCGGGAAGTTGAGACAAAGATGTACCAGTACCGTAAGGTGAAATGAGAGTTGAGTTCGAGAGAAGACAAAAATAGAGAATAAAGAGAAAAGAAGAGAAGTGAAGGTTAGAAAAAGAGAGTGTGTAAGGAGAAGAGAGATAGGTAGCCAGACTAGGAATAGTCCTGGAAATAGTCTGGACCAAGTCCGTACGGAGTATTTTAACTATGTTACTATATTACTTCTAGGGTATTTGTTACATATTCCCATACATCATATGTCTATCTTACATATTAATCAATAATCGTTCTATATCTAACTATTTAACAAAAAAAAAAAATAATGATTCTCTCAACTTTTTATTCTGGGCCGTGCGTTGCCCCTGAGCCATGTTGATCACCTTCGAGGTGAATCAAAAGATAGTAAACGGAGAAAGTACGGAGTTATTTAAACTTCCCCCACTTGGTTAAATGAAAGGAAGAGAAAGAGAAAAAAAAAGTGTGTACTCCGTATACTCCGTATATGGCAAATCATTCTGACTGGTTTAGTCTTTGGGGAAATCGCACAAGTTGATATATCACAAATACGCCGATGCCTTTATGCAAAGAAACATCCCGAGGGAGTGGACACGTCCCAGCAAATGGGAAATTTACCGCTAGAGACAATCCCCCGGTAAGAGGTAGATACATGTTGTACATGACTATGTAAGGAGTTCTTCATAACCTTTCAAATCCCCGTATGCACAGCCGGGGGAGTAGGCAACCAGTAAGCCCTATTACGGGTTTACACTTGTATCTAGCCTGTTGAGAGTCGCCTGCGTATCTTTAATGAGGGCCTTGCGTGCACCGCGAGCCACCTCATCGCCATCTGGTTCAATTCCATCTGCCTTGATCTGGATTTGGGCAAGGATCGTTTCGCTCAGTTTCTTATGTTCATAGTCCCGCTTCTTCGGGTCACTGGGCGGGTTCGCAATGTATTCCTCACAGATCGGCTTGATCTCCTGCTCGAACCATTGGGTCAAAGCATTGACCTTCTCCAGCGGCGTACGCATCAACTTAATGTTGGGCGGGAGTGCGGGGATGGCTGACTGGCCTGACGACGTAGGCCGTGGCGACTGAGACGGAGCAGGAGATTCTGGGCGGATGGTGGACTTCTTCCCATTGCGTTTCTTGTTTCTCGATCTCTTGTTCTTTCCACTCGTGGGTGTAGGAGGAGACGATGCTTCTCCTGCACTAGTGGGGCGGGGCATCTGCGGTGGTGGTGGCCCATGTACAGTTACAGGAATGCTTTGCCCGTCGTCAGAGCCATCACTTGGGGAGCTTGCTCCGACTTCGGATACCACGCATAGCACCTCCGAGTGCTGCTTGATTCCCTCGGCTTTGCATGTCCGCGCGTTGTTCTTAAGTAGCTTGCCCTTGTACAAGAGTCTCACACAGTCTGGGTGACCGGCTCCTGTGCTCTTAGCAGCAGCCTCTCGCAGGTCACCGATGGTCAAGACCCCGTCATCGATCGCGTATGCGCGGAAGTGCAATGGGTAGATGGTACCGCGGTGGCGGAGGGCAATAATATCCGGCTCAGCGTCGTCTACTGGCGAGTCCACGTCTGCGGGTGTGATGTAGCTGAAGTCATCATCGCTGACCTGCGGGTTGGATGCGGGAGCGTAGCTCGGCGAGCGCCGCAGCATTTTTAAGGGGTTGCGCCAACTCATCGCAACAACAGTGAATAGGCAGACAACAAAAGCTCCAAAAAGGGCGAGGGGTTGGTCGTCGGAGGCAAGTGGCAGCTTTTTCGCGAGGGGACCGAAGGGCGTCTTGGACAGGTAGGCGAGAATAGGGTTTAGGTGATGGCGGAGGGAATGTAGGTGAACGGGGAGGATGTCTGTGATATGGTCTATATAGACTGCGCACTTCTCGCCCAAGGTGGACTGAGCGAGGGTCGGGGGCAGTAAAGTCATGGATCACTGTGGAGGGGAAAAGAGCGCAGGTGGTTGTGAAGTCATGCCCCCAAGCAGTCCGGAATAGGCAGATAAGGCGGAGAGTACTTTTTTTGCCGTCGCATTGAGCAATCGATGTACTCCCAACAAGGGCGTGTCTGCCTTGTGGATTGTCTGATTTCAAGTAGGCTCTTTTGCTGTTGGGATTTCGGAGACATTTGGAATAGTTGGGTTTTAAGTCGACGGATGCCTTGTGTACCTTGGGGCTGCCTAGAAGTGTGGCGATACCTGAGGCCTGAGGCAGATCTATTACAGATATAATTACGGAGTACATCACACCATCCTGTTACACATATGGTGATAGATTTGCCATGGTGTGGAGTATTTAGTTCTTTTTTCGATATTTAAAGCAAGACAGCTCCTCATTCGTTGTAATGTGGAGGCTCTTTCGCGACGTTGAGTAACCCAATTTGACCTCGATCGGCGTATATCTACAAAAACGCGGGGTCATATAGCTCCCCACCTTTGTTCCATATGTATTAGGATACTAACTATGTAGGATCTCGGAAAAAATGGTCCAATTATCTTAAAATATAGAAAAATTCAAAGTAGATAGTAAATTAGATACGATATCTCAAAGCCTGTGCAATGGTTAGTGCGAAGAAATTATATAGCTATTTTTGTCAGATATTCACATCACAAGCCCGAGTGGCTCAGTGGTTGCCTTCGTGGTCTAGTTGGTTATGACGTCGGTCTCATATCCCTTCCCTTGTTCGCAAGGTCTATATGACATTCTTGGTAACAAGATTGACATCCGAAGGTCTCCAGTTCGAACCTGGACGAGGGCATTTATTTTTTATTTTTTTCTACACGACAATATATCCATCTACCAGCAATTTCTTTTTTCTCTTCTTTCCGTGTGTGAGAGAATAGGCTTCAAACTCGGTCAGTTTTGGTGGGAAAATGGGCTGTGGGTACATGATAGATACTTAGAAGCAGGGTCTGTATTATCGTTTTCTTTTCGCCTAGATATCTGGCTCTTTGCCATCGACGGCTCTTGCCATAAGAAAAGGTGTACAGAACCATACCTATGCCCAGCTATAATTATATTACATAGATTAACACACAGAATTATCATATACTTGATTGATTATACCATACACCATATATATCTACTTTCCCTGAACATCGGTCTAGGTCAGATCTATGGTAATTATCCGCAAATATATAAACAACCTCTAGGTGGGAACTCCTACATTCAACATGCAAAGGAGCGTCAATTTGTCGATTTACGTTATTTCTATATACTACTATACTTACTAGCGACTCAAATACTTCTGATTCACGACTTAAGTTTGTCTAGGTCTTTAGGGGGTATTACGGCTGGGCTTTTATACGACTATTAAAGCAACCCCTGTAGTGCTAAGACTAGACGGGATGATAAATAGTCTCTTACGAGGAACGGCGATAGAATTTGAGGCCCTATAATGTATAATAATAGACTATATAGTTTTTATATATAAAGGCGCTATTTTATAGCTGTTAATATATATATACGTTAGCTTGGTATATATGACTACTACCGTATCTCACCTGGGCAGACCCTCTCGGGTATTGAGTAACAGTATGCAGCCTACTGTCGACTTCCCGGTGTTCAATGTACTTCCCTGCATAGATACACGGGTCCACAGGTTTCTTGGTCTAGTCGTTAGCCTTGTTCACTCCATCTAGCCGATGATAGTTCTATGTGTAACAGCAATGGTACGAACACACTTATAAACGACTAGGTTAGAATACGAATGTGTATGTTGGTGGATTGTTCGGTGTTCGCATGCGTGGTTTGGGTTTAACTTTCTAGGTTCCACAGTTGTTGCGTGGGTGAGGCTAACCTTGTTTAGACATTCATCTCGATGTTATCTATGTGGGTAACTTTGCTATATTGGCGGACCTCACCTTGACTTGAACAGTGGATTGATCTTTGTATCGGGCAGAGAGTATGGAGGTGTTTTGCTGTACTCCTTCATGCCATTCCCTTGCTCTGTTATCTCTCACTGGCTGAGTAGTTTGTGGAGTATATCCATGTAGTTAGGTGCTTCTACGGGTGTATATTATGTTAGGCTTATTTCGGGTCATCGTCGGTTGCGTGTATGAAACCTATGTCCCCTTTCGGATATATTATCTCGCTATATAACATACTAGGCATATAACCCTGCTGGTGGGGATACAGTTGGTGAGGGGGTATAGACGGCAACATATATGCGACATATCTCCTCTTGGTTCTGCATGTAATAAATAAACGAGCTCATGTAGTAGAAGGGGAACCTCTCCACTGTCGATCTCGATGCCAATCACTCCTTTCTCGCCATCTATAACGACCTACCTAGTTCTATTCACCGGTGTGGGTGATATATGGTCGGAAGTTATATCGGGCTTAGTACATTGCTTGCGTGCAGCATTTTATGGTAATAGCAGATATCTATACGCTTTCTCTGTCTGCCCTGGTTTCTAGGAGACCGTTTGTAGCCCTCTAATGTGTGTCATGTGTCGCGGTGGGCACTGGTGTGCATTATATATTGTTTGGGGGGTTGGTCGGACCTTGAGGATAAAGTCATTAGCTATGTGTGTATTATAGTCGCGAATCGTCGGCCATTCATATGTGACTATTAACACTGAATGCAGCGGATTAGTTCTATCTGTGTCTTCTCAATGCTATACAGGCATATTAAGGGTTGAATACTAAATGGGGTGAAGCTTCTACATTTCAAATGAAGGTCTATCACCGAGGAGAGCGACTACAGCTAGGAGATACATACAAGAGTGGCGAATATAAGATCCAATCCTAGGATATTCCTATATATTGAGGGCTAGTTTATGAATCTACCTACCGTGGCTCGCTGTATGTTGGCTTTTTTTTTGGTTGGGATATGACTTTGTTGTATTGGGGCGGTCATGCCATGAGATATATATCGACTCGATTTCACTGGGCGGCTTTATTCGCTAGAATGTCGGCACTAAAGTTGAGGTATGTTATTTGGAATTATTTATTGCAGTTAGTACTAATACTGAGACCCTGCCTGGCAGATTCTATGCGTTTCTATACTGAGCGCTACTGTCTACAATGTTAGCCTAGGGCAGTCCGTCTGGCGCATATGTACAGCATGGGAGTAGGAGTCCTGTCAATCAGTTTGCTAGGAGCATACGCCCTTTCCTTTTTAATAAATTATATCCTACCTTGCTCGTTATGTAGAACCAAATACTAAGAAAATGGATACAATTTTTCCGCACGCACAATATATAATATCGACGGCCAACATGATACGCCCCGTTACAAAGTTAAATACTCAATAATTCGATTGATAATGACAGACTTCAATGAACAATAGGTAATCAATTCAATCAGAAAGTTTCCCATAGAAAATTAAATTCCAGAATAATCATTTATTTGCAGCCTCGGTCACCACCGACTGTCTGGGTCCATATAGCCATTAATCTGCAGCCATTTCGTAATCAGCCTTCGTGGTCTAGTTGGTTATGACGTCGGTCTCATATCCCTTCCCTTGTTCGCAAGGTCTATGACATTCTTGGTAACAAGATTGACATCCGAAGGTCTCCAGTTCGAACCTGGACGAGGGCATTTTTTTTTGTCTCTTTCATATAGAGTAGTGGACCCATCAACTGCACTTATGATTGGGTGCAACTTCAGTTTTAATTTCACAGCTAGTGTGCACTTCGGTTTTTGCACCCCACCTGCCCAGGTGGCCACACCATAAATTACATAATATTTTGCCAGATCAACTAACGTATTCGGTAAGCGAGCTGCGCGCGCAAGCCAGCTGCGCAGCCCAAAACACATAGTAAAAGTGATGCACTTGTCATTTATATTTCAACAACCAACGTTTTTATCATATTAAATTTCTTGCCGATAGCAACCGATAAGCATTTTTAGTGTTATATAGCAGTTTCGCCTAAATCAAAAACATGCATTGTCATGATTTCAAAAAATACATCCCTACATTCAAGAAATATATATTTATCGATCATATCTCTATCAAACACCTATTAAATTCCTATAAAGTCTAGATAATAGCTAGATGTCATATAAAATATATTAGGCTATAAGGAAAAGTTCATATACATAACCGTTGTTACAATATCATATTGTAATTTATCGCTTTTACTATGTGTTTTGGGCTGCGCAGCTGGCTTGCGCGCGCAGCTCGCTTACCGAATACGTTAGTTAGTTAGTTACATTATGATTATATCTACTAACATGGCATAGGAAAGAAAGCACTAGCTTAAGATATCTGGCCTGCAAGAAAAGAATACTAATACGAAAAGAACATTGACATTTTTTTTACAATAAGGGTCGAAAACAGAATCCCCTCTACCTATAGAGTCTAGATACGCCCACTGTTTCTCGGGCCGTACCCGAAACCATGCTGAGTGGCTTGAATGAGGCATGTCCATTGAATATTGCCGGATTCAGAGATGTAGCTGTCAAAGAATATGGTGAGTGGCTCGCATCAATTGTATTAGATGATACTCTTAAAGCTGCATTCAGGCAAGCGTCCGAAATGACGCTGTTGGATGGTTTTGGCATTGAACATATACAAGGATCAGAATCCAGAGTTCTTTGTGTGCAAGGGAGTCAAGCCTAGTATTGTTCGATTGTTTGTAGAGAACATTCGCGATTGGGTTGAAAACATGAAGAAAGAGATACCCATTCTCGAATGTATCCTGTTGGCAGCGGGGGCGACTGATGTTTCTTGGGTTAGGGTTGCATACATTCGTCATGTTGGATAGATAATTAGGCTTGATTTCAAAGTGAGCATGTATTGCTAGATCTATTGAGATTCGACTTCCAATCAGTATCCCTGTTCACTGACAGTATGACACGTCTAATATTCGAAGCCTATCGGACTTGAACAAATTTATACCCAATCTTTTATTAGGCATCTAGTCAAATGCATTGTTACGTATCACCACACTTAATTTAGCCCCAACTCCTGTCTTTGTCTTATTAACAGGGACCGTGCAAGGACGCGGGCTAGTGGCTCCAACTAGCGCTGAAAGTGAGTTAGCAATTTGTTTTGCTTCGATCAAATCCACAACTCTGTTGTTAGGGGCTGTTGATCGCTATACACTCCACTGACCTAAACGAAGACCATGGATCCGGCAACTGCAAGTGCGGATTCTTGCCAGCCCCTGAGGATCCTCTCGCTCGGTAAGTCTGTTTGGTCCAAACCGTCCGCGCTAGGTCGCTAACTATTCGGAGATGGGGGTGGAATTCGTGGCATATCAAGTCTTCTTATATTGGAAAGAATCATGGAGAGAATCTGCGATGCCGAGGACCTCGACCACGTTCCGCGACCGTGCGACCAGTTTGATTTGATCGGTGGCACAAGCACTGGAGGGTATGGCTGAACGTTTGATGCATCTAAATCACCATCGCTAATTGACCCCCAAAGAATCATCGCAATCATGCTTGGAAAACTAGGCATGACAGTCGATGAATGCATACGAGCGTATAGACAGGTTGCAGAGCAAGCCTTCACCCCCAAACGAACTTCGATATTACCCGCATCACCTACAGGTGCGTTCTCGGCGAAAGCTCTCGAAAACGCCATGAAACAAATAGTCCGAGAGTATTGTACAAACGTCGAATGCGTAACCCGCCGGCGCCAAGGTCACGCAACTGTCACCACATGTCCACATTCCAATATGGTTTTCCGAGACGACACATGCACAAAAACGTAAGTTTGAAATCAGGTATGCATGGCTAGGTGGTCTTTGTTAAATATGACATAGTGTGGTCTTGGCAATCACGAAAGACAATGTCGATGCACCACCAACACTCTTCAAGACTTATGATCGATCCGCTGCCTTCGAGAGTTCTACCCTTTGGCAGGTTGCAAGAGCGACTTCAGCAGCAACGACCTTCTTCAAGTCCATAAAAGTTGGCCGAGATGAGATCGAGTTCATTGATGCCGGCTTTGGATACAATAATCCATGCAATATTCTGATCCAGGAGGCTCAGCGAGAGTTTCCTGACCGCGGAAAAATGCGGATTCTAAGCATCGGGACTGGCTTAGGTGATGTCGTTACTATCCAAAACAAACGTTTATCTATTATTACCGCGCTAAAAAGAATGGCCTCATCATCCAAGAAAGTGGCAGCAGACGTCGATCATCGCTACGGTGGTAACGGCGAATACTATCGGTTTAACGTTGATCAAGGCCTTCAGGATATCACATTGTCAGATTGGGAGAAAGCTAGTAAGATATCCGCGCACACACGGAACTACCTAGCGGAGAATGAGCGAGTGATTAAACAATTGATTGGTGAAATCACCTGTCATTCTCAAGTGTCTGGTACGGGTAGAGATATGATAGTGAGCCATGGCAAACCTCGTCCAAGTTAGTCTACTAAAGAGCCCAATTTACTGAATAGAGTCTATTAACACTCGACTGACTTTCACAGGCAAGCCTTTCTTCTTTGTCCCACTACGTCAAAACGGTAACTTTGTAGGACGTGGAAAGGAATTGGACGAGCTCAAGCAGAAGGTACTGGCTCAGAAAGATAATGGAAGACTCGCAGTCTTCGGGTTAGGCGGTATCGGCAAGACCCAAATCGCACTGCAAGTTTCGTACTGGGCGAGACAAGCCATGCCCGCCCACTCTATCTTTTGGATACCAGCACTGAGCAAGGCAAGTTTTGAGCAGGCTTGCACGCAGATTGTGGCAAAGCTCGGAATCAGTAAAATCTCGGATAATGAAGATGCCATGGAGTCAGTGCAACGGCATCTGAGTTTGCAATCAACCGGACCGTGGCTTCTGATTGTGGACAATGCGGACGACATGGATTTGCTCTTTGGAAGCTCAGATTCGCCTGGAGGGATGAGTCAATATTTCCCAGAGAGCGAGATGGGTGTGACATTACTGACTACTCGCTCTCGAGAGATAGCCGTGTCATTTGCGGGCAACCAAGTCATTACAATCCAGAATATGAATTTGCAAGAGACAACAGGTTTATTGGAAAACTCGCTGATCAAAAGAGATACGCGTCAAGACAGAGGGGAGACAGTGCAGCTGCTAGAGGAGCTCAACTACTTGCCTCTAGCGATCACGCAAGCGGCTGCCTACATGAACACGGCAGATATATCAATTTCAAAATACCTCTCATTGCTACGCGGCAAAAAGAGCGATGCGGTCAGACTCTTAGGCAGACAATTCCAAGACAGCACACGCTACAGGGGATCACAAAATGCCGTGGCTACCACATGGCTGGTTTCCTTTCAGCAAATTCACAGAACGGATGAAGCTGCAGCTAACATATTGTCATTTATCTCCTGTATCGAGCCAAAGGCGATTCCACTTTCGCTCCTGCCTGACGTTGGATCGGACGAAGAACTAGTCCACGCTATTGGCACGTTGTGTGGCTATGCCTTTCTCGCCGAAAGAGATGATGCTTCATATGACATGCATAGCTTGGTCCACTTGGCGACGCAGGTATGGGTTCGAGAACAAGGATTCGCAAAACAGACAATAGAGGAAGCTGTTCATCATTTAGTGGGGACCTTTCCATCTCATGATTATATCAATCGCAGATTGTGGCAGAGCTTCCTACCACATAGCCTGAGAACTCTCCAAGAAAGCGAAGGGCGGGACACAAAGGAGAGGTCGGAGCTATATATCAGGGTTGGCCGATGCCTGGAAGCAGACGGCAGGATCAGGGAGGCTGTGAATTGTTATGAAGAAAAATTTAGGTGGGACAAAAGCCAGTACTCGGAGGAACACCCTGACCGACTAGCATCACAGTATGAGCTTGCTATTGTGTATCAAGCTGACGGCCAGGTTAGCGAGGCGGTCAAGCTACTTGAGCATGTAGTTGCAGTACAAGAGAGAACCCTGGCTGAAGAGCACCTCTCTCGGCTGGTATCACAGAATGGCCTCGCTCGTGCATACCGAGCTGATGGCCAGATTAGCGAGGCGGTCAAGCTACTTGAGTATGTGGTTACAGTATTAGAGATAACTCTGGCTAAAGAGAATCCCTATCGGCTAGCATCACAGCATGAGCTCGCTATTGTATATCAAGCTGACGGCCAGGTTGGCAAGGCAGTCAAGCTGCTTGAACATGTGGTTGCAGTACAGGACACAGCCCTGGCCGAAGAGCACCCTAACTAACTAGCATCGCAGCATGGGCTCGCTATTGCATATCAAGCTAATGGCCAGGTTAGCGAGGCAGTCAAGCTGCTTGAGTATGTGGTTGCAGTGCGGGAGAAAACCCTAGCTGAAGAGCACCCCTCTCGGCTAGCATCACAGCATGGGCTCGCTAGTGCATATCAAGCTGATGGCCAGGTTGGCAAGGCAGTCAAGCTGCTTAAACATGTGGTTGCAGTACAGGACACAGCCCTGGCCGAAGAGCACCCTAACCAACTAGCATCGCAGCATGGGCTCGCTATTGCATATCAAGCTGATGGCCAGGTTAGCGAGGCAGTCAAGCTGCTCGAGCATGTGGTTGCATTGCGGGAGAAAACCCTAGCTGAAGAGCACCCCTCTCGGCTAGCATCACAGCATGGGCTCGCTATTGCATATCAAGCTGATGGCCAGGTTAGCGAGGCAGTCAAGCTGCTTGAGCATGTGGTTGCAGTGCGGGAGAAAACCCTCGCTGAAAAGCACCCTGACCGACTAGAATCACAGTATGGGCTCGCTATTGCATATCAAGCTGATGGCCAGGTTAGCGAGGCAGTCAAGCTGCTCGAGCATGTGGTTGCAGTGCGGGAGAAAACCCTCGCTAAAAAGCACCCTGACCGGCTGGCATCACAGCACGCGTTAGCAATGGTTAAACACGAGTATGAGAATGAGCGACGGCATTGATAATGCACAACAAATACCTATCCAAATATGTAAGTAGTCACATTAAACTTATCTCCGACTATGGCCATAACGCACGACCCTGGATTTCAAGTCCCAAGAAACAAAAGACAATACCATCTTGAGCATACGCTGGTAATATTTGATGCCGCTCACCACGGTGGAACTGTGGCACTTGCACCGGGGTAACACCGCGTGGTACCTACTCAGCCTGCTCGTCTAAATCCGATACGTTAATCACAACTAGACTCATCAACGTAGACCAGGCGGTATGAGTAAAATTCTGAGCGATCATAGAGACAGATTTCTCGTAAGTCTCCATTTTACTCCTTCGCCTGCTGCCGGATGTTTTTTCGGACCACCCCCATAAAACTGAGAGCCCTCCTGACACTTAAGGTTGTCGCTAGCATCCGGAATTCGTCTTATATAAATATACCTATTTCTTCAAGAGACAGACCGGATTTTTCGAGCAGATGGTCGTGGAGATCTTCTAGCATCAGTGGAGTTATAGTTCGTCTTCGACCGACATGGTTTTGGGGACATGGACATTTCCGAATAGCCGCACGGCTATTCTTGATTGCTCTTCGCTACATTCAGCTGCATCAGCCACTTGAAACGTGGTTAGTGACTGGCTTTTTATCACATCATGAATAAATTGCAGCTTTGATGGGGCCAGTCTCGGAGCCATATTATGCAGAGGATGTAGCAAATGTTGAGGATCTATGTAGTGCTTCAGAGGGAAGGAAACAACCTTCAAAGAAGAGCAGCACTGAGGGGCATAGGTATGTATTGGAGTTTCGGGTAATTTATAAAAGAATATGTAATGCAGTCGTCCTGGTACAAAACAATCTATGTACTCTGATACCACCTTTGTCTACTGAATATGGAGTCGTTCAATAATTTACATATATGTGTAATTTGCTAGTTAATAAATTTGGAATACACACTATATCTACTCGATACATAAACTGTTGTAGCTTTTGTAATGAAGCTAGCGGAGACCAACCCTCCTCAAGGTCACATGACTGACTAGCTCATCTATTTGGTTTATAGAGATCAAATTTCTTCATTATCTCATCACAAGCCCAAGTGGCTCAGTGGTTGCCTTCGTGGTCTAGTTGGTTATGACGTCGGTCTCATATCCCTTCCCTTGTTCGCAAGGTCTATATGACATTCTTGGTAACAAGATTGACATCCGAAGGTCTCCAGTTCGAACCTGGACGAGGGCATTTCTTTTTTAATTTTTTTTTCTTTTTGATCACTGATATAAAGGCGACGAGTGAGTACTGTTAATTTATGTTTGATTTTTTGGGGTGCTTTTGAGCTCTATGAAAATAATCAATTGGAACTGGTGTATACAAGAAACTGAGTCAAAGGAATTGAGTTATGTACAAGCGAAACGACGTATATTACACTGTCCAGCAGTTGAAGAGAAGGGCTGACATGCGAACACTGCAACGTAAGTGTTCAGCCTAGGCGCAAACGACCAGGCACTGCCCGATCTCCAAATAGCGCCGAACCTTCTTCTGCGGTATTTTCATCACCCGACATCCAGCGCGGAAGTCGGAATGGCTCACCCTGGAACCATTGAGGAGTTTTGGTAGTATCAAATGTGTTTTTGACACGATGCGCGAAGGACTGGAAGAAGTTCTCATCTTCCTCATCCTCGCCTTCTACAATTGTAGGAGCAATAACTGTCCTCTGGGTGGGTTGGGAGCCCTCCGCAACCGGGACTCGTAGTCGGGACGAGCCGGGGGAACCTTCATCTTCACGATCCGACGCCCAAGTTGAACGACTACCACGGGAGGAGACTGCTAGAGAACCGAATCCGTTCAATTCACGTTCAATGAGGTCGCGGCCTTCACGCCAGCCGCCCATGCCATATCCTGCAGGATTGTTTTCAACATCGTGTATATCATCATCCTCTGCAAGGCCACACCCGAAGATGTTTTTGATACGCCCGTACAGGTTGAACAGCGTTGCGCAGATAGGAAGAAGGATGAGGATCGGGAAGATGAAGTCAAACCCTTTCCCGAGGGGTGTCAGGTTGATAAGTTTACCAAGGAACTCGTAGAAAGTGGTACTTCGTCGAAACTCTTTCGGCAAGAAGGTCAAAAAGTTGTAGGCAATTGGTACCGTCAGCCGGGCCACGAGACCAGCGTACCAACACGCACTCTCGCCATAGGTATTACGACGGACAAGTGCGCGGTTTCCCCACACCTTGACATCGCTGACACCAACAAGAGCCGCCGAGCACATGTACAATAGCCAGGCAGAAGCTGTGAGTTGACCACCGAAGCCAACTGGGTTCTTTTTCCAGTTGGGGACTACGGTCAAACTCACGGCGGAGAGATGGGGCGCCAAAGACTTGATCAGTTCTGACCAAACAATACAAGCTGATGCCAATGCGAAGAACGCGCCGAATGCTAGCCTGACCGAGGGAATGACGTTGGAATATAGCTGATACCGCATGTACGGGTTGAGCAATCTCACACGAGGGATCCAAGATGACCTACGTGGGGCCGGTGCAAATTCGAGCTTCTTTGAAGCTGCAGAATCGATGATGGCTTGGAGATCGGCTGATAACTGGACCAGACGATCCCACTCATCCACAAATCGGGCCTTCATGTGTCGAGCACGCTGAAGCCGCCGTGTAAGGTCGGCTAGATAGCGTTCTGTGATCACAGAAGGGATCGTGGCGGATGTATCCGAGGGCTCGAGGATCGGTGCCCGCACGTCAGGTTGACCGTGTCCTTCCTGAAGTTCTTCAATCCATTCCTGGAAGTCACGCGCAGTTCCTGTCTTACGGCGCTGTAGTTGAGAAACCTGGCTATTGAGATTCGCTAGCTCATTGACTGAGTCCATCAGACGATCGTGCACCTTGGGCGCATGTGCCTGGATTCTGCGTAACCGACCGCTCACATTGGAGTTGCGGAGCAGGTTTCGCGGGATCGAAACAAGACCGTGGCCCATGAGATAAATGGCAAGGACGAGACCCCAGACATATGCCAATGCCATGATGAGACCTTTAATGGATCTGAATTCGAAACCGTTCGAGATCGATACGTAGATCAAGCCCACTAGAGCACATCCCAGGACAATTAATTGATATCTGGCGTTCGATCGAAGAGAGTACATAAGCCGGCCTTTTGGCTCACGGTAGCCCGAGTCGACATATTCACCGAGTAATGGGAGGATAACCCTGTAGTAGAGACAAGAATGAGTGACAGCTCTCAAGTTGAAGAGTGGGACACTTACCAGGTGAGAACGAATATTAGCCAGTAGGCAATGCGCCAACATACCAGAACCATTCGTTCCGGTAGCCAGATTGCTTTGGGGCCAGATCCATCTCGCGAACTTGACGCCAAATCGATGGGGACAAGAAGCACAACACTGGCGGGCAGAGCCAGAGCTAGGAATATAGGAACACTTAAATACGCGGGGGTGGCGCGAAGAGTGAGAAACCGTCGTAGAAGAAGTAACACAAGTGCGGAGATGAGGAACAGGGCAAATGCGAAAAAGACGTTCGAGCCCACCGAGATGGGCGACACAGATACGGGGAACATGCTGAAGAAACAGCGAAAGCCAAGGGAAAAGAAAAAAGAAAGGAAGATTCAGCCGCTGTTCATGGCGAGATATGTAGGGCGCAAATGAAAGAAGCGACTGTTGAAAGTTGAAAGGTAGAAAGAAGTGTATATATAGAACAGGCCCGGGGGGGTTGACGTTTCGGGGCCAGGAGAGTGGCTGACTTAAGCTCTGACTAACTGGAGGAATACTTGTACTGGGGACTTTACTTTGGTCGTGTGCTCAAGTGTATAGTGGGGTACCTGGTACCAGTCACAGCCTCCTGACATTTCTGACCAATTGGTCCCTCCGGATCAGGTCAGGGCCAGAACGCCTTGTCGATCTTTGATGGGAACAGAAACCAATTTCTTTTCTTTTCTTTTTTTTTTTTTTTTAATTTTTGCTTTTTGGGAAAATATTTGGTAGGAGTAAATAAAAAGTTGTATTCAATTTTAGTATGGGATATTATGTACTACATAGTATATATGTAAAAAAAATATATATATATTGTACTTTTATATACGTACTCGTATTTAAGAATATCGGGCATTATTTAAGATCCACACCATGATGACGACGTGTTTTGAGCTTCTTAACGGCCTTAGGGATCGTCAAAAGATTTGCAGTGTATTTGTAGTACATGTAAAAAAACGAGACAGTACCCCAGGGATACCTCGCCAAATAGTAGAAACCCACGCAAAACTGTAAGTACCTCTCAATTAACCTTGTGATCCCCCCCAATAACATCACAATACCAAATTAGAATACACAACCTATTGATACGCGCCCATGCCATTATTCTTTCTTTCAATCAAAAACCCTCAATGGGGATGAATAAAACATAGCCCTTCATTTAATTTCCTTTTATCACTTCTCATTCATTTATCAATACCTAAAAACATAATATTCGATCACTCCTTTTCCCTCCAACAATTTCCATTTTCTCTTTGTAAGTATCTTTCTTTTCTACCCCCCGAATCTTCTGAGCAATTGAGGCCCGGTGCGACTTGAGAGCTGCATGATCCCTGTCACGGATCCCATTCACCTTACAATTGCTCTCATTCGTTCCAAAACCATAATCAGGTGCTGGCCAGCGAATTGAATTCATCTGACGCTGGTGCCCGAACGCCTTGCTTTCCTCGTTGTGTTGGTTCCCTCTCCCTCCTGTCCTCCGTTTCGTTCATTTCCCATCCCCACCCTCCCTGATCGACTCGAATCACGGTTCCACACCAGCACCTGCTTACCTTTTTTTTTCTTCCGCTGATCACCTTCGATTTCCTTGCTTCGTCACTAACCGACATCTTCATAGCGCGTACTTCAGCGAATGCTAACGTTCAATAAGCATCTTCGCGGATTTCCTATTAATCCCCCATTGATGGGGCGTCTGCTATGAATCCCGGAGAGTTCCCCAACCCGGGCGCGGGGCCTGGCCGGCCAGCCCCGAACAACGCGATGAGGATGAATGCAAACATGCAGGTCCCAAAGAACGACAGTGTGCAATCCATGATGACCTGGGTTGCGCAAATGTTGCAAAACCAGGGACCATATGGAGGTTGGAAGTCAGAGGTTCTAATCAAGACTCGGGCGACGAATGTTTATCAAATGTTAGTTTTTTTCTTGCGATACTTGCTTTGCGCTTTTATTGTTATCTGGTCTAACCTCTACGTGAACTAGGATTACCTCCCTCCGTTTGATCCAACCTCGCATCGATCTCCACCAGGCGGCCCAGGCGGCCATGAGTTTCGAATTAAAAGCATTCACCAAAGCCAACGAGATGATTGAATATGAGAAGGAATGCACCGAAAAGCTTCGTCACATTCGAAACACCCGCGAGAGACAGGCCGCGGTCGCTTACCAAAGTGGAATGATGCCCCAGACGGGCGCTGGACAAAATCAGATCCCAGGCGCTTTTCCGCAGCACATCAATCAGAGCATGCAGGCGTCCCCGGTCTCTGGCCAACAACAGATGGCAATGGGAATGAATGGGCAGAACCAGGCAGCCATGCAGCAGCGACAGCAACAGCAGTCACAGGCGATGCTCCAGCAGCAGCAACAACAGCAACAGCAGCAACAACGGCCTCAACAGCGCCCTGGCAATGGTATTCCCATGGTCGATGACCTCAGTACGCTTTCCGCCCAGGATCTTGACCACGTCTCTCGACTCGCAAATGAGATGTTGAATAAAACCAGCCCGGAAGATATGGAGAAAATCAAGTTGAATTTGTCGAACATGACACCCGAGCAGCGGCAATATTTGGCACGGCAAAACCTTGAGCCAATGACCTATTTTTTCCGCTCTCAGGCACTCAACCAGATCAGACGTCATCGTCGCGCTCGTCTGGAAATGGGGGGACGCGCGCCAAATGCCGGGGTTGATGCGAATGGCAACATGATGGGCGATCCCATGATGAATTCTCAGCACCAGCGCCAAATGCTTCAGAATATGCTAAACCTTCAACGCAACTCTGCATTTCCTGGAAATCCTGGCCAGACAATAGAACCTCCGAACTTCATTGGCAATGTGGAAAACATCCAAGGCCAGCAAGCAGATGGCTTGCGCTCACAGGAGGCTGGTCAGCTAGTCGTTCCTGCAAGCTCTTCCCAAATGAACCAGGCTCCATTTCCGAACAATAACAATAATATGTTCCCACAGCAGATGGGTCAGAATGGCCAGGCGAATATGAACGCCAATAATCCAAACGCCCAGGCTCAGTTCCTTGCCCAGCAGCATCTGCAGGGTGGGTCCAACACCCCCCAGGATCGAATGCAGTTCCAGGCACAACAGCGTGCACAGGCGGCCCAGAAGGCTCAGATGGCGATGTCAGCTCATGGTGGCCAAGTGACCCCTCAATCACAACCGCAACTAAACGGGCAGAGCCCCGTTATGCCAATGCTGAATCAACCCATGGCTCCGGGGCAAATGTCTCCAGTCCAAGTGCCCGCTCAAGCCCGACCACCGTCCCGACTTGCGAATATGGGCCAGCATCCGGCTGGCGTTGCAGGACAGGCTGGCATGCAAGGTCCGCCCCAAATCCCCTCCAACATCCCGCCTCACATTCAGGAACAACTTGCTCGCATGCCCCCTGAACAGGCCCGGGCCTTTATCATGCAACAACGTCGTGCCGCTCTCAACAACATGGCTCGAGCCAACCCCGGCCAGCAGCCACAACCCCAGCCAGGCCAGGCCCAAACAATGATGAATAACCAGATGGGTAACGCCATCATGAGAGGCTCTATGAGTGCCCCACAGGATTTGAACTCGGGCGGAATACCCCAAGGCCAGCAAATGTCTGTGCAGCAACGCCAAAAACGCCAGGGTGAGCTCTTCAAGCTCCAATTGCTGCGGCAGCAGAACAACGGCGTGGAAATGACCCCTGAGCAGGGCAAACAAATGGACCGCGTGTCTTTCCCACCGTCTATTCTGAACATGAATGGCACCTCGATGCAAGTTCCTAGCAACGTCAAATCGTGGGGCCAACTCAAGCAATGGGCAAATTCTAACCCTCAAATCGCAAGCCCCAACGACCTCCCGCGCCTCATGATGCTACAGAAACTTCATCTTGGTCAACTGATTTCAGCCTCCACAAATCAAGTCAGAGACCAAAATGGCCAGGGTCCAGCGGCAACTCCATTCCAGAGCACCCAAGCCCCATTTATGAACGCGCCAGGCTTCCCTCCTGGTCAACAACCCACTGCTGCCAATATGCAAGCAATGCGGCAAATTTCCGCCCAGGACATCCAAATGGCTCGTCAAAAGCTTGGACCCCAGGCCTCAAACTTGACTGACGAGCAAATTCAAAAACTTCTGTACCAAAACCGCCAGAAGCAGATGATGCAGGCTGCACAGAACCGAGCAATGCAACTTGAAGGAAATGCGCAGCCTGGCCAGCTAAGTCAACCGGCGGCCCAACCTCCGGCTCCTGCAGCACAGCCTGTCTCGCAGATCAAGTCGCAGCATCCCCTGCCCCCGCAATCGACCACTCAAGCGGCGAACGCAAAGACCCAAACCGGAACCACGGCGGTCAAAGGTGCTAAAGGTGCCACTGGGAAGCAGCCCTCAAAGAAGAGAACTAGTGCCGATGATACCACAGAAGGCCGGGCCACAGCTACACCGCAGATGAGCCAGCCTGTGGCTGTCCCGGGGGCCCCGGGCACGGCCCCTCAACGGCCAGGTCTCCCCTTCACACAGGAGCAGCTTGCACAGATGACTCCTCAGCAACGAGCCCAGGTTGAAGCACACATGCGGAGGCAACAGTCCCATAGTCGCGGTCAGGTACTCAGCAGAGCTGCCGCCGAGGAGGCGTGGAATAGGAATCTGCCACCACAGGTTATGGAAGTCTATAATGACATCGCCAAGAACGCTCCACCCGCGAAACCCATGCCTGTCTCGCCAGAGCAGAAAGCCGCCATGACCAAACAACTACGTGAAGCCTTGGATGTTCTCGGTCGCTTGGATGCCCTTGTACAATGGTTTGCAAAGATGCAAGGGCAGGAGAAGAATGTGAAGAATCTCCTCGCCATGGTAAGCTCTCCTTTGATAATACCCAAGCGTCTGTTTACTAATCTGATCTTACTTAGCGTATCCAATTGATGAGACAGTTCAAGCCCTCGCAGGATTGGGTTGTGAATGAACATTTCACAGTCACTCCAGATTATCTTAATGGCGCCATCCTTTTTATGCGAAAGTTGTTCGCGGTGATGATTTCCCGCATACAACAAGGTCAGCGCCCTAGCGTATCCCAACCTCCTGGCTCCAACGCCCAAGCAATGCAAGGCAACATGCCAGCACTGAACGCAGCCAACCTGCAGCATTTGCAGGCACAGGAAGAAGCTCTACAACGAGCCCGACGTGCCTCTAGCCAGTCTGTCGTAAATGTTCCAGCTGCACCTTTCGCGGCTCCATCTCCCAGGGGGGTCCCTCAGTATGCCCCAGGCGGGCTTGCCCCAGAGAATCTCAAACTGCCACCTCCCAAAAAACGGAAGCAGTCTCATGGCGTGGCATCATCCCCGATCCAAGCAACTGCAGCTCCTGGCGCTGCAGCAAAATACAATAAAGCGGTGGCGGATGCCACATCCAATGCTGCAGCCATGGCAGGTGCCTTCAAATGCAGTGTGGCTGAGTGTCCACACCATTACCAAGGATTCCCTACACAAGCCGTCTTGGACAAACACGTCGAAGAAAGCCATCAACCGGAGGAGGAAGAAATAGTCGAGGATTACTTGAAATATTACCATGAAAGCATCTCGATGGGTCTTGGATTGAATCCCAATGATGATCCCGAAGCCCCGCAGATGGACACACTCGGTCCAGTGCCATCTACCAAGATCAGTGAAGCAGCTTCACCCGCGAAACAAAATGTCGCCACCTCTCTGATTGCCAACAACACTCCTATGGCCAGGGTCAATAGCCAATTGGGAGCTAAGACCGCGTCTCCTGCTGCATCAACCCAGCTGCTCACTCCGCAGTTGTCGTCCACCAAGGGACCGAAGCCTGCCGGTAAGGATGGAAAGAAGGATGTCGTCAAACTGGAGGATAGCGACACGAAGGATCCGTGGGCGGAGTGTCCCACCTGTCTTGACACAATTCACGATACCTTTTCAAACCTCGCGAGCAAGGATCTGCCTCACCTGGGTTATGATTCGCTCGAGGATTTCGACATTAGTGAAGCCACTCCGGTGGATGATGATTGGGCTGCCTTTGCCAGTCTGACTCCTCCAGATGAGGCTGAGGAGGCTGCTTTCTTAGAGAAGTTTTATGAGCCTTGGGACGACGAGTCTATTGCATTGGCTGCAGCGAGAATTCGCATCCCGCCTGAGATCCAGGTCAAGGGCAAAGGGCCTATGGGTCAACTTGAGGTTGATTGGGATGCTGTTGCGCGCTACGAGAGGGAAGGTATCCCCATTCGTATGCCGAAGTGAAATTCCTTGTTTGTATTGAAGGACCATGTACACATCATTCCATGAATATGGACTTGAGATTATGAAACATTTTATTTCGGCAGGTTCGTTTCCAGCGTATATATGGTTCAGGAGCGATGCGTTTGTACACTACGCAGGGTTCCTGGTTAATTTCTTTTGGAGATCAACCTTTTTGGGTTTTCTAATTATTTTGGACTTGGCCTCAGCGATGGCGTTTGGAGGAAAAAAAAATCTGAGATCAGGTTGACTGGATTTTGAAAATTTATTGAAAGGAGTTTATATACCAATATAATTCATGGTAGTTATATTATAATGTATACATATATGTAGGTACGCGTGAACATTAAGAGGTTGTTCAGGTGCCTGTGTACCGTGACACACCCGTTCCTTATCTCCAGCTGATAAGCTCTCTCACCTCCGCTTTGTCTCCTCACTTGGCCCTTGAACTTGGGTTCTCTTTGCTTGACACTTGGAACTTTTATCAAACTAGACAAGATGGCAAATAATGCCCTCATTCCATTCCTGGTCACGATGATGCTCGTGACCGGAGTATGCAACACCATTCTCAATAAGTATCAGGTCCGTCCTCGATTCAGAACTACAAAGGAAACACGAGCTAATCAGCTTATGAATAGGATATGCAATGTGTGCGAAACTGCGATTCTCCAGATCCCAGTCAGCGGAAGCTATTCGAGCAGCCGGTCATTCAAACGTAGGTTTCAACTCGTGTTTATGCAGCTTTGCAACATAAATGCTGACACCAGCCTGAAACACAGCGCCGTAATGTTTATCGGTGAAATGGGCTGTTGGCTAGTTATCGGCTTAACCTTCCTCTACCGCCAATACATCGCACCACGTCTATCCAGTGACCCCTCACCCCTCCTAACTGGCGGATATCACCCGATCAACGGCGACGACGAAGGCATCGACGAAGATGATCAGACGGTTGATGAACTGGATGGCGACAGCAGACACCCTAAGCCCCTGCATAAAGATGAAGGCCGTATCCCACTCCGTGGATGGAAGATCCTACTTCTTGCAGCGCCGTCGAGCTGCGATATCGCTGGCACAACCCTCATGAATGTGGGTCTCCTCTTTGTGGCAGCCAGTATCTACCAGATGACCCGGGGTGCGCTTGTCCTTTTCGTAGGCCTGTTCAGTGTCCTCTTCCTCCGCCGCCGGCTCCACTTATACCAGTGGAGCGCCCTCTTCATTGTCGTTCTAGGTGTGGCTATTGTGGGTCTTTCTGGAGCTCTATTCAGCGGTGAGCCGGGCCACGATATCAACCAGAATAACGTCGCTCGCACCCCCGAGGCTGTCCAGGCTATAATTGGTGTGCTGCTTATTGCTGCAGCGCAGATCTTCACAGCCACACAGTTTGTGCTAGAGGAATGGATTCTGGAGAATTACGCCATGGATCCGATCCAGGTCGTGGGGTGGGAAGGCGTGTTCGGTTTTTTGGTTACTTCCGTCGGCATCGTAATCATGTATCTTATTGTTGGACGCACCGATGCCGGCCGATATGGCTACTTCGATATCAAGGAGGGATTGCACCAGGTTTTCGATAACCGTGCTGTCGCCATATCCAGCTTGTTTATCATGCTCAGTATCGGGTATGTCTCTATACTTCCTAACTCCCTGTTCCCTGCTAACGTTGGTTCTAGTGGCTTTAACTTCTTCGGTCTGTCTGTCACCCGCACTGTATCCGCTACCTCTCGTAGCACAATCGACACCTGCCGCACGCTCTTCATCTGGATTGTTTCACTTGGACTCGGCTGGGAGACTTTCAAATGGCTCCAAGTTGTCGGATTCGCGCTTCTTGTCTATGGAACTTTCTTGTTCAATGACATCGTCCGTCCTCCGCTCAAGGCTTGTTTGCCCCATGACCGCAGAGAGGGAGAGGTGTTGCTCCCTGAAGGTCCCATTGAGCACATTTGATTAACTTGGCTTGTTTTGGACTCTTCGTATTATATACCATTCTGGTGTCTCGGTATATTCCAGTTCTGCCTTGGAGATTGGGCTCATGCCTTGGATTTTTGGATAAATCATACGACCTTGCATTCCTTTGTTTTCTGCGATGGAGTTAACTGTCTCTGTTTTTTTAAGGGATTATATACTGACTTTTGATCTTTTCTTGCGGAGGCTACAGTTGATCTGAATTCTCTGAAGTTATAGAACCTTGCCTTTTGTCGATTATTGCATTTTGATTTATGTTCTTGGGTTTAGTCTGCGTTATAGATGTGATAATGCACTTTAACATCTGCTATCTGATGAATACGTAGGAACACACTACTAGGACAACTTTCGTATGCGCCATGGACTACATGAACTCGATGCAATACTCCCTGCACTTCCTCATACGCTAAAACATTCATCTGAAGCATGTACAATAAGAAGAATCCCTCCCGCCAAGTAGTGAAACGAGATACAAGAGAAAAGGAAATTAATGGCAGAACAAAAGTCTAGATAGATAGCAAAAGCGAAGAAAAAGTGCAAGAAACTAGGGAGTATAGAACTGGATTTGACTGTTCATGGGAAAATTAAACATTCGTTCGGATGAGCTTTTAACATCACTGTCACTGATTTGATTTACGGCTCGGACCAGTCCACTTGGTCGGTGACGGGGTTTCCACCGTCGCGGGCAGAAGTGACACGAAGACGGAGGCGAAGTTTGGCAGGAAGACCCTGGAGGTAATAGGTTAGTTTGATACTCAAAATAAGGTAAAAATGTAAGACAGGAAAGGAAAACTGAGCATACCCCATTCAGAGCAGTCACACGCATTGATTGTGTACCCTCGTCACCGGCGTCTAGGTCAGCCTTGCTGATTGCGCTCAGCTGCAACCGCTGACTCTTTGGCACGGCAGCTTGCAGGCCGACGTTAGTGAATCGGTCGAAGTTGGAGGCGTTGCGGAAGCGGGCCAAGATCTGGGCGTTGTTGCCGCTTCGCTGAACTTGCAAGGTAAGGACAAGGCCGTCCTTGTTGAGCGCGGTGTGTGCAGGAGTCGAAGCAGTGACAGGTGCGGGAGAGGTGGAGGGCGAAGGCGCAGAGCCACCCATGGCTCCTGCACCCAGCAGATCCATCGAGGCAGACGCATGTTGTGTGGGTTGAGGGGATGGCGAAGCACCGGTAGAGCCAAACAGATCCATGATGGCGCTGTTCACGTTCTTTTGGCCAGAAGGCCCCGGCGAGGGAGATGACATGCCCGAGTCTCCGCCAAGAATGTCTGCTAGCAGATCGGCGGTGTTCGATCCGTTCGAGGTAGGGCTCACAACAGGGGCGTCGGATCCGCCAACCAGGTCAAGGAGCAAATCATGCTCTGCAGGTTTGGCGGCCTTTGTCGTTGACTTGCCACGGAGCACCTTACTCTGGCGTTTCTTAGCAGCTGGAGTAGCACCTAGTACCCGTTGTTCCTCACGGATCTCAGGTGCGGGCATCCGCTCGAGCACGCCACGGCGGATTTGATCGTAGCCGAAAAGGTTAGTGTATTCAACGGCACGCTGTTGAATTTCTACACTCAGGTCCGCGGTTCGGCTGGAAAGCAAACGGCGTAGGCGTTCGATTTGAGCGGGATCCGACATGCGCACGGTAAGCTTCATGGACGCGGTGATGATGTATTCGACAGCAATCTGGGAGGCGTAGGTGCTGTTGAGAATGTTGGTGAAGAGATCGACAATATCACTCTCCCGAACCTCCTTGACCAGTTCCTCTTCCTCGTACTGACCACCCTGAAGTAGGCTATCGGCATATTCACCAATTGTCCACGTAGCAGCCAGTGTGAGGCCCTCTTGGGAGATGTCCTCCTTTAATGACGAATAGAGCTTTTGTACCGCGTAGGTCTGCAGATCAGGGGTAGTCGCAATGAGACGGACGAATGAGGACAGGATCTGTTCTTTGACGTAGTTCCCAGCTAGCTTGAGAACCCGCAGAATAGTGTCCATGTGCCAGCGCTTGTTGGGTGCGAACCGATCAGCCGCGATGCCTATCTGTGTCGTCATCACGGACTTGAATTCGTTGTCGGCCACCTCCAGGAAGGCCAGCAGTTCCCGCACCAGCACCCGCACATTATCTTCGTTGATCAACATGAAGCTGAGATCGAGCGCTCGCCGGCGAATGCTAATATCAGGATCCCGCAGGCATTCCAAGATCGTGTTGCGATGTCTCTGCACCGCATTTGGCTCAATTGCAACAACCTTATTCAGAGTGTTCAGCGCAACGTAACGGATATTATTGTCCTTGTTAGCCAGGAATTTGCCGAGAATGTTGACGCCCAGCACCCTCAGACCAGAATCGGCTTCAATATCCAGAATCGTAAGAACGGCCTCATATAGAATAGAGTTGCCGACGTTCTTTGAGGAATCCGTGTTGGTGGCCACCTGGGCCAGGATGTCGTTGATCAATTCGCTGGTGGCCACATCTCCCCGACCCAATACACGCAAGAACCGAAGGATCTTGACTTGGAGGAAAGGATCTGTGATACCGGACACATCGTGCTCAGGCGCATACCCGGAGGTCGTCAACCCTTTCAAAGCGCGAACCAATCCGCCAGCCAACGGCCGGAACATTTCGATCACGCCCGTTGGTCCTCCTTCCTCTTCATCTTCTTCTTCCGCCTCACATAGATCAATCGCAAGTGTCAGTCCACATAGAAGAACACCATGGTTCCGGTCCGACAACAAGTTCTTTGCTTTCTCGAGGAAGTGCTCGTACAGGTCTGGAACCTTGCGACATATCCGCATGGCACAGATCGCTGCTTTCCGTCGAATATAGGGGTTGGCGGTCGACATAAGGGACTCGACTTCGGGGAACAGATCCCGGGACATTTCAACAGAGGCAATGTTTCCGAGGGTACAGAGAGCGAGGCCGACGATATATTGGTTGGAGTGGTTAAGATCACTGCATCCTTGTTAGCACAGAGTCAACCAGTCAACTACAGTGAGAATTACTTCTTCAAAGAATTGGTCACAAGTGTTAACACTTCTTGGTTCTCATCTAGCAACAGCATGGTCCCCAGATATCCCAACCGCTTGTCAGCGAATCGGTGTGAGGCAAGTAGTTTCAGACATTCGATTTGGCCGAAGTGAGTCCGTTCTCCGAGAGTGAACAGATACAGGAGCTTGGCGACATTATTTCTCCTATCAATTGTTAGAGATGGAGGAATCCATCAAGGTGGACGCTGAAGCTAACCGGATGCCGGAGTCATGACTCTCTTCTCGAAACGAGGCGCGAATAGCGGCGCTTTCTTTTTGGATAACTGCACGTTCATCGGCGATGGTCTTTGCTGATCGGACATTACGGATGAATTGTTTAACTGTAGACAAATTGGATTGCGTGGTCAGAGTGCATTTCAGGGGAGAGGAGGGGCGGCGGGCAGCACTTACGGGAAGACATGGCGGCCAGAGGGACCCCCGACGGGGCGAGGAGGAGATATATTCAATGGAGAAGAAGGGACAAAGTTAGGCGCAAGAAGGTAAACTAAGTACCGCACTCATAAAACCAATGAAACGAAGAAGTGTCAAGGCTTGTTGGTCTGGAGGTCTGGACTGTTGTATTATTATTCCTCATGGCAGTCGACCTGGCTTCTTGGCATGGGGCACTAGTATGTAAGAGGAATAGCTTGGCTACCCTGAATCACCTGACTCTTTGATACATACACCGCCTTTGAACAGACACCTAAGGCATTATTATGACATAAGTGGTCGATTTGGAAATTACAATGTACCAAGGAACAATACAGGAAGACATTAAAGGATCTATATATGCATGCTTCAAATATTATTGCAAGAGATAGACAAAGTAGAATATACATACATACAAATATGTTAGATATGGACCCCAACATATGAATATACTAAAAGTTTCCCTCCCTGAATATATCTGCCTAGTTCATATATTCAAGTTGTACTATAGTTATAAGGCAGTCTGACGTAGTGGCCCGTGAATTTTGGTTTCGAGTTTCTAGTCCAAACAAACCTTGGAAGCCAAAGCTGACCCCAACGCAATATTGGTTTCCAAGTTTCTATCTCAGCGTCTTCGATGTGCAAACCTCCCTGATTCTGCAAATTGTGTCCATATAGGATGTCTAGCGCCGTTTCCCAGAATGAATCTGCAACCCTGCGGCCGCGCGCCGTGCCGATACAGCCAGATGCAAAGTCCGACGTGGCTCTCCCCCTTCCAGTGGATAAGCTAGCCCACGATGCAAGGTAATTTGCCAACTTGCACCAGATTGGATTTAGGGCAATAGCTAATCTATTTGTCAAATTCGCAGTGGCCGCTCAACTCCTATTTCCGAAGATGCCCCCCCCTCAGCGCATTCAATCTCATCCGCAAGGAAGCAAGTCCGCGCTCGCAATCGCCTGTTCTATACTATAGACTATGTGCCTCGTGTGTCACATTTCGATCCCGACAGTGACTATCACAACTTCCGAGGGTTCTTTACTCTCTTTTGGATTGGCTTGGCCATCATGGTTGGGACCAGCGTATTGCGCAATATCAAGGATACCGGATACCCTTTACAGGTGCGCGTTTGGACCCTTTTGACAGCCAATGTGTGGGGAATGGCGCTCAGCGATGCGGCCATGGTGATGAGCTCAGCACTCGTCCTGCCTATGCACCGGCTGTGGCGGGGTGGTCCACAATGGCTGCGATGGTCACGCGGGGGTATGATCTTACAAAGCTTGGGTGAGGCATTTTGGCTGGTCATATGGATAAAGTAAGTTCCTGGCTTGTTTGAAATATAGAAGTCGGAGGACGGCTAACATCAAATACAGCTGGCCCTTTATGATGCAATGGACCTGGACTGCGCAGGTGTTCTTCACGCTGCACACTCTGACCATTCTAATGAAACTGCATTCATATGCTTTCTATAACGGACATCTCAGCGAGACAGAGCGCCGCCTTGCCTCCCTCGATAAGCCAGGCTCAAAGTCACCCGAGCCCCCGACTGCCATTCATTACCCGGAGGTCCACCGACGTCGGCCGTCAATGAAGCAGCATGACGAAGACCAGTCCACAGAACCATTAGAGAGGCTGCGTGAAGATCTGGCCACGGAGTTGACCTCCCCTCTCGGCAACATCTCATACCCGCAGAACCTGCACATTGGAAACTATGTTGACTTCCTCTTTTGTCCGACCCTTTGTTATGAGCTAGAGTATCCCCGCCGATTAGAGCGACGCTGGTCAGAAATTGGCTGGAAGGCCGCTGCAGTATTTGGTTGCATCTTCCTGCTTACCCTGACAAGCGAGGAATTCATCGTCCCTGTGTTGGCAGAGGCCAGCGCCCAACTGCGTGTCTTCTCCAACATCACAGACAAGGCTCTCGTCCTTGCCGAAACCATCAGCATGCTCCTATTTCCCTTCATGATCATCTTCTTACTGGTTTTCCTTGTCATCTTCGAATATGTGCTGGGTGCGTTTGCAGAGCTTACCCGGTTCGCCGATCGTCACTTCTATTCAGACTGGTGGAATTCCTGTGACTGGTAAGCTGAAATTGCTGTTCTATGCATTAGGGTAAAATGATTAACCAAGTCTTACGCAGGATGGAATTTTCCCGCGAGTGGAACGTTCCAGTCCACCACTTCCTCTTCCGCCACGTCTACTGGCCCGCCCGATCTACCTTTTCCCAGCCTGTGGCTATGGTTATCACATTCCTGGTCAGCTCCATCTTTCACGAGCTAGTCATGAGCTGCATCACAAAGAAGCTTCGGGGATACGGTTTCCTGGCTATGATGCTTCAACTGCCTATTGTTGCGATTCAAAAGTCTCGCTTTTTCCGTGGCCGGACAATTCTTAATGTAGGCTGTTATTGTTTGCTTTGATATTTTGCGGCTCTCACTGACTTCCTTTCTAGAATGCCTTCTTCTGGTTCTCAATGATCTTGGGCTTGTCTATGGTAAGCTCTACGTCTTCACTCTGAGATATGTAACGTCACAGTTATCTGACTCTAACAATGATTGCTCCTTAGATGTGTGCATTCTACGTCCTAGTTTAAGACAGACAACTGGTGCGTATGCGATTAGACATGGCGAGCTGTGAAGGGATACAATTGGCCATGGAGGGCATGGAACCCTGACGGCTTGCTCTTAATATTTGATACCATTACTAGGTGTCTCCCACTCTTGTACATAGCTTCGGTTATTGTTATATCCGCAGTGTGCTTTGATATTGATATTAACTGTAATGAAGTTACCACCTGGGCACTTGTTTGTACCACCAATCAGCCGTTTATGTGGCCTTTGTCCTTTACGAAGTAGGACATGAATAACCCTGCAATTCATTTGGACTGATAGATAATTGGACGTTGTTTGGTAGCTACTCTTTCAATCTGTTATGCATTGGACAAGTGAATATATCGATTTAAATTGGGGCCTCAAATATGCGATATGAAGCCGATGTTACCCATACATGTAGGAGGAGATTTGTCACATGAGGAAAGGTCACTGAAGGCGAACCAGTCTACAGTGAAGATTTTAGTGGAAGCAACTTTATTCACTGATACGCTTGATATAGTCGATTTGCCCAAATTCTGACATCGGAGGAACTTTGGGTTGTTGATAATTAGACTCAGATGTAGCCCACACCCGTGGACGGCTCGGATTCCGGCAGTCAGCTCAACAGAGCAGAGTGTGGACGGCAATGTTAAAAGAATGGATATGTTGTCGCATTGTACGACGAAGAAACAACATAGCCTGAAACAGAGAAGTTAGTTTTCAGTGTGCAACCAAGTGACGACGTAGCCCGGCATATATGATATATCTTTAGTAGGGTCAGAGTTAATCATGAGGCTGCGTACAATTATGTAGTCCAATATGCTGAATTTCGCTTCCGCTCGATGCCTGGCAAAGCTTTAAACTCCGGAGAGCCTGATGATTGGCTTGTGTTCTTGCTAACAAATACTAATTGAAGTTTTAGAAGATAGCACTCCACGTGCTAGAGCACGGTAAAAACATAGTCGTACTCTTTGCATGGCGTATCGAACATCGTGTAAGAGGCCCCCGAGGGAAGCTGGTCGAGGCTCTTAATCAGATTGTGAACACTCCACTCTTTTATAGTGCATACACATGTCATGATAAGGATAATATCATAGAGTAGCCTCCGGCAGGGCCTTCACATCCCTCGTCGCCGGCCAGTGACGTGGAATTTAGTAGTTGTAATATTTTGAAACACCCTATTGGAATCTGATACAATGAAACGGAGAGCCACCGTGTACGACAGTAAATGTTTTCCCCAGGTGAATGCCGGTGCTCACTTCAGCTATGAACAGAGGTTGTTGCTGTCCGCAACTAGCACATTTTCTTCTTGTGGAAGCAGTTTCTGATAAGGCCTGTATCCAGTTGTGCCTATGTGGTAACTTGTTTTGCTCGGACGATATGATCCTGACGGCCCACATGATCTTGCTTTCGTTCCAGTGGAATCTTCGATTTTTCTGCAGGTGTTATTGAACTGCTTAGGGACGAATTCCACCAAATGCTATGAGTGCTTATCAGGTAGCGGTAGTATCAAACATTTCAGCACTGCAAGCATGTTGGAGTCCCGCTGCGAGGGCAGTGTCATAAGAAAAGATAACCAGCCCTAAAGGTTGGCAGCAAACTCACAAATGACTAGAGATGTGGCAATTGTGACGAGCCAACCCTTGAAGACCATATTTAGTATGTGGTTGTTGAACGCGGCAAATCACAACAATCCAGACCAATCAAGCCCTTGATTTTTCACAAATTATACATACCAGAAAGGCGAGGAGGAGCCCTCGAGAGAGGATCCGAATCATTGTTTTCCCTAGATCGTGCCTTCCCCAGGTCATGTGCCTTCCTCGGCGGGGTCAGGTGATGAGATGTAAACATTCCAAGGTTTGATTTGACTTCAATATACTTTTTTCCCGAGGTCCCTCTTTCCTCGTTCCCTTCTCTAACTATAAGCTCCGCTCCCCCTCCCTTTGTTTTGCCCTCACTGTGCTTTACGGAGAATGTATGCGTTAGATGAAGCCCCTCACAAAAGTGTACATCGGTACTAGCGAGAAAGACAGGCCGAAAACGTGTGGGGCTTGTGCCTTCCCTCCGACATATGCTGTGCCCACGGAATATATTGTATCTTTCGTGAGATCGCTACCTGTGATATCTCCCTGCCTCTAAGAGATCTGCCAAAGATACTTGGCCACATCAAGGGACTGCCTGTATTTGACACAGAGAAACATTTTTGTGGTTAGTACTTCATTTCAAGGTGGAGAGTCTCATCGACGGTACTCCATAGTACAACCGAGATTGCGGGGGATCTACTACCCGTAGAACCCACAGTGGCGCATTATCGTGGCGTATGTCCGTGCGCAACCAGTCTGTCAAATGGACCACGGGTCTATCCTCTTAGAAACCCGAAGGTGAGATATGCCAGTACATATGCCCTCACATATAGATTGGAACAACGAAGGACCATAGCCCAAGACAATCCATGGGACTAGTTCTGGTGGGTCAACATATATGGGCTTTATACTCTTCTCTGACTCCGACAAGCTAAAGGTAAATCATGTACTCTCCTATGTGCATCCTTAGTAGCGCTACAATGTTAGGTTGTGCCCATATCATCTCATGAGGTTTTCAATGACACATTTCACCATCGAAGCATCCGGCCAGGCCTAAGTTTGTTTTGTCTTCTTGGAAAAAAATAACATTTAGCATCTCTCGAACTTCGTCATATCCTGTATGACACAAATTAGATATTCTTTCATTTCTTTTAACAAAGAGCGAGTTTTACTATAAGTACGCCTCTCAATGCTTTTACCAAGGGCCCTTCGACGCGCTTCACATCTATACAATCCCAACCATTCTCATGAAAAGCACTAAGCATCTTCTAAAGAGCGTAGGCTCCAAAGCTCAGTCCATTTCTTACTGCCATCAGTACAAACTAGAGCCTCACCCATGGCTTAGTGACCTATACATTTCACAAATAGTCAGGCCATCAGCTCACAGGAAAGTGTTTCTCGGCCCGCTAGCCACCAGAAGTGCGTTGGCTAGCGCAAATTATGCTGTTGTGGCAGCCGCTCAACCTCTACTAACGGGAGCACAAATCTGATAACATGGAATGATAGCACCGAAAAACGCTGTGATCTCAGAAGACGCCTATTTAGCTACACCAAGCAATAGCTCAAAAAACAGCACCAAGTTACATACAGTATCCTTTAGGTTCTGGAACTTGATACGTAGATCTCATCTATGTATGCAAATCTCACTCGGAACACTCACAAGATATTTCTCCTGTCATCACACATGGACTTTTCCATGAGATTCAGCCAAAGGTATTAATTAGTATGGTTTTACACTACGTACCAATGATTCAGTATTCTGAGAAAATATGAATCTAAGATATCCCAATGTTCGCAAATGCCAATGGTATGGAAACAATTGCCTACTAATATTGTGACTGAACATATGTTTAGAACTGGGCTCGATGTGATGTCAGATTGTGTTCCTCAAGCTTCTCCTATGAATATATATAACGTACAGATCTGCAATATTAACGGCTCAATTAATTGCAGTGACCTGACCTCTGGGAGCAAGCTAATATCCTATTCTGCAAGACTTATCCTTCTATGTTGATGCTGTGGCGATGTTAGTCTAACAAGAAACAATTTGCCTCATACCCTTGTGGTTATTACACCTGGGAGTGCTAACTATATTCCTTCTAGGCCAACTTTGAAACTAGGTGGCGTCGAAAAGTATCTCCTATGAACAAATATTAGCCAATTAAAAGTTTCAAGGCTAAGCACTAGAATGAAAGCGTTGTTGCATTGAGTTGATACCTAAATTCTAAAGCGACAAACACCAAATTCACATAGAGCCTCGACCCTTGACAGTCCAAGGCTGAACAGCCCCAATAGTATAACATCAATAGTTGCGGTCTAAACGATTTCAAGGTTTCACTAATCGAACAGTCCTAGATACATCAGCATTCTATTCTTAGAAAATCAAATCACCGTTGCCTTGCCCCGCCACTTCGGTGGCCCCGATTCCAGCCCAACCCAACCCAACCGACATATCCGTCTTACAGCGAAAAACAGAAACAAAGCAAACAAAGGAAGGTTATGGCATATCATATCATATGGAAAAAGCGTAATTCGTTAATTGGATTTCTCCAAGGTAGTCCACGGGGTAAGCCTTCAGCCCAGGAGTACGACGTATATAAAAAAGATAAAAAAAAGACAGTAGAACAGGACCTCGGTAGAAGGCAAAAGGTAGTCAGCAGGAAGCAGAACCCGAGACAATTGCATACGCCACAAGTGCAGGATTTGAGGCACAGATGCAACACACCACCCACACCCATACCCGCCCTAATGCGCCAGTGACAAAGATACACCCCGGTCCTGGTGTCCCCGCGCAGCCGGGACAAGAGAGATGACACGAATGGAAATCGCAATTTCCCAAGAAAAATGTCCGGATGTTCGGTGAAACAGGCGACTCATATGTGAAAAGCGGAGTGGAAACGCCCCAACTCCTTGATGAGATCAAAAAAATAGATATTGTTTAAAAGTAAAGATTGAAGCACATTGCAGGCGTGAATTGTCGTAGGTTATCGTATTTATGGGTTTCGTGGTTGGATTAATAGGCAGACTGGCGTCTCCCCGCAGCAGGAATGCGATATTCCTCGTCGTATGGGTAATAGCGTTGTCTCGGCGAGTAGATCACGTCTTCTTCCTTGTATGCCCTCCCATACTTGACTTTGACGTCCTTTTCTACGGGGCGGGTAATATATTCGACGTCCGGATGGGGACGAGAAGAAGGGCGCGCAGACCGAGTCTCAACACGAGGCAAGGCTTCCCCGGTATAGGTACTGCTTCGCTTGGGTGTTTGGCGTGTAGAGGATACGCGATCCCGGTCGGGGGATCTCGCCGAGCGATACTTTGATGACTTTGGTTCTGCAATGATGTGCTCTGGTTCCTTGACAACCATGTAACGGACTGAGGTCTTGGGAGAGCTTCCTCTGGGAAGCATTTCAGGGGTACCGGGACTGGAATATCCCGAGTCGTCGCGCCTCCTGGAAGTCCGTGGTGGAGGTTGCTCCCGGGACATTTCGTATAGTGTTGAGTCCCGACTCTCCCGCTTTGGACGGACGACGCCAGGGGCGGTTGCGGAGCGGGTGTTGAGGAAAGGACGGAGACCCTTGATACCCGGGGTGGTTGCGGAGGGTTGCAGCTTAGGTGGCCTGGTCTCATAAGCTCGAGATTGTTCCAGGTGCTCATAGGAATTATCGCGCGATGAAGAGCGACGGCGGGTGGACCGTCCCGTGGATCGCGACCCGGACAACTCTGGTTCCGGCGAGGAGCGACCATGGCGTCGTCGTGGGGACTTGGAACTCCGGGCTTTAGATGCGATATAATCCTCTGCAATGAAGTATTGACTATCGAGCTTGGACCAGCGATCTTCCACATCGGTCTCCTCTTCGTAGCGGCGTTCGCGACGACGAGAGTCCGATGGTCGGGATCGTAACTCTCGCTCTACCTGGGGTGTCCGTTTGATGTGATAGCGGCGGGGAGCGGTGGAATCGGATGTCTCTTCCTCGGATTCTGCATAGGATCCAAATGTATCGCGCTTTGCCTCGGCCTGTCGTCGTCGCTCCACATCACGCATCTTCGCACGGTCGGAATGCGTCGCCTTGGCCGTTGCCTTGGCCGCTTCCCGCTCTTCCTTTGCCTGATGATACATGCTCATCGGTGTTCGACTCTTCTTCTTCTCTTCTGTCTGTTTCGTCTTTGAGCGTAGGCCAAACTCTTCGCATTTGCGGGCCGTTGTGGAGCGGGGCTCATCTGTGAATCGTAATTCTTCCTCAAAGAAGACTTCTATGGGGACTCTCTCCTCCATGAAGTGACCATTGCGGAATTCCCGAGTGCCGCCTGCACTCCCCCGTGGGGAGTTGTAGGTAGAGTCTGTTCGTCTGCGTTCCAGCAGTTCACGCTTCAGCTCGGCAATCTTGACCTTTTGGTCATGTTTAGTCCGTCGGACATCGTCTGAGAGTAGTTCATAGGCCTGTTGGACTTTCTGAAATTCTTCTTGGGCAGCAATGCGCTGCGACTCATCTTGTATCTTGTCTGGATGACACTTGAGAACCCGCTTTCGATGGGCGGCCCTGATTTCAGGGATAGTGGCATCCTTGGCAACACCAAGTACTGCATATGGATCGATATCTGGAGGTATGGACATTGTAGGTAATGTTATCAATTCACTGAATTGAATGGGGATGAAAAGAGATGAAAGTGAGAGGTGGGAAAGAAGCGGTGGAGAAGATATGGAATGTCAACAACCTGATGTTGACGTAGGAAAGATTCCACACCGATCCAGAATGAACTGGAGATGATTTGCAATGCAGGAATGAAATAAAAGGGAATTGTCAACAATATGGCCGATTAACCGTAACTAAAGCCAACAAAAAAAAGGGACAATGAATCAGCTGTCTGAGCGGCCTCCTTTTTACCAACCGAATGTCAGGGGGCGAATGACTGCGCCACAATAGAATTTCATATGTAATATAGAGACATAGAGAGTCAAATAGACATAGAAAAGATACAAAAAATCTTATCAAAAAGATCAAAGCCCTACAAAGCCAGATATACCCAACCTAATATTTCTTTTCTGAAATTCCCAGTCTGTTCCTTTCACCGGTTTATTGGTGTAAGCACATCCGATTTGTTAGAAATTCCTACCAATCAAAGTCTTTAATACACGTTGGTTTTATAGTGGGGCGATCAATTAAACACGAGGGCCTTTCTCTAAAGGGGGGGATCGGGGGTTCCCCTCTTGAAATCGTCATGACGCCAATCTTTCCTTATTTCTCGATTCAGTCTCTCCTGCATACACCATACATATCCCCAACTTTCATCTCATTAGTGCGGGTGTTTGGCCCTTTTAGGTTCACTCGCCTCACTATTTTATTATTTCTTTTAATTCTTTATTTTTTCGCCTTCAATTCATAACCAGTTATAGTCAACTTGCTTACCTCAATCTGGAATATTTAATTGGTATTATATATTCTGTATTGTATAATAATAAAAAACCAGTACCTGACTTGTTCCATGGTAATACCCCCCGTCTTCCCGAAAGGTTCCGTGGGCCTTAAATTTCCTTCTGAAGAATGTCCATGTTTCTATATATAGTTAGATCTCATTCAATGTTGTATTTCATTCTTCGATGAGAATGTAGCTCACTAATATTACTAGAAATTACTTACTACGGAACACGAAAGTATCTTGGTTCAGGCATTGATTCGCACCCAATCCCTCCAAAGCTAGAACAGCTGGCATTTGTCCCACACCGGCCCCATTCTACGTGTCTTTGCTAGATACCCCCACCTAAGAGGCGACGGAGTACCTATCTTCCAACCATTAACTTGTACTTCGCAGACTATGAGATAATTGCAGACTGTCCATGGAACTACTTACCCCTTCTATCTCGGACCACCCGGTCTATCCACTGGCAAGTCATCTGGAACCCGGTACTGCGGTCCGCGCGGCGGAGGAAATATCCAGACTGGTATTGAAGCTGTGCCAGCCCTGATGACAAGTTTATTGGAAATGGGAATGCCGAGCGAATTAACTCCGCGTCAGGATTACCATATTATCTTACTCTGTATTATTAACTATTCTTGCTTACAACATATATTGTAAATTTAGTTTTACTAAGAATACCATAACTACATAGAAGTATGTTATACTCCGTATCTCTTTCTATTTAATGTCAAGGTGTCCCATGTTTCAAAGCAAGAAAAAGGCCCATCCATTCAAATTCCCGCCTCAAACATTGTCCCTCTATAGCACGCTCTCTTTTCTCTGGAACCTGTCATTTGACATTTTCCCGTGTGATAGTGATTGTGTTATACATTTTCTTGGTCCAGGAGTGGTCAATTTATCCCCAGGCAAGAATGGCATTAGACTGCGCTCTTTCCAACCTGACTGCGCCAGCCGAATCCATAATCCTCCGATCCCATCAGCGGTGCTCGCGAGGTCACACAGTATCTCCCTCTGAAACGTAGGGTCGTAACCTTATACGCTTAAACTGGGATCTACAGCTACCCCTCTTCCCTGACAGTCACGCAACCCCACTAGGACTAGTGTCGGTGAATTCGGGATTGGATGTTGACAGGAGAAAAGGTGTATCTATACTCCGTAGTATAGATAAAAACCATAGTAATATGTAGAATCGAAGTAGTTCAAGCAAGGTACACCTGATATATGTAGATATACTGAATAGCATTATATATACCGTGGCTGGCTAGAAGTGGTAGGTTTGCTACCCGGGAAACAGAAATGCAGATGTAATGCAGGCTGCAATAATGATGCCTAGTATTACCCTCTCATGCAATAATATCCTCTACTATTACAGGGTACTTATGTTGTACGAAGTACGAAGTACTCTGTACTCCATGTGGCCAGACCTCTCTCAGCCACCAAATATTTTCTAGAAAGCAGTGTGCAGGCCTAAGCACCAACCCTTGCGAGAAGCATGTGTTTCCCACGAGGATGGTGTGTTGGAGTGCGTTCCAGTCAAATCCCTGCTGAAGAACCGAACACAAACCCAAATCCCCAACCTATGATTAATACATGATCGGCTGCACATATGCTGTAGTCACATCGGGTATCAAGTCGTGAGTGGGAGGAGCGATTGGCTCAAGTTTTTGTGATTGTGCTTTGCGGCCCAGGCTTGGCCACTAACAGGTCGTTTGGAAGCGCTGCAATTTCCAGAACTTTTGAGTTTTGGGGGAGATCCCCTTTGCAGATGACTTGTGTAAATCATACTGTCGAGAACTTATGATCAAGGAAAGCTGTGATATCACAGGCGCGTGTGGCTTGATGTGATTGCGATCGGTCAGATGGGGTTGTACATTACATGCGGGGTATACGGAGTACATGAGACAAGAGGGGTAGTTTTTGAGGGTAAAAGGTGATTTCTTTTATTTCTTTATATGCTGTATTGATCTAGTGAATATTAAAATCTACATAGTATTACAAGTATCCCTACAGTACGGAATATGGAGCTTATGGATGCTCAAGTTCCATTGGCGGCCTGGATCACCCACCACCTGGGCCTCCGGGGCCAATGCGCACCAATTTAAGAAATGATGTAGGCGTAGACAATCTGACAGCGCTAGGATTGTTCATCAAGTCACTAGCCGACCAATGTTAAAAATCTTGAAGCATCGAGGCGTCCAACCACCAGCATCAAAAGGGCCAAAACTCATAAGCTCACTGCATGTCCCATGGAGATGGTAAAATCTGGCGTCAAGCCACCATGCGCGACCAAAGCAAAGGGAAGATTCCAGTAACGATCGATGGGATCGCCAGAATCAAATGCAATTTCCCAAAGTTGCTTAATTCCATGGATAGAACACATTCACCCGTTCGTGACCTCGTGGTCCTGCCACACGGGAAGTTCAAGATCGACCACAATCGGGGTATTGAACCGTTTGCCCCCCTGGTGAGGCCAACTAGTGGATACGACGGCGGCATTGATAATGCAGGTCTCCTTCCTTAGTGTTTGCAAGGCGTAATCAAACCCCCGGCTACTGGAGCCAGGGCTACCCGCACCCAGGGACAGATGAGCGCTCGGCGAGTTTTGTGGACTTGCCTTTTCAAGAACTCCAGATGACTTTGACCCTGGTGAGGCTGATGACTTTGGTTGAATATCTGCCAGATCATTTTGTCTTTGCCCAGGGTACGAAAATCCCTGGTTGTCTAGTCGTTTATCCCGTTTGCCAGTCAAATCAACTAGGCTTTGTTTCTTGCTGCCCATGGGCGGGAGAACGCCTCGAATGACATGGTCAACTGAATCAAATGGCGATGTTTCATTTTCTGTCTCTGTGTTCGTAAGCTTGCCTCGCCAACGAACTCGTTCGTACCCTCGTCCTTCATGCACATGGCCACAAACAGCTAAGTGCGGCCTGATGAGGCTCAACACACTGCGAAGCGCATCACACCCAACGAACATTCCGTTCGGTTTCTGGTCGCAGTGAGACTGCGGTGGCGTATGCGTGACGACGATATCCGTATCGATTGGTATATGACCCCACAGCGCAGCAGCATCACTCGATTTGTATCCGAATGCCCAGTTTCCTTGGGATGGCGAGTACGGGGACCCAAATATTTTGAATACCGTGTTTGGTCCGCCCGCTCGCTTTAAGCGAATCAGGGCGGGCTCATGGCGAAGTAGGATGACCGAAGGCGACTCCGTTATGAGTTTTAGGCAGCGGTATGGATCCTCGAGGAACTGGCCGTGGAAGCTTTCTCCATGCTCTCCGTAGAATGTTGGGTCTAAGGTGATATCGTGGTTTCCTGTTCAAAACGTTAGGGGTCTTGGGTCGACCTTTTCGTACTAACGAAATGGTGCGTTTTGTCGAGCAGCGAAGATATAACTTCTATTAATCCCGGGGATGAAATCAAGTGTGAATTGGGCACGTGAACAACATATTGAAGGACTGACCACCAACTATGATTTTGATTTCAAAGTCGGCCTTGCAGATCCAATCCATTGTCCTGCGGAGCTCTTTTAAGCTTCCATTGTTTGTCAAGTCGCCAGCATGAATCAGGACATCCCCGTCTGGTAGTTTGAAGCCAGCCTCGGAGGGCGTATATCCGTGTGTATCGGAGACGCAGACAAAACGCGTCTTTTGTCGCATGACTCGAGCATGCAGAGAACCCCTGCTCTAAGTTGTAATATTGAATGGAAATCAAGTTGGATTGTTGGCGTTTGGTGGAATCGCAAGCGTATAGGAATAGTAGGATGTGAGGCCCATGGGAAGTCTTGTTAGCCTTGGTTCTGTTTTCTATCAGGAAGTTCCTTTGGGGAAAAAACAATGGCCTCGACCCGCGCGGGCGAGGTTGGATACATTAGTCATCGGACCCAATGTTTCCACCTGAAGTTGCCTAGATCATAGATCTGACAATCGAAGAAGACGATAAGACAGACTTGAATGTTGTTTACAACAAGAAAGAGGTTTACATGGCAATGCAAGTGGAGGGTTGTAGTTATATATATTAGTATAATGTGACGTATTTGTCCTGAACATTGAAATACTAACTCCCCATTCCTTACAGCTTTGAAGATAACCAGTCGATCTTACTTCTAGAACAGGGTATATCAGCCCTAAGCCAATGCCCTAACGGCACAAAGAAGAGAGAACCATCATGGCGCACAGTGAGAAATAAAATTATTACATAATACAATACTGAGCGGATCCAGGACAGGCGTACCACGTGACCTACATGACCCATGATTGGTCATGCTTAGGGCTGCGACCCTCGCCATTAACACAAACTGAGCGGACCCTCGCTTAGCCCATTCTCATCGAGCCATCCGACTTCGTTGTGTGCGTCGACTTGACACCCACGACAACAACCGCCGACAACATCCATCCCACGGGACATTAGATCACCAGGATGTCCTCCTTCGAATCAGTGGTGCGTTTATACCCAACGACTTGAGTGCCGCCACTCTCGCCCCAAGTGTGCATGTCGAATTTGTCGCTGACTTGAATTGTTTGGAATTAGGTCGTCATCGACGGCAAAGGACACCTCCTCGGTCGTCTGGCCAGCACTGTCGCCAAGCAGCTGCTCAACGGTCAGAAGATCGTCGTCGTGAGATGTGAGGCCCTCAACATCTCCGGCGAGTTCTTCCGCGCGAAGCGTACGTTCAACCCCCTCTCGAATATTTCCTTTGCGTTCTGTGTGATATTGGGAATTGTGTGAATCAGTGTGGAGGAGACAAACGACCGACAACATCCGCAAATCGAGACTACTGGCAGTTCTTTGGTGGCAATTTAGGCCAAATTTTTGGAGGAAATGCTCTGCAACTTGGATATCAGAAAGCTGACTCGAAATTCCGCCATACAGTCAAGTACCACGCCTACCTTCGCAAGATGACTCGTTTCAACCCCACCCGTGGTGGTCCCTTCCACTTCCGCGCTCCTTCCCGCATCCTCTACAAGGCCATCCGCGGTATGATGCCCCACAAGACCGCCCGTGGTGCTGCCGCTCTGGAGCGCCTTAAGGTCTTCGAGGGTGTTCCCCCTCCTTACGACAAGAAGAAGCGTGTCGTTGTTCCCCAGGCTCTCCGTGTCCTGCGTCTCCGCCCCGGCCGCAAGTACTGCACCGTTGGCCGTCTCAGCCACGAGGTTGGCTGGAAGTACCAGGATGTTGTTTCCAGGTATGTGCAATCTCTGCTTAATCACTTGAGTGTGATTTGGCTCAACCCACAAATTCTAACACATTTACAGACTCGAGGAGCGCCGGAAGGTCAAGAGCAAGGCTTACTACGAGCGCAAGAAGGCCGCTCGTCGTGTTCTTGCCAAGGCCGAGCAGGGAGCGAATGTGGACAGCAAGACCAAGACCCAGCTTGCTCAGTTTGGCTACTAGATACCTTTAGCGCGGCTGGTTGTTGTGTCGAGCGATGGTTCTGGGATGGAATCGCGGGCGAATTTGAACGGCAAGCCAACCGACCTTTTTCTGTGGCCCGGTTCCCTAACTCATGAATACCACTGTCTGTGACGCACATGACGGCTCGGGGATTGGGGTCTTCGCAATTTTCAAAAGTCGAAATACGGAGTCGATTGGGATTAAAGGTTCAAAATAGCTGGCCGTTGACTCGCGCCGTGGCGGTTTAATCCAAAGAAACAATTTTCAAGAGTTCAACATGATTCTTATGATCAAAAAATACTTTGACCTATACTTTTTTTTTTCATATCTTGGTAACCCCCTTGATTTCCCCTGTAACATGTATTTTGCCCATATGTATCCCCACATTGCCCTGAGTATATCCATTATATATTAGATCCCGTTATAAAATGTGCCACTCAAAATTCCAAGTTGATTCTCCGTATCCACCTGTCATATCCCCACTTAACTTAACCGACCATGCCATATGTAATCAATTGAAGCGAGTATAGCCGTATGTAGATCAAGCCTTTCCCGAAATTGAGGTCATATTCAATCCCTTAGTCCGGATAATCCCCAGAGCTAGTACCCGAGCACCCCCGCCTCCCCCCTAAGTTAACCGCGCTTGTGCCATCCCCGCATTTTCTCCAACTTGGAGATTTTGTTTTTCTAGTACTTCTTCAACAACTACATACCCCTTGTTAATTTAACACACTTATCCTTTTTCTCTCGCATCAATTCACACGCACCCAGCATAGTATGTCTGGTTCGAAGTCTCGATTGTCTGGCCTACTTGGCCATTTCACAGGTTCAACACCGTCTGAGCCCCGTGTTAATACCCACACGCTATCACCGACTTTCTTCCTTCCTCGTGCTGCTGCCGTTGAACCAAATGTAAGCCCAATGGTACCTAGATAGTATACAATGGTCTAACAAATAATCACACAGGCTGAGGCGATCTACCATGTAACTGCCAACAACAAGATCCTTCGCAGGAGCTATGGCGAGACTGCAGACCGAGCGAGGGGTCTCGCTTACTACCTCAAAAAACATGGGTTCAGCAGAGTGGGGATACTCTGTCCGAATACCCCGGCATTCCTCGAGTCAATTTTTGGAATCGCCGCAGCTGGCGCTGTCAACATTGGTAACCTAATGTCTTTTGAGAAGGGATATCGGTTACCGATTAAACTAACATGTTTGCAGCTGTCAATTATCGTCTGAAACAAGATGACATTGCTTATATATTTGATCATGGTGATGCGGAAGTGATCATTGTCGACGAGGAATATGTTCCACTTCTGGAGAACTATCGATCCCAACACCCCAACATCCATATTATCGTAGATACTGATACCGATGCAACGGAGGGTGAGCTGACCGGTCCTTTCGACGAGGCTGTCTTGGAAGGTCTCAGACACGATATCGATACAGGCTCTAAGGGCTGGGAAGGACTCGAGAGCCAAGCTGCCGATGAAGAGTCCACACTTGCGTTGGCATATACCAGCGGGACTACAGCCCGCCCCAAGGGCGTTGAGTTCAGTCATCGAGGGTGCTATTTGGCAACATTAGGAAACATCATTGAAACTGGCCTGAACTACCATCGCGGGCGTGCCCGTTATCTATGGACTCTACCCATGTTTCACGCTATGGGTGAGTGCATCTCCTCCAGAGTGATTTATTGATCTGCATGCCTAAAACATATATTTATACATATAGGCTGGACTTTTCCATGGGCAGTGACAGCCGTCCGTGGTACTCATTATTGCCTACGCAAGATAGACTACCCCGAAATCTGGAGGTTGCTGAAAAATGAGCATATCACCCATTTCAATGCTGCACCGACTGTTAACACTTTGCTTTGCAACGCGAAAGAAGCAGAGAGACTTCCCGAGGCTGTGCGCGTTACAGTTGCAGCAAGCCCGCCCACGCCTCTCCTCTTCGAACAAATGACCGACCTAAACTTGCATCCGGTACATGTTTATGGAATGACGGAGACTTACGGCCCAATCACCAAGGGCTACCATTTGCCGGAATGGGACGCGCTTCCTCTCAAGGAGAAATACCAGAAGATGGCCCGCCAAGGCCACGGCTTTATTACAAGTCTTCCAGCTCGGGTTATAAAGACGGAAGTGCCTGAAGGGACCATTACCGATGTTAGCAAGGATGGCCAGGAGATTGGCGAAATCGTTTTTGTCGGAAATATCTGTGCTCGAGGGTACTACAAAGACCCCGAAGCAACTCGGAAACTATTCGCGGGGGGTGTCCTGCACTCCGGAGACTTGGCTGTCTGGCATCCCGATGGCGCGATTCAGATTCTCGATCGTGCGAAGGATATCATCATCAGTGGTATGTGGCAAGCGACCTTAATGCCAATAGACCAGGTATGCTAACTATGATTAGGCGGCGAAAATATCTCCTCAGTTGCACTCGAGTCTATGCTCGTTATGCATCCTGACATTTTGGAAGCTGGTGTCGTTTCTGTCCCTGACTCCCATTGGGGCGAACGCCCTAAAGCCTTTGTTACAGTGAAAGAAGGCAAGAGCCTACAAGGTTCAGACTTGATTGATTGGGCTCGAAATGTTAGCGGAATCAGCAAGTTTATGATTCCTCGAGAAGTGGAAGTGGTTACTGAACTACCTAAGACCAGCACTGGCAAAATCCGGAAGAATGTCTTGCGTGACTGGGTGAAGGGTTCGAGGGAAGCATAGACAAAGAAAAAGACAAAGACTGGAGATGAATATATTTCTATGTATATGGTTATATATGAATACAGAGATTCTGGAAGAAAGTAGGGCTTCCCCGGTGGGCCGTACATTCCAATGGTCAGATGTCCGGTATTCCCGAGTAGATCGATTGCTAATCAAGCACGAGGTCACATCAAGCGACCTATACTTCACGACTTCATAGTCTGAATCAATGTATTCTAATAATTTTCTCTTATATAAAGCAGTTCATATTAAAATTCATACCCCAAAGGACTGTACAAATCTACATACTCCCATCTTATCAAACGATAAGCAGTGCTTGGCATTGACTCCGCAACACTGTGAAACCCGGCCCCATTGCCTCATCTCCCCCTCCATGCCGCTTTTATCCCTTCACATTTACTTGCATTGATTTTCCTGGTTACGCATTTGCATCTGACCCAAGGGGTGCTTGGGGTCATGATCTAGATCGCTTCGACTTCATTCTGAACGACCTGTCCCTTTCAACTTCTCCCTTGCCATCCAAATACACGCCGCGACACCACGCTTACACCCCTCGTGCACCCACCTTGCAGCAGATATTTCCCGAAAACTACATCCATCCACTAGTCTTCAGACAAAAAAAGTCTTAGGACTGTTAACTGATCAAAGACTGGCTGCATCTGTGGACCGGACTTGCCTGTTCCAGTCTCACATGCACTGCCCATGCAGAGTTCTTTGAAGTTATGAGATTTCAACCATACCGACACCCGAAAAATATATTGAAGCGAAACTCGAAAAGAGAATCCACACCCACTAAGATGCATCGGCTACGAGAAGCCGGTCGATGCCCAAGTGCAGCCCCTTCCGAAACCTCTGGATCGACGTCACCCGAGCGTGCCGCCGATGATGACACCGATTTCTTCATGGCCCAGGCCAACGACTCGCAATCTTCTATCGGGGTGGCCAATTTCCGCGACTCTCGCTTGTCAAGTGAACCATCCGAGCCGCTGCCGCCGATCGGCCGCCTCCCACCCGAGATTCTGATCGCGATATTCTCGAAATTGGTTGCGCCCTTAGATATGCTGAACTGCATGCTAGTATGTCGTGGATGGGCTGCAAACGCTGTAGGGATACTGTGGCATCGGCCGACTTGCAACACCTGGGCCAATGTGAGAAGCGTGACTACGTCGTTGGGGAAACCGGATAGTCTTTTCAACTACGCAGACCTTATCAAGAGACTGAATCTATCTGCTCTGGCAGATGATGTCAGCGATGGGACTATCCTCTCTTTCAACCAGTGCAAGCGTATTGAGCGGTTGACATTGACAAGTTGCAAGAACTTGACGGATAAGGGCGTTTCGGACTTGGTGGAGGGGAACCGGCATCTGCAGGCATTAGATGTTTCAGAATTGCGACACCTTACAGACCACACGCTCGCCACGGTGTCTAGGGACTGTCCCCGCCTGCAAGGCCTGAACATCACGGGATGTTCAAATATCACCGACGACGCGTTGCTCATTGTATCACAAAAGTGTCGCCAAATCAAAAGGGTATGTGGATTATATGCTGGATTTTGGGGTAGACCTCGATCGCTAACCGCATAATAGTTGAAACTGAACGGGGTTGCTAATGTCTCAGACCGGGCCATTCAATCCTTTGCCGAGAACTGCCCGTCTATACTGGAAATCGACTTGCATGACTGCAAACTTGTCACTAGCACATCAGTTACTCCAATGCTTACGACACTGCGGCATCTCCGAGAACTGCGGCTCGCACACTGCACTGAAATAGACGACAGTGCGTTCATGTCGTTACCTCAAATGACCTTTGATAGTCTTCGCATCCTCGATCTCACTGCGTGCGAGAACGTCAGGGATGACTCAGTAGAGCGGATTGTGCGTGCAGCTCCTCGTTTGCGCAATCTGGTACTGGCCAAATGCCGATTTATCACAGATCGATCTGTGATGGCAATTTGCAGGCTAGGAAAGAACCTCCACTATGTGCACCTGGGCCACTGTTCGAATATCACAGACTCGGCCGTCATGAACCTGGTCAAGTCCTGCAACCGCATTCGATACATCGACCTGGCCTGCTGCAACCTCCTAACGGACCGTAGTGTACAGCAATTGGCAACCTTGCCGAAGCTCCGAAGAATCGGTCTTGTTAAATGTCAGGCTATCACTGATCAGAGTATCTTAGCGTTGGCACGGCCCAAGATGGGCCACCATCCTTCCGTCAGCAGTCTAGAGCGTGTTCACCTGAGTTATTGTGTTCAGTTGAGAATGAAGGTGAGTCTTGTCCGAAGGGAGAGTTCTACTATACACGATATGCGATACTGACATTACGGTTTAGGGTATTCACGCTTTGCTGAATAGCTGTCCACGCCTGACTCATTTGAGTTTGACCGGTGTCCAAGAATTCCTGCAAGATAGTCTCACTGCATTCTGCCGAGAAGCTCCCCCGGAGTTCACGCAACAACAACGGGACGTATTCTGTGTGTTCAGCGGTGAGGGTGTCAATCGGCTGCGGGACCACTTGAACCGAAATGAACCCCAATTCCAAGAAGAAGCCGAAGCCACGATGTACGATGACGATGAAGAACTGGACGAAGATGAGGGCCAGATGACCGGACTGATGAACGCAACTGTCATCAACGACGGAGACGATGATTATATCGACGTTGGGCCTTGAATACTTGATACGATACCCCTTTTCTTTGCAGTCGGAAATATGCCCAGACCATCGCATTTATCTTTTTTTATTCGATTCCCTGTTTTCTTTTATCCGCAATCCCTAGCTGGATACAGAAGGCAGTCATATTTCTACCCATATGAGCAAAGATCACCTTGTCCTTCATTCTGTGTTATTGTGGGATATGCATTAGTACGTTAGCGGTTACGGGTTTGGATTATTTTTTGTTGTCAATGTGTAATCGCATAGAATTTACGCAATTCATTTCATGCACTCGTCTCTCAAGTTCACATGATGACTGTAGTTGTGTTAGTGTAGTAGGATTGTGAAGCATATCTGCATAAAAATGTACATAAAAATGTAACTTACCGTAATGACGGTACCACAAGCTACCCCCGCATTTGGCTTAAATTCGACTCCAACTTCCTCCACTCCACCCATTACCACTCAGCTTGAATAGCACAGGGTATGGCTACCTACAAGGCCAGCAACCCTCTGGCGTTTACGCCATGGCCGGTAACAATCATCACTACAGCTGTGTACCTTGCCTTGATCATCCCATTGCTGGTGATCCACCACAACGTCCCACCCGCGCCTCGGACGAGTCCTAACGGCCTCAACCTCACAGAGGCATGGCAAGATCTTCAGAGCCTGACAAAAGGCTTCCATCCTTACAACTCACACCAGAATGACGAGGTCCGCTCTTGGTTACTTGAACGCATCGACGCGATCAAGCAGTCTGCCCCATCCACCGAGGAATTCCGCGACGCGAAGGAGGAGAAGCCCGATGTTTTCGTCTTCGACGATCTGGTGTCTAACCTAACTTTCATCGATAAAAGTGTCGGTGTTTACTTTGAAGGCAACAATATCCTTGTCTACATTCGCGGCTCGGAAGATACAAAAGAGAATTGGTGGGAGACTCCTGGCCGAATGCCCGTTGGCAAGGGAGGGGTACTTGTCAACGCGCACTTCGACAGCGTTTCGACCGGGTACGGAGCGACAGACGATGGAGTCGGTGTTGTGACTTGCCTGCAGCTGGTGAAATACTTCCTGACACCAGGTCATGCGCCGCGCCGCGGATTGGTGGTTCTCCTCAACAATGGCGAGGAGGACTATCTGAACGGTGCACGCGCGTACAGCCAGCATCCGATGGCACACTTTGCTCACACATTCCTGAACTTGGAGGGTGCGGGTGCTGGAGGTCGTGCTACATTATTCCGCAGCTCGGATACGGAGGTCACCCAGGCGTATGCAAAATCACAGCACCCATTCGGCACGGTGTTGAGTGCCAATGGGTTCGAAAAGGGCCTTATTAGCAGTCAGACGGACTATGTTGTTTTGGACGGTATCTTGGGCCTGCGCGGGTTGGATGTCGCTTTCTTTGAACCTAGAGCTCGCTATCACACTGATCAGGATGATGCCCGACACACAAGTATGGACTCGCTCTGGCATATGCTCTCTACTGCTGTTGCTACGACAGAGGCACTTGTGTCTGACACCACTGATCGATTTGACGGACATCTCCGCGACGATGGAACTGTACCTAGCGGCTCAGGTACTCGGGCTGTTTGGTTCGACCTGTTTGGGAGTGCTTTTGCTGTATTCCGTCTGCATACGCTGTTTGCATTGTCTGTCACTATACTGATTGTGGCGCCTTTGACATTGCTTATCACTAGTGTCATTCTTTCAAAGGCCGACAAGATGTATCTCTTCCGCTCATCGGCTTATTCTGAGATCAACGACGACAACGTTCCGCTGCGTGGGCTGCGAGGTTTCTTCCGGTTTCCATTCTTGATCTCAATCCCTACAGCAGTGATTGTCGGACTGGCTTACATGGTGACAAAAGTCAATCCTTTAATTGCCCATAGCAGTTCATATGCTGTATGGAGTATGATGATTTCAGCTTGGATCTTTTTGGCTTGGTTTGTATCTCGCGTCGCGGACTTCGCACGCCCATCAGCCTTTCACCGAGTCTATACCTGGACTTGGATGTTTGTTTTTACCTGGTCTCTCATGGTAGTGGGCACTGTTTACGAGCACGAGGAAGGGCTCGCTGGTGGCTATTTCATGCTATTTTACTTTGCCGGGACCTTCTTGGCCACATGGATCTCTTATTTGGAATTATTCTCTCTGCCAACAAAGACAGAGTACGTCGGTGGATTAGCTGAATCACGACGGCCCAGTACCCAGGGAAGCCGACTTGCCGCATCGGGCGATGAGAACCAAGACGATGATGCCGAAGTGGACCCGACTGAGTCGACATCGCTCTTGCATGGCCGACACCGCACCACCTTTGCCAACTACGTCCGCGTGGGGGTAGACCGCGCCTCTGATGAACTAGACGAAGAGGAAGAAGAGAAAGACCCGAACGTGTATGCAAACGAGCAGGGATGGAGTGGCGCGTTGCCCCGATGGACGTGGCTGTTGCAGCTTCTCATCACAGCTCCCGTAATTCTCATGCTGATCGTGCCACTCGCTCTTCTGATTACCAGCGCTCTCAGCCAGACCGGTCAGGATGGTAGTCCACAGCTGATCGTCTATCTCTTCATTGCCATCCTTACTGCACTTCTCTTTGCGCCTATGCTGCCATTTATTCACCGCTACACATACCACCTGCCTATCTTCCTACTCTTTGTTTTCATCGGAACCATGATCTACAACCTTGTCGCTTTCCCGTTCGCAGACTCCAACCGTCTGAAGCTGTTCTTCCTGCAAGAGGTCGATCTCGACAACGGAATCTCTACTGCTTCATTGACTGGCATGCCACCATTTGTAAAGGATGTTACCTACGGGCTCCCCAGCGCAGCCGGCCAAGATGAGACCTGTGATTGGACTTACCGAGGCAAGAACCATGTCCAGCGATGCTCCTGGAGTGCGCCACTACCACATGTTGTCCCCAGTACCAACTCTCTATCCGTTTCAACCGAGGATCCCAACTCTCTGCTTGAGGCTTCTGAGTTGTCGTCGGACTGGATTTCCTTCAGCATCTCCCACCCTCAGCCGGAGAGTTCCTCTGTACGCTTCGAAGTATCAGGCCAAAACACACGTAACTGCCGTATCAATATGGACGGTAACTACATCACGAACTTCAGTGTGATTGGCTCCTCCGCTCCGGACCACCGTTTCCTGAACCCGTCGCCAGATGGTCTGAACCGGATCCAATTATGGAGTCGTACATGGGATAACAAGTGGACTGTCGATGTCGATTTCTCAAAGCATGACTCATCTGAGACCGATGAGGTTGACGAGCCCTCTATCACGGGTCGCATCACCTGTCTATGGAGCGACAATAACCGAGTCGGCCTCATCCCCGCCCTCGACGAGGTGAGACAGTTTAGCCCAGCGTGGGTAGCTGTTACCAAGTTCTCTGATGGGTTGATTGAGGGATCTCGATCCTTCGAGATTAAGCGTTCAAGCCTGGGGGCTTTGCAGTCTTGAGTTTTAGTGGTAGGAGGAACCTGGTCTCTAACACCTTTTTCTATGTACGATTTATGAGCTGTTTTGTTTTACCGCCCGTCCTTTTTTATTGTGCTGTGCTGTGTACTATCCTATCGACGAGGCATTTGTTGATTTATATTTCAGTCGAGACATATCATACCCTTGACTACATCTTCTAAGTAATAAGGACCTTGATGTCTGGACTCTAGGAGACGGAAAAAGCAGAGGAAGAGGAGCAACTATCTACTCTAAGTCTAAGCAACTATACATACGGAAAATGTATCTATAGCGTCGTATTCTCAGTTCGCCAGTGTGTGCAGGCTAATTGGGCTCGCAGGAGGTTCATCCAGTTCAATATTCGAGTTCTCAATGAGGAATTTGTGCATGTAATATGCCACTAAGCTATTGTAGCAAGGGTTACCAAGTGGCATAGGGCTACAGGGTTACAGATGTTAGGAATGTCCGACCCCTTGGAACCTCTCGGGACATTTTTAAGGAATCTAAGCTCGAGCCATCAACTATCCGGGGTAATTAAGCGGATAGTTAGCCTTAGTTTGAACTTCATGGGATAGAATCAATAAGAATCTCAACATAATTTGCTACATCACACAGAACGCCAGATGACCTGTATATTTCGAAGAGGGATGTGCAACCGAGATAGGAACATATTTGACAACCGCATAATACTGGTAATCGTTCTATATACAAAGATGAACATGCATCTACATTGCACTATCGTAAATGAACCCTGGTGGGTTTCAGTTGTAGATTCCCATTGAGGAAGCTGCTGACTCGGCGACACAAGTCTATGAATCTAGAATTCTTAATGACTCAGGAGCTGGGCGCGAGACGCGAGGATTGACCGTGGAAGTTGAATTTCCTCGGTGCTGTTGTGGCGGAGGTTGATGTGTGTTCACAGGGAATGAAGTGGGATATTTGGAGTCCCAATGATCATATATCATAAGCCGTGATTCGTAAAAAGAAGCTCGAAGGGTATTGCTGCGAGATCCATTCTCATCCTGGTTTCTCGGGCATTTCGCGACGAGTTTGTTGCCGTGGATAATGGTAGAATGGATTTGTGAAGTCGATTGGGAGGTGATCGACATGATAGGCGCGGGCCTCGTTGCTCCACGTGTGTGAGAGATCGGAATTGGTTCGTATGCGGTCGGGTGGTAAATGCTCGAAGATGGCGATAGAAACGTCCTCTGGATCCATGCGGGAAGGTCTGCGATGGATGACACTCGGGACGGCGTGGGTCACGTCGGAGGTGACCCGGGTTGCGTCGACGAAATCGGGGAGGTCGCGTGGCGCAGAGAAAGACTCTGGTTTCCAGACGTGGTTATGTACCAGGTGAATGAGTTTACCGAGGACGGCGAATTCAAGCTTCAGCTTGATGCTGTATACGACGCCTTTGAGCATTGTTTCCATGATGTAGAAGTTCATGTACTCGGCGACGAGAAGACCCAGGTCTAGGATGATAATGATGAAGTTGATGACCAGTAGCTGGTACTGAATCTTGCGTTTGGTACGGTCTGGGTCTAGGCGTAGCATGCGTACTGTTTCCCAGATGTAGAGGCCTGAGATGATGAATTCCTGCAGACAGAAGCCTGTCATTTGGATCTTTTCCATTATATTGTAGCCCTTCTTCCATGTTTCTAGGGAGGGCTCGTTGTAGACCAGGTTGGTACCGTAGGTGAGGGCGGTAGTGGGAAGATGAAGGATAACTGCGTTAACCATGATCATGATCAACACGCGACGTAGGACTCGGTGGTTTGATAGGACCAAATGGAGGCGTGAGTAGAGGACAATCGATTGGCCGGTGACCATACACCACCATCCAATTGTGAGAAAGGTGACTGGGAGCCATGGAATGTCCAGGTTGAGGTTGAAAAATTTGAGTAAGAAGCCTAGCGAGTAGGGAAGTAGACCGGCGGAGGAGGAAATCAACAAACTCCAAAAGTAGAGTCCTCTGTATTCTGCGAAGGTGACGAAGAGAAGGATCAATAACTCTAAAGCATTGTACCAAGTGATGCCAGCAAGAGTGGCGATCGTGATCTTCATGCTCAATGAGGCTCCTTCATAGTGAGCACTGATGCCGTCCCCGGCAGCACTGAAATCGCCCATGGCGTTGACTCAGGGGAATGGCATAGCGTGTGGAGCAGGAGTGGATCGGGTATATAGGGAAAATCTGGGGAATTCTGGGGGATTCTGGGGGATTCTGGGACTCGACCTTTTTTTTAAAAAAAAAAAAAAGAAATAGAGAAAGAGAGAAAAGGTACAACAAAGAGAACAAAGAGGCACTGGGGCGTAAACCCCGTATAATTTCATGCGGGGGCCGGGGCGATCAGGGTACCCCAGACAGGTGAAAATATAAAAGACGTCCGTATAGCCCGGTTATATTAAGAAAAGAGATCTAAAAAAAAGCAAAAACAAGGACCATCTCACTGTCAGATTGTGTTACCTGTGCTTTCGGGGATCTCCATGTTTTACAATGAGATTGTTGAACTTATCTTTAACGTCTAAAAACTTCAAATCTAAGGGGGTTCAATATATTGAAAATATTCAAAAAGCCACTCGGCTAAAAGGGGGAAATTATTGATTGCCCGTTTGCCAGCCAAGACTTTCTTGGTATATCCAGCCTCAAAAAGGGTCATAGCCCTCTCTTTATTGCGCCACGAAGCCTTGTTTATGAGTCTTTTTGACTCTGTAACCATGGACTGGTAAGTTATTTCTTTGTTCCAATTCATAGAGGAGTTCAATTCGATATCACCTTTTTATAAAAAGAATATCCCTTAGCCAAGGAGTCTGGAGATTTCCATAACCTTCCAATATTGGGAAAATGAGATCTGCTGATGTCATCGGGAATTGGCGCGTGACCTGAATAAACATAGCCCTAGCTTCCAAGGCTGGATAATTCCGAAAGACAAAATAAGACATTTATTTCGGAGTACTCCGTATAAAATTCAATTTATTCATAATACTTCATCCAATGATGCTCTTCTTTAAATCCAAGCAGCTCCTTAATTTTCCGGTTACTGATCGGAGCCTCTCTGGCCCCCAACTCTCGCGTAACCGGGACACCAGGACAAACCCGCGCTAAGAACTCACCAGTGTTCTCATAATTGGTAATTTCGTCATTGACAGCATTAAAAACCTGAAACCCAAGGCCATCCTTCTGAATTCCAAGATCACACATCTGCCCAAGATCACGAGCATCAATGTACGACCACCCATGCGGCGCCCATTTCTCGGGATTTTCAACATAGGAACGGAACATGGACTGTTTGTACTCCTCCGGCGCAACAATGCGACCAATACGCAGTATATAGATATCACTTCCATACCGACGCGCAAATCCACGCGCAATGCTCTCGCCGCACACCTTTGAAATGGCGTACGTGTCCATTGGGTTTGCGTCGACGGTTTCTTCAACTGGGAAGGAAGGGTAATCTACATCTCCCTCTGCATAGCTCACGCCGTAGACTGTGACAGAACTGGCGATGATGATTTTCTTGATACCGAGGCGCGAGGCGGCTTCGATTATGTTGTACGTTGCCGAGGTATTACCGCGGAAGGTTTCGTCGTCTGGGACGATCATGTTGCGCGAATACCCGGCCATGTGAATGACTGCATCGGGGACTAGCCCGAGTGGTTCGCGGAATGGCTCGGTCAAGTGGAAATGAGAGCCTAGTGCGCTGTAGACCTGTCCGGTGTTTGTCAGGTCGACGCGCATTGTATGGACTTGCTCTTCTAGCTCGACGGGAAGAGGAACGAGGTCGAGGTTCAGGAGATCATGGCCTTGTTGAAGGAGATATCTGATGATATGCTGTCCGGCTTTGCCAGAGCCTCCAGTGATCACGATTCGCTTTCCCATATTGTGGTCTTGTTTGTAGGAGGGGTTGGATAATGCGGGGTATAGATGATCACGATATCGCTTTATAGATGGATTGATGTAAACAACGGAGAGGTGAGTTTACACAAGTGGCTAGTCAAGATACTTTGATTTGAACGAAAGACTATCAGATGCGCTTGAAGGGACAGGCTACGCTTGTACGCGAAAGCGTGGAGCCGGAAGATGACATTCCGAGGTGTTCGGCCCGACAAAGATGGAACGAGACTTTCCGGATGAGTAGAATGACACCCATTGCTAATTTACTATACGCAGCTTTTATCAGTGACATAGGAGTCGAGTGATAGTAGAGTCTTTGTACATAGAATAATACTATGCATGTCTTTCCTCTTTTGGCCAGAACGGCTAACCGCATAACTCGCATATTTAGGGCATATTCTTATGACAAGAAAAAAATATATTCAACCCCATCGAATTACCCAAAACAGCACCGCCAACATTTTTTGGGAGCGTGGGCTGGTTAGCGCCATTAGTTCTTTGCTTGCCCGGATTGCCCGTTGGTCAAGGCAAACCTCGTTCTATTGGTTAGTTATGATTTTGTCTGCTATACGGGCAACAAGTGCCAAGGGTGCATAGCCTTCACCGACAAGTTGAGAAGTATTTGCATTATGCGTTTGCTGGATTGCAAGCAAAAATTCGATGCTAGAAGTGTATCTGGCTTACAGGGTACAAGCATTCTTAATATTCTCTCGAGGTTTTTATGAGGCTCAAAATGAGTAGTACTATGTGCAAACAGTCAAGCGAGAGTTATTTTCTATAGGCTTAGCAGAAGGCGCAGAACCCTGCAGGCTCTCTTCCCGTGTTTCACCCTATGCTCACCCTATGCGGGGTTTACCCCAGACCATCCAGGCCGAGTGCAACGTACAGATGTTATTTTTATATAGTATTCTGATTGGTGTGCATCCCGAGGCCTGTAGTTCTCAGCAGTGCCTACGTAATAATACCCCGAACTGGTCTTCACGTTTGGGGCCCTCATAGATCTTATTTAGTGTTGCTTCTTATAGCCTTGTGGGAGGATCTTGATGATTTCATTCAGCTGAACAGCCATTACTATCGCCAAGCTGGATAATTAACCTTAGTCAAGATATTAGCGCAGAATTCTATGTTGCGGACATGGCAGGGTACAGGAAATCCAACTCCTTTGTTTTGATGGATAGGCGGTCTGATATTACCAGGTGATCACGATGATAATATCTCACACCTGCTCTAGCCTGTTTGACAATCGTAGTCGCCTAGTAAGACCACGCAGAGCATATTATAATGAATATATTCACAACAATGATTTGGACAATATGCTCTTGCGGACGGTTTCAGCTAGAATATCCGCGACAGCCTTCATCCCATCAAGGTTCGGATGGAGAAGTGGCCCCGATGCAAAGCCTCCAACCCAGGGTTCTTTGCTGCCGAGTGTATGTTCCTGACTGAGTTGGTGAATTGGGACTGTTTCACACCAATCTGTCCGACCTTCCACGGCGGTAGAATATGCATGTTGTAGACCAGACGCAACGCCGCGGTAATGCTCAATTCTCTCCTGTGTCAGCGGGATATCCCGACCAGATTGAGTGCCAGGTCCTAAAACAGCAAGATATTCGACAAGGAAGATTCGAGCTCCCGGGGCCCGTTTGTGTATTTGATCGAGGACTCCCCCTAATCTTTCTGCCAATTCGCTGGGTGATAGTGGCGCGGAAGATTGTAGCTCGGCATCACAAGCATCGGCGATCATGCCGCCAATGTAGTTGATGTCGTTTCCTCCAGCAGTCACGGTGATTATATTGGCATCTTCGGGGAGGTTGGAGATTTGCGGTGGGAAGGTCGTGTTGAATGGAGTAGACTGTGGATCGACTGTTATGTTGAGCAATGTTGCACCAGAGACTGACAGATCAGTGAGATCAGCGTTTAAGTGCTGCGCCAAAAGATGGGGATAATTCTGCCCTGATCGCAATGCGGCATATGGCTCGATTTGTGGGGGAATGTCGGGACCAGCAGCAAAGGAGCTGCCCAGGCTTGCAATTTTGAGTTTCTTTGAAGATTCCATAATCCAGCAAATAGAAGAGCAGCGGAGTAGAAGAGCAGGGAAGTGACTTGAAGTTGGAGAGTAGCTTTGGCAGAATTCACGGGAAATTGATGCCTAAAATGTTAGGCCAAAAGTGCTCAGCCCAGCTTGCGCCCTGGCGCCCACCGGTCTAGGCGGGCGCAGCACCTGTAGCCCTTAGCCCCGGGCCTGAGCCCCATATCCCGGGGGATCGAGTAAACATCGGTGGAATAGTTTCTCTACACCGTTTGGGAAAGCCTGAGTTTTAGGCTGCGCACAAACATGACTTAGATCCGCTTGGGCTTCGACGGCCTAGCAGTTGGGGCGCCTACTAAGTAATAATCTCCCACTGCTCTTCATTGAGCGAATAGTCCAGAAACATGTGGAAGAATGGCTGCTATGGCCCATTTAAGACACTAAGAATCTAGTCTGAATGATGTGTATATTAATAGTAACATTGAAGGATGGTGAAGACACCTTGGGATTCGTCCCCTCTAAATGTAAATGTATTCAACAATCAATATCCAGACAACTACCTACAGACAACTAACTACAATGAAAGAGGGCGGGGTTAAGAAACCCCTCCTATCCATGTATTCCGTGGGATCTGCCAGTGACTATTGAACTCCAAGAGTTCAGTCACCAACTTATCAGGACTCGCACGAGAACTGGGAGTTTGATTTGTATTCGGACCTTCGAAGGCCTCAACAACTGGTGTTGATGTCTTTCGAGGACCACCCTCTGCGCTGGCTCGGTGGGCTACGGTGAGACAGGGAGGATTGGGAAGAAGAAGAGAAGAGGAAGAAAGGTGGGAGGAATCCTTTTATACTCTCACGTACCTTCCTAAAATGGATGGGTCCTTTGCTCTTGCCAATTTTATCTTTCAGGGTCACAGGCCAGCGAAGTACATTTATTCTGACAAGCAGTTCTTATTGTTCCCTTAGCCTTGAACCAATGAACTCGGTACCATTCGCCACTGATCTCCCACCCTGAATCCCTCTGGAAAAGGGTCACTCGAATCGAGAACTATTTGTTTGAAACTAGTTATCCAAGCCCTTCCAGCAACAGTCGGGAGAACAGCCTGATACCCGCCAACTTGTGTAATTCCACGAATATGGCTGGTGAACTCAGTGCCAATAATACTGCGATGTTTGAAAACTTCCCCCTCCGCCAACTGACCTCTCGAGTGCAGAACAGCGAGTCGAGCACATGTGCCAGTACCACAAGGACTGCGATCAAAACGCCCCGGTGAGACGACAACAGTGTTGGTGGCAACTTTGCAACCATCCTCCTGTGTGAGAGGCTCCGTGAACTCCAGAATACTGACTCCGTTGATTCTAGGATTCTCGGGGTGAACAGGGGTGTAGGAGGCTTGGACTGCACGTTTGATACGCTCACCAATCTCAACTAGCTGGGTGCTATACTGAGATTCGATTTTCAGTCCCACGGAAGCTGCATCCACGAGCACGTACATCATCCCTCCCCAGGCAATATCAACGGAGACCTCCCCAAGGCCGGGGACTGCCACTTGATAGTCCAGTTTGAATACAAAAGCGGGTACATTGTCAAATGCCACGTTCTTACATTTCCCAGCTTCGCATTCTGCCTTCACGGTGACCAGACCGGCGGCGGTGTCCAGGGTCAGTTCGGTGATGGGCTCTTTCATTGGAACCATGCCGGTCTCCAATAGCACGGTAGTGGTGCAGATTGTATTGGAGCCCGACATAGGCGCGTATTCTTCGCTTTCCATGATCAAGAACCCGGCATCGGCTCGTGGGTCACAAGGAGGTAGAATCAAATTTGTGTTCATTGAGCACCGGCCTCGAGGTTCGTTGAGTAAAAGCTGACGTATGTCGTCTTTTTCATTCAAAAAGTGAACCAGCTTGTCGTACATTGTACTGCCAGGGACGTCGAGTACTCCACCAGTAATCACGTCGCCGACTTCGCCTTCGGCGTGGCATCCAACGACTGATAATGTACGTGAAAAGGGCATGATATTCGGTTGGCTTGTGAGTATTGTTTTGCAAGAGGAAAAATCAAAGAGTTGATTTTAACTAGAACTTCGAATTGACTTGGAAGACGAGATCCCCACGTTGTTTCGGGGCATAAATAGACCAGTCGCAAGAAATTGAGCAAAGCCCGCAAGTCATTTAACTTAAAATATGTGGTGTGTTCTACGCATAATTGCTTTTGACGTACTTTTTGAAACGAAAAATCTACTTTGTATCTTGACGCTGGAAGCGCTGAATTTCCCAATGGCCAGCTAGTCATGATTATAGAGATACAAAATTCAATTCTGAGATTATGATAGGACAATGCTGTGATTGTGATAGATCAGCAGACTTATCTACACATATGGAACAGATGGCTCAGGCCCTGATGAGATAAATTTGCCAACATCGTGGGATACATAACTTTAACTTGCATATTTTTCTTTGCCTCCAAGACTCTTCTCGCCATTAACCGAGTAGCCCTGCCAATCGGATGACCGTTGTACTATTCCAAGGTCATCTAGATGTTTACTTTATCAAAGGCGCAAAATGAGGTGTGATGAATCGAGTCCACCTGTACCGCACGTAAATTGGCGAAATTGTCGAGACTATGCTTGCCCATCCTATATACAGGACTATGGAAAAACAAGTGCTAGCTATATAACTGGGCTTTTCTTTATGCATAATGTACGATCATGGGACGGAAAAGGAAGGAGATGACTTTAAGAGAAGTGAAGCGTTTGGAAGATCACGGGGACACCACATTCTGGGGAAAGATCATCAACACAGAATAAAGATCTTTTTGAATAAAAGAGAAGTTCTTGATTCGCTAGATAGATATGTTATAATATTGGGAAATGAATATGCCTCCTCTTCGATCACTGCAAATCTGCCTTCAGCATGATTTAGATTAAAGATAGGACAGTTATGAAGTGTTTCCCTCTCTATTATTTCAATTCCTAAAATCTGAAGAGAATCCAATGTTCATTCATTGTTGGAAAACAAAATGCGGCGGATATTCGGCCAGTAAGTCCATACTAGAGTTGTAAGAACAGTAGTTGGTATAGCAAAGACCCAGTAAACCCAGAACTTGTCCGACATAGTCCAGCCGGAATCCCCGCCGAAATCAAAAAATGACATGCTGAAGATAGCGCATATGAAAGTAGGAGGAAGAAACGTAAGTGTAACAAAGGCGATCGTTTTCATCGTGGCACTATCCATTTGAGTTGCCCGACCAATTTCCAGGGTAATTCCAGCATCATGCTGAGCCACAGTATTAAAGGACAGTTGGATTTCATTTTGTAATCTCTTCTCATTTGAATTGGACCGATATCGTAGGCTGGTGATGAAAGACTGCCAGGATCGCAAACGAAAGCGAATGTCTTCAGATGTAGCAGGGTCATTATCTGGGTTCGAGTTTGTATAGTTCTCGTGTTGCATCAAGATGTGCTCTATATTTTGCGAGGCAACGTCGAGCGTCTCGTTCACATGAATAGCATGTCTAGCGAGGTCGTGAAGTTGTCTGTAATCGGGTTGCGGTCTTCCTTCTGGTTTTCCCTCTGTCTCCATTGCTCGGACATGATCTCGGATAGCCCATACGGAGGGCTCCTCAAACAGCGCAATCAGCTCGATCAAATATGGATAGATCCAAAATGGATCGCTGAGCCAGCTTTCATTCGGTTTCATCACTGCTCTCAGGAAACGTTCTTTGACGGGTGAGTCGAGATCGAAGGCGAGAATCACAGTTTGATTGGTTGAGGGTAGCCACCGCGTGAAGATATTTGTATGATACCATTTGAACTTGGCACTATTATGGTCTACCTTTTTCACGGCAAATTTAGACCAGGTATCTAGAGAATTAGTGTTGGTTGACCATTCATATTCAGCGTACTTACTGAACCCAGTGGTGACTCCGGAATCTCGTGTCTTTTCACATCCAAAGTTGCCGTTTCCCTGACGGAAATGATATGACCACCAAAAATGAGGCATACAAAATGCATTGGCGAAGGTTTGTCGACATTGTGAGCATCCCTGAATATCGGAAGAATCGGCCACGCTTTTTCAATTAGAGAGTGTGTCTTAGTGTGGGCAGTTTCACGCACATAATACATATTTTAGACCAAGCAGGAATGGTATTAGAGAGGTCGCTTGGGTCTTCAAGGTGAAAGTTAGCCCGTCGAGTTTGTCGCCAATCGCTTCCATCTGCGTTCCGCTGCAATATTAGCAGATCGGCACAGTGTCGGCTCTTTTGCTCCTCCATTTCCTTTAGATGAGAGCTCTAGCTCAGAATATTTCGAGGTTGTTTTAGAGATGAAAGAGCAAATCTCACTGAGTGGGGGAATTGAGAGAGGGGCCGTGCTCCTCAGCCTCAAAATTGCAGTGAAACAGATTCAATTCGAATTGACTGGTGAATTTATATTGGAGCCTTTACCCGAAATCGCGTATTTTACTCTGATCAGTGAAACTCATCCACTGTTGGCGGCCCAATATATTTCTCATACCCCCAAGCCCAGTACCATCCAGAAGCAATTATTATAAACGCAACAAACACCACTGGTGCATAGTTGACCGTATTTGCAGTCACAGGGATTGAAGAAGGCATGCAAAATAATGGAATGACAAGAATACTCCATCCTAAAAACGAATAAGCGATTAGCGATGGCGATAAATCGCTAGTCCGCTCGTACTTACCCAGTGCCACAATATTGCAAACCAACCCGAGGGAGCCAAGGTTAAATTGCCCATTTTTTATGTGTCTTCGGCCTCCAACAAGAGATACAACGATTGGGCATGCATAGCTGACAGTCAATGTAATAACTCCGACGCCAGTGAAAGCGTTGAAAGCAGTAGTTGACCCGAAGTAAATAAATCCGAGCAATATTTGAACAACCATGCCGAGCATCATAGCATTGAAAGGTACGCCATCTCTATTTACCTGCCTCCACCATATGGAGCCTGGTATACCCCCATCGCGAGCAAATGCCCATGTGCTTCGGGAGACAGCCGTAGTGCAGCCTATAACACAAAACAGAGCGAGCACTACCAACGGTAGGAGAAGCAGGAATGACCCAATTGGGCTTCCAATGGCGGACTTGATAATACTCGGAACTGGTTGGCCGGATTCGAGAGCGGCTAAAACCTTCGTGTCGGGGAGCACGAAAACCAATGGGATAAGGAAGAGGAATCCGGCCAGGGTGTTTATAATGACCGCTCCAACCATTGCTTTTGGAACTTGTGTTGATGGTTGCTGAACTTCTTCACACATACTTTGACGGGTTAGTTAGTATTTTGATTAGAGGGAATGAGACGGGAGATGTCCCTTTGGGAGTGAAAATCAAATATGTCACCTACCAAATCACCATACCAGTGGAGGAAGTGCTATAAGCTGCCTGCAGAAGTCCGACGCAAAAGGACCAGCCTGGTGGCCAACCAGATTCGGGCTTAAAACTAGTGAAAACATACTCGGCGTCATGTCTACCCTCTTTCGCAATCGCAAGAACACATATTATAATAGCCAACAATCCTGCAAGCGTCCAGAATATTGCGAATGTCTGGGTCCTGTATTAGCAGGGTGGTGTTGTCGCAGGGGTTGTCAGACATACATCAAGATAAGGTAGCCATTTGTTCCCAAAGGCCGATACTGCGTTAGCAAAGAATGTGACTGCGAGAAATATGAGAAAAACTTGGTATGTTTCCGCTTGGAAGATTCCCACCCCTGGAGCGGATTCGAAGACGTTGATACACGAGACGAAGAAAAGGGTACTCCCAAGGTTGACTGCAAGTGTGATGGTGATATTTCCAACAACATATGACCATCCGCAAATCCACGAGGCAATCCTTCGATATGACGGCGGAGACAGCATAAAAGTCTGGTAGTAGACTCCTCCGGCAGTTGGATAGACCGAGGTTATTTCGCCAAGTGAGGCAGCCACACATAGAGTAATTAAAGAGACGACAAGCCATCCCCAGATTATATTGACAGGGCCTCCTCCAATAAGAGGGTAGATGAAAGTTGTAGCCAGTCCATATGGTATCGCTGCCAGTACAAAGGACATGAAAGCTATTTGAAGTGTGGAGCGGTTTCGAACGAGCTCGGGCTCGTATCCCAGGGCCTCTAGTACCCCATTTGCTGAAGTCTGCTTGCCTTCCTCAATGCTGGGAAATTCTGCAGGTGGATCGGGCTCCGAGCCTTTGTTCTTCGAGGAACAATGCTGGTGAGTGGTGACTTCGTCTGCCATGATGTTTGGCAAGATCGCGACGAGTAACGAAATAGTGGAGAGGTCCCTGAGACTCAAAGATATCGGTGAAGGGTGGCTAATGAGGCTAAATTGCAGGGCGCCTGATCTTAGGTATACACCGATGCTGTTGAATCCCACACCTACAAAGGAAGTTTTGGATGTAATGAACAGATGTAATAAACGCTGGGATGTTCGGGCTGTTTATTACTTATTCCAGCGAGGGGAACCCCGTACCTAGGCTAACCTTCTGTTGACCTCATAAAAGCTTGAGTGCATTGACCAGTGAAGACGAAGGTTACTCAAATCGCTATCCCATATCTCTCTGGGGCATGTTCCTAGGGTATCCACCAGGTGGAGAAACGGATTCTCGCCGAGATAACGTCTGACAGGAAATTTTGATGATCTAGGCAACCACATACGTAAAGATAAAACTAGCAGAAAGATTGCACAGACAATATGCCTAGTCTGAAACAAAGACGATCCTCTCCGTATTAGAAGTTTGACTGTTTTAGGGAATCACACTAGTACTAAGTAGGTTAGAGTTTCAAAGCTAATGCATGGCGGCTACGCTATACCAAATATGGCTATGTTCCCAGTGCCAGGTGGGTCCTGGGGGTCTGGAGTTCCCTTTCGAGCCCTCTAGGATTTGAGCATGGTATGGTGAGATACGAGCATAAAATAATATTGATTGGGTTAGAGACCTATAGTAATTAATTGACACAGCTCAGTAGTTTTCATAAAAGAATTCCTCAATATGGAACCCCTAATAGGCCATGATTGTAATATGTCTGGATATCCGTGCAAATTTCCCCTCATAACCTGTAGAAAGTTAAGATGAGAGACTTCTCCACATATATGATGTCATAACAGGCATGGTGCGGAGAGAAATCGATTCAGAAATGATTTGCCATTGCGAGTTGGGAGTTGGAACATGGTCTTTGGTTTTTATCAGCTAAGTCGAATGGTGGAAGGACCCTCTCCAAATGATTGTGTCAGAATCTGTTCAGTTTCGAAAAAATTATATCAACTCCAACTTACACATATACCCAAACCATGTCTTCAAGAGCTCTTGTATTTATCCAGGCTTGCGCTACCCGCCTAGTGAGGCGTACGTCTGCTTCAACCTTGGGCACACTGATGACCTAAGGGTCAAGATTTCTCAAATGAGAATTTCCTTGCAAATGCTTGACGTTCTGGGTCACGCTGTATATGAAAAAGGACGCTAGCTCGCATTAAGAAAACGAACCCTCACAGCGTATTGTTGATCCTTTTTTGGATTAGCGGGAAAATGCGGGGAGGTGTTGCCGCCTGAGAAGACCTCAACAATTTTACTTCTTGGAAACCAATCGGGAGGAATCTCGAGCAGAGGGTGAGGTGTTTCTTATCGGCAGGTGATCGGATCCCGGTTCATGCACCGGTCTTCGAATCCTTTGATCGGATTCTCATCCGATGCCCCGCCTTCTCAGACTGGTGCCTCCCCCCTCTCCCAGCGAAACAGCATTATATCTTTGATTTAGGTATAATGGAAAGCAAAGAGAGATTGAATTCTCCGCAGAAGAAAAGGCAGAATCCCAACCGGTGCCGACCAAAATCAAGAGGGGGCTGCCAAAGGTGCAAGCAGCGGCGAGTAAGTCGAGGTGAAAGATATACAGTTTCTCCTTCGTCTACGAAGGCCCCTTGAATTCCAAATAATTAATACTTATTCAGCGCAGATGTGATGAAGCCAAGCCAAGTTGCCAGGAATGTACCAAGCGAGGACACACATGTCCTGGTTACCAAAAACAGAGCTTGCAATGGCGATATGTTTACAAAGCCAGCGAAGAGCTAAGCCAGCCAACACCACCGATTGAGTCTCCTGGCACGGTTGCGACCGAATTCGAGTTTTCTGAGGCGAGTAATCCAACACAGGAGGGAAAAGATAATCTTCAGAATGAAACCAAGAACATTTGGGATACGACATGCCCAAACCTCTTCGACCAACTGCCGGATTTTGATGAGCCCACAGATGCATGGTTCTACACCGAGTCGGGATTTAATGGTACGGTTTCAGCCAAGCCTGATGGCGAGCTGGATGGGTTATCAATTTTGCGTCAACGACTGGCCAACACATCCGTCCCCTCCTTTCTCATCCAGCTACCAGTGATGCTGGTGCAATATTACTTCCACACGGTCTGTAACCAATGGTCATCCTTTGACTGTCCTCTCAATCCTTTCAGAACTATTATCAGCCGGCTCTGGAGTCGAAATGCAGCCATTTACTTTGCCATCCAGAGCATGTCAGCTGCCTCGTTGGCCAACGATTTTCCAACGATGCGAGCCATCGGAATGCAAACACAACAACAGGCAATTGCATGCCTGAATAACAGTGTCCAAAAGGGTTCCAACTTCACTCAGGCAAAAGATGATGAGTACTTTCTGGCACTGCTCATGATTGGGTCCACCACTGGGTGGCACGATGCTTCTGATTTGGGGCTTCCGTATCTGAGAGCGGCCCAAGACCATCTTCTGAGGCAAGAAAGCCAATGCAAGAATGCGAACTCTGCCATCGCAAAACAACATCCGCTTTTCAAACAGTGCCTCCTTTGGTGGAACTTACTAGCTGCCTTTGTGGCAGAGGAGTCGCCCATCCTCGACATAGAAGACTCTATAGAAAACAGCGACACGGATTTTTCAGTCTATCTTGTCGATGGGGAGATCCTACCGCATCCATGGACAGGGTCTCTCAGGTACTCATTGAATCTCTTCTATCGAACTGCAAGAGTGATTCGAGCGGCAAGAACCTCCCACCGCCGAAGGCCACAGTCTCTAGATTCTACCTTAATTGACTTGAGCTCCATGGCTGAAGAACTCGATCTCAGACAGAAAGCTGAACATCTCGAGGACAGAATTCTGTTCAGCGGGTTCTCATTCTATTGTGGGCCTGTCGATATCGGGGATACAAACACGCCACCGTCCCATTTCCTTACGTTGGCCGAAGCATATCGCTGTACAGCACTATTGCAGATTTACCATGTTTTCCCGGACATTCTTGAAGAGCGGCTACTAAGTAATCAAAATGCGGATGGCGAACGCCCTATTCCGGCCCTATTTTCGTTGTTATTCCCGACTATTGCCACCGAATGGTCATCGCGCTCGGTGGAAGACGCACGCCACACCCTGGCACTGCACATTGTATCCCTCTTGGAGCAGCTTCCTTCGACGTCTGGAACGAAGGTTATGCAGCCCATAATTTTGGCTTGCATCTCCAGCGATCTTGTTTTCTCGTCTAGGTCTGTGTTAGGCGCTGCGCAAAATACGATCCCTAGTCTGGATATGCTGGACGTTGATATTGCTCAGGCCAGACGAAAAGTCAAAATGCGGTTGTCTGAACTTATCTTAATCCTACCAAAACTTCCAATGCAACGTATTTATAACGTTGTACACGAGTCCTGGGACCGTGCAGACTCTGGTTTAGAAGAGTTCTGGCTGGATGTTATGCTGGATTTAAATTTGGAAACGATTATGGGATAGGCTTAGTATTGAATCTTGCCCCTCTGGCCAATGTCGCTATCTGTTCATAAACCCGTTCAACTAAATCCATTCGATAAAATTGCCTCGAAGAATTGCTCTAATTTTGTGGTTTACTATCCCATAAATGTCACTTTATAAACGCTAGTGAGAGCCATGTCAAACGAAATTTTACCGGACGAATGGCTCATGAGGCCGTTCGAGGAGATGCTATAGGGGGACCTTCGGGCGTATTCGGTGGGAATAATATCCCTAGAAGTTAGTTTTAGGTACTTGTTAGTGGATTCTATGATATATCTCTTTAGTAGCTACAGGGATAATACACTGTGGTAACCTCTAGTGTATTCTTCAGCCACCATTAGATCAAATACATATGGCGATGTAAGACTTAACCCCTCGCAATCGGGCATATTTGAGTGCCTAGCCCATGACTTATGCTTATCCGCAACTCGTCTCCCGGCTGCAGGAACTGCGGCGGGCTCTGTGAGATACCAATACCACAAGGTGTTCCGGTGATGATGACGGTCCCGGGCAGTAATGTGTGGCCCTAATATTTAGAATTAGTTATATTTGCTTGAAACATGTGAGATCATTCCGTACCTGAGAAACATATGACACAATTTCTGGTATGCTGAAGATCATGTCATCGGCGGATCCATTCTGCATGATCTTTCCATTGAGGCGGGTCTTCAGATTCAAAACCGAGGCATCGGGAATTTGTTCTGTAGACACGATACATGGACCAAGTGGGCAAAAGCCATCCTGATTGAGGTTAATTGAGGGGTTCATCTTGGACATCGGCTATATCGACATACCATTCCCTTTGCATAAGACCACTGTGATGTCTTCTCTTGATGTTTGCGAGCTGTCACATCATTGGCGACTGCGTAGCCCAGAACGTAGTCTGCTGCTTCAGCTACTGAAACATTCTTGCATTTTCTGCCGATGACTATCGCTAACTCAACTTCATAGTCTGCTTCATCGTAATCCACATTGGAGGGAAGTATAATGGGCTCGGATGCAGATGCAATGCATGTGCTAGCTTTCAGAAAAACACTACACAATATCAGCAAGTGTCAGAAGCAGAAGTAGATATATTTACGTTGGCGTGTTTGGAAGAGTCAGCTTCATCTCGGCTGCGTGCTCTTTGTAGTTTAGGCCGACGCATCGAACTGTCCCAGCTTCGATTTGCGAGACTGGGGATAGGAGTTTATCAATGGCTTTGATTTCACCCGTAAATGAAGTATCATAATCAAATGCCGAGTTACCAGCCACGACTTTGACTAAGACTTCGACATTCTTTTCTATGGCCTGGCCCACTATGAGTTTGTCAGTACGGGATGGACTTTAGTGATCTTGGGTATACAATACCGTCAATATCCGGGTTCACCGGCTCTCCGCCATATATTTTACCATCTTCCGCTCTAAAGCGGACCCATCGCTTCCAGACCTGTAGTACATTAGATCATGTACTCTAAGATGTTCTTGGCGAGGCACATACTGGGTGTTTTGGGCTATCTTTGAAATCCATCCCATTGAAGTTTGAAACTCCCATTTTGAGAGATAGTAAGAGATAGTGACATAAAAGGTTTTCGAACAATAAAAAGTGCGAGTGCACTTTGTCTACTTATCCCCCAATAATCCTATCGGGAAATTGATCGGGAAATTTGTAGATAAGATAAGTCAAAGTTTGTTATTTGCCGACGCCAAGACAATAAAATGCGGGGAAACCAATTTGGGGGAAAGATAGGGCTGTATGTCCCGTGATAGCTGATATACATTGTAAGTGTGAGAAAATGAAACAATCGAGGTAGTTAAAATGATGATAATTTGGGGGATATAAGCCAATATGCCATTTTAAGCTTAAAATGCCCAGGAGATTACGAGCTAATGCAAGAAAAGCCTTCACCACCGGCTTATCCCCCAGCTTATCTGTGACACAGACTTTGATTGGTCACGGCCTAAATGGTTCGGGAAATCCTTCCCGCCAAGTTTTCGAATAAACCGATTTGCCGATTGATAACGCTTGTATAATTTCCGTCCACAGGTGTATATAAGAATAGATGGGAATGGACCCAACTTACGATAAATTTACATTCAAAATGAAGGAGATAGATATCAAAACCGACATATCATCGGATCACGATGTTCAGATGGGCAACTTTGTAGTTGACCCCGTCCGAGAAAGAAAACTACTATGGAAACTTGATCTCTGCATTTGTCCTTTGGTGATGCTCATTTTCTTGGTTGCATATCTTGATCGAAGCAACTTGGGGTAAGCTTTCCATCCACACATCAAGAGTTCCTATCGCTAACTCCTGGCTAGAAATGCAGCTGTTGCTGGAATGCCGGTAAAGTTGAATTCACGCTTTGTGACACAACGGGTTACTGACTCCCCTCTTACAGGAAGATATTGGTCTAGTTGGCAATGAACTAGGAAGTGAGATCATGCCCTGCCCAGTATTCGAAGCTATAGCTAACAATACCAAACCAGATGCCGTGTCGTTGTTTTACGCAACCTACGTCTTCTTTGAGATCCCGTTCTCTATGCTCCTCAAGAAATTACGCCCAAACAGACTTATCTCGGCATTGATCATTGGCTTCAGTGCATCCATCTTGGCTGCTGGATTTATCAAGAATGTTGCCGGGCTTTATATCACCAGACTCTTTCTTGGTGTCTTTGAGAGTGGCTTATTTCCGTGAGACTACCCGCTGCCTTGATAAGAATATCCTGGATAGAAACTAATCATTGCGCAGATGCTTGACTGTCCTCTTGACCACCTTTTACAAGCGCGAGGAACAGGCACAGAGAATTTCGTATCTGTTCGTCTCCGCTGCTCTGAGTGGAGGCTTCGGTGGATTGTATGCGCAACTCTCCCTATTCTATCAAACAAATCCGAACAACGGTAACTAATATGGATTTTAGACTCGCCTTCGGACTGGTTCGTCTAGATGGTGCCGCCGGCCTTGAAGGCTGGAGATGGCTTTTCATCGTGGAAGGCATCATGAGTGCCGTCGTTGGTATCGCCACGTTCTTCCTCCTTCCAAACGACTTCGAAACTGCTTACTTCTTGAATAAAGAAGATAAAGAGCTGATGCGCATGCGCATGCAACAGTCGGCACGGTACGCTGAAACTGAAGAATTTGATATAAAGGAAGTGTGGAAAACACTAAGAGACCCCAAGAGCTGGCTCACCTCCTTCAACCAAATTTGTGTCAACACTTGTTCCTTCGGGTTCAGCACCTTCCTACCTACTATTATCCGAGGTTTTGGGTTTGATTCGGTCAAGACACAACTTCTCACTGTTCCCGTATACATCTGGGCCTCTGCATTTTACCTGGTCGTTGCCCATTTCTCCGACAGAGTGCGCATGCGAGCTGCCTTCATGGTCCCGCTATGTCTGGTGACAGCTGTTGGATATGCCATGCTGTTGGGAGTGGATGTCCAGGCGCGAGGTCCATTATATTTTGCGACATACGTGTGTGTCACTGGGTATGTGTTTTCCGCTGGTATATTTGTTGAGCAGTTGTTAATCTTCCTAGTATTTACGCTGTTGTTGGACTCGGAGTCAGTTGGAACGCCAACAGCCATTCTGGCTATTATAAGCGTGCCATGGGAGTAGGCCTCCAGCAGACTATTGGAAATTGCGCTGGTTTGATTGTGAGTGGAGTATCATATTAACGTGGTCTGTGGTACGTCAAGCTAACATATTCAAGGCTGGACAAATCTACAAGTCACCCGTAAATGGACGATATGTAGTTGGTCACTCTGTTTCCCTTGCTACTATCTGTCTGGCATTCTTTGGTAATGCTGGTATGTGGGCTTTGCTCCGTTACCACAATAAGAAACGAGACCAACTGTCGCCGGAGGAGAGGGAGCACATTATCAGCTCGGGTTCATATGAAAAGAAAGGCGGAGATTTCCATCCGGACTTCCGCTATATCCTGTGAATATTCCATCTTTTATACCAAATATTCAGATCAAATCATATAATAAGGGGGATATATAATCCAAAACTATCAACTATAGTACTAGAAGGATAATTGGACGTTTGTACGGCCATGTCAAGACATATTGGTAGTCATTTTAGATGTATTAAGTGTGATATGCAATTTCGGAGATCATTTGCTCCCAGGTTTCTAGATCAGCAGCCTGTGGGAATGCGAAGTTCTGATCTTCCCAGACTGCAGGCCACATCATATCGGGCGAAGAGTCAGGTGGGTGGCCGGCCGCTGCAATAGACTCAATATTCATAGGCGCCGGCATCACTGGGTTCCTTTCACGATCCTGTTCCATAAAGTCTGGCAATATTTCGGGTGAGCTCATTGGGGCCTGATCACCTGGCTGGTCGTTGGCTTGGGCGAGTCCAGTGGTACGGATTATACACAACTCTACCACTTTAACCTCCGCGAGACCAAACTCATTTAGCCAAACATCCTTCCGTAATCTTTCGCAATATTCCTCAAGATCGTTCAGGATTGCCGCAGTCTGGGGGGCAATGGGTCGGCGCACAGCGATAATACCCAGGATGAAAGCACTATTGAACATATTGTGGGTTCCTAGTGTCCACCTCATATTTTCTGAGGTTCCATAGTTCAAGGACTGCAATCTGATTTTCAGATCGGAAGATGCCGATGAGATGCATGCCTCGTGACTAAGACTGAAACGGTTTGTCATGGACTCGCGCAGAAGATAAGGTCGGTGCAAAGTGATTCTGGCAAAATGGAAAGCAGAGTGCAGATAGAGACGATGCCAAGGTAAATATGTATGCAACTCATCCAGTGAGAGGTCGGGATCTTCCACGGCAAAATAGGATGGGAGTTGCTCTTTCCAAGTAACAAGCTTGTTATCCATCTCGATTACCATATCGTACGATGCAGGATATAAACCAAAGCACCGATCTTGGATTTCGCCTGCAATTTTACCTAGACCACTGCCGAGAAGTGCGACTGTGCTCATTGTAGGATAGCTCAATGGATGAGATGTCGCAAGAGAGGACTCTTCATCAGTCAATCCATCCAGCCATACATTATCCGGTGCTTTGATAAGACACATATGATCCGAGATCGCGTATGGTCTGCCGAGAGCGAGAGCAATAGTCTTATCAAGCAAGTAAAGATTGCTCCAAATGCGTCTTCTGGTTTCAGTGGCTTTTCTCGACAACCCCCATTTTTCTCCATCTATGTGCATGCCTTGTGCTTGGGCCATGCGCATGGCAAAGCTGATAGTGAGCCAACTCTCTGCTGCTTGTCGAGTGTATAGCAGATATCGTGTAACCATCAAACCTGCTCTGACAAGATCTAAGCTCTCGCCGTGAAAAGAGGGTGAGATAACGATCGCTCTCCTGGCTGCCCAGTAGAAACGAAGAGAAGCTTCTTCGCTTTCTTTCCGCTTTTCGGGAGAAGAGGTCGTAGGACTGTCCAAAAGCACGCTAAAAGCGAGAATAATAAACAGGAGAGCAAGCCAGCGAAGATCTACTCCAGCAATTTCGTCGAATCCAAATTTTCGGCCCCAGAATTCTGCAAATTGAGCTCTGAAGGTGTCGGGATGAACCGTATCAATAGCCCAGTTGATCTCGGTCAGGAACTTTTCAATTAGACGATCAACAGTCACTTTATTCCGCGGTAAGAGACCAAGTAGATCCCAAACTTGGGAAAACGGCCCAGAGTCATTTCTAAATGATTGCAAAGAATCCTTGCTAGACAGCAAGCTCATAGGGGGTAGATCTGGAGCTGATTCCTGAATCATGCGCGCTGCCACCTGGTGACCAAAGTATGAATTACCGAAGAAGCTAGGTGCTCCCCGGGCAATATACAACTGCCCTAGCTCTGTGCCCTGGGTATCTGCTATAAAATTCGTTAGCCATGATCTATGTTTTTTGAGCAGGAATATCCGGTACCTGCTGTGCTCGCTCTTTCTGGTGCCATCTCATGGCCCTTCTCATTTTCGGGCCAATGACATAGTTAAGGAACACCACGCTGTATACAACGAGAACAAGGCAGTTCTCTGTCACATTTCTGCTTCCTAGCATGACATTGGGAACAGGAAGTTGGTTTTCTCCCCCGTTTCACTTTACGACGAGAGTCGAGCGCCACGTTATTCCTCTTTCTTCCATTGGCGCTCATTGTTGCAGTCCTAAACAGCGGGTACTCGGAAATTGTTGAGTAGAAAACCGAAAGGGAGTGACCCGAAGGTAATCTAACCAGTTAGTTAGCCGATGTATTTGCCTTAGGGATCAGGCTTGAGGTTCTAGTCAGTTAACTAATTAACTACCATGGAATTCATTTCTTTTTCCAATAGAAGAATTGGATTTATGTTATTGAACTTGATGATACTAGGCAGAAAGGCTACCGGTTGAGACAGTGCTTACATATCTCAGATGTAATGTTAGCAGTATATATAAAATGCCATGGGCTATTGCTTTCTAAAATTAGAAGGGAAATAGTAAATTCGAAAGCTGAAGATGACAAGAGCATGAAGTATGAAAGCTCTAACCCCTAGAGGGGAAGCGTTGATGCTGAGTCATCTGACGTCAAGCGCGTTGTTTACTTTTTGAGCTTCGATTTTGTCTCCCCACACCCTGTCTCAACCCATTTACCCCTGCTTCTTCTGCAATCTTCTGTTATCTATTGATTCCTTGCATTTGTGTTTTTAATCATGGCGGTCCGCCGTTCCGCGCGCATTCGTCGCGCCCAGAATTCCCCAGATGTGAGTAGCATAGTATCGCCTGTTGTGGGAGAGTCCTGGCAACCGTTGAAATTGAGGTAAACTAACTCCTATTGTTTTGTTCAGGTTGAAGACATGACCCCTCAGCCAGTCGCAGTTGCAGCTTCCAGACTTCCCTCTGTTACCGAACGCGAGGAACCTGACAGCTCCGAACTCCCACACATTCAAACCCCCCTTGCCAAAACTCCTTCTCAAAAAACTCCTCTCGCGTCTGCTCAGAAAAAGCGCACTAGTATGAGGACCCCCACTAGTGTGACCGCGCCTCGTCCATCCCGCGAAGAAATGCACCCCAGCAAGGCGCAGCAGAGCACGACCAAGCACGCAGATTCAGGCCTCCTCCTTGGATTCAATCCGATCAAGAAAGATGCCAATGGCAATGTAGTCAAGCATAGCATCAGTGACAACACCCCGACCAAATCCAAGGCGTCTCCCGCGACAGACCAGTTTGGGACCCCAGGATTCGAATACAAGTTTCACTCCCAGGAGATGGAACTCAGCGACGAGGCCAAACAGCTCATGGAAAGCGTCCGTGCCGACGCTGCTCGCATCAAGGCGCAAATGGTCGAGAGCGGATCAAAGCAAGAAAATGAAGATCACGGGGCCGAACAAATTCATGGAGACCGGAAGATCGCCATGCCAAAGGGCAAGGCCAACCGCTTCAGCGACATCCACATGGCCGAATTCAGAAAGATGGACTCCATCGCTGGTCACGCTTCATCTTTCCGCGCTACTCCTGGTCGCTTCCAGCCTGTTACCAAGTCCTTGAAGCGGTCCAAGTCCAAGGCGCAGCTTGACGAGCCAGAGAGCCAGAACTCGTCACCTCGCTCTGCCACCAAGACCTCAAACCTGTCTGCTCCCACCGCCGCTACAACAGCTAAGCGTGTCAAGCGTGATCAAAGCGAAGATACATCCACTCGTCATGAATCTCTGAAGGATCAAACACAGAAGGTCGAAACTCCTCGCCGACCCGCAGGTCCTCGCCCTCGCCCTCGCACAGGCGTTCGCAGTTCCCTCATGACTCCTACGCATGCTTCTCTCGCTCGTACGACCTCTACCAGCATCAAGGCGCCTAAGACCTCAATGATTCCATCCTTGAAATTCTCTCCGGCTGCCAAAACCATGGCCTCGCCTCGAACTCCTCGCACTGATTTTAACCCACGCCTCAAGAACAAATTGCCCACCCTTGGTAACCTTAGGTCTATTCTTCGTCGGCGCCAGCCACTCTTCTCCCGTGACCCTGCCAAAATCGCGTCTGGAACTCATGTTGCGGCGCCAGATTTCAATCCCAACTCACTCTTTGGAGGAGCTGGCGATGTGAGCGACTCTGCTCCAACCCCTTCGCCGAAGAAGCACGTTGAATTCACTCCGAGTGTCAAGTCTCGTCATGAACTTGCTGTCGCTTCACCCTCTCCTTCCAAGGCACCTTCCGCTCAGCGTCGTTCTATGACCGGAGATGTGGTCTATCCTACTCTCCCGGCTCTCACTCCCGAGAAGAAGTCAACTGTCTTACCTTCCAATACTTCTACCTCTGGATTCAAGTCCATTCGTCATGTTCGGAAATCGAATGCCGGTGAACAGTCCGCTCCGGAGCTTCCTGTGGTAGCTCATGGCATTGCTCATGGCATTACCAATAAAAAGAGGCACCGCGATGAAGTCAATGACGAGGATGCTCCCAGGACCGCAAATAGTGAGAACCTGCCGCCTACCGATGTGCGGTCTGATGAGCGCAACACCAAGAGGTTCAAGTCCAACCCGCCTACTCCAAGCCCGGTTAAGAAACGTCTTACCAAGACTCCTGTGCGTCCTTCTTCTGGCAAAGTTGGCACTCCCGCTAGCACGCAAAAGAGTCGTAGTGTTCTCAGCATGAGCCGTCTAAACATGCTTTCGAAGCCGAAAGGACATGCCTAAATACACAATGACCTGGTGGGCACACGCCTGGCGCGTTAGGCCGCGTCTCTGATGAATTGTTGTTTTTTCTTTTTCAGCCTTATGATCAACCCAGTATCCGGTTTTTGTTACTGCCTTTTTTTTCCTGGACCATGGCAGTCCAGCCTACGCTGCAGTAATGCTCTCCTGCAGTGTCAACGAACCAACATTTCCATTCTTGATTTGTATCTACACTTAACATTTTTGGGGGCCTTCGGACCCTCCCCGCCTTACGGAATATCTTCTTTTCGTGTCTGGTGTTTTTGCTCTCTCTTGCCTGTTTCTCAGGGAGTCCCTTTTGTGGGAAATATGGCGTTTGCAGTTATGCTTTCGGGCTATTGCCGTTGGAGGATGCCACGGTATTTTCATTTCTGTGTGTGTATTGTTATTAAACAAATTTCAATTCAATTCAATGTTCTGTGATAAAGAAATAGTAGGCGATAGATACGTGTAGTCAGTTGTATGCTTTCTAGGCTATTAATATCACTAACTATAGTGACCGAGCCGCTATTTTACGCCATCTTTGATTTACAAAAAAGAGATATCAAGGTTGTGGATGAATCAAGGGATTTGCTATGTACAACATACAGGAATTAGAATCTCCATCCATCGTAGGGAGAGATCAAAAAAGCTAGCAATACATGAAGGGTTCGAAGAATGATAGAAAGAACGAGCAGAAATCAGAGGGCCTTCCCAGCGGTAGAACAGATACGAAATAAGCGATTATGCTCCGGTCTGCCGTGTAGACAAGAGCCTCCATGGTATAGGACGGAGAATGGTACAGTGACATTAAGCATGACAATCATTTGGGGGTTGTGAGGATATGGGGTAGTTTTCGGGGGTTGAGTCGAAGAGGCGTAAAGATGTGAATAAAACGCAGGGGAACGGGAAATGGTAGATATGCAGTCGACTTGCATGGAAAGAGAGGTAGACATCGAGCCTGGATTGCTCGATTCGGGGATGTGCGGCGCAGTATCAGTTTTTCATGGTTTCCAGGAACGAATCCAGGTTGTATTCTTCCTGGTACTGGCGATCATCCCAGAGCTCGCCCAGATCGTCGAGCCAGCCCTTCTTGCCCTTCTCCTTGACCTCGCCGTCAATATCGACCATGTCGACTTCATTGCCGGCTGTATCGCTTGGCTTCTCGGCTGTTTCTGCCGTTTCGCCGAGATTGAACAAGTCAAGCAGTTGGTCCGTGTCCATTGTTCCAAGCCCGGCGTTCTGTTGATTGACCACGGTAGAGGCGACGTCGATCTTGAATCGTTGCAAGCTGTGATGGGTTTATGTTAGTCTTTGTACATCTGTGGAGTTCATGTGGAATAATAACTTACTTCAGGATCTTCTCCTCCAGGGTGCCTCGCGTGATCAGGCGGTACACGTTGACAACCTTCTTTTGTCCGATACGATGGGCACGATCCATAGCCTGGATATCTTTCTGCGGGTTCCAGTCATGCTCCACGAAAATGACGGTGTCTGCACCAGTAAGGTTGAGACCCAATCCACCAACACTGGTGGTCAGGAGTAGAACGTCGTAACTGGGATCGGTGTTGAATCGGTTAACGATGTCCTGGCGCTTGGTTGCTTCCACGCCTCCATCCAGGCGAAGGTATTGAACGGAGGGGAGGAGTTTCTTAAGGACATCGTTCTGCACAATGTCTAACATCTCCTTCATCTGACAGAACACAAGGGCTCTGTGGGGGCTGACATAGCTTGCGCCTGTATCGAGTTCGCCCTCTGCAGTGTGATCAAGGCCAATGCCGCAATCCACTAGCAAATCTTTCAGGGCATTTAGCTTGGGCGCGTGGGAAAGATCTCTGATGTTCGAACGCTTGGCATTCAAGAATGACTGCACCTCGTTGTACTGCTTGTGGCCTTCTTTGACAACCAAGGCAGGAGAGTTACATAGACGTCGCATGTATTGAAGCGCCTGGAAGATATGCTCTTTATCGCCTCGGTCTGCGCTGCCCACCTTGTCTGCCAGCTCCTTCTGCTCCTTCTTGGAGAAGTCCTCGAACAGTTTCTTCTGGAGCTCACTGGGATCGCAGTAGTAGTTCTGGATAATCTTGGGTGGGAGGTCATTCAAGACTTCCTCTTTCAGACGACGGAGTAGGAATGGCAAGACCTGTTTGTGCAGTGCCTCGATTGCTAAAGCACCAGCCTCCTGCTCCTTGGAAGAGGATTTGCTGAAACGGCTCGCTGCAATGGGCTTGGCAAACCGATCCAAGAAGACCTTCTCTGTTCCCAAGAAACCGGGCATCAAGAAGTCAAACAGCGACCATAGTTCGAGGACGTTGTTCTGGATTGGAGTACCAGACAAGATCAGACGGTGGTTGCTGGCTAACTTTTTGACCGAAGACGTGATCTTGGCCTTGGGGTTCTTGATCAGATGGCCCTCGTCGAGCACACAGTAGTTGAAATTGATAGGGCAGAGAATGTCGTTGTCGTTGCGGCAAACATCGTAGGAAGTTACAATAACATCTGTGGTGGCCAGCAGGGGTTGAAGTCTCGACCGTTCGGCGGGAGGGCCGACATATGCAATGCAACTGAGGAATGGAGCATACTGTTTGACTTCCTGCTGCCAGTGTCCAGAGAGTGACGGCGGACAGACAATCAAGGAAGGCAGTTTTCGAGAGTCTGTCGATTGGCTCTTGGCGAACTCCTCCGCTCGCATATGATGGTCACTTGCCACGATGCAGATTGTCTGCAGGGTCTTTCCAAGACCCATGTCGTCGCAAAGAATACCATGGAGGTTGTAACGATTGAGGAAAGCAAGCCAATTGACACCATCTTGCTGGTAAGGTCGGAGCTCAGCCTTGATCGCGACTGGAATTTCGAATGGCTCAACCTTACGGACGTCCAGCATCTGGGACATGAACTTCCTTTCTCGGTCACGGCCCTCGAGCAACTCTGCTGAGAAGCCAGGGGGGTCGGGAATACCGGCCTCCAGGGGAACCAGTTTAACAAGGGTGGCGAATGATGTCGTTGCTAGAAGACGAACGTCGTTGTCGGAGTCGCTCATTCGGCCAAGGACAGGAACCACCAGGAATATGACATAGGGGAGAATTCTGTCTTCCATAACGTGGATCAGGTGGTAAATGCACTCAATGGCACCTTGGCGGTGATTGACATCTAGCCCATTGTTAATAATTGGTAAGACCTTTTCAACCAGCATCGTCATGCCCTTGACGGTGATAACACTACAGATTGTAGCGAAACATTTGGCTGCTGCGTAGCGAATGACAGAAAGTCGGCACTGCAAACCCTTAGCGATAATTGGCATAAGTTCGATAACCCATTCGTGGAGACCCGGATCGAACTTGGGCAGCAGAGCCCGCAATGTAGACAGACCATCCACAATTTCTTGACCAAGTTCATTCTCTGGATTGGTGATGTCCTCGGGGAGATCATCCCCTGTCAAAGCGTCTCTCAATGGCCGTTCAACCAATTTCGCAAGATTGGGAACCTTCTCCAAAAGCTCAGGACCGAACTTGACTGCCAGCTGCTCCAGCGCATCCTTCGCACCACGACGCATAATCCGTGCCTCTCTTGCCTCTCTTTCGAATTTGGCGGCATCGGGATGGTCGCGTCGATCTTCTTCTTTGCGTAGCGACAAGATTGATTTCTCCAATTGCACATTGTGCAGGAATTCGGGTGTCTCGGAAGTGTCCACACAGCAGTATTTGACCAAGTTTCCAATGATTTTGTCCACTGGCCCACGCTTCGTGGCAGCTGTATAGTGTTCTATAAGGCCTGCCACTGCTGTCGCAGAGCGCTGCTGAAGTTCCACATTCTCCTCTTTCTTGACACTGTCCATCATGCCCTTGATGATGTGACCAGGCTTCTTGGGGATATCCCGCAATGCGACCAGGGCACCAGCGGTGGCAGCTAGAACACGCATGTCCCGCTGTTCCCTCATCAGTCGTGCCTCCTCCACGGCGGATTGTGCAGTGGTACGGGTGTCGTTCAAGACTTGGGTAGCGGTGATTCGTTGGGCTGGTGTGAGGTTTTTCTTCAGTCGATCAAAGTCAGGACCAACAATTTTCTCCGCATCAGCCAAGGAAAATGCATTGGGCCCAGCTTCTGAGTCGCCCTGGACGACCACGGCCAAAGTTGGCAGCCGAGAAGGTGCTACATGCGCATGATCCCGGAAAGTATTTAACAATGAATGGCACTGGGAGCGCGCGACATGAAGGTAGCAGGCAATGTCCGCATACCAGGATGGGCGCTCGTCTTCGAGAATTGGTCGAAGCCGGTCACATAAAGACACGCGGTATTTGCTCTCTGGTCCGGATTGGCGAGCATACTCTTCTATGACCATGGCCGAAGCAAGCTGCGTTGTGGAAGCAGAAACACTAAGACCATCCAGAATTGCAGGCCAAAGGCTTGGAAGTTCATTCTTGTCCCAGAAGGATACCAATTCACCCAACGCCTTCGCGGCGTAAATCTTGGATCTCAGCATGATATCTGCACCAACGAGGTCGATATCACCAGAAAGCATGTGTCCGTCCACGTTGTGAGCCGAGGGCGGAGGTGGCTCTTTCTCTTTCTTCTCTGATTTACGTCTCCGTCCCACCTTGGTCTCAGCCACGCCTGAAATAGAAGCAGGAGGTGAGCCTTTGGAAGTGGTAGGGGCCGGGGCAGCGATAGAGAATGGCAGACCAGACGGTTTAATAAAGAGCGAGGCGTTCATGGGAATGGGGTATCTGGGAACACCGAAAGCGCCCAGGGTCAGAGCGATAAGAGGCTGGATGGAGTCTGACAACTCCTCTGCGGATTTGAATGAACCACGCAGCTCAACAACGTTGAGGAGTTCAGACCATACTTGGCCAGACAGTTTCAAAACAGCCTCGTTGCGCTCCACGAGGAGATTTTGGAATATCAACCGCAATGCCTTGCCATCTACCCAATCCGTGGTGCCCTCGCCTTCCAACTTCAAGAACGTCATGAGAGCTCGAAGAACAGCCGAGCGAACGCTGGTGATGGTATGGCGAAGGAATGGGTAAAGACGGGGTACAAGTTTTCCAAAGGACGCTTCCGGGTCATCTGCAGCATTAGCCTTCATGGCATCCAGAACTTGAGAGAATGTGCACAGCTTGGCCAAAAGGTCCATCACAGAACCTGTGCTGGCACTAAGATCGTCCTGCAGATTAGAGAGACAGTCCCAGACAATGTTCATCAGAGGGCCAAGAGTGCCAGTCCGCGAAGACACAAACTCCTCTGCAATGGGAACAAGTGTAGCGGCGCTAACAGCCCGGACATCATCATCATAATCAGCCAGGCCTTTCATGACAGCTTCCAGGACGCCATCCATCATGCTAGAATCCTTAACAAGCAAGTCCTTTCGAACTGCAACAAGGTACCTCAACCCAATCATACCACCATGGCACACCTCCCATACGGGGCGGTCCAGTCCCAGGTCGGTCTGCATTATGATCCGGTATAGGCATCGGTAGACCGCCCGGACTGAGTTCGGGTGTAGGTGTGAGAGAAGAGCACCGAGAGTCTGGCCCACGGTTTCGCGAATTGGGGCAACCACATTGTCTGAAATGTAATCACCAAATCGGTCAAGCATCAGAACGCAGAGTAGTCGACATGAAAGGTCATCCAGCCAGCGGCGGTTGAGTGCATCGTTTTCCGAGCGACTTTTTCCATCCAGCCGGCCAGCTGCCACGCCCTGGACCCTGATGACTTCCCGCAGTGCCATTGCAGCACCATGTCTAACTTCCCAGTTTGAGTCAAAGATGTCCATGTTCAAGAATTCACACATGTGTTCTAGAGGCCATCCTGCACCCTGCTCCACAATATCTGGCTGGATAAGCGGTCGTTCTGGGATGGCAGTTCCTTTGAATTCAGAAACAAGCTTAGAGTCGTCATCTTCTTCGGCGCGTTCGAGGGAAAAGTAATCAGGCTTTGCTTCGCCGTTCTGGTCATCTCCATTCTCCGCTTTGATGGGATGGGGAGTTGTGGCCGCAGGGGTCGTCACATTGTCGGATTGTCGACGGGAAGACAGATCCACGACACGGACTTTGTTAGCCCCCATCTTAGCATTCTGCTTGTTTTTCCGTTTGAGCTGATTGAGCTGTCGCTTGCTCAACCCCCCGTCCTCCTTCACCGCACTTTCAAGAGGCGAGGAGGGCTGGCGAGAGGGAGGTTCATGCAGGGTGCTATGACGAGAGACTGGAGGAATATTTGGTTCATGCTTTGTGGCAGGAGTTACCACTTTAGGAGCCAATTCGATATCCTCGATCAGGTCTTCTTCAAGGTATTCGCCTTCAAGACCCAGCCGCGCAGTCAGAGTCTTCTTTTGGTGCTGCAGGCGCGAAGCTGGTTCCATAGATGCGAGGGAGTACTCATACTCCTTGCCCGCACTACCGAGCAGCCGCTTACCGTACTTTAATACGGAAGGGATGTCCAAGGTGTCCAGTTTGAGGAAATCATTCAGGATTGGCTCTTCAGACTTGACTTCGGACTTGATCTCCACGTCATCTTCATCTGCTGCAGACTTGATTTGGAGTCCATCATCCTCGTTTGGATCGTAAACTTCTGCGTTAGAAACAATCAGTCCAATGGCTTTAGCAGAAGCTGTTCTTGTATCCCAGGACTTGGATCTGAGGTAAGGCAGAATGCGCCCGAGTAGATTGAATAGTTCATCTGGATGCTGTTTTTGCACATCTGCAAGCTGCTGAGCAGCAGTATTACGAATCAATTGAGTACTGCCCGTCTCGAGTAGCCTATATTTTCATTGGTCAGTAATTCGTTGTTTTCACGTGCTTGCACGCAGTAGGTCGAAATACTCACGTGACGAGACGGTCGAGTCTAAAATGAGTTAGCTTTTCACGTGACAGACGCGTGGTTATTGGTTGAAGGGGCTTACCGGGAAGCCATCGCGGGTCTTCACTTTTCTCCCGACTATGTGGCACAATTTGAATAAGGAAAAAAAAGAAGACAACACAAAGAAAAGGGCAATTGCGCGCGACAAAGCGCGCAATTAGGGTGGAAGGACCTCGATATGAAAAACAAAGACCAAACGCCCAACACCTCAAGCCGCGATGCTGAGTCAGCGGGGGGATTTAGATTTAGTACACAAGAGCGAGGGTCGAGGTCACGCAGCCGGGTTTATATCATTGGGGGTGCTTCTGCCCGGCGCGCTGGTCCATGTTTGGGTCACTCCGCCTAGGCCGTTTATGGTTTAGCGCGGGCGGTGGGCTTCCACTCACAGCGCGCTGATTTTTTTTTCTGCTGCTGAAAAGATCACGTGAGTTCCAGAAACGCGTTGGATGACATAGAGCATTAAGATTGATCAAAAAAATGCCGAGTTCAATATATTCAAGATGTTGTGATGGAGAGAACTTCCGCAGATAATTTAGGAAAAGAGTTATTTCAGAATTAATTCAAAGACTTTGAAGGAAGGGAGCAATGCCAAGACATGCCAGATGGCCTCTTCAAAGTTCAAGGTATCATGAATGATCAGCAGTGCATGTACATCAATGTAGCTGATAGTTTATGATATTCGAAAGATAGGTAATCAGATTTTGATGCGAGAAGTGATGCTTAGCTGTACTTGTATAAACATATAATGTGCGATCCAAGCTTGCTACTATCCTTGATAAATTGATCGACCTGCTGAACTATATATCCGTTTTATAGATCCTTGTACTCGACAACATTTTTTACCTCCACACTTTATTTTCTTACCTTTTCCTTCGAGCCAAGCATATAAATTATGCTTATAAACCCAGATCTTTGTTACAAATACAGTCATGGGGTTACGGTGTCATTCAATATTCAAAGTATAATTCCTTGAGCATTATAGAGCGAAGACCAGCGATACAAAGAGCCCCGGCATAAGCGGCTAGGCCCGTGAGACTGGCAATTCGACTTGTTCCTCTATGGCCAATCATAATCCAAGCTTATCTCGTACAGTAGACTTCTGAGATCGGATATATCTCGTCCTACATAGCAGCATCTGCCATTTCCGAAATCCGTTATAGGCCAAGCACATCGAGATTAAGGATGAAGTACTGTTTGTCGTTGAATTGGAGTATCATTTCGCTCTGACAGACCTGTAAGTCAACCAGCTGAGCGTTTCTATACAGTCACAGGCTCCGGGCAAACATCCCGGGGCGGAAACACGGAATCACACGCATTGAAAAAGAACAAGAACATCCTTCCCATTCACCGTTGGCTCAACACATTAGCTGCCTCCTCTTCCTTCCCAAGTAGACCCAAGCTCCGAATTTGTTCAGCCTTGGGGGCGTTCTCTCGGGGGTGTGCGGCCTCAGCCTTGCGGTAGGCAGCTTGCATCTTCATAGTGCGGAGAGCCTGTTCCGATTTCCCATAATTAGACCCAGGTCCATCACTTCAATTGCGCAGGTAACTCATTCGAAAGGGGATTGCCCTTACCTCTTTCCGGTGGTGAAGGCACTCATAGTAATCGTCCAGGGCGGGCACACACTTCTTCTTGCCGGTCGCACCATCGCCCGAGTTCACCACGTAGCAACCAAGAACCTCTTGCCAGAAGGGGTAGCAGCGGCCGGGACCTAGAAAAAGCCATACTGCGTTAGCCGGTTTTATTCGCGGGGGAGGGAACTGCGTCCGCAAGTTGTGATCCGAGGACATGTCGGCGCGGACCCGAGTAGGTTCCCCGGGGACGGGAAAAATGAGCACATACCGCCGTTGTTACCATAACCGGAAGCCATTTTTATGCGTAGAAGAAGGTAATTGAGTAAGTGGTAGGCACAGAGACCGCGAACAAGGTGGTGATGAAGTGCCGGTGGATGCGACTCTTCCCTTTCGTTTCCGACTTGGTCTGTGCGCCCCGCCGTATGCAACATGACCATCACCAACTATGAGGCCACCTCACTCGACTGCCTTGCCTCTTTAGCTTGATCATGGCTCTCGACGAGCTGTCCGATGCGCATGCTATTCTACTAGCTACCCAACTCTGCGCAGATGGTAATGTGGTGGACTTGCCTACTCTACAGGCCCAGTTTCCCCATTGCTTTCCGTTAGAACGCCTCCTGCGCATCATCTTGACCTTCCTCCCAGAGAGCACAGAGCCCTCTCAGTACATATCAGTTTTACAAGCGTTGACAAGTCACTCCAATCTTCCATCAGACCGACCGATAAATACATCTGCCGTCCAGGACTTGTCCGAATCGGCCGCAAGAAAGCGCGTGCGGAAGCTTCGTTTACGGCCGCTGCAACGCCCTGACGAGGAAGACGAGATAGCTTCAGCAGATCCTTTGACCAAATTTCTAATTCATCGGGCACATCTGATTGACTCAGAAACAGCACTGCAGCCCCTTATCCTTGACCTCATCCTCCCGTTCTACGAGAACTCGCCAATCATTCGAACATGGCTGATATCGAGCCTACTACCATTGCTTCGACTGAACTACGAATTTTATGCCCATCGCGACGAAACCATATCTATTGATATCCTGGAGTCTATGGACGATCAAACTGCGGTCAACATTCTGCTGTCTTTGGTTAGTCCCGAAGAAAACAGCATGGACTTGGTTAACAACTTGAGGGGTCTGATTGGACCTTGGCTCTATGGTGGCAATCGATCAAAACGGCGAAGACTTAACGAAGCAGCCCAACAGAGTTCGGTTTCTTTCATCCAAGGCTCCGAGAAACCCCAACCAACTGAATTGGCTGGATGGGAACACGTGAACGAATGGCTACTGTCGCGAAGTCTTGTCGACCGCGACAGCGTTGTGAGCGCATTCACCCACTGGGATGGACCATCAGATGTGGACTTGGGGGGATATGACAATGCTGGCACGCAATTGTCCGAAGAGCAGGCGAAAGATTTGCGGGTTCGATACGGCCAGTCCGGTCTTGCTGTGGTGTATGCCCATGCAGACTCGTCGATGACTGTGTTGGAGGGCTCGTTCCAGGTCATGGCGAGGGTTGCGAAGCTCCTCGATCTTGAGGACTGCTTGTACCTCGCTTCTGGCTCAGACTTGCCATCTGTTCAATATGATACCGAGTCAATATCCTCGACATCCCGCGCATCACTGTTGCAGAACTCCCTTTTGAGACCGACGAATCCTCTTACAAAACCGTCGCCCTCATCGATCTCGTTTCTTAGCGCTTTACTTCTCTCCCTTCGTATACTGACCGAACTTGGTCATCTGGTTCCCTGCCGGGTTGCGGCAAATACGTGCCTTCACAGCACCGAGGAAATGCAATTGGCCGAACTCAAAAGTGTGGTGGCTTCCACTGTGAAGCAAACGAATTTAAAACAAGACTGGTCTGAGGTTCGAGAACGGTTGCTTTGGCTTCGAGATTGGCAGGCGGAACAGCCAGACAACGCCTGGGATGAACCTTCACCATATCATGGACTTTTCTGGCGGATTCCGCGCGACACGGTTGAAACGGAGATCTTGAAAGCGCTGCTGGCAGCTAAAGGTAATGTGACCCAATTTCACTCTTTGTTGTCAATACTCATGTTGTTTCTAGAGTATCAATTGGCTATCGATATCTACACCAACTCTAAGAAAATGCCACTTAAACCTGCCCAAGTGGAAGCTGCGGTCCAAGACGCCATATTCACAGCGTACGATAATGCAAGCAACGGAAATCGAACCCGGGGCGGAATGAAGAGAGCTTATGACATGTAAATGGTGCAACCAAAAGAGGATATATGGACTTGATGCTGACACATTTAGTTTACAATCTTTTGAATCACACTTCCCAGAGTCTGTTGTATTCAAGCAGATCCACGCCCTCATCGCCGCAACGCACGCACTCTCATATTACTCGCTGACCCTGCAACATGGTGTTCCATTCCAGCCTGTCAGCATTCGCGTCCATCACGATCCCATCCTCTTGATTGAGAAAGTTCTCGAGCAAAACGCGAAGAGCTACACCAAACTAGACGACCTTCTCTCCATCGGTCGAAACCTAGTAGCGGCAGGTGTGCCCACGCAAGCGGCACACGAAACCGAAGACGGGCCAACCCACCGTAAACCCACAAAGGAGCACGCCCTTCTCACCGCAGAACGCCGCATCACCTCCCTAGCAATCGCCTCTGCTCTATCCTCCAACGACTTCGGCACAGCCTACTCCTACATCCTAACCCGACTAACACCCCCATCCCTCCTCTCAACCTCCTCACCTCTCCTAAACACAACATCCATCCCTGACGACATCACCTGGCACGCCGTCTACAACGCAGGTCGCTACCGCGCCACAACACCGACCAACCCACCTCCAACCCTCCAATCTCAAATCTCGCACCTCTCCCAGCGAATGGAACTCCTTTCCCTCGCCCTCGTCCTCGTCCCATCCCCAGATCCACTCCCGGAAATCCTTGGCGCCTGGCGACGCTGCGATGAAGAACTCACCTCGCTGCGCGCACAGGAGCAGCAAGAAGAAGACCTATGGGACAGAAAAGGCGATATACTAACCTCTGTCCCGGGCGGATTCGGACCCTCAGACTCAGAGCGCGATGCCTTTGACACGGAGCGACAGCGCGCATCACGCGCCCGCGCCCGCGCTGCAATGCCGAACTCTCATCGCCATGAGGCACCAATGGGTCTATTTGATGTTGCTCGTGGCGCGGCTTTGGCACTGCACAAGAATGCTTTCCCGTTGAGGGGCGCTGCCGAGGGTTCGGCGTCGGTTACTCGAGATGATGATCGACCTCTGTCGCCGGATAGTGAGGGCCGTGTTAGGAAGAGGGATATGGTTAGCAATATGATGACTGGGGGTTTGGTTAGTGGAATTGGCTGGGTTCTTGGCGCTGATCCGGTGAGCAAGAAGTAAGGGAGATACCTACCTAGGTAGGTATGGGGTTGTGCTTAGTTGCTTCTGTGCTCGAGGATGCGTGTCGAGACCTGGCTGCATGCAGCTTTTATGATAACAATGAGACATATCTTTCTTAAGCGTGAGAACTGTTCGAAAATAGTTGCTATAAACCCATAGCCTGGTCGGTTACTACGGTGCTTGTCAGAGTGATTATGTTCTACAAATTGACATTCTTTAACTGAGTATATAATATACAGCGTCTTTCAATGTTTGACTTGTAGTAGTCGTCAACAACCATTGAAGAAACAACATTAAAAGGAAGAGCGAATAGGAAGCAAGCCCCAACAGGCAGACATACAGGTGATAAGATGTGACAACAGATCAGATCGTCATAGCAACATACAAGTAAACAACTAGTTACAGTGAGAGAGGGCGGGGTTAAGAAACCCCTCCTATCCATGGATTCCGTGGGATCTGCCAGTGACTATTGAAATCCAAGAGTTCAGTCACCAACTTATCAGGACTCGCACGAGAACTGGGAGTTTGATTTGTATTCGGACCTTCGAAGGCCTCAACAACTGGTGTTGATGTCTTTCGAGGACCACCCTCTACGCTGGCTCGGTGGGCTACGGTGAGACAGGGAGGATTGGGGAGAGGAAGAAGAGAAGAGGAAGAAAGGTGGGAGGAATCCTTCTATAGTCTCACGTACCTTCCCAAAATGGATGGGTCCTTTGCTCTTGCCATTTTTATTTTTCAAGGTCACATGTTCCTACCAGCCCTGGAGTGTCTAAGTACCTCTATATATGTAAACAATAAGTCAAAGACAAGATGCAATGGTATTAAGTGCCTAAGTATGTCCCAAAGGAAGTCTCCAAAGCATTGCAACACTCCCGCATCCAGTGCAAGCGAGAAATAGACCCAAAATATAAGCCTAAAGCAGACAAAGAAAGCGAGCTGTACACTAAAAAGTGTACAGCTCGCTAAAAACGCAAACTCGATATACGAAGATGGAGGATATGTCCAGGCTCGAAATGTGACAGAAAAGACCAAGCAAAAGGAGAGAGAACAGTTCATCGTAAGGAGATGAGGGAAACAGCGAGGACCGGGGAGGGCGAAAAGGATCGAAGGGTATGCGATGCACGGAGAAAGTCAGGCCATCAATGATCGTGGGAGGTGAAGCGTAGCCGATGAGATTCGTGTCGAAAAAAGGAAAAAAAAAGGCATTTGCAGATGATAAGGGGGTATGAGAGTATTGTCCCCGCGAGTTCCGGCCCCGGGGAGCCAGCGGAAAGCACAAAACGCAGATGGATGTGAAGTAGAGTCGTGAGAAATTGAGTTGTTGACAGCCTGGTCAATCCTTGGGGTCCAGCCACTCATACTCAAAAGAAATGCAGCAAAGCAGTAAAAGCATCCCAAAAGGGGGTCCCTGGGGACTTGTTTACTCTTTCCAATCCCATACTTGCCTTATAAAGTTTGTCATGTTGACCTTCTTGTTTCTCATATCCTGCACCCATGGATGTTCCAGCATCCGCCAGGGTGTCGCACGTCGAGGGGGTTCTTTTTCCAAGCTAGTGGCCGAGTTAGTATAGAAAAAAAAAAATTGAGAATCACAAAGACAAAGTACATACCAGCATTCGATAAAGTATTTGAAGTTGTCCGACCAGCGAATGTTATTTTGTGGCTCATCCTTCAACTTGGGAATTGGCTGGCGGACGATATAAGTTAGGAGATCTATTAACCCTGCACGTGGTTGCATCTCAGTCCCATCAGCAGGGAAGGGGAATCGGTGCTGCGCGACTTCAAGCAAAGTTACACCGAGAGACCAAACGTCGGATGTAATGGTGTATGATTGACCAGTAATACGCTCCGGGGCCATATAGTAAGAAGTGCCAATAAAGGTATTGGCATCGCCCTTGGTGCCGAATTCACCGCTGACACCAAAGTCACAGAGTTTGACCTTGCCATCACGGCACAAGAGAATGTTTGATGGTTTGATGTCTAGAAAACATTAGCCTCGCATGGTCAATGTATATAAGGGGACAATGTGTCGTACCTCGATGAATGATCTTTCGGCTGTGTAGATAGGTCAACCCATTCAAAACACCTTCTGCGACCTTGCCAAGGACCTTCTCTCCAGTACGGCCTCCGAGCTTTTTGACCTCTTTGTAGATGCTGTCCAGACTTCCACCTTCACAGAACTCCATGGCGATAGAGATGGTACCAGTGGATTTGTCCATGAAGGCACCGTAGTAACGACAGATATGGTGCGATGCGCAGTCTTTGTTGAAGTTAAGCTCACGAACAATTTGTTTCTTGACATCAGGGTTGGGGTCCGTAGTAATGATCTAGAATGGGACGTTAGTCTCTATCGCCAAGTGGTAAGATTAACCCAAAGTGACCCACCTTCAATGCAAAAACGGTCTTTCCCTCCTTGAGTCGGCATCTGGTGACAGCTCCGCCAGCACCCTCTCCCAGACTTCCTAGTTCAACAATCATATTCTGTTCACTGGCCGCGTGCCAGCCTTCATCGTCAAGATCATCCACATCGAGGGGCCGGCCCTTCTCCAGACTCAGTTTATCGAGATCGGGAAGGAGGCCGTTCGCATTGTTTTCACGGTCTCCGTTTTCACGGTCTGAGTACACTGAACTAATGGCCGAGGATGGATCTGACGAGCCCTCCGGCTGTCGGAGACCCATGGCGAAATTGGCCGTCGAGTATGTTGGGTTTGAAGAGGCTGATCCGTTGGTCTGAATTTGTAGACTGGGCACACTTTTACCTCCCCCTAGGCCATTTGTACTCAGTGGGGGCGGGGCTGGTCGACCGTTCGGCATGAGGGCTGGCTGGGATACATTCTGCTGACTGCCCATAGGAGTTGCGAGATGTAGTCGTGGTGGTGCTGGTCGACCCGACGGACGAGGTTGGGGTTGGGGTTGGGTTTGGATTTGAGGTACTTGGGCGGGGGTTGCATTGCCGTTGACAGGTTTGGCGTTGGGTGAGGGGGGGATGCCTAACGTGAGCTTCGGGGCTCGTGGGCTGCCATTATTGTTGCGACCGCCAGGAACTGGAGGACGAAGAAGAGGAACAGGGGACGACATGGCGAGATTGTTTTGCCTTTCCCCAGGCAAGAACAACTCGTTCGGATCTGCGAGAGTAGCCACAGTGTCGGCCTTGGACCAGTCCGCCTTGGAAAGTCCTGAGGTGAAGAAAGACGGATGTTGGAATGAACAAAGATAAATGCAAGGCAGGACAGAATTCAAAGCAAAGGCAAATGGCACAGGTAACGGAAGTAGAGGCAGAAGCAGAAGCAGAGGCAGAGATAAGGTAGAGAACAAACGAGTGGAGTTGGAAGTTACCGAGAGATGCGGCAGGTGACCTATTACTCCACCATATAAGAAAGGAGTCCTTTCGTATTTTGTAAATATCAAGTAATTAAGGTCAAATGTGTCTTAAGTTGAAAAACTCTTGATCTCGAGAGAGAATATTCATCGACGATAGAGGTCGGGGCAGTGGTGGGGCCTTGATGTTTCAGAAGGCGCCTGAGGTGAAACATGTGTCTACAGAGTCGGAGTACTCCGTACAGTTATATCTCTCTTTTTGGAAGGTTGAGTTTGTCGATTCTGTCGATTCTATCGATTCTGTTCTGATTTTGTTTCTTTTGATATCAACAGAGAATTCTCCGAGTACCATGGTTCATGTTTCTCGCCCCTTCCGGGGTTTTATACATGTGTGTATACAACTACATCAACATCAACATCTATACTCTACATTTATCTACAAGACTACGCGAGATCAAAATCAAAATCTACATAGAACTTACAGAGTAGAACAGTAACTTACGTTGTTGCCTTGGAGCCGCAAAATCAACTGGGCACGCCTACAGGCAAACGGTGGCGTCGGCCAGCACATACAAGATCCCCCACCTAAGGACCTATCACAGGTTATGTCTCACCCTATTATATAGCCTTACAGAAGTACTTTTTTTTCGTAGATGCACCAGTTTATACCCAGTTGTACCCAGTTATACCCAGTTATACCCAATTGTATATATCCAATTATATCTATTTCAATATATCAAAAATAACATAGATTAACTATACTCCGTAAATATGTCATTGAGGGGCTAAATCCAAGCTAAGTCCACTATTTTCGGAAAGATGTGGCTTAGCTCGAATCTGCCACGCAATTCCCGATGACATAGGTCCGGAAGCCCTACTCGATCCGCACCAGTAACATTTCAGTTTCCAGAATATATAGGGTCACAGAGATATATACAAGCGTTTAATTCCATCTAAATTAGACCTGATTCTTACCGGTGCCAAGTCCCATAGATGAAGTTAATCTGAATATTGTGTTATACAAGTGGTAAATCTCGATATGTTGTACTATTTGATGGTACAGTAGTTGTGATATATACTACGCACAATGTGGACGCTATCGGTACTCTGACGTAGCCAATATGAAAAATAATATCATGAAAATGTCTTGATTGTGTACTTGCTTTAAAAGCTTGTTTATACTAATAATCCTGATAGTGTAGTCCCTATGACGCTCAAATGCAAACAGAGGGGTAACCGAGAATTTCGCGTGTGATGAAAAATAGATCCAATGCAGCTTTGGTCTCACCGGCTCTTCAAGGGTGACCATACTGGTAATAGAACCAATTGAAGGTCATGGCGATCACCGATCCATAATCAACGAACAATTCGTAACGCCGCATTTGAAAGGCAACGCACAGAGCAGCCAATTCTTCTAAACTTTTCAAAACAGGCCATATTGTATGATCTTCCACGGGCGTTGTCTTGTATAACATGGTACCACCGAGCCCATTGTGGCACGAAAAAAATCGTCGTCGGGTATGTTGTGTATCTGGATTTCATACTGAGTATTTGATAGGAACAAACCTATCGAGTCTATATAGTTATTATTATTCTGGGTGCCGCTCGCTTGTGTCATCAGCACTAAAAATGACGTGTCGATGCTGATCGGTCGGGCTGTGTGGCAGACAGGTGATTGTGATGGCGATCACATAATATCAAATACTGCTGAGTTGAGGATTATCGACGCGAGGGGTGGATGAAAGCAGTCTCGTAAGGACGTGGAATTGATGTCTTTGGGCACGAAGGACATCATCCTACAATGTAGATCGGTCAGTGTATTGCGAGTGGGAACGAGCCCAATAAATTTCTCATATCAACGTTCAAGCCATTGAGTACTCCGTAGTCAAGAGTTATACTTAGAAAAGTCGCTTGCACAAATTAAGCCTTTTTTTTGCCGTACAAACTGAGACATCTGAACAGAATGATATCTGAGAAGACCACAGAAAGACCACTGGAAAGACATCACAAGGCTGCTCATGCGGCCGACGATTCAAGGCTGTAGAAGTTCACTTGGATGTAATTCACGAATCTTTCGACTTCAACGACGTGGAGAGGGTACCACATAGGAAATGTCCATGGACTCCAAGAATACAGTTTGACCGGTGAGTTCAAGCGAAAGCCCCCTCCCCTGAACATCGACTAGGGACATCCTATGCGATAGGCGAGGATGAACTTCGGAAAAAGTCCAGTTCCACTCAAATCATGATCTCACGAACCCCTATCATTGACAGTATGGTTCAACGTTGTGCTATATATAAAACGCGCTCCACCAATAATTATATCCCACAAAGCTAATTCTAGCTAAAGATAGTACGCGGTACATATGTATGTCAAAGAGGAGTACGGAGTTACGGAGTATGGGGTTGATAAGAGCACGACCATATAAAGTATGTTGGAGCAATCCATACGGAGTAGAATTTACCGATCTATTGAAAAAGGGGCCATGAAGCGCACGAATTCAATAGCGGCATGTGGAGTCTGGGGGCGCCACGAGGCCTACGGAAATCGATTTATGTGAGCGACCCCTATAATGGAGTCGGCCATATCATAGAGTCGGGACAACGAATCGGTCCAAATTTAAAGGTATAAACCCGGGCGAAACGTTCATTGGCTATGTAACATCGTCCATGGGTATCCTAGGCTATGTTGTAGGTGAACTCCGTACCCTGACTTGCCGCGGTGGTCGAACCGCTTCGAGAGTCTGATCCATGGTCTCGGCTCAGGAACAGGATGAAGATCAACACGCTTTGACGCTGGTGCTTGTACACTCCATATTACCTATTTCAGGGTCAGTATATGTAAGCAGATACAAAAAGTAAAATCGATACCGCCGATGTAACGAATTAAAAATACTGTATAGGCGCCATGCCACACCCAATCACACGGCTCGATCCTATTTCTCAAAATTGCGTAGCATTTGACTCCCTCGAACAAAAGCACGAGATGCAAGCATCGTCAAGCACTTTACCCGGAACTAAAGTAATGCGGTCTAGCCGTTAAGGCATGAAGCGAGACTTTTCCATTGCGGGGACAATTCGCAGTAACTCGCGCAGTGGCGTTCTGTGGGCTTATTGGCTTGTTTTAGTAAAATTGGCCGACTATATATATATATGATATTACAGCTTTTTACTCGATGATTACAGAGTACTAGTAAGAGGCATTCCTTCGACTACATCGGCATTGTCAATACAAGCCTCGATGATATACAGACACAGCCCTGTAACACAGAATATGATAATAGTTCAAAAAGGTGTAAATAAAAGGTACAGTAATAATACAAAGGATGTCTCGGCGCTTCGCTCCGACACAGGGTAGAAAGTGGGCTGAAATGAACATCCGGAGTAAGAACCAATCCGATTTCACAAGTAAAGTGTACATCATCGTGGATTCGCCCTTACACAATATGTTCTCTTGGCGAAATAAATGGCGGGTTATTCAGGGGTAAGGTGGAGATGAGAAAGACCCACGGGGGGGGGAAACGTTACAATTGGGACGCCAGGAACGGGTAGTGGATCAATGCGGTCTTTTGAAACATCAGGGAAAAACATTGAGAGAGAGAGAGAAAAGATGTATGTTGTAGAGTAATACTCTTCATTCTAGTGTTCAATTTTTTTACATATGTGTAGTGATCTGCTTTAAATATATTTGATATAGGTGTTCGTTCATCTCAAATATAAGTTGATCGTCATATAACATTAGGAACACTAGCGGGTCAAAATTACAAGTCAAACCTGTGTATTGAGAAACAACTGATAATCCAACCAATCAAATAATTCAATAAATGAAGGCTGTGCGAAGGTCAAGTTCCGAGTACATGGCAGGTTGCGGTGTGTGTTAGTGGTGGATTAAGTACCCAGTACCAAACGGTCTTTGTTATTTTCCCCTTTTTTTAGGGCCAAAATTAGTCCCCAAAATGGTCCAAAACAACGAGAAGCAAGTGGCTGCTGATCTCGACACTAATCTCCCCGTTCATACAAAGGCCCCCTGCCTCCCCCGTGCTGTTTCTGTTTCTTTCTTCTCTCCAAGTACATTCTTCGCAAATTTCACTCTCTATCGACTTCGGTCTTCCACTCTTTAAAAACCCACACTCTCTTTCAAAAGCTCTCGCTTTTTATATACCTTTTTGAACATCACTTTTTACGTTTTTCGTACATAACATTCAAAATGCGTTTCACTGCTGTCGCTGTTGCCTTCTTCGCCGGCCTGGCCATTGCTGCCCCCGGTGCTGACCAGACCGTCTACGAGACCGAGGAGGTTACCATCACCTCTTGCGCTCCTACTGTCACCGACTGCCCCGGCAACGGTGCCGGCGTTGAGCCCACTGCCAGCACCACCCCCACCAGCGTTCCCGTCGCTGTCACCTCTTCCGCCTCTTCTGCCTGGACCTCCGTCCCCACCGGTGTTGCCCCCAGCTCCAGCTCCAGCTCCAGCGCCCCCGTCGCTCCTCCTGCTGAGACCGCTCCCGGCTCCTCCGTGATTGCCATCACCACCTGCATCCCCACCGTTATCTACTCGACCGTCCCCGTTGCTCCTACTTCCTCCCCCGTTAGCAGCAGCGTCATCCCCCACGGCCCCACCGGTGGTGTCCCTCACGTGCCCTCCGGCACCAAGGGTGTTCCCTCCGGCACTGCCTCCGTTCCTGCCTCCACCTCCTCCCCTGCCTTCAACGCTGGCTCTGCTCTCAGCGGTTCCATCGGCTTCGCCGGTGCTGCCGCCGCCGCTGCCTTCTTCCTGGCATAAATGACTTCTTCCGGATTGGTGATGCACTTCTGCACCTAGTTGGATCCCCTGGGTCTACCCCTGGCGTGGTTGTGTCAAACTGGAGATGTTGGATAGAGTTGGTATGAGAAGAGGATAGTGTTATTTAGGGTTTCTGGTGATTTACTCTTTAACAATTGTTGCTTTCTGACTGGATATGTCTATCCTTTTTTTGCTTTTTGATATACATATTTCTCTTTTATTTCTTCTCGGGCTCTCCTGGATAGCTTCGGAGTTGTGTGAAGCTCGCTTGGTAGCTTGAGCACGACCTTAATGTAAACCATGACAGCTTTTCGCATTCTCCCTCTCTCCAGCGCCTGTAGTCTATTTGGAATGTATCATTTTTCCACTTTTATAATTCAATAATTCAATAATTTGTTTATAACTTTTCATGTGAACATGTTCATTATAAAATCTGGAGTATTGATGGGGAAATGTTTCTTAATCTTGGACATTCTTATGTTCTATCCTTGCCCCTGACTCCACGTGCCTTAAATCTTGTACTTCCTAGGGCTGAATGTGCCACTTGCTATCGTAAAGTCAACTGGCTAAAATTCAAAATTCAAATCCAACTACTTAATCCAACCAACTACCCGTGGACTATCACTGCTGATTGCAAGTCCATAGTTGAATCTGAACTGCTATAAGCCTCACAACCGCAATACTCACGATTCAAATCGATTTTACCGAGTGTATATATCCTATTATATATGGAAATGTCGACATCTTTCACTACCTATGTCCTAGTATATCTTGTGGTTAAGTCTTATTTCCTATCATTCTATACAATCGCTATTTAACTAGTATACTGTATGTCCCGAATAAAAGCACATGGAAAACGGACAGCCAATTCTACGTTACCAGCTATCAACCAAATGTTAATAGATTTTGGTTCCGTCATATTTACAGCTCTTCTGATGTCCCACAACATTGAGTGAACTATATAAAGTGTTTGACCTTCGAAGAGCTTGCAATTATAGACTATCTTGGAATTTACCTTGACACATCCTTTCGGGCATCCAGATACCTTGCAAAATGTCCGATCTACATCAAAATGGGCCCGAACTTGATTTGGTGGGCTTACCTCCATCTGTTAGACGGTATGTCTACGAAGGAAAAGATCAATTTTTTCGAATACTTCAACTTGAACGCAAACGCCTGCTCGATTCAATGCGCAATTCTCATAATATCACCGACACCCATACCGAATCTGGCAACAACAGACCAGAGAAGATTGAGATCACCGAATACATTATCTTCTCAATAAACCCCACCACTTTTCACCAGGATTTCCTCGGACCGGACCCTATCTCTCTCTTTTCAATCCGAGCATCTTTCAACCCGAGAACCGGATTACTTATCGTCAAGATGATCACTGGTATGCACACTGCATTTGCCTTCGCTATCCAAGACGAAATCGACAACGCCTTAGGGCGCATGGGCCTTGATGAAGCCATTTATCTCTATCACGGTGTCAGCTTCGATATTAATGGTCAAAATAAAGAGGCAGACATGGCTTGGGGGCCAAGACGACTCCCTCACAGTTATCCTAAGCGGCCCACGGTGCTCCTCTAAGTCAATATATCAGAGACTGAACGGAACGTCCACCGTGATATTGACCTTTGGCTGGACCCTCATCGAGGGAAAGCTAATGTTGCCATTACGATCAGGATCAATCGCCAGCGGCCCATGATTAGTATTGACAAGTGGATGTGGGATTCAAACAATGGCACATCCCGAAGATCCCAGCATATTGAGGCCTCAGAGGACAAGATGGGTGAAGTCAAAGTTTCTGGTGGTCCCCTTATCATCCCATTTCGTTTCTTTTTCCTACGAGACCCAGATCCCCGAACACGAGAGACCGACGTGATTATCGACAAGGAATGTTTGCAGAGTATGCCCAAGTGGGGATGGGAGGATGTGCGATTTGCATACCCATACATATTCCGATCACCTGGTCCCTCAATCAATTGCTAGACATCGGCGTTAATCACCAACAAAGCTTTTCAAGTTGTCATTTCCGAAAACAAAGGGGCTGCTAGTGACGATCGTGAGAACGAAACGCACTACCCGCCGAGGCTCACTGGGAAAACAATGGCATATTTTGCTGGTTTGACGATAAGCTGATCTACTTGTAGCTGTACGAAGTAAACGATTGGCAGCCAAAAATAGAGATCCCCACCATTTTGTGAGCTCAGTAACTGAATTGGAAATCGGCTTGTTCATTGAGGATCGAAAGGCCTGCCACCCTCGAATCAAACGTCTATCAATGCCACTTGCACACTTCCAGAAGAAGAAGATCAAAGCAATGCTCGATGTCCGTGATTTCTCTTAGACTTCAACGCATATCGTATCCGAACTCAGAATACGGGGATTTTCGAGAAGCCCCTTCTCAAATACGGATATCTGGAGTACCCGGCGACTTGGCCTTCGTATATGCCCCATTTCTACTTTCCCAAGACAAATACAAAGCTCGAAGAGTGTCAGTTGAGGTCATAGCAATGATACTAAATGCATAACCCCTGTGGGGATATATTTGGACCCCAAATTGTATCCCGCGCAACTAATCAATTTCGGGACTATGGTGGGGGTTTCTCTATCCTTTGTTTTATCATTGTGGGACTCCGTGACCATTGCCCTGAAAAGGAGCTTTTTGATTTGCTTTTGGGTATTTGATTTTTAAGTGACAACTTGAGGATGCTTGATGGGCAGGTAAAGGATCAAGGGCGTTCTTTTAGCCCCTGACGACACCGTGAACTGCCTGTAAATCCTTTGACTGCTTTGTTATACACAAAATGTATTATATTCTCTTTTCCGGGGAAGAGGGACTGTCATTTTAGACCTCTTTGTCCTCGGAAAGAGCCTTTCATCTTGGGCAAGTTTCTTTTTATATTCGCCTTTGGATACGAGCCTTCTATGACGATCTACTATCGAACCCTAAGCATAGTTCGTGTCTAAAAATAGTATACCAAGCCATACGATATATGATCAACTTCTCAAAATCCTTATTATTGCGTCGCACAATGCTTTTTTGTCCTTCTCAGCGACGAGCTTCCGAACCTCCCAAACCACCTCCCGACCTCGATCCTATCATGGATCTCTCATCCCTCGAGGGCGCGCCAATGGTCAATCCAAAATTCATTGTTCCGCCAGATCCGCCTCTTCCTCATATTCAAGCAAACTCACGTGCTTCCATTCAATATTTGCTCGCAAAGCCTTTGCCAGAAAGGCCCTCTTCAACAGACGCTATCTCACCAACACAAAATTGCAACGGATTACATGACTGGCAACACAATCGCTCTACAATCGGTGGCAATCTAAGACGGGCTTCAGCCCGTAGACGTACGCGCCATCCACTAGATGAAATATCTCCCAACGATGATCAAGATGAACGCGAGGTGCGCTCACGTTTACAAACTCCACATCACCCCGTACGATCAAGGAGCTGTGTGCCCCTCACCTGGCTCGAAGATGAAAAGAAATGGATCGTTGGAGAGATATACGTGTCACCGACACATGATTCTCGGTCCCAAGATGATTTAGCGTCTCGTTCACCAGTTTCTCCGATATCGCCTATTTCACCATACACACCGTGGCAGGATATCTTTCAACGACTCGATGAACACATCGAGTTCAATAATCGTCTTTGTCGGGAGAATCTGCTGAGCCAGCCCCCGCCCTATGAGAGACACAATTTTGATCAAACACATGATACAGATTATAGAGATGATCGGGTTGCTAGGTGGGTTGCAAATACTCGGAGGATGCATGATGATCGGCGGAATTGGTTGTGACTTGGCGTGATACCGCTTTGCTTGGCTGGCGTTACATATAGGCTTTTCTGATATGTCAGGGAATATATTGGTTTGGGGCTTGGCTTACACTTCTATGAGATAGATAGGCAATGAGCGAAGCAGTTTAAATTCCCTCTGAAACGGCTTTTTGTAGAAGAACCCCAGAACTGGGTATAAAGAAAGGAACGGTGATGACATCCCTCCTTTGCTAATTTATTCCAATGGTTCAAGGTGGTCATGATTTCAAATTATAAAGCTCTGATCCACATACCAGCCTTACGGATTTGCATCCTTTCCCCCCTCCTGTTATAACGAGTCCCAACCGTTAGCTTATGCATTGATCGCTGGGGTTTTACCTTTTGTTCAATACTATATACATCCCGAGAGGATAGTGATGATGGATGCCAAGGGAATAAAAGAGCGGGCTTCTAACGTAACACGAGAACCAAGCGTACAAAGACTCGATCAAAGACATAACAAGGCTATTTTGACAATAAAGAGACTTTGTTCCCCTCCATGTCTGGATTTCATTGTATCTCGGTGTTCACTATATAATAGACTTCCTCTCAGGCTCGTTAGCTATAAAAAGCATCTATACCCCCATAGGAAAAAGAATAGAGCCTCGCAAACAAGGGTCAAGCGCCCCCAAGTCCATTCAATCAACTAACATCTCTTAGAAAACATGGGACAATACAGTGTGTTTGTCGTACCCTCTGAGTATTTAGAGGAGGTGGAGGGGCTTGAAGATGAAACCTGGCTCACCACAGGCCGTCGGATCTTAACGGATCCGGACAACGACGAAGCTCACTGGATCACCGTGATTCTTCCTCGAGAAATGGACAATACCCATAGCGATGAAGATATCATGAAGCATGTACTTCATAACATCCGGACCCGGCGAGCCATCGTGAGTGAAGTAGCACACCATAACCTAGGAATGATTTGCATCTCGATCCCGGTCCCGCTTAGCACTGTTAGCACCACTACAGTTTTGGCTCGCGCCGAGAATGATGTGAACAAGTGGCTGGAACTAATTCGTGATGGGTTTGTTACTCTTGACCGTGGGGTGATCTTTGGGCGTCGGTAATCCGGTTGTTTAGCCGTAGCAGTCTAGAGATAAATTAGCTATATTGCCGATACTAGAGAGATGATCATGTGAGAAATCTGGAAAGAATTAAGGAATATATCATTATTGAGTCGGATGATGTCCCGGTAGAAGCTTTGTTATTGGTTCCTCTTAATATTGGCTTTTAGATGGGAATGCGCTACCGGAACAGGGGTTATGGGCCCATCCCCACTATCAAACGCCGGGAGCAATATCAAATTCAATCAAAGAGAGGCCCGGGGCCCTGGGGCTTTCGATGTTACTTTGATAATGCGCTAGTTTACTCATTTTATAATGTTCGCAGCAAGGAAACGATTGTGTTCCGTGAGCTCAGAGCTACGACAACGACAGTATGGTAGCCCTAGAAAGGATATAGATACCTTCCAAGGTTGATTCAATAGCCCTGGAGTTATCAAGGAAATTTGTCATTCTGCTGTTTCTCCCTTTTGACGATATTATAGCCCTTTTCAATTTCTGGTCCACTAGTCCTTGTAATAACTTATTTCAATTTGCCTCACTCTATTCCTTTTTTTCAGCTTCTTTTGGGTATATTAGACTTTGCTGACACTGTAAGACAGTTGTTCACCTATGTTTCGGCCAGAGGCATTTGTATATCAGACGAGTCCTAACGGAGCCAAGACTCACTTGATACGTATCAGTATGTCCCCGCATGGGACAGCCGAGATGTAGCTGGATTGGTCCAGACAGGATTGATGTGAGTAATAGTGTGAGTAATATAGACAGACTCTGATGCAGGGGCTCCCCTCTCTGAGACGCCAGTCACGCTGTATGCCTGTCACCCGTCAGCATAGCAAACTAGCAAACTGCATGTTGGATCCACTGCTCCACCGCGAGTTATCGATAGCCTCGCTAACCATCCCTGCAGGTTCCGTTGAGGGGGCAATGAGATTGAAGGATGAAAATAAGAAGATGGAAGATTCTCGAATCACTTCGTTTGGTTTTTTTTCCCCTTCGCGGCTGGGCATCATCCCGGTGGAGGAAATACTGACTCCATTGCTCCAATTCTTTTGCGCGCTAACACAGACCAGCAGCTCTCCAGCCTCTGAATTATTTGCCAGCCAGTAGTAAAGATGGGACGTATGATAGAATAGAAAAAAAAAGATAAAAATATATATAATAAGAGGATATGCCCGACGGATTTCTCGGTCTAGTTTTCACCCCAGCATTTAAGCATAAAGGCTACCAGACCCAGTCCGCATCATCCTCTTCTTCTTTTTTTTGTTTGAGATTAAGAGATTAAAGAGTGAAACAAGAACATGGATACTTGAATTGAAAATCTCTTTTTTTTTCAAAGTTGAGGAAACAAAAGTCCAAAGTTGATATTCTCAAGTTTCCCTCCCCCATATCCGTGGTTCACACCTGGGAATCTCCCCGATTCTACCGCCTTCGATTAGAAAAAAAAAAAAAACTCCCTCCCCACCCTCAATGGTCCAACTCGCCCACATCTTCAAAAAGGACAAGGATAAGGAGAAGACTGAGAAGAACAAAGATATACGTTCTCGACCTTCCTACTCCGCTTCGACATCGCCATCTCCGTCACCCTCCAAATCCCCGACTAAGTCTAAATCTCCCTCCAAATCCTCCTCCCCCACCAAATCTACCAAACCCTCAAAATCTTCCAAACAATCCTATTTCTCCCATAGTCGGTCATCCTCCAATTCCGGACCGACCGCCAATTTCAAGTTTGCCCGGTCATCGCGTGACCAGGACGTACACCCACTCAATCTTCCACCCGACGAGCTACGTCGTCGATTGTCCGCTATGGCAGCATCCAGCGAAGAGCAGCGGAGCTCAATGGATATTGATCCCCAGGAACCTCAGAACAATGGCGTGAATGGTACTGAGGAGCGCAGTCCGACCCCGCCACCACACCTGCCAAATTCAGCTTCTGCGGATGAGGCCGACTCCTTCAAGCTCGCCGGAAACAAGTTCTTCAAGGATGGAAACTACCGACGAGCTATCGAGGAATACACCAAGGGTATGCTTTTTATTATCTCACACCGATGCGACGTCTCATGAATTAGCCTGAATGACTGGGGTCGCTGATAATCTTTGTCTAGCCATCGAGATCAATCCTAACTCATCGGCCTATCTCTCCAACCGAGCGGCCGCCTATATGTCCGCTAAACAGTTCCCGAATGCGCTTGAGGATGTTCAGCGCTCCAATGAGCTCGATCCTAATAACCCAAAGATCATGCACCGATGGGCTAAGATTCTGACGAGTTTGGGTCGACCTGCAGAGGCCCTAGAGGTGCTGTCACGGATCCAGCCACCAGTGGCCGCCACCGACCGGGCAGCTGCAGAGAAGATGCTGCGCTTCGTTACGCAAGCAGAAGAGACAATAGCAGAAGACCGCGGTGTCTCGATGGTTATCTATTGTCTGGACCAGGCACGCCAAGGGCTTGGACAAGGTGTTAAGGAGCCTCGCAAGTGGACCCTTTTGGCCGCAGAGGCCCACCTGAGACTGAACAACGTCAACTCGCTAGGCAAGGCCCAGGACATTGCAATTTCCTTGCTGCGCGAAAACAGTCAGGACCCGGATGCGATGATGATCCGTGCCCGCGCCTTCTATGCCCTCGGTGAGACTGAGCAGGCGCAGAAGCTTCTTAAGCTTTGCCTTGGGCTGGACCCAGACATGAAGCAGGCCATCAAACTGCTGCGCATCGTACAGAAGCTGGCTCGCACAAAGGAGGAAGGAAACAACGCCTTCAAGGCCAAGGATTATCGCGGTGCGATCGATCTTTGGTCTCAGGCTCTCGAGGTTGACCCCTCCAACAAGGATATGAATGCTAAGATTCTGGGTAACCGTGCTCAGGCTTACATCAACCTGAAGGAGTATGACTCTGCCATTCAGGACTGTACCGAGGCTCTCCGTCTCGATCCTGGGTATATCAAGGCTATGAAGTGCCGTGCCAAGGCCTACGGCAAGGCCGGTAACTGGGAGGAGGCTATTCGTGAGTATAAGAGCGTTGCCGAGAACAGCCCCGGCGAGCCCGGCATTGCGGAGGAGATCCGCGAAGCTGAATTCGAGCTGAAGAAGTCCCAGCGCAAGGACTACTATAAGATTTTGGGAGTCGACAAGGATGCCAGCGATACGGAAATCAAGAAGGCCTACCGCAAGCTGGCTATTCAATACCATCCTGATAAGAACCGCGACGGTGCAGCCGGCGATGAGAAGTTCAAGGAAATTGGCGAAGCCTATGAGAACTTGATTGATCCTCAGTAAGTCTAGAAGTTCCCAACACTATTCGACACAAAGCTAATCTTATTTCCAGGAAACGTGCTGCTTTCGATAACGGAGACGATCTAAGGGACCCAGCTGATATGTTCGGCGGTGGCGGTTTCGGCGGTGGTGGTTTCCACGGTGGTTTCCCCGGCGGCATGCCATTCCAGTTCGAAAACATGATGAACGGCGGCGCCAGGGGCAACCCCTTCGGTGCTCAGTTCCAAGGCGGCGCCAACTTTCAGTTTTAGATGAAACCATCTAACCCATTCTATTAACTCGATACCACCGATTCTCTCATCTTTCGTCTCTATATGACGAAACCCACAACCGGGATTCGCATGTCTTCGACCGGAGTTGGAGTTGCACCTCGATATCTTACACGTTGATCTGTGGATATTGAGGGTTCACTTTTTTTTGCCCACTGCCATATCACGATTTTTCTTTCACCTTGTTTCTGCGGAGACGCCATATGATTCCCGACATGATAGATTTGACCTTTCTTTTTTTTCCTTCGGTCTAGTCTTTTCTTCCATTTTTGTCTCTTTCCACACCATGGGCCCTTTTAGAGATTTTTGTATACGAAGTGCTGCAATCTGGAATGAATCTACGAGGACACTGCATTTGTGGACGGTTGAAATCCATATGTGCCGAAGACCCGCAAGCTCTGCATTCGATCAACCATTTTCGGCGTTTGTCTGTCTTATCATTCTCTTGGGGTTCGCTCTTGACTTTGACATTGACGTTTGGGCTCTCGATGCGCTTTGTGAAGTTGCCACTCCTGTTTCCATATAGTCAAGCAAAAGCATGCGCGGCGTACCTATACACCTGTATGACACTCATAAAACAAAGATTTTCCTTTGATACTGTTCATTCTCTTGTACTCGGTGGCTGCATGACGACTATTCTTTTAGTGTCTACATAAATTTGGGAGAACTTCACGTTTTGAACTATTACTCTCAGGATGGATTACCCTGATATCCGAATATATTATTCTTGCTCCATTCGTCTACCACTATGGAGTGGAAGAACATATTTATCTTATTGCACATCTGTCTTATAGAGGTTGGTCATGCTATAATCGTAATGTGATATGTACTTCTCAACATGTTGAACAACTGTACTAATAAATATAAACCAAATAAACCAGGGGAATCTCAAAAAAGGGGGGAACAAGACAAGAATAGCGAATGAATATACCGGACAGAAGAGCATGAAGCAAACTCCGCCGCTAATGAGTGATGACGTTCAAGTCGAATCGAACACAAGAAGGGGCATATAGAGATAAACAGAGAATATAAAGAAGATGCAAGAAAATAACAAGAACGCTGGCGTGAGAAGTCTTCAATCAAACATAACCGAGAGCACTGAGCATAGTTTTGCATTCAGGGACCGGCAGAGCGGAGACACCCAGCGCGCGCACCAGAGCACCAGCCCGGAGCCGCTGGAGTCCGATAGCGACCTTCCAGGCCTCAGTATCCTGCAACACAAAGACATACTTCTTGCCTTCCTGGTCCCGAACACTGGCACGGAGAACGTGCAAACCACGGGACTCCGCCTGGGGCGGGTGAACAGGGCCACCATCATGGCTTGCAGTCGCGCTGCGAGCGAAGCACGCACTAGGCGAAGCCAGACGGCAGGTATTCTTGCATACTTTGAGCAAGGTACCGAGAAAAGCCTCTGATTCTTCGTTGGTGGGAACGTTGTTCCCACGACGGAAAGAGAAGGGGTTGCTAGATGTAGTTTTGGCGGATTGTGTCGCGTTTACCTGTGGACAAAACACCTCCGCCAGTTTGAGGGTCCATGCTTTGACGTCCCACTCACGCTGCCCGACGCCGCGTAGATCATCGTCGATGAAGAGACCTTCGGTTGTGATCCGTAGAACCAGCCCATCAGTGACCATTCCCTGACCTGAGACAAGTTGCGCCACTGGGGTCTTCATAAAGGCATTGTTGAAGGCGTAGACACCTTGGATCACGATCTTATCTGGATCCTTTGTGGAATATGTGCTGCGATGCGAGGGGGGAGGTGTTGTGCGCGCAGTCGAGTGAGAAGGTGTATATGAAGACTCAGAGTATACTGAGGTGCCAGCCGCATATGGCCGTCGTGGTCGGTCGTAGGGGCGAAAGGAGTACGCATCGTCGTCATTGGCGGTTTTAGCGGGTGAGTAGGGCGCTGATTTCTTGGGAGAAGGTGTGCGAGGCACATTGCTAGTACTGGCTGGCTTAGGCGGCGGTGATTTGGCAGCGGCCTCTTTCTTCGCGTCTTGCGCCTTCTTCTCGGCGTATTTCTTGCTTGCTGCTTCCTTGAGCGCCGCAAATCTGGCCATGGCTTCTTTTTGCGCGGCGGCCTTTGCGGCAGCTTCTTTCTCAGCAGCTTCTTTCGCGGCCTTTTCTTTGGCTTCCGCTTCCAGCCTTTCGGCTTTGGCCTTCACCTCAGCTTCGGCCTTTGCTTGCCTTTCACGGGCCTCTGCGGCTTCCTTCTCCAGTCGTTCGCGTGCCTCCTTCTCTGCAGCAGCTCTTGCAGCGGCCATCTCCTTTTCGAGCTGCTCGCGGCGTTCCTTTAATTCTTTCTCCATTGCTTCGCGCTCGCGCTGTTTTTCTTTCTCTTTGGCTTCTGCATCACGCTTGCGCTTGAACTCTTCCATCTTTCGGCGTATCTCTTCCTTGCGCCTCGTTTCTTCTCTTGCTCGCTCACGTTCGGCTTCTTCCTTGGCTCGTTCTCTAGCACGCTCCTCCTTTATACGTTCCTCTCTGGCACGCTCTTCTCTGGCACGCTCCTCCTTAGCGCGCTCCTCCCTAGCACGTTCTTCCCTGGCTCGCTCTTGCTTAGCTCGTTCTTCTTTAATGCGCTCTTCCCTAGCGCGCTCCTCCCTAGCACGCTCCTCCTTAGCTCGTTGCTCTCTAGCACGCTCTTCCCTAGCACGTTCCTCCCTAGCACGCTCCTCCTTAGCTCGTTGCTCTCTAGCCCGCTCCTCCTTGGCTCGCTCTTCTCTCGCGCGCTTTTCAGCCTCCTCCTTTTCACGTTTGTTATTATCAGAGTTTGGAGGAGGACTAGAGCCGTGTTGATTACCGGAATATTGGTTGCCGTATTGTCCACCAAAGTTTCCTCCCTGTTGTCTTTGCTGACCGGCCCCGCTGCCGCCATAGTTGGCACCGGAGGACTGTTGGTTGGTGTTTGGGCCGGTGTTCCTAGGGCCACCGGGGCCTCCGGGACCGCCTGGGCCTCCGGCACCGCCACCAAAGCCACCAAAGCCGAACCGTCCTCGAGCACCGTCATTGCCTTTACTGCCTCCCAAGTTGCCGGACTGAGCGGAACCGAAAAGCCATCCAGCGACACCCACCCCAACTGCAATGACCGCCATACCCGTACCACTGCCGCTAGCGACCGTGGCCAGATACCATGCCTTCACAAACGGGGATATATACGACCACACGAAACATGCGAGGAGCGTGCTTGCGACGCCCGCTAGGTAACTGTTTCGGTTGCACTGCAGCGACGGAAGGTAGAGGAAGCCCGATCCAGCGGAGTGAGGTGGGATGATAAATATGTCGTAGTTGCCATCTGGGAGGTCCGAGGATTTGCGATATTCGCCTTCAGTCGTATGAGGATTTTCGCCATGAGGCGGCGGCGGTGGTGGCGGACCGTCCATGTTGGATCAGCCCGCGACAATATAGGGTTAATATATATGCGACGTACTGCAGCAAAGCGCAGCGTCGATCAAAAGACTATAACCTGGGTTGATCTGCCGGATCCTAGATGGACAAGTTCTCGCGGTTGAGATTCAACTGCCAGGTCATATTAGTCTGACAAGTGCACTGAGGCCACAGGCGCTCAGTGCTCTGGAGGGTACTCAAATGCCAATGCAAGAATAAAACACACAACAAGTATCAATAATTCAAATAAAATCCAAATCGTAACGCAGAAAACCAAAAGCGCGGGAGAACCTGAATCTGACTCGGTGTTTGTTTTGGAAGAGAAGTGTGGGAGCTAAGGATCGGCGCCAACGCTACCTGCACCACTCGACGTGGTCATCACATCAAAAACAAAATTTGGCAATGCAAACGGAAATACGAGTGAATGTCCAAAAATATCTTGATGCGGATCGCCATATATTGTCCGAAATATGTTGAATTCCTCGGAGCCACGCGATTCTACGTAGGGCTATGTGACCGAGCTCAGAAACAGCCTCAAGGGATGGAATTACAAGCCCTGTCAATTTTTTTTTTTTTTTTCAAAAAGATATCTTAGCTCTTAACTTCTGATGAACTTTCCTACATGCTTTTATATTAAGCCAAGCGAAATGAACAAGGTCAATGATGGCTTTTTCTTGTTAATCTTCAGCTTCTTTGTCAAGGGCTCAAGTACTAAGTAAACAATGACAACGTCTCTTGCGGTCTCCAGACTTCTCATATCACTCGCACTTTATAGTGCTTAGGTGCTAAGAGCGCATTGCGTATTGACGTATGTTGTAGAGTGTTCGGCTTAAGTATGAGTAGATGGGAAGTCATTTTCCCCGCACTCTATGCCCCTGGGGGCTGGAGCCGGTCAGGTCTTTCATGTTGGGACGAGAGAGAGGAGGTAAATATTTTGCCTATAGCAATGGAATTGTTCAAAGCTATGGCTTTACAAGTGCTTGTTCTTGAGCATATGTTTTTTACAAAGCCTTTTCAACTTACAAAAGCATCAATGCTTAGAGTCTTGTCAACATGGCAAAAGTACGGCTGCTTTGTTTTGATTTTACTCTTTTGGGAAAGGGCTTGATTATGACTCGGAATATCGTTCTTCCAATATTCTTACCGCTTTACGCTTCTCCACTTGCTTTATACTGTTGAGAAATGGAGGAGATGAAGCGAAAGAACTAATCCCAAGGCCTATAATTTAGGTCTCAGGGTATACAATATATATTATGTCGCATGCTGCTATATCAATAGAGTCTATATCAATTTACGGTTATTTCTTACTATGTTGCCAAGACATTCGTATTCGCATTCGGACCACTTGAGCCTCTTTTAGCACATTACAAGGAGCCATACTGCCTCAGATGTTCACATCGCTTTGGGAAGAGTCCAACCATGCGAACTTCAAAGTTTATATAAGCGGTTGCCGCGGATGTGTACTTTTATACTATGTATCTCGAGCAGCGGACCGGAGCAAAGAACATTCGTCCCAAGTAGGTCTCTCAACTGTTTTAGCCTCGAGCATATCTTGCATAGCGCAGGGGCGGACCGCTAAAAACCCTTGTTGATCTTGCGGTCAAGCGGTTGGGGGAAATAGTTTGAACGTAGTGGGTCCAAGGCATTTCGAGCTGGAGAACATACAACATTGCCACCGAGGCTTGTTCACGTGTAGGGAGTGTGGTAAAATTCGACTCCGAGATTCGAGGTTGGGACAAGAGCTCATTATTAAGATCAAAAAGGGCATGTCGGTATATATCTCCTGGTCACCGTACACGGGTATTGCGAGAGCACTGTGATAGATGGATGTCCCATGATCGGGGCATGAGGTGCGGGACCATGACCAGACAGAGGACGTCGGGTCTTAGAGAGACACATGGGGTCATCCTGGCCCACTTAGACCATGCTGAACTGGATATTAGTCTGGTAGTGGGACGTAGTGAAAGAAAGCAGTTTAGGAGAAGTGAATGTATAAGACAAGCCCATGGTGAGGAATAAGACTCGGCAGAACGTGATCCGCAGCCGATGATTGGGTGCCCTTCCACTTGAGATTCCAATACCCTCTCTCTCTCCATCGGAGGGTTGATCGTCTTCTTTCTATTTCACCTGAGCTTCAAATCTTCCTGTATCCCCCCTGTGTTAGTCTGGTAGTCAGGTACTACCCCGTGTTTCCGCTTCCCCACCAACCTGTCCTTTTTAGTCCCAGGCACCTATCTCCGCCAACCTTGAAACCCCCCAATTCCCGTCTCACTCTCTATGCCGTGTCGCTAGCCACCTAGAACCGATTTACGACCTGCCCTTGAAGGGCATTCCGACATCATGTCCTCACAATCCCACCACGGTCATTCCGCGACGTCACGTCAATTCCCCGTTTACAATCCCGTCGCCGCAGTGACAGCACCTGCGGGGACCTTGCTTCCGGGCACCAAGATTCAAGTTGGCAGCCATCGCGTGGTAGTGGAGAAGTACCTATCTGAAGGTGGTTTTGCTCATGTCTACGTGGTGCGATTGCCTCAGCCAGTCAATGGGTCCGAAACCGCAGTGCTGAAGCGGGTGGCCGTGCCTGACAAGGCGGCCCTTGCCAACATGCGCACTGAGGTGGAGACGATGAAGAAGCTCAAGGGCCATCGGCACATTGTGAAGTATATTGATTCGCATGCCTCGCAGCTGCGCGGAGGTGGATATGAGGTGTTCTTGGTCATGGAGTACTGCGCGGGTGGTGGTCTTATCGACTTCATGAACACCCGGCTTCAACACCGGTTGACAGAGCCAGAGATCATCAAGATATTCTCTGATGTTGCTGAAGGTGTTGCATGCATGCATTATCTTAAACCGCCTCTCCTCCATCGTGATCTGAAAGTCGAGAACGTTTTGATCTCGGGTAAGGGGAGTTCCGCCACTTACAAACTGTGTGATTTTGGATCATCGGCACCCCCTCGTCCTGCTGCTACTTCTGCCGCTGAGGGTCGCTTGATTGAAGATGATGTGCAGCGGCACACGACGCTGCAGTACCGAAGCCCAGAGATGATAGATGTCTACCGGAAGCAACCGATTGACGAAAAGAGCGATATCTGGGCACTTGGTGTGTTTTTGTACAAATTATGCTATTATACAACCCCCTTTGAAGAGGTCGGTCAGATGGCTATCCTCAACGCGACCTTCAAATACCCTTCCTATCCTTCCTTTTCAAGTCGGCTAAAGCTGTTCATTGGTACGTTTGGAACTTCTCTTTGGCTTATGATCCATCATCGACGACTGACGGCTCCGCGCAGGCTCAATGTTGAAGGAAGATCCCCGCAATCGTCCCAACATATATGAAGTCGTGCGCGAGGTGTGCAAAATGCAAGGAAAGGAAGTTCCTATCAAAGACGTATGTTTCCACGCACCTCTTTTAGTGGATATTTGACACTAACTGTCTCTTAGATCTATTCTAACCGCTCTGTTTCGGAGGCGCGCAAGTACCAAGAGCTACCCCCTACGCCCACGGAAGCTCCCGCTGTGGGCGCAGTATTTTCGCCTCCTATGCAGGAGACAGAGATAATCCCTGAGATTGCGCCTATGCGGCGTGGTCGACCCGGAAAATCTTCGTCGTCCCAACCTACCTCCGAGAGACCAAGTCCTTCGCCTTATCGAGTCGCTGCTGAAGGCTCGTCAAGTGATCCATTTGCAGCTCTGGATGGGGGCGCATCCCGAAAGAAGACGGCAGAAGAAATGTCCAAACGATTCCCTTCCTTGGATCAGTTTGACATTTTGCATGAAAAAGGGGACAAGTTTGAATTCGAGCCAACAGTAGAATCCAAGCCCGAGGACGAGGATCTATCCCGAAGACTCACCAACGCCCTGGCCGATGATGCTTTCTCTAGACGTGTCTCGCCCGAACGTGCACCGAGGCCAGTCTATAAGCGACCATCCCAGCCTTCTCCTGTTCGGGCACCTAATTCGCGTGAAATTCCCGCACCGCAGGCTACTCCTCTGTACCAGCCAACTCCTCAGCGGCCTGTGATGGTGTCGACAGGTACCATGACGTCCCCCATTCAAACACCTCGTTTGCCGGAGCCGAAGATATCCAGTCGTCCAATCTATCGATTCCCTTCGTCTGATAATGAGCACCGATCTTCCAGTCAGCCATTTACAACTGCGGACGAACAAAGAGTGACACGGCCGCATAAGGCGCCATCCCCTCCGATGTCGAGCTTGAATGTGGAAGGAAGCTCGCGGCTGCCATCTGACCGTGTATCCAGTCAGTCTAACTCTGCGCGCCCCTCTATGGAAACCTTGAGACGGCCTTCGACATTGGAGGTGAATGATCCCGTGGGACGTTCTAAATCCGCCACTGGAAAGGCTCGGCCGATGTCAGTCCAGGCGGGAGCGAGATATGACCTGCCTCGTGACTCTGAGAGCCCGCGGACTTCCCTGGATATGTCCCGTCTGCAATACGAGGATGGCGCGCCACTGCGGTCAGTGCGCACCGATGTGGACCGCGAGTCAGATCGGACTATTTCTTCTGACGTCGATTACCTACGCGCGATGGAAGAAGAAGAGAGCAATCGGAAGCGCGAGAAACGCTCCAGTGGTAGTCACAAACACAACAAGCGCGGTAGTCTGTCTACCTTATCACTTTCAGGAGGCAAGAATCTATTTGCTAGTCGATTCGGCGACGCATTCCGCCGCTTCGAGGCGGGCAACCAAGAAAAGTCCTCCTCACCATCAGCAGAGCATGCGCCCCGAGATGGTCTGTTTGGGGCGTCGGACTCAGCCGATGAGAGTATCTCGCCAAATGACGATTTTGCCTTGGAAGACGCGGACCGGGACGACATTTCACCAGAGATGCGCCGCGAGCTGGAACGCCGCCGACTCTCCCAAGAGGAGAAGCGGGTTGCCAATGCCGCAGCTGAGTACCGGCGTCGGGTTGCCGAAATGGGTGACGGGGGTGCAAGAGTGATGGGTGATGGCCCTCGCTCTCGCACAATTCAGAATAAGGTACAGTCATTGCTCGGAGAGTCCGAAAAACCCGCCGCTCCAAAGACCGCCACTGGGTATGGACGGTTTACGGAGACTTCCTCTTCTTTGCAGGCAAAGCAGAGTGAGGTTAGACCCACAGTCTCAAGCCAGCTGCCCGCTTCTCACACATCTGGCCCAACATACACTCCTCGTACCAGTTCAACAACACTCCCGGAGCGCCGAGATGGCCCTAATATCTCCGCAGGTGTCTCTCAACCTGTCGCTCCTACCAGTTATCCAGCCACGCAACGTCCCGCAACTCGACCTGCTGCACCACCAAAGCCCAAGAATTTGCGCGCTGGTCCAACCACCTCTCGACCGGGCACTGGTCATGACCATGGTTCCTCCCAAGAGGCTCCGGCAAGCCCTGGAGAGGACTGGGAGGCTAAATTCAGCCAGCGTTTCCCAAGCTTGTCCGGGCTTGAAATGGAGACAGAGATCAAAATCCCGAAACTTTCTAGCTTGAGGACGCGGGAGGTGTAGATTACTGAGTACAAGTCTTATTTGTTTCTCATGCGGTTTCAGCGTGTATTCGTGTCTTCGCTGTGCGAGCTGTGCACATATAGACAGTGACATATTGGATATTACATAAATTCTCTTCAAACCTGTGGACACGACTTTAAAACTCTTCATTTTCTGTAATCATAGTTAGAACGCACTCGATATCAACTATAAACGTTGTAATTCGTACATATTTATCTTTTCAACAAAGTGAAGGTGTTTTTGAGTATGATTGGCCAGGGAACTAAAGAGAGAAGCTAAGAAAGGAGAGAGATCTAATTGACATCTTCCTTTACTCTGCTTTTGGGCCTTCATTCGCGTCTTATTCTGCGCCATCTGTAGATTCTTCATTCTCCGTAGCTTCACTCTTCCAAAGATCCTTCAGGAAAAGCAGATTTTTGTCCTGACGCAAGGCATCTCCGCCGTTCTGGTATGCCATTAGAATTCCAGAGTTTCGTTCCTCGAGTATACCGACCATGTAGTCAATGGCATCGGTGGCGTGCTCTTCTAAGAGTTCCTCTTTAGCCTCTTTGGCCTCCTCCTTGATTTCATGGAGCCGCTTGAGCCAGTACAGATATCTCCATGGCGAGAATCCAGTGGGCGATCGCTGCCCAAGCTCTGACTCGATAAATTTCTCGCCACCCTGGCTGATGGTACTAGGGCAATCGCTCCAATACACTTCTGAGAGCAGAACAAGATTGTGGCCAGCATGACGGAACCAAGCGACTGCAGCTGGCAACAAGTGACATATTTCAAGCTGGTCTATACGCCGCATTGGATCTTCATTATCTAAGTCTTCCCCACTGCGAAGTCCCTGTCTCTCCTCCAACAGATTGCGAAAGAGAATAAGGGCAATCTGGCACAGTTTATCATTACTAACGCGAGTTGATGCTAGCTTAGCAAGGAACGTCGCTAAATTGAGTCGATGGGCCCCCGACATCGTCGGGAAGTCGCTATTCCAAAAGTCGGTCATGTCGGTGACTAAGAAGGGTAGATCATTCCAGAGTGTGCTACCTTCGGCAGTTCGTGCGATATCAACGCCGTAATTTCCTCGCACACGTCGAGTCAGCGGTCCCATTCCTTGAATCCGGATTATGTCGAGGATAAGACCTTCGTGGTCGGGCGTCTCGTGCGAGATGTTTCGGCCGAGCTGGTAGTACATATACCACATGGAATGAATGTTCTCTTCAAAGGAATCCGTGCCATCTCCAATCTCGCAGTATCGGGAGTTGATGAACGAGGTTCGGTTATGGAATGCTGCGCCCCGAATCTCCTTGAGTTCTCCCCGAGCAATGGATTGACGCGTGCTCTCCTGGTCTGCCCGACAGGCCTCTGATATAGCGGTGAAATGAGGAGCGCCTCGTGGCGAAGGGCCGAGCAGCGAATCCCGGAGATGATGCATTATTTGGTGTCGATGGTGTTAATTGATAGATTGGTTTGCGATAAGAAGGACGAAGATGAATGAAGATGAAATCTATGGGGTCTTATATCATAAAGAAGGGCGAACGGGGAGGGGGAAGACGAGGCATTTCTCTTAAGGGAACCCTAGGCAGCAGGGTTGGTAGTGGAGTCGGTAATTGAATCCTTAGGCTTATGCACGCGCTGTTCGACCACTGTTTTCTTTGTCTCTTATGGATCATATGGCAACCAGGGCTGCCCTACGGCCTCTGAACTATTGGATCGGATGTATCCGATGTAACGTTCAGGCATGATGGGGGCATGTAGACAGTAGGACCGGTACGGAGTACTCCATACAACCGTACAAAGCTAGTAAGGCGTGCTTTGTTTCTGGAAAGCTCTGTTGGGGCTTTCATCCACGTTACTAGCTCATCTTGACCGAGACAAATATCACATCTTATCTCGTTTTCTTCGGGCACATTTGAGATCGACTTGGCGATTGGCTTTGTAACATGGAATTTAGCTTGAACGGGATTGGTTCACATTTGCTCGAGCACCTGGGCAAGTGTTAAGATAGCGGTAGGTAGGATACATGCCAGAGGGATATTAAAGTAGTGTATATAGTACTAGTGTGTCTGATCAGGCAAAGGTCCAATTTAAAGGAAGATATAAACATCGTCATCTCCACTCCTTATCTACCATACTTCGTCCCCACACCGCCTTCGTTTCTCCCCAAGAGAAACCTCAATTTCAGCTTGTAGCCGAGTCCTCGCTCAATATAATCATGGCGCCAGTGACTTTGAAAACGGTAGATGGTGAGTTATGAGAAGCGGATAGCTCTAAGGGTACGCATGCTAATTCCTCACGCAGATGACCTTAAAGATGTGATCCAGCACCTATTCGAGATCCAATCCGCCGTCCACGGGTATCTAGGCCCAGAGACACAGCAGGAGCTTGTGCGAAAGATGTACGTCAGCTACGCTAGCATCATATTTCCCTCGATTCCTCTATCTTCACAAGTGTTCCCCATCAAAGCAAAAGCCTTGCCACAAACATTACTAAACCCCAACCCTACACACCAAAGCTAATACAATCCAGCAAAAACCTTACCGTCGCCCTCTCGACCCTTTCAACGCACACCCAGCTCCCGCCAACACAAGACAATCAACCAGACACGAACACAGACCCCTCCAACCCCTCCCTCGCCAGCATCCAGCTTCCACCAGAGATCATCGACTACGTTGACTCGGCGCGCAACCCAGACATTTATACGCGAGAGTTCGTTGAGCTTGTGCAGCGTGGGAATCAGGACTTGCGTGGCAAACGCGAAGCCTTTGCGAGCTTCCGCGACGTGTTGGCCCGCGAGATGCGCAGCGCTATGCCCGAGTGTCGCGGTGAAGTCGATCGGGTGATTGCTGCGACGGGTGGGGCTGTTGATGGATCTGATGATGTTTCTGGGGCTGCGGCTCCAGCTACGTCTGGGGGTGGAAATTGAGGCGTCTTTGATAGGTGCAAGTATGATCATTTTCTGATTGATTGACTTGCCTCGTCTACTTTGTGGATTTGGGTCTAGTCCGGCCTTGATCAGGCCTTGCCTTCAGCTATTTGTTTGAGGCTCATGGATATGGTGCATTCATTGGAGTTTTTATGGTTCGCATTGAGCATGGCGTTTGCAAAGGCTTTTCTTTATCTTTCGGGTGGCGCGTGTGGTAGGGAAGTTTCTATAGTGGCCATTTGATAGTTAACAATCTAAGTTGTACATAAGCTTAGCAGCATCGCCAATACTATTCAATGTCTATACCCTAGTTAATACCGCCTATAGTTAACTATATAGTTAACTAATTAACTAGTTAACTAATTAGTTAGTTAACTATGGATGGTCCATACTGCCTGATAAATAAGGCTACAATGTTGTGGCTGACGTCATCGTATGGAGATGAAGCAAATCTCGGAAGAAGAGTTTCCGGACCTCAACAATGCCAGCCCGAAGGAGCCGATCGGCAGCAGCATGTATCCATTGTCGCCAGAAAAAGGTGCGTATTTCGGGACTCTATACAGACTTTGGACTCATCAGATTCCATAAGTAGTTGAAGTGTGATGCGCAGAGGCCCCAGTGTGGGAATTGTCTAGCTAAGAGTATCGACTGTCGGCTAGGCGTGGTCCAGAATAAGCCAAGGTAAAAATTAGAAAAATACGATCAAATTTCAAGTTGCTGATACTTTGATTTTGGGCCGACCAACCACCGCATTGCGGAATTAGAGCAGGAGAATGAAGTCCTTCGACAGAGATGTGCCCAGCTCCAGGGCAGCAACAACACTTCTGCTGGAATAGTGCAATCGGAGTCGGAAAATTCTGTTGCATCGGCAAGCAGTCCACATACGCTATTGCCATTCTCGAGAGGAGCTGGTATTGGTCTCTCGCGGAATGACTCACCCTCTGCTTCAACCAGAGATGCATCACACCCAGAAGTACCAGAGAACAACCGCAGAAACACCTCATTGTATCATGGTCCAACGAGTACAGTATATGATGATACAAGTCCGAACTACAACGAGCAGAGTAGACCTGGCCAATCTAACGAAGAGGGAACACGGAATTTTCTCTTTTCCCAGACAGCGAGACAGAGCAAGTCGGATCTTATGCAACACGAAATGATTTTATGGTGCTAATTGGGTACAGGACAGCTAGAGCCGCTCAATCTTGCCGCCGGAAAGCTCGACTTTGATGGCGTGGATCCAGAGATCGGCATGCATCTGCTCTCTATATACTGGAGTCGTCAACTGTACACGGCACAGATCATCTATCGACCAGCTTTCATGCGGGACATGGCCTGCGAGGGACCATACTTCTCCAAATTGCTATTGAATGCGATATTCTTTGTGGTGTCGAAGCACTGTGACCGACCAGAGCTTCGTTCCGATCCAAACGACATTACGACCGCAGGATGGAAGTTTCGGCAACGTTTCACGCAGCTTTTGCGAGATTGCTTCGACAAAAGCGAAATCACGACCCTTCAGGCATTGTTGATTATGTCCAATGCGCTTTTCTCCAGATGTGACGAACGGAGTCTTTCATGGCTATACGCTGGAAATGCATTCAACATGTTCATTGATCTTGGCCTTCATGTGCTTCCTGATGTGGATAGTATCCCTGCCGAGGAACTTGAAATTCGAAAGCGAGTTCTCTGGGGAGCATACCGTGAGCTATCACTTCTCTGTACTTGGTATTGCCACGGGTTACCTCTAACTTCTCTGATAGTGATTGATAAGATCCAGTGTCTTTTCCAAGGAAGACCTCCGCTTCTCAACCGTGTCAACCTGAGAGCGTCACTAGACTTTTTGGATGACTATGATGAACTTGAACCTTTTCAAGATATAACATACACGACTACCAAGCCTCGGCAGGTGGTTCCGTCACTGAATGTTTCTTTGCTCACCAATTTATGCGGGCTGACAACAATTGTGGAACGTATTCTTCGTGAGATTTATTCGGAATCTCGAGAGTCAAATCTGGGTCACAGAGCAAATATCTCCCAGGAAATCAAGTCACAGCTGAGAAGCTGGCGCCAAAACTTGCCACCTCGGCTTGATTATCTGTCATTCCCAGACCAGGCGGTCCTCCTGCCTCAATCCGCCTGTCTTTTGTATGGTCCTTCCCACCAACCAATACTAATTGATAGTCACTAACTATTGTCAAGAGCCTTATTCAATGTGCTGATCATTTTGGTCCACCGTCCTCTAATAATTGGCCACGACGGGGTCATCAATTCAACCACTGCCCATGAGTCAGTGAACGCATGTACATCAGCCGCGAACCAAATTGTACAGATACTACACGACTACTCGCAACAATTTTCCCTGAGCAGTGCACCGTACATGCTCTCTTATGCTACCTATATCAGTGCAACTATCCATGCACGGATTGTTGCACAAAAAGGGAGCAACTCAACAGTGTTCCAATCACTGGTCTTTTGCCGAAATATTCTTTCTGAACACACACGTCTCTACTCGGCAGCAGAAAAGGCCAAGGAAAATTTGGATAAGTTGATTTCTCACTTAGGGATCAGTGCTGCGGACGACAATCCGCGGACTGGGAGCCCTTGGAGCCCTGGGATCACTGTTCTCAGTGAACACATGGTCATGCATGAGTCTATTAACGTTGCCAGAGAACTCGGCGTCGCAGACCGTGCACATGATTTTGGGTCTTCCCTGCTTAGTTTGGAATTATCGGATCTGGACCTTGAGGCAATTGCTCAAGGCTTTCAGGTTGATGTAGAGTCGCATTCGTTCTGGAACTCTTTGGTATGAATGAACATATACCGAGATGCATTCATAGATGACTCCTCATGATATATGCGATGAAAAATAGCAAGACAAACGTAATTTGCTCCAATGGCATATATGATGCGCTAGCTACCATAACCTCAGGCGGCAGTCCTGTTGCTTTTCGAGTAATAATCTCCATCTCACTAGTGAAATAGTCGAAGCGCCAACCTCAGTTATCAGAAATTATATGGAAAATCAACGTAGAACAGATACGACGTCATATATCTAAGAAATGTTGATATCCGGACCATCACATCCCGAAGGGCGGAATCTCGGCTCGGCTCCGCGACTACGCGGGGCATTTCAACAAATTGTACGATTCCAATGATTCGACGTCAAATGATCTCGGGAAGTGTCTGCCGATTGCACTCCGCATTTTTCAGGAAAGCACAAATGGGGAGCTCGCTATATATAATCCATGTCGCCCCCCCATATGGGATGTTTATCCCACATTACACTCAACACATAGTGCACCTACAACACCATGGGGTGTTCAGATAAGAAGTCCTGTGAGGGCTGTTCATGCAGCAATGACACCCAACCCCAACAAATCAACATCGAGGACTGTCTGAGTGAGCTGCAGGCCCTGCGACGACGCAATCAGGAGCTAGAAACACGCATGAGAATCAAAAGCGAGACAGATAATGCTCAAGTCCCCGTCAAACAACCGGGACGAACACTTCGTTCGTCCGCGTGGTTCGACTGCCGCAGCAATCCTGGCATGACAGCTGTCTACATGGAGCGGTACTTCAACTACGGTATCACCAAAGAAGAGCTCATGTCTGGTAAGCCGATGATTGGAATTGCCCAGACGGGATCAGATATTGCGCCTTGCAATCGCCATCACATTGAGCTCTCTAAGCGTGTTCGTGAGGGTATCCGGACTGCTGGCGGTATCCCATTTGAGTTCCCCACACATCCTATCCAGGAGACCTCGAGACGGCCTACTGCTACTCTTGATCGTAATCTGGCGTATCTTGGCTTGGTGGAGATCTTGACAGGGTATTTCCTTGATGGTGTTGTGTTGCTTACCGGGTGTGATAAGACAACCCCGGCTTGCTTGATGGCTGCGGCTACAATGGTGAGTATCAGACCTGAAAGATTACTAGATATATGCTGATGTTTCTAGAATATCCCTGCTATCTGCATGAACGTGGGACCTATGCTCAACGGCTACTCCAAGGAAGCTTTGACCGGAGCAGGCACTGTACTGTGGCACGGTCGAGAGCTCTACGCCACGGGTGAGATTGATGAAAATGAGTTTATGGATTATATCGCCCGAGGGTAAGTAATTTCTACACCCCTACTCAATGGCCACTGAATCTAATATAAAATCCAGCACTCCGTCGGTCGGCCACTGCAATACCATGGGAACTGCCTCGACGATGAATGCTCTTGCAGAGTCCTTAGGAATGGCACTTCCCGGGTCAGCCGCCATTCCGGCTGCCTACCGCCACAGAGCCCAATGCGCCTATGAAACAGGCAAACAGATTGTGGAAATGGTAGAGGCAGACCGGAAACCATGTGATCTCATGACACGTGAGGCCTTTGAGAATGCCATCGTAGCGAACGCCGCAATCGGCGGCAGCACGAATGCTCCTATTCACATCAACGCTATCGCACAGCACGCGGGCGTGGAGGTGTCTATGGATGATTGGGATACTATTGGATCTACCATCCCGCTGCTGTTGAATATGCAACCCTCAGGGGAATACCTCGGCGAAGAATACTACCGCGCTGGAGGACTACCAGCTATTATGGCCGAGCTTTTAGATCAGGGCAAGCTGAACGGTGATGTGCTCACTTGCAATGGCAAAACTCTCGCCGAGAATGTCCGTGGGAAGCATACATGGGATCGACGTGTCATTAAACCATACGACGATCCATTGATGAAAGATGCCGGGTTCGCCCATTTGAAGGGTAATCTTTTCGACTCTGCAATTATGAAGACTTGTGTCATTTCACCCTCATTCCGGGAGCGATACCTCTCCAACCCCGATGACCCGGAGGCATTTGAAGGATCTGTTGTGGTATTTGACGGGCCTGAAGACTACGAACACCGCCTAGAGACGACGCCATACATCGATGAGAAGACCATACTTGTCATGCGCGGTGTTGGTCCAATTGGGTATCCCGGAGCAGCAGAGGTCGTCAATATGCATCCACCAGGCCGACTCTTGAAAGAGGGTATTGATGGACTGTTCTGCATCGGGGATGGCAGACAATCGGGAACCTCTGGGTCACCTTCGATTTTGAATGCTAGTCCCGAGGCCGCAGCAGGAGGCAATCTTGCTATCTTGAAAGATGGGGATAGACTACGCATTGACCTGCGCAAACGGCGGGTTGATATTCTCATTACCGATGATGAGATTGAACAGCGAAGGAAAGCATTGGGAAAAGAGGGATACCCCGTTATCCCGAGTGGTACCCCGTGGCAGGAGATTTTCCGTCAGGAAACTGATCAACTGAGCAATGGCATGGTGCTACGGAAGGCAGTCAAGTATCAGCGACTAGCTCAAGAAGGCCAGCCACTGCGACATAATCATTGATACATCGGATACGAAACAACCATAAAGCAACTTGAACATATCTTACATTTCGAAAGCGCTGGACTTGCAGGGAGAAATAATGTGGCAATTAAGGGGAATCTGGTGCAATTCCCAACAGGTGAATAATGAATTAGGTAGACTGAACAAACATTGACATTAAGAGACGAATATACTGAATACAATTTATTTGCGTTTGACCAACAAAACAAAAGTATATCACTACAGCCCGAATGGATAAGTTTCGCCCTTTCCAAGCGGCGTAGCAGGCTGGATGACTTCCAAGGGTTGAACAGCCTTGGTTTCATCAAACCAGACATAACCATCAAACTGTTTGTGAAGGAAAGCTTGTGAGTAGTGGGACGCTCGCTCTGTATCGGGGCGGTAGATGACACCAATGAAACGCTGTAGGCGTTGCTCAGCAGCGATAGCCGATCGCAGAGTTGGATCTATGCGATCCTGACGCAGGTCGAGCACGAAGCGCGGGACTCCAGTATCATGGGCCACAATCTCCCAACTATCGTCTCGGGATGGACGGACAGACATAACCTCCATATCATCGTCCCACTCATGGGCCGCTGCAACGGTACCAGTGTGAGTGCCACATCCAAGAATCGTCACATTCTCACGTCCTAGTCGCTCACGACATAGTTGCCCAATGTTGAGCTCCTTGCGGCGGAAGCCCATGCTTGTATAGCGCGCATCCCCAACGTGGGAATTGTGCGCCCACACAATGGCTTTCTCTCCCTCATTGTGCTTTAACAGACGTTCCAAGGTCTCAAACATGTGCATGTCACGCATGTTCCACGAACTTGCTGAGCTGTAGTACATTGCCTTGTAATACTTCTCTGCATCACGAACAAGGTGGGCATTCTGCTCGCCGCTGTGGTATTCATCGCCGTCCCTCGAACCGATGTATTCAAGTCGTTTCTCCAAAAGGTCTCCAAGCATCTTCATAACTGGGGCTTCACAATCCTCCATACCTCGAAGAGATGCCAGACCATATGAAGTGGGATCATCAACCCAAGGTTCCAGACATCCATACCGCTGACGTGCTTGCTTGCTTGCCTGTGGGTCTATTCGGTCCAAGTAGTCGATCACAGCACCAATAGAGGCACCCATGCTGTACAGGTCCAACCCGTAGAATCCGGCTCTTCGCTCTGGTGGGAGGCCCTGGTTTCGATCACGCATCCATTCAACTAGCTGTTGCATCTCGGAATTCCTCCACATCCAGGTAGGGAATCGATTGAATGGTTCATAATTCTTTGCTTTTCCTCCAATTTGCGCCTTGGGACCTGGGCGCAAGCGCACGTATCGGTCGATGGCCTCTGCATCCGGCCAGTCTGCTTCGACTGCGACCATAGTGTAACCGTGTCGTTCGATGAGTCGTTTTGTGATCTCTGCGCGTGCAGAATAGAACTCGGATGTTCCATGACTGCCGTCACCTAAAAGAACCACTTGATTGCCAGCAAAGGTATCGAAGTGTGATGCAAAGTTCTTATCCTGGATTGCAGGCAGGGGCTGCACTGCTGAATTGAAAAGTTCCTGTAGCTGAGGCATCTTTTTCGGATTTCGGAATATACATGCCAAGCGCATGGACGGCTATTGGGAATATCTTCACATAGATGCGAGACTGAAGTGTCTGGGGTTACCAGCATTTCTATTCTTTCTTCATTACAACATATGCTCTTTGTTTCTCGGGATTTTTCCCAGCGAATTGTTTGCATCCCGGTAGGTAAACAGTCATGATGACTTCATCGTTGAAGGCAAACCACAAAGCTTCAATTCCGATGATATTCGATTAAATGACATCTGTGAAAATCGGTAATGCAGTGGCCTAGGTTATTCTTGTTCAAACAGCACACTGCCAGACAAGCGATTATTCCTCCCAGCAACTACGCATATGCCCGTCCTATTTCGAAAGCACGAACCTCGACAATGGCTATCCCAATTAGCAGTCCGTCTCCGCGTCTAGACCGCTTCGGGCAGGCAATGGAATCTCTTTATGGGAGTTTTAGTAGCATCGAAGATCCAAAAGAGTGGACTCCACCACCAAGATCAGGTGGCCATCGAGGGCGATACCTATGGACAGATGCTTTCGGAGTTGTCAACTTTCTCACAATGCACAAAGAGTACAGGCGAAGTGGCAATGATATCATTGGCGACGACCGTTATCTGATTCTGGCTGGCCGTCTGATTGAGACTGTCCATAACATCCTAGGTAGAACGCGAGACGGCCACTCAAGACTGCGAGGAGCAACAGACGCGAACCCGCTAAGCGGTGGATTGAGGATTGGAAAGACAGATGCTCATGGTCCAGATGGCGATGGGCAATATCACCATTACCTAACGGTGTGGATGTTTGCATTGAACCGAATGGCCAAAGCATCGGGGGATGTGAAGTACAACAGGCAAGCCGTAGAGCTTGCAAAAGCGATACACCCAAAGTTCTTTGTTGATCGCGCGGCAGCTCGGCCGAGAATGATATGGAAGATGAACATGGACCTGACAGAGCCAATGGTTAAGTCAGAGGGTAATCTTGATCCGATTGACGGCTTTGTTGTTTTTCGACTTCTTCAGGCTACAGCCATGGAAGCAGGTGATGGGGCGGTCTTGACCGAGGAGATTGATGACTATAAGCGCACGATGGAGCGCAAAAGAGAGCACTTTGTTTCAAGTGATCCTCTGGATTTGGGCATGACTTTATGGACGGCACATTGGTTTTCCGGGCGAGAGAGATGGGCTGCTGAACTGGCGGGGAAATGCTTTGAGCAAATATGTCAGTCGCCTTTCTGCTAATACATGTGAAGAAATATAGAACAAGAACCAAGCTGACCGGGATTCCAGACAATCTGTTCGAGATCAATCAGTATTTGGAGCGCAATATCCGATTTCGGTTGGCCTTTCGAGAGTTTGGTACCTGCATGGGCATCCAATGCCAGTCAGAGGTGAATGCAGAAAAAGAACGCACCGTTGATTTGAAATGCTACTCCGATGCTATCATTGCTGCTTGGGATCCATATATGCAGCTATCCATATCCGATGATCTAACACCCGTGGACTTGAGGCCTATTACGCGGGTGATGTATGCATCTGCGTTGATTCCAGGTGGTAAGTCAAACAAGCCCGTGATGAGTTCGGTATTTTGACACGCCCCAGCATTTGAAGCTGGGTTCCTAGGACAGGAACCGGAAGCAACACCCTTGCATTGATTCCAAGTATTGGAATGGATAGATAGGTTACAACTACAAGAAAGGGCAGGGCTGCTCAGTAGAAGAATCCTTGATATGCAAAAGGACACGGACGATATCTGAAAGACATCTAAGACATAGGTGCATATTAAACCAAATTTGTTTTCTGTTGTAGGAAAAATGTTAACCATAGAAGTCCCGCTGGTGATTGGAATAGTACGAAGGCACATCGGGTGCTTATCACCCTACAATGTACAAGGTTCGAAGGCCTAATGCCTGAAGACAGTGTGATGCATAAAACGCACCAATCTTCGGTGTATAACCATTTCAACTTCAAGGTGAAGACGGCTTGAACATTCCTCTATACCCAAAATCAATGCAATCTATCATTATCATTCGATATATTCACACTACTGAGAATTAGATCTCGCAGAAAAAGACAGATATCTATACTCCCGGAAGTCCAATCACGTCCCTCAAAGCAGGTATCCGTCTTGGGAGTATATAGATGGCATACACAGAACTCAAAGCAATGGACAGACCAGACCACTAGACAAATTGTCAGCCAACAGAAATGTTTACCGTGTAGATTTTTTCCCAAGTATGCACGCACCTTTTCTAACCAAGTATGAAACCAGATCGCGGTCATAAAGAGCATCCACCAGCCCAGACCAACAACACCCCAAACAAGACGGAGTGACCACGTTCTTGCGAACCCACCAGTCTCAGTTGAATCAATAACTGGAGTACTATCGGCATCACTAGTCTTGCGCTCACGTCCCGCATCCCCAGTGGAACTAAATCGCGACAAACATGCGGGTGCGCTAGCCCCGACAGCCTCAAAAGCCAGGAATCCCGTAGCTAGAACCAGCATCAACACATGTCCGCTGATATCATGACCACCACTCCATGCGCCACCGGCGCTTTTGCACGTCGCTGCCGTGAATAGTGTTTCTAAGTTGGCGGAGCTGCCCTGGCCAGCGGTCATCTTTCCAGCTTCTTCCAGGGCCCGTTCACATTTGCCCCCTGTGGCCACGAAGCCGCGATCAATGATTGCCGGTCCGAAGAACCATTGTGTCGCAAGATACCATACTGTTGTTGTGAGGGCATAACGTAGAATGGCTTGGAGAGTGCGTCGAAAACGTGCTTCTTGCTGTGATGAGGATTCCCGGAGAGATGAAGAGAAGACGGGTTGGGTTATGAGGAGTGAGACAAATGCAGCTGTGGTCCATAGCCATCCGATCTTCACAAAGTAGATATTAAAGACATTATTCTTTCGAGCGAAGTAGTTGACAGGACCTTCGGAGAGGTGCATGTCTGCAGCCAGGGATGGCGCCAGAGGGCTTGCGGGGTGTGGGGAAGAGACGAACAGATCTCTGGAATGGCGTGCTGTTGGAGATATTGTCGAGAACAGAGACCCCAGTAATAATGTTGCAGGGTATATGAGGAGAACAGCCGAGAGGAGGGCGGGAGGTCGCGCGGTGGTTGTGGCCATGGTTGTAAGCATAGAACGAGATTCAAGTAGAGGAAAATGAAGTGGTATATTGTGAAATCCACAACAAGGTTTCACCAGAACATTCAAATATGACCACAGAGCATAGTTGTTGCAATTGAGAAGATCGAAGCAGGATAAGTTAACGATGACCTGGACAGATGACATCAGGGTTTGCCTGCCGAGGCTGCATGAATGCCTCAGGCAATACAGCCCTTTAACCTTCATCAGTCTTCTCTACTCTATAATCCGAATTAACGGATATGTACACAATCAAGGCCATGAAAAGAACATCAAACCTGTGATTTATGTGATTTCTTACTGCTTGGTCGGATCTTTTCGCGGAGTTCCTATTGGCAATGTAGGAATCTTAACTCTATATATTGGAAACACTGTATAGGTATATCAAATCTGACTATTGCTCAATGTCAGACATGCATATAGATCTCTATAAGCTTTGAAATGCCGTTCACTTTTGTAGTGGACCTCCATTCAACTGTGGGGTATTTAACGAGCCCTGGATATCAAAGAATTCAAGTGAAACCGAACAAAAACCAAATGCGTCAACTTTCATCATAAAAAGGCGCCATCACTGGGCCTTTAACCGAGTGCTTGCATGGCCAACTCGACACTGGGGAGAGGGATTAGCTGCAATTCAAGAAACACAAGCATCACGAGTGAGCAAAGAAAAGGGCAAACATACGTTAGGAATGTTCCAGCAGAAACAGGCATAGCTCTCAGCAAAGTAGGGCCAATACCCTTCCAGAAACCACCGAGACCCTCAATGGCGTAGGTCTTCTTGAAGCAGTCGCGCATAGTGCTGTACTTTTGCTCCGCGCCAAAACCATCTGTCTGCATCTTACTCTTGATAACATCGAACGGGTAGCTGGAAAGCCAGAGGACCTCACCAGCCAGACCACCGTACGTGGCAATCTTTGCCTTGGAAATATCCTCACGCTTGACATTGTTACGCTTGGCATCCTGGTTCATCATGAATTCAAAGGCCATGAACCAAGCACCGTACGCCTGGGCCTCACGGAGGAGAGTAACCGCCTGGCCGCGGTAAATACCGCGGAGGGCACCGCCCTGTGCGGCGAGCTTGCTCACGCAGTCGATGGGGCCTGAGTACAAACGGCCGGCGCCGTGAGGCTGTGCCTGCAGGCGAATACGTACATGCTCAATTGGGCCTGACAGCACGGAGTTGGTGATACCAGCGAATGAACCGGCCATGTAGTACTGGATGTAAGAAAGGGACGAGTTGGCGTACTTCTTCTTGTTCAGCTCTTCCAAGCGGCGACGCGCTTCATGGTAGGCACCGAATTGGACAGACACCTGGATTGGTCAGAGGTTTTGTCTATAACGGACCTTGGCCGCGGGGAAACTCACGCAAGCACCGATACCGATAAGCGGGGTCAGTGTGCCCTTATAGAAGGCCGCGGGACCTTCCTTCTTGAAAATCTGGGTGGCACACTCTAGCGCACTCTTGTACTGAGTGGTAGTTTGCAGGCGCACCTTGACAATGTCTGCCAATTTGTTAATCAGTGCATATTTGAAATGCGCTTTCAGATCACATACCAAAGGGTTGACCTAGTTTCTTGTTAGCAATGGCTTTGATATTGTATATTTGAATATTTTCTCAAGAAACCACCAGTCATGGCAAAAGTATCATCTCATCATGATCATGGCTTTTCCCCGGAATTCAAACAAAGTAGGGTGCACACATACCGAGGATAACTTGGGCCATTCCACCTGCTGCGCCCGCGGCCAAATCCTTGACGGTGCGGAGAGCACCGCCGCCCTGATCCATCATGTCAATTACCTCAGTCTCCATATTTGAAAGTATTCAATTGCGATCAAAAAGTATAGACAGGGACACAATCCAGAGACTCCAGACTTTATATCCAGCCCGCTTATCGCAATGGCGCCATCTGCCCTCTGATTCGATGAAAATGCCGAACCACGTGACTTTTCCGAGGGTCACCTTATATAATCAGGCACCCACAGGGGGCTGACCTAAGCAGTGACATAAGCTTGTCCTCTTGAACTTCTGCAAAGGGAAAAAAAGTAGCGACGGATCTAGATGTGGAGAGACTAGTGAATGATGCATCGTCGGCCAGTCTGCAGGGTAAGTTCGCAGATATTAATTATTAGGACATTATCTGACTAAAACTACAGCTATTGCGTCGGGCTGAATGGTCGAATTCAGTCTACCGAACACCCTCTTTAACAGCGCTTACAGTTCGACGGACCTTACGGTCCTCCGCAACACACTGGAACTCGTCAGACCCATCAGCCGGGAAAGATGACGGCGCTGTTTCAAATCAAGCTCCGGCGAAGCCCAAGTTCGGCAGCCGATGGGGCCCTAAACAAGCTACGCCATCGGGGGGCTTGAGTTTCGCAGAACAAGCGATGCGCCAAACCCTTGTCGCCAACAGCCAACCGCCCCCAGCACCTGCGCCATTGCAGCGGAGTCGCGAACAGACAAACCAGCAGAGGAAACCATTCGTGCGGCGCGCGGGCCCTCGGGATAATCAGGGATACATGGGATCAAGAGAAACCCCACGGAATCAGGAGAGGAACCCGTTTGAAGAAGGGAATTCAGGTGGCCACATGAGGTGGTCAAGAGATACTCCACGGAATCAGGGGAGGAGCTCGTCCTTCCAAGAAAGAAACCCGTTTGAAACAGACAACGCAGGAGGCTACTCAAGGTGGCCAAGAGGAACTTCGCGGAACGAGGAACGGAACTCTCCCACTCAAGAGAGAACCCCATTTGAAAAAGATAATCCAAGTGGATACATGAGGCGATCAAGAGAGCCCTCACGTTATCAGGAGAGAAATCAGTCTATCCGAGAATCCGCATTTGAAGATAACCCATTTGCGCCCGAAAGGACACCAAACAGATTCCAGGCCCAGTACCAGAGCAGGGCTACTAGGGACCATCCACTGGCACACGATGACTGGAAATGCCCTGAGTGCATGGCACATGTTTTTGCCACAAAGAAAGTGTGTCCATTCTGCAAAACCTCTCGACCCGGCGACGCCCAGCCAAAGCCCCGAACGACCAGACAGTTTAACGATTCTCCCGGACCTTCACAATTCAAACAGTCCCGACCCCCTTCTGATTATAATAGGAAGTTCCAGCGATTAGGGGATTCGGTTTTATCGGAGTTGGAACAAGACGTTCCGCCGAATACAGCTGAAACCACAAAGCGCGATTCAGAGCAATCTGACCAACCCCAGACAAAGGAGGGAACTGAAGATTTCAAGAAGAACCAGTGGACTTGGGATATGTCTGCGCTGGAGCAGCTGGAAAACCTAGAGGCACAAGAACAACAGCAGCCATCGAAGCCTATGAAGCGTCGTGATGGACGCAAGGGACGCCAGAACGAGGATTCTGATGGGGCTGAGGCCGACTTCGACTCGGAAGATCGCGAGCGCCTCCGCAGAGAGCGGAGACGCCTACAGAAAGAAAAGGAGGCCATGAAGGCTGCGAAGAAGGCCGCCGCGCTGGCAGCACCGGCTCCCCTCTACCTGCCCGAATTCATCAGTGTCAGTAACTTGGCCGACGTCATCGGCGTGCGGCCGGCGCAGTTTGTGCAGCGAATGGAGGAGATGGGTTTCGAGGAAATCACGTATAGGGATGTTCTTGATGCAGAAACTGCCGGATTGGTGGCAGCTGAGTTCAACTATGAGGCTATCTTCGACAGCGGCAAGGCAGATCTACACGCTGCCCCTGAACTAGAGGACACATCTGATCTGCCACCTCGACCACCTGTGGTTACTATTATGGGTCACGTTGATCATGGTAAAACTACAATCCTGGATTGGCTGCGCAAGTCATCTGTGGCAGCATCTGAACATGGTGGTATCACCCAGCACATTGGTGCATTCTCCGTAATGATGCCTTCTGGAAAAGCCATTACCTTCCTTGATACCCCCGGCCATTCTGCATTCTTGGAAATGCGTCGTCGAGGTGCCGACGTGACTGATATTGTGGTACTTGTGGTTGCCGCAGACGACAGTGTCAAGCCGCAAACTATCGAGGCTATCAAGCACGCTACCCAAGCCAAGGTTCCTGTCATTGTCGCCATCAGCAAAATTGACAAGGAGGGCAACAACCCTGACCGAGTCAAGGGTGACCTTTCTGTTCATGGTATCCATGTGGAAGACTATGGAGGTGACGTTCAGGCCATCGGTGTCAGCGGCAAGACCGGACAAGGAATGGTTGAACTGGAAGAAGCCATCGTTGCGCTCTCAGAAATGCTCGACCACCGCGCATCCACCACTTGTAACGTCGAAGGCTGGGTCATCGAGGCTTCTACAAAGAGTTATGGCCGTGTAGCATCCGCTCTCATCCGACGTGGAACCCTGCGGCCAGGCGATATCATTGTTGCTGGCACCGCGTGGGCTCGTGTCCGCACCCTCCGCAATGAAGCCGGTATGACCATCCCCGAAGCCACACCTGGAATGCCCGTCGAGATCGATGGTTGGAGAGAGCAGCCAGGTGCTGGCACCGAGCTCCTACAGGCACCCAACGAGCAGAAAGCCAAGGACGTCGTGGATTACCGCTTGGAGAGATCCGATACCCAGAAGATGGGTGTCGATATGGTTGCCATCAATGAAGCTCGTCGTGACCTTCTCGAGAAGCGCAGGCGCGAGAAAGAAGAGGAAGAAACAGTAAAGGAAGTCGAACCAACCGGTCCCAAGTCGGTCAATTTCATCCTGAAGGGCGATGTGGACGGCTCAGTGGAGGCGGTCTTAAACTCCGTTGCGGCAGTCGGTAACAACGAAGTCTTTGCCAATATCATCCGTTCGGGTGTTGGCCCTGTCAGTGAATTCGATATCGAACATGCTGGCAGTGCCAAGGGCAAGATCATCTCATTCAACCAGGCCATTGATCCTAATATCATGCGTATCGCAGAGTCAGAGGGTGTTGAAATTCTGGACCACAACATCATTTACAAACTGATTGATGACATCAAGTCCATTCTGAGTGAAAAGCTGCCTCCAACGATCACTATGCGTGTGACTGGAGAAGCCGAGATCCAGCAGGTCTTCGAGATCACTGTCAAGGGACGTGAAAAGACAGCCATTGCTGGAAGTCGTGTGCGTAACGGCCTGATCAACAAAACCCGTAAGGTCAGGGTGCTTCGCGGGGATGAGATAGTCTACGATGGTAAGCATATCACCAGCTCACGAATAACTTGGACCCAACTAACTTTTCACAGGCACAATGGTTTCGCTCAAGAACGTCAAGAAAGACGTCATTGAAATGCGCAAAGACACAGAATGTGGTATCGCTTTCGAAAACTGGACAGATTTCGCTATTGGTGACCACATTCAGTGCTACGAAGAGATCTCTGAGAAGCGCTATCTGTGAGATACTCGGTGATCTTAACATCTGTGCGGTCATGACTGCTTGTATTATTTTCATCTAGCACTCTCCATCCCCCTCATGATCTTCATTCAAATTTTGTATTATATTTTGCTTTGATATTGGCATGGTTGACTTGCATTCAGGGTCCGGGCGTTGTTGCATCTCTATGTACTAGGGACCGGAAGAAAGGCATAAAATCAATGTCATTAAGGAGGATGCTGCTATCGCAGCGCATGTGTAAATACTCAAATACCATGGCCGAATGGCCTCATTATCATCCACTTCTTCATACAAAACAGGAATAGTCGCACGAGTGGCCACTGTTTTTGACAATGTAGGACTCTAACATGTTGGGACTATAGCCGCCGCTTTATTGGGGTTGGCTGTCGAACTCAAATACCTAGCTAGCTGAAGGCGAGAGACGTTATTAAAGTATACCAAAGATAACTTTTTTGATGTATTCATATTTCAATGAAAGATTTACATCCCATTCGTGATCCAACGCGCCAGAGCCCCTAGCCCTCCCATCCCAAAGTGATACACGCATGTTGAAGGCAAAAGAATAACATAAAGGTGCTGAAAACGCTACAACTGATACAGAAAACCGCCGGCGTCCGCAAACTTCTTCTGATACTCCTTCAAGCTCGCCCACTGGCTCAGCTCTTCTTGATCCCGCTCATAATCACTCAAATAGCTCATAGCGCGGCCGTTCATCTGCGGACTGGCGCTGTCGGCAGGATTGGCCGTATCATTCATGGAAGAATGGCATTCTAGTCGGACAAGTGTCTCGATGAATGCGTGTAGGTAGGACTCCGCCTCTGTGGCGGTGAGGATGTGGTGGTCTGGCGGGGCGGCCGTTGGTGATGGTGATGCGGCGGCAGCGGTTGTAGGGTTTTGGGTTTCGGTTGTGGATTGATTTCGATGGGAGAGATTGAGAAGGGTGGATGCTACTTGCCGGATTTTACTAGTCTGGCTTTTGTTAGTTTGATACACGATCAGCGGTAAATGGTGGTCTGTAACGTACAATGCTTGCGCCGTTCGGCTCCATATTCACTTCATTCACTGTTCGTAATAGCACGAAGAGATCTTTGATGACCAGCTTGCGCTCTTCGGCCATCATGCGGTCAATATAGTCTGTGTGTGCATGGGGTTGAGCTTGGGTGTTGGTTTCTGATGGGGCTGTGCCAGTGGGAGTCGCACTCGCACTCTGTGTCGGATTTGGTCCTCCTTCAATTTTGATATGTGGTGTTGTGCTGGCCGTGGTCGTGAATTTAAGTGACTTTCCGTACTTTGAAAAAGTTTCGTAAAGGCTCCAGTACTTCTCGACTAGATAGGACCTGGTGCATAGCTGACTAGCATAAATGTTGGCTTTCTGGATCTCATACTGTATAGCACGTCGTTCTTGGTGGATGTGATCATTCGAATAACTAAAGATCGTCTCATCTTCGCCAAGACCTGACAGGCCCGCCGGGGATATGTGTTTTGGATGGCGAAGAGACAGCTCAGCAGGAACATTGACTAGTGTGGATTTTGCTTGCTTGAGACAATCCCAAATGCAGTTGCGCTGATGCTCCCAATTGAAAATTTGGCCGCTGCCAAATGCTATTTCCCAGGCTAGTAAGGTGGTGTATGAGCTGTAGACGCGGACATTTGCGTTAAACCCGACTAGCTGTGAAACTCGGTCGGATGGCTGTGGCTCAACATGTGTTGAAAATAAGAATTCATCGTCGATCTCCAGTGGAAGTGGTGGATAACGGTCCGTCGGTGTCTCCGGGGGAACATGAACCTTGATATCTGAAGAGCCCAGCTGGTGTAATGTCTGATGTCCGACAAAAGTGACGTAAAACAAACGCCGCCCTAGCTCTTGAGTGATGAGGTCGACACCTTGGCTTTCTGTGAAATTATGTGCCAATCTATCGTGCACCATTGCCGACGCTGATGATGGGCTGACGGGCCCTGGTGTCGAGGACGGGCAATTGGTGGTCGGAGACCGACATAAATCATACACTTGGAGCATGGCTCGGCATTCCGATAGGTACACACGGCATCGGCGCATGTTGTAAATATAGCCGGAACATATAGCGAGAAAATAGCTGATTGCCGCGTCGTAGACTGTTGCATTGCGATCAAGATATCCAGTCCCGCGAGCTTGAATAGCAACGTCAAGGCACCTCTTAACTAGAGCTATAGAATTGGGGAAAGCGGTGCGTTCGGCTTCAGTGTTGAGCCGAAGTTTAGGTCGTCGAGGAAAAGAAGCCACGAGCAGTCCAATCATTGATGCCAACAGTGCCAAAAATGTGTGGTTAGTGACATCTTCTCGGCGCTCAAAAGCTGCTCGAAAAGAAGGCTCATGTGGAATTGGAACCAAAGGATGGATGTAAGTAAAAAAGTCATCGAGCAACATCTGCATCGTGTGCAGAGAACAAATTGATTCCACCGAAAGGGGGGATGATGCAGATGGGGGGTTGGTGCATTGCGTTGCCAGGGGAGTCGTCGCCGATGGATAGTCTGCCGGGCTCAGCGACGCTGCATCTTCAGGTTCCCGTTTTTGTTTCTTAAACGCCTCTGCATGGCGGTTTGGAGGCCCGCGGCGTCTACTTGGTCTTTCATAGGTGCAGGGAATATCCAAGCTAGCGCATGACCGACAAGGTGGCCCACCGGTATCGCACTTGCATGGAAATCAGTACTTTCCCGCAAATTATAACAAAAACTCCATGTGTAGGACATACCTTCACTTTTCGAATACTGCAGGCATCGCAGGCCTTGCGCAGCCTTGTTTTCAGGTCCATCGAGCAGATTGCCGGGAAGACCCCACGAACTGTCAGGTCATGTTTAACCCAAAGACACCAGAATATTCGGAATCCAGCCCTATGAAACGAATCGAATCTAGGCCTATGAAATGCCGAAATTGTAGTGCCGAACGGAAATAAGCCAACCTTAAAAAAAAAGCTGAACTGGGAATCTCGGGGGAGAGCTCCGAACGAAGTCCGGGGGTCACACTTCCGGATTTGCTAAGCGGGTACAGCCCTGTCTTGGAAATCTGGGGTTAACATCTTTAAACCTCTTTAGTAACCGACAATTGTCTTTATTTAGATGTCTTAATGCCTTGCTAGAGATGATTAAGCTATTATAATGTGAATATATTAAAAACATAGAGACACAGTCACGTGCTCATATCCAATCCCTTTTTACGCAGTTAATCACAGGGAATTACAAGTAAAATCTTAACGAGAAGCATTGGGCTGTGGTCGGCTCGTCCCTAATAGCACATAGGGGCTCCCGTCATTCGCCTAAAGAAGGAAGCAGAAATAGAAAATTAGATGCATTTTGCAGTAACCTCGGGTCACCAGAAAGAGATCAATGTACCTTTCATAGATCATGGCATAATATCGTCATGGTATTGCTCACCCAGCCGACTGGACTGTTGATTGATAGCACGTCGCTTGCGTTCGATGTCCGTCACCCAAAGTGCCGAACCAACAGCTGTGGTCATCAAAAATAACATTGAGAAAGGAGGAATCAATTGGAGGACCAGAGCCACCGTTCCAAAGCTAAATTGTGTTAGATCTCATATCGATAGGGTAAGAAAACATGACTTACGTAGTGTACTGCAGCTGACGCCGACTAATACTTTCCTTTCTCTGCTGCTTGGACATGTCCAGCAGGTGGAAGTAACGCCAGTGATGGAAGGGACCGGCACGATAGCCAGTCAAAACTAGGAACATAGGAGTGCCAGCCACCGGAATAAAAATAAGCGGAAGCAGAATGATAAATTCAGCGATCTGCCGGAATGAAAATGGAGAGTACACGGCACTGGTGGTCGGCGTGCCTAGACGCTTGGCCGGGTTGCCGGGCTCGGGATAAATGACCCGCGAAGTGGTAACAAGCTCTTCCTGGCCCTCATTTACCAAAACTGCATCAAAGATATCTACTAGCGTCTCATCGACAAAGAATGCCTCGAAGAGTGCGGCAACGATCGCTGCTCCTTCACCAAGCACTAGGAATGCGCCGCTTACCCATGCCGAGCTACCCTGGAAGATGGCAAGGAAGGCAACCTGGGGCAGGTAGGTGAAAAAGAACAGGATGAAGTATATGAAGGACGAAAGAAGGACGATGGGGAGAAGGCGGGCCTTGAAGAGAGGCCATAGGAACCGATTTGATACAAAATAGTATATTCCCTATGTAGGTTAGTCCTGAAGCTTTGGAAATTATCAAAATAACTTACCCAGAAAGGATACAGCCAAGCAGCCCGGCTAGGATCCAGGAGTCGCGACATGGCTTGCAGGTGCACAGCTTCAAAGAAACCCTACCAACGGCAATGGACGAGTTCGAAAGCAGGCAGCACCTTATCGATAAGCTTGCACGTGATCCATTGATATCAGCCTGGCTGACTAAGCCACTACTATTTCATAGAGAAATTTTTCGCCGAGCGCCCTTTTCCTTTTCTTCTTCACATAAACTGAACTCCTCCCTATTCACTCTGAACTTTTGTTACAATCACTGTTCTGGAGGGGAAATGGGAGGAAAGACCAATTCTGCTGGCTTACCCCAAATTCTTCTACTCAAGCGTGGAGCGTTTGGAAATATATTCAGCTGTACATTCCTCTTTTTCAAGCCTGTTTTGGTGTTTGGAGCCTTTTTCGAAGATCAATCTTGGACCTCCCGGCTTAAACCGGATGTCTATGAATTTCGTTCACAATCTGCTCCAGACTGTGTACAATGACCGTTGGCTGTAGATCTGGAGCCACGGCATCCTTCCATCCCGTACCAATGCGATCAACCCATATAGCTTGCATGCCTGTAGCGCGCGCCCCGACAATGTCGAAAGGGTTGCCGCTAATAAGCCAAAGTTTGCTCATATCCGATGGGTTTTGGCCTGTCTGCTTCGCTAGGTGCTCGTAGCTTGCCTTTGATGGCTTATATTGCTTGACTTCGTCTACGGTGACGATATCTTGGAAGATGCTCGCGTGCGGCGAAAGGTCCTTGGACCGCAACACCGAGTTGGACACCATAGTTTTCGTCCCGTTGGAGAATATCACAGCTTGGATGTTGGGGTCTGCAGCTATCTGGGTCAGAGCTGGCTTCACGTCAGAAAACGTCGAGAGACTGTCGTAAGCTTGCATCAAGTGTTCGATGTTGTTGTCGCTCAGCTGCTCGTTGTTCTCGGCCAGCGCGTGTAATAGACAGTTACGTGTGATGGTTGAGAAGTCTTCATAGCGGCCTTCTGATGGTCAATAATTTGGAGCGCTAAGCTTAAGAAGCGTTGCTTGCCCATGCTGTTCAATCTCCATGTGTACTCAAGTTGATACCGCCTCCAGAGCGCGGAGATCGACTGCGCCTTGGCATTGTCACAATGTTTCTCTAGTTGTTTGGCGATTGATTCAGTTGAGAGTAAAGTACCATACAAGTCAAAAGCGACAACTGTCTTGACTGTCATGTTTCATAACTTTGGAATGGATGAGCAGAGAAGTCAAGGCGTTGAAGAATGCAAGTTAATGAAGTTGATGAATGATGTCAATCTCCCGTGGGGCAAAACACTCTCTCTGCCCGACATCCTTCCTAAACCAAGGTGTAAGGTCCAGGCCTTTCTCCCAATTGAATCTCAATGACTTCCAATGAGAACTATGCCGTATTCCGCGAATGTCTGTCTAATGCCATTGTGGCCCGCTCTGAAGAAAAACCGAAGCCAACGCGACGGAAGCAAAAGGGCAAGCGCACCGAGCGCAAAGACGTAACAACACTCTCCGCAGGGAGAGCAGACCCAGAAGAGCTCGCCGAATTTGTTGATGTACATGCACCCAACCAGACCAACCCAGCGCAACAAGCCCTCAGGCCCAACAAAACCTACACTTTACAGTCAGCAACTAACAAGACCCTAGCTAACAAACCACAGTTTCTAGCCTCAGAAACCTTCGCCATATTCCCAGTTCCCCTCCAAACCCTAAGCTACGCAGCCATCCAACATGACCCAGCCCTATCAACCCTCTACATCCCCCCAGACACCGACACGCCCCTCCCACGCGCCACACTCGAATCGCTATTCTCCCCAATACCAGTCAGCGTAACGGACTCCCTACTCGTCTATGGCATAATCCCCGACGCGTCAGACCTGCTGGACTTCCTCGCGCCTGTGTTGACAGAGTACACATCGAGCGTGACGACTGGCCCTCCGGCGTGGGCGAGTACGCGCGCGGACGCTTGCGAGATCTGCGAGCGTGACTGGATCCCGCTTTCGTATCACCATTTGATTCCGCGCGGGGTGCATGCGAAGGTTGTTAAGAAGGGTTGGCATGATGAGTGGATGTTGAATAGTGTGGCGTGGCTTTGTCGCGCTTGTCATAGTTTTGTGCATCGCATGGCGAGTAATGAGGAGCTGGCTAGGGAGTGGTTTACTGTTGAGAGGATTTGTGAGAGGGAGGATGTGAGGGATTGGGCTATGTGGGTTGGGAGGGTTAGGTGGAAGGCGAGGTAGATGTAGTTGATGTCTATGTGTGGTTGTAGGATTCAACTGTGAGTATTTTCTGAGACTCGAAGGATATGTATACCATGGACATGACAACACACCATCCTATATGAATCTAAATGGGCAATGGTCTTTGAGGTTGGTGTTGGATACAATAGCAAAGGCTAGTATGTACATCACTAAGGGACTAGCGAGGGCTAAAACATCATGACGTTCTTTTGTGGCTCAGCCTGAATATAAGTCTTTGTATTAACTTGTAGGTATAAGTAAGAAACGTTTCGACATGAATAGTTAGAAAAACAGAGAAAATAGTCTGTAAATTACCAAAAAAAGGCTTCGATAATTAAAAATAAATAAAACAATCAACTTCCTCCCAATCTTACACTTAATCCCGAGTAACGGTGGCAGTAACAGTCTCAGTAATGCGATCTGTCACCGTCTTAGTCTTGATCAGGGTTTCAGTGACTGTGAAAAAGCCAGACGGCGTAATCGGATTCACAGTAAGTATGCCTTTGCCTGGCTTGGTGGTCGTGGTAGATACATCAGCATCAATGGTAGATGTTGGATCTACTGCCTGTGTAGTTTCCACCGCTCGTGTGGCAGACGACCCATCAAAGGTCATGCGAGCGGTTTGCGTGGAAGTGACGTGGGATGTCGCTGTAGGTGCAGGCTCACGTGGAGCAGTCTCACTCAACGAGGGTAACAACGGAGGAGACGACGATGTTGTCGAATGAACAGCTAATGGAACAATACTTGCGGAAGTGACACGGACTGTCTCCGTCTCCGCAGAACCAGTCTCACTATACAGACTTGTGGAAGTGACACGGATTGTCTCCCTCTCCGTAGAAGCAGCCTCACTAGGCGGCAACGACAGAGGAGAGGATGATGTTGTCGAATGGACAGTCAATAAAACAATACTTGTGGAAGTAACACGGACTGTCTCTATAGAAGCAGTCTCACTAGGCGGCGAGGACAGAGGCGATGGCGGTGTTGTCGAATGGATAGTCAATAAAACAATACTTGTGGAAGTGACACGGACGGTTTCTGTAGAAGCAGTCTCATTAGTCGTCAACGACGAAGACGATGCCGGTGTTGTCGAATGAACAGTCAATGAAACAATATTTGTGGAAGTGACATTGACTCTCTCCGTTTCCGTAGAAGCAGTCTCACTAGGTGGCGACGATAAAGGCGATGTCGATGTTGTCGAATGAACAGTCAATGGAACAAAACTTGTGGAAGTGACACGGACGGTTTCTGTAGAAGCAGTCTCATTAGACGTCAACGACGAAGACGGTACCGGTGTTGTCGAATGAACAGTCAATGGAACAATATTTGTGGAAGTGACATTGACTGTATCTGCAGAAGCAATCTCGCTTGAGGAAGGCAACAGCAAAGACCCAGAAGGAAGCGATGTTGTTGTCGAGTTGATGGTCAGAGGCACTGCGGACGTTGCATTGAGGTGAGCCCCTATAGGCGCTGCATTCACACTCGTAGCGCTCCCAGTTGTGGCCAGAAAGACCGAAGAATCAGGTGATGATGTTGGGGAAACAGTCACACGAACAACCGATGTTCTAGTGGAATGGACGGTCACAAAGTTCAAAGACGTACTTGTTGTTTCAACAGACGGTTTTGCCGTTAGTTTCGCTGACGACACCGACGAGTTGACACTGGGTGTCTGTTCGATAACGCTTGTCGAAAATGGAATTGGTGCTCCCTGGGTAACATAGACGATCACAGGCTGGGTTACGGTTGCCACAGGCTTGGACCTTGACATGGAAGCCTGTACTTGCGTAGAGTTTGCCGTGATAGAGCTCGCTAGTTGGATAGAATTGGAGGTCGGGAGCGTGGGTGTAGATGTGGAAGAATTGCTACTGCTTCCTAAAGGTATAATGGCTCCAACGGCTGGGATGCTACTTGTAGGCACTGTGGGCACTGGTGCTATCGCTGGCTGTATGGTGGTAGAGGCCGAGGTTGGTGGTGTGGTTGTGGCAGCTTTGATGCTGTTTGCTCCACCTAGAAGCCCAGCTGAAGAAGGTTGGTATGCACCCGGTATCACCACGGAATCGAGGGAGGGTGCGGTGCTTGAAACATAGACAGGGACTATATAGACAGGTAAGAAACTGGATGATGAACGCAGCACTCCCGGATTTGTGGACGTGATTATGTATCGCCGGGTGGTGGTGAACGCACTAGAAGTGGTGGTTGGCAACTGAGATGTAGTTGGCAACTGAGAGGTCGTTGGCTTCTGGGTCGTTGCTGGTTTCTGAGAGGTCGTTGGTTTCCGAGAGGTTGTTGGCTTCTGAGTCGTCGTCGGCTTCCGAGAGGTCGTTGGTTTCCGAGTCGTCATTGCCACAAGCGATGTAATTGCCATCTGAGAGATGGTTAGCTCAGTAGCTTAATAGTATATAAAAAGGCAAAGATACTATTGGATCATCGTAAGTAAACGATATATGGGTAGACGGCGAAATAGGCGACGCAACAGGCGTGACTGCGGTGATACCACCAGCTTCACGCCGTTCGATATTCGGCAATAGTGGCGAAGAAGTCGGCTCAGGAGCGCCCAATGACTCGGATTGCCAGCGAGATATCGGGCCAGCTGAAGCCGGCCATGGCAAAAGAAGGAACAAAACGAACTGAAAGCGAGACATCCTTTAAAAACGAGAGTGTTGGAAGTGATCGCCAGGACACAACTTCGACAGAGAAAGTGGGACAGTAAAGAAAATTGGGTGCTCAGACAGAGATATAATAGATCGTTCGAATAAGATAGAAATAATCACACGTATTGAAAAGCATAGCCAAAGAAAATATTATAAAATTAATGTGTATACAAGGCCTGGGCGTCTTGATGGCTTGCAAATGAAAGAATGGCTGGATCACCAGGGACCACAAAAGCGAAGGGGAACAAAAGAATGGGGGGGGCGAGATGAAGCAAACTGAGACTTTTACAAGAAAGAGATTTTTCTTTCAAACGTCTCGCCATCGAGGATCCCAGCTAGTATATCTGCATTTTGGGGGTTTCATAGGAGGCCGGGTTGGGCTTAGGGCGGGTTGGGCTTAGGGCTTCCTGTCAGCCGCCCATTGTTCCAGCCTTGACAAATTTTCCATAAATTCCACAGCAGCCCAATGCTATTAGTCCCAGAGGGAACCGCTATTGCAAGGGGCTCTTTGTGAGACGGAATCTATGCTAGAAATAGATCGCGCGACAAAGAGACGTTGCAGTAGGCGCCCAGCTCTGGTCGATGACGCGTGGTGATTGGCCGGCTGCAGGGGTAGGACCACTTTATTATTTTATTGAAGATTACATGTTGACATATGGACTGAGTGGATTTATAGGCCGAAAGTGTCTGGCCAATTCATTTACGACGTGTATGGGCGCGTAAATTGAGATATAATTACTACCTGGTTACTCCGGGGATGTAGTATGGCAATTAGATTGTTCCCTTTCATTCAGCCTGTCATTCCACAACTATATTATAAATGAGTCAGACTATTAAGTCTTAACTGTAAAAGTCCCACTAATACCCTCGAATGACGAGATTTGGCCAAGAGGATTCTTTGAGTCTCCATAATAACGCATCCGATAGGTTCCAGCCTGCAGGGGGGTCGCAGTGTCGATACTATAATACTCATCCTCAATCTCCCATTGAATTGTCACCTCACTGTAGCCAAGAGCGCCATTGGTCCGCTTCCAGGTATAGACCAAGTTCCAGTCGCGGTCATTGCGCACGACCTCCCATTTCCCAGAATCGGATTTTCTTTCAACTGCAGCGTAGGTCGATTCGAGATGTAGATTGTTGCGGGGATTGGCGCCAACAAAGGTCGTCTTGACAATATCTCCGGGTCCATAGGGTCCACTCCCTGGATTTGATACCACGTCTCCAAAGTGCTTGCTAGGGGGCGTTCCGTCATACACAACCCCCGGAATGAAGCTCAATGAGATGTTGGTGTTGATTGGTGGGGTGGGGCCGGGTTGGATGGCTGGAAGTTTTACAACTTCCGAGGAGCTTCCCAAATATGGCAGGTAGGTGAGGGTCAAATTGACATAGGCTGCTAGTGTGTTTGGGCCGTAGAGTGTGGACGCGCCCTCGTAGCGCTGGACGTTGTATTCTTCCTCGGTTGTCACGTAGTGAGCGTAACTATTTGATGGGGCGCCCAGTACCACTAGGGGGTCGGAAACGGAAAGATGTTTCTTTGCTCCTTTCGCAATAGCCTCCTTCCAGCGTCGTCCAGACATCGTGGTAGCTTCGCTGGTGGAGATAACGAGGAAGAGCTGACCTACTCGCAAAACCTGTATGTCAACAATGTCCGCGGCCCATGCATAAGGTTCAGTGAGAGTGCCAATATCCAATAGCACGTTCTTGGGGCTTTGGCACTGCTGCTGCTTTTTGCTGGGCTGGTGGATAACTGCACGCGCAATCTTCCACAGGGGGTTTTTTCCAGCTGGACCAGTAGCATTCTGGGTAAAGTCAAAGGCACCGGGTCCGTCTGTAGTTCCAGCGGCGAATGAGTACCCCATAGCCGCAGGACAAGTCGTTAGCGTACTAGAGTTGAATGGCGAGGGGAAAGTGTAGCCATTCATGTCATTGTACACATGGAAAGACTTCACCGCCGAACTTCCAGTAATCTTAATAGGGGTGGTGTCCATTTCTTCGTAAAGCTTCTTTGCTGCTGAGTACTGACGGCGCCCAATCTCGAAGCAGCTTTTCGCTCCGTTATCTTTCTCTCGGAAGAAAGGACCTCGACCATGGCAAGCCTCGTTTTTGCCACCGCAAGTGCTATCTTCATATCGACACTTCTCTCCAGAGCCGTCTTCACACCAGGCTCCCAAGATATTAGGCGATGTGTCCCCGACATTCGCTTGGGAGAATCCAATAACGGCGTCGTCGGTAAACCGCTCATCGCCGTGGATGCTGCGCTCGAAGAGGTAAGCTGCGACACCTTTATTATCGCCAGTGACCAAACTGTTATTGTTGTACAAAGATGTGCCGTGAACAGGGAACCATGTCAAGACAGCCGTTGTTTTCTTATCAGATTCGCGATCAAAACGAATAAGCGAGAGCGTTTTTTCAACATCGGCAGAATACCGCGCTCGTTCTTCCTTAGGGTTATGCTCGTATGAAAAAGGACTGCGATTGATATTGGTATCTTGCAAATCGATGGATCCAAAAGAGAGCCGACCTGGCTCTAAGTTCTCATGGGCACGGATGATTGATCGAATAGTACCATCGACAATAGCTTGATAGCTTTGCTTGTTGAAACCCAATGACGGTACCTGGGGCAGCAAGTAGTTCATCCACGCTCCAGGGCCGGAGTGCGAATGTGTCCCCGTCATTGCGACGTTGTGTTCACCGTACCTTGCATACTTCCCACCGAGCGCAGTGAGACCCTCCAGGACACCATGTCGCACGGCGGTGTCACCGGTAAGTGTATCGAGAACTAGGTACACAAAAGTGTCATCGGGGTTGTTTGGGTCTGCGAAGATGAAGGCGCGGGAATACAGTCTCTGTTTTAGACCAGTACCTAGTTGGTCCAAACTGGCATAGCCAGCGAGGGCAAGTTCCACAACGGGCCTAGTAACGTTAGCCAACTTAGTGCCCTGTACATTTATATCCCAAAAATAAAGCATAAACATACCCAGTTACGTCTGCCTTGCCCGCTCCGACCAAAAAGATATCATCAGCTGCCTCCGCGTTCGCTCTGGCTTTCCACTGGTTGAAATTTGAACTAAAGCTAGGCGGCGGCGGTGACTGGACATCAAGTTTGAATACCGCAATCAGCTGCAAAAACACCAGTGCCCCAAGAGCCACCCCAGCTAGGGTAACGCCCAAGCGGAAGTTAGCCATTATAGAGAAGGGTTTGCCAATATGTATAGAGTCTATGACATCAGCAGATAAGATGCGATGAGTGCAGGCCTTGAAAAGACGAACTCTCCTAGGGAGATACGGGTTCTTATACAAGTGCACTAGCGGGGGATACAGTGGGAAGAGGAACGAGCTACCTGTGCATACGATGATTACCCAAATACGCTAGGGCTGAGAACGAACCCATTAGTGTACATCGAGTACTCGGTACAACATAGGTGACATTCGTCTAAGCGAAGTACAGTGGCTTGGGATCGTCATATATTGAATCCCGCACACCCAAAAAGGGATAGACTTTCACTGCACTTCCCCCGCACGGAATGAGCTGGTCTGACTGCACTTGTGAAGACTAGAATGCCTTGTTTTCAGCCAGTCAGTAAGCTGGGAACTTGCATAAGGATTCAGGCACCTCGGATAATGCAGTTCAAACTGGATAAGATCATCGTTTGAGTCGGGGATATCCTAGAGAGCAATGCCATTCGTCCAAGCATTTCCCCGGACTCCCAGACCCTGGTTATTTCTCTGCAGCCACAAACCAACATATCCCATGACTCAAATGGAGCTGCGAGCGAATTCACATTGGATAAATTAAATACCCTACAAAATAGGTATACTGTTCGTCTTGTTTGTTCCTACCTCGGCGTGTATATAAAAGTAGAGGTCACGTGACTATAACTGGCTGAGCCAGCTGCGCTCATCTCGCCGCCTTTGTCACCGCCTTCATATAGCAATGATTCTCAGATTAATCTACTCTTGGTCTTCACATCCATACAAGAACATCACTACAAAATGCCGTTAATCAACGACTCACATGACTCGCTGCCATGTATGTACCGTATAAGACGAGATATATGCATTTGGGACCCATATCACTAACCTTTCAAGATATTGACCCGGCGCCCACTGCGTCCGAGCGAGCGCGAGCGCAGCAGCTCATCAATGCAGAGCTATCCCCGGAGCACGCCTCCACAATGCACCCTTTGATCCCGGAAGCGCCAGAACCAAAATTCTCCCAATTCATGCAACAAGAACTCGCGCGCAAAGCGCAAGGAGCACCTCTCACAGGCGGCATCGATCTATCCCGTTACGAAGCACCAGAGGCGCCGACTCCCACACCAGACAACGAGACACCCGATCTAGCCAAATCCAACCAGATTTTACAGCAGGCATATGTATCATGCTCATACTTGTCCGAGCGCAACAAGAGCCTGGGTCTGCTGGAGGAGTTTGGCAAGAACGCTTGGCTAGTTGGCAATTCGCAGCTCGAGGAGGTACTCGGCTCTCTTGAGAAGGAGTTGGCAGAGACGAAGGCGGCTTCTGAGGAGGTTAATAAGCAGAGAAAAATTACACAGGAGGCGAGCCAGGGTGAGCTTGTCAGTTTGGAAGAGACGTGGAAGCGTGGTCCTGGGGCAATTCTTAATGTTGAGTTGGCGTCTGAGAGTTTGCGCAGGCAGAATCTTGACTATAGGCGTCAATTGGCTCAGCAGCAGGCTCACTCATAGAAAACTTTCGTCTTGTTTGTGTACGATCTTTCTGAGAAATGAAAGCTTGTCATTGTAGCGATCTTCTGCTGGCTGAGGGGTTCATGTCATTGGTCGCAGTCTGCTTGGTGGAACGTTTGCATGGTGAAGTGCGATATGTGTGACTTGAGGACGCCCTGTTCCTTCGCCCATGAACATTTCGGACAATGGCCTATGTGTGTCGTTCTTGCTTTTGCGCCGAGGACTTGTGCTCGCCCACATGGCTTTTACGAACAGCATGCTCTCGTTGGGCCATGACTATCTCAAGTTATGACTTCCTATGGGGATTCATCAACGCTCATACCAAACTCCAACCAAAAACAGCATTTGCGCTCAACTGAAGATTGGGGAGGAATGAGGCCCTGATGTGGCCGGGTACTGCTGGTCAGCTCCGGCTATTCCAAGCAGAAGATTCAATGAATGATATTTCCAAAGCCCTTCTGTCCATTCTAATTCACGCCAACCCATCTCCCAATTTAGAACTAAACTCCTAACCAGTAAAGACCAATTTGCACGCCAAATTTTCGCCCACTAAATTAACACTTTTCTACTGAGATCAGTCAAATCATCACACCCTCGGCGCAACATTCAAACTCTTCAGACCCATATTGTCCATGACCTCAATCCCCTTCCCCTCCTTCGTATTCCAATCGACAAGCCGCCGACACAAACCATCAAGGGTAGTGAGAGGTGGGTTATACCCCAACCCACCCATCTCAGGCGCCAGCTTTGCGCGCGAATCATCAGCAAAGACATGCACATTGATAATGAAAAACACCGACGGCTGAAGCTGCGCAATATCCCCCGACAACTTCGGCAACCAGGGAAGATATTTATACTGCAAGAAAGCATACATCTCAACCAAATACGCCATCGCCAACAACGGCGCGGGGGGCACATCGGGAAACGAAACCGGCGTTTTAGACAACGTCGCGAGCAGCGTGTATAAATCCCCAAACGCTATCGCCGGGTTGGGGTCGCTAACAATGAACGCCTGACCACCTGTATTCGGTAGCTGCGAACCAGGCTCGCTTTGCTGGATCAGACGCTGTTCGTATAAGAGATGTGCGATCGAGACGTTCTCGGCATGCACGAAACTCTGCAGGATCGGACGAGCCCATGTCGGACTGCCTCCGTTCTGGAGGTACAGGCCCGTCATGACATTATTGGCTTGGCCGCCTGTGCCATAGACGCCGTTTGTAGGGCGGATACAGCCTGTGCGGAAATTTGTTGCTGGGTTATCTGCTTCGCGGACGAGACGTTCTGCTTCGGTCTTTGTTACGGCGTAGTTGCTGAAGAATTGGTCGTGGGATTGGGGTAGTTTGGTGCTGTCGCTGATTACTTGGACTACGCGCTTGGGGTGGGTCTCCCATGGGGCGATCCAAAATGTTGGTTGGTGAAGGGCGATAGAGCCTGAAGATGTCCAGATGAAGGCTGTGGCGCCGGCGGCTTTTGCGGCGTTCAGGACGTTTCGTGTGCCGTCAATGTTGACTTTGGTGCTAAGTGGTAGGAGACTCTTGAGTCTGTCTTGGGGTCGGATTATGGCTGCCGTGTGGAAGACTGTTAGGGGGAGGCTGGCGATATTTGCACTCCATGGCTCTTCGAATGCTGTTGTTACTGCGAGTTCGTCGGTGATGTTGGTTTTGATCCAGACTACGCCTTTGTTGAGGATGTCCTGCTCTGGGGAGATTAGGTCTAGAATTCGAATGGCTTTGGGGTCTTCGCCCCGTGCGAGGAGATGTGAGACTATCCAGGCACCAACTAGACCTGTAATAATGTGGAGTCAGTAGATGTATATCAGCGGCTTGTATCTATACGTACCAGTTCCGCCTACGATCACATATCGTCGGGATTGTTTTGGAGGTAGGCTCTTGGTCACATCGATAGGGGCTTCCAGATTCTTTTTATAGGCTGCTTTAATTTCTTCGAGTGTCCAACGATGCGGTGATAATTTCTGTGCCTCTTCGGGTACTATTTTCATAGCAGCATTAACATGCCACATATAGAGAGCAACCAGTCCAGCCAGACCGGCTATAAGGGACATCATGATGGATTACAGAATACTTTCTCCAAGGTTGCAATCTCGGGGTTTTAAAGAAAGGTTACAAGGGAGTACAAAAAGTTGCCGTAGAGCTGTTTGAAGGTCTAGATTTAAAGTAACTTGTTTCAGGGATGAAACATATCTGAGGTCGCTTAGATCTTTCGGCTGTTTGAGCCCGTGCTTTGTGGAGCAAACGGTGAAATTTTGTTTGTCGCCGATTTACATGGGTTGGAAGGCTTTATAAATGCCTACATAGTATATTGTAGGTAAATTATTGTAAGGATTTTATTGACTAAATATGAATTATATTTCTTTTAGACCTCGGGAATTGATCGAAATAGGAAGTTCATTTTCTTCCCCAGAACTAAGAACATTGAAACCTCGGGGAGAATATAATACCCAAAGTAATCGGCAAACCGGCACATTGCCCAGAACGTGTTTCGGGCCTATGTGGAGAGAGTTGGGTCGAACTTCTTATTTTATGGATATCTTAGCTATTGCCCATGGGGAAAATCATGCCAAGCGTAGAGAAAGGAACTGAATATTCTATACAAATTTATATAGCTTCTCTATGTTGTAGGGAATTATCCTTAGCTATCTTCTCATAGCCCGAGTTCTTCAAGTCCACAGCCCTAAAAACTCTACAAGTCTTATGCTTATCACTTTCGGCCCCACCTGAAAACTCCGAGTTTTAAGTGATTGCTCAGCCCTTTGTTAGTGTAATTTATATCATCTTGCAGGACTGATACTTAAACCCCTAGGCTGAAGGGTTTGGTAGAATATCTCTAGAAAGAAATAGAGAACGAAATTTGCTCCTTTACTACAGCTTCTCCCCGAAGACAGACCCATATATTCCTATTTCCCCTATTTCTTCACAGCTCCTCACACTGGAGTAGATTGCTCATTTGATTTCCTGTATACACCATTAGCTCCCTGAACATTGGTTCTCTATTTGAAAGGCCAAGCTTCTGGGGATGGCAGCTCAACACTCCAACCTGGAGAGTCAAGATAAATGGCCTGAAAACACAGAGAGGATGTCCCGGGACACAGATTCTATCGAGTCCATTTCCACGGTAGACACACAGACCGATCGCGATGCACTAGGAAAGACATTGACAGCTCGCGCCTCGCGAACCTCTCACATGTCAATGACGGAACGAGTAACCACAATCGCAACCAATGCCACCGCCGATCCCGACTATGAGGTTGACTGGGATGGCGACAATGACCCCGAAAACCCTAAGAACTGGAGTCTCAAATATAAGGCCATGTGCATTTTGTTTCTGTCGTGGAATACTCTCATCGTGTAAGTTTCGATATCTCTATGTTATAAAACATGAGGTTCTCGGGCTAACACACTCGGAAGCGTGCTATATTCAACTTCTTATACCTCAGGCATTGCACTAATCTCCGAGGAATTCGGCCAGTCCGAGACTATCGTCACCCTCGGATTGACCTTCTATCTGTTTGGTCTTGCATTCGGGTCTATGTTCATGGCCCCGTTGAGCGAGGTCTACGGACGGAAACCTGTCTGTGTAGTTTGTCTAGCCATATTCACAGTTCTGATTATCCCCTGCGCGCTCGCAAAGTCTGTCACGGCACTGATCGTCATTCGCGTTATCGCTGCTTTCTTTGGCAGTGTCATGATCTCTACTGCACCCGGCATGGTAGCTGATTTGGTGAACGATGAGCACCGTGCTCTGGCAATCTCTGTTTGGAGTATTGGACCACTCAATGGACCAGGTTTGTCCTTCTGTCCTCCTTTTCTGATATGAGTCCATTTCTAACAGGATATAGTAATCGGTCCTGTTATCGGAGGCTTCGTCACTCAATATCTTGGCTGGCGCTGGATGTGCTGGATCGCCCTCATCTTCTCTGCCGTTGCTTTGGTCTTTGCTGTCATTCTGAAAGAAACCTACGCACCAACCCTTCTCCAAAAGAAAGCAGCCAGACTCCGCAAGGAAAGCGGCGAGTCCCGCTGGTGGAGTCGCTACGACCAAAAGGCGAGCCTTCCAGAGATCCTCAAGCTAAACCTCAGCCGACCTTTTGTAATGGCAGTCACAGAGCCAATCTGGTAAGTTTGATGCATTTCACAGCAAAACATGAAACTAACTCCATCCCCAGCATTTTCTGGAACATCTACATCGCAATAATCTACGGCATCCTGTACCTATGCTTCGTAGCCTACCCAATCGTCTTCAGAGAAATCCGCGGATGGCAATTGGGCATGTCCGGACTAGCCTTCCTAGGCATCGGACTCGGCGTCCTCATCACAATCGCCTGCGAACCCTTAGTCCGGCGGCTAATCAACAGCCACGCCAAAGACCCCGAGACCGGAAAACCATACCCAGAAGCAATGGTATCGTTCGTCTGCATCTGCGCAGCGATTATCCCAGTCGGTGAACTCTGGTTCGCATGGACCTGCTCCCCAGCTTCTATCCACTGGATCGCGCCCCTGCTCGCGGGTATTCCGTTCGGCGCAGGAAACACCGGCGTCTTCATCTATGCATCCAACTACTTGACCCACAGCTACGGCATGTATGCTGCTTCTGCTTTGGCGGGCAATTCGGTTATTCGCAGTATCCTCGGCGGTGTTCTGCCACTTGCTGGCTCTTCTATGTATGCCAGTCTGGGACCGAATTGGGCGGGCACTCTACTCGGGTTGTTGGAGGTTATTATTGTGCCGATTCCGTTTGTGTTTTATAAGTATGGACATAAGATTCGCATGAGGAGTCCCCTTATTATGCGTATGCAGGAGGAGAAGAAGAAGTTGGAGGGGAAGCGGGCTAGGAGGCAGCTTCAGCGTCAGCAGATGAATGGGTTAGATGAGAAGGCGGGAGAGACGGTTTAGGATTCCCTATGGATTTTTCGTTTGATTTACGTCTTGATACCCCTCGCCTTATATCTGAGGTGCTTGAAAAGTAATATAGCAAAATATATAATGCAGAGACACATTAATGCGTGAGTGGCTTGGTTTCATGTAATCATCTGAGCCATTATAGATGCTTCTCAGTGTGTAAACTGTATCATTCGCTCGACACGCTGAGAGTTGCAAAGGATTCTCTCATACTCCCCAATGGCAATAGCTCCCGCTGGGAAGATCATGATTGCCTCAATATACACCGGACGAGGGGGGACCGTAGAGGATCCTTGACCTAGCTGATTCGCATCGTCGGGGGTCGAATGAAATGAAGATGGTTGAGGCACTGGCTCTGACTCTCTGACATAGCCCACTACATTCAGCCATGCCCCCACGCGCAATTCTTCGGCGGTCAGGTCCTCAAGGAGGGCATTGATGTCGACAGATACAGTTGGAGCTATCTTGCTGCGTGGATAGTTGTGTTCCAGTATCAAATGGCCGGTGGCGACGGTATAATGTGTCACACTGTGTGCACACAAGAATGTAGATCATCGTTAGTATTGGAAAGCCTCGAGATTATACTATTTTGTTCTCTGCTCTGGGCCTGACGCACCAGCCAAGAAAGCGGATCTTCGAGTCCGCCTGTAGAGATGAGAGGTCGGAGAGGAACACGCGAGTTGAGGGGCGCGGCCCATTCATCTCTGTGCTAGTTGAAGAAGACCCTCAACATTGTAAAAAGTTTGAAGATCGAAAGAAACGATAAAGGCGCAGATCGAAAAGTCGCAAACACAACGGTCTTGTTGGCGCACGTGACTGACCTTACCGTGTATGTCATAGGCTCAGCGAGGGGAAAGTCGGGCTCTCTCCCCTCCACTTTGCATTCATCCAGACATTATCCCTGGAAGCGCTTTCGACAAGTCGGGTGTTCCAAGTATACTGGTCATTCGGAGCTTATTTTTCATACGCCCCTCCCTGATTTCGCCTGTCAGCTCACTGACCTCGCCTGGAGCCTATCGCTCCACCTGACTTGCAGCAAAGAAAACAACCAATTTACTCTCCACTCCTCACCCCGGATTTTCGGCTGTTGCCTGGTCTCCCTTGGACATATTACCTGACCGGCTTATCCTGCTTATTTCCTCCGTTCGGTTTCTAGTTACACAGGCACCGACATCACTATGTGGTCTTGGTTTGGCGGGGCCGCCGCTCAGAAGCGGAAGGATGCGCCCAAGAACGCTATCCTCCAGCTGCGCGAGCAGCTGGATATGCTGCAAAAGCGCGAGAGACATCTCGAGACCCAGATCTCAGAGCAGGAGGCTATGGCGCGGAAAAACGTTAACACAGATAAGAATGGTATGGTTGCGAATCTTGCAGATTGTTGCTAGTTGAGAATTGCGGATGGTGGCTAACTATGTTCCTTACTGTGTTGAATAGCCGCTAAAAATGCCCTCCGACGGAAAAAGGTCCACGAGAAGAACCTCGAGCAGACAACAGCTCAGATAATGCAACTCGAGCAGCAAATATACTCCATCGAAGCCGCAAATATTAACCACGAGACCTTGGCTGCTATGAAGCAGGCCGGCGCGGCTATGAAGCAGATCCACGGTGGAATGAAGCTCGAGGATGTCGACAAGACTATGTACGTTGCTGCGGAGCTCACCGAATCTATACGATTGCCTCAGTCGAGGCTTTCGTTATATTGTGATCGCCATATACTGATACTTCACAGGGAGGAACTCCAAGACCAGCATGCGCTCAGCGCCGAAATCGGAAGCGTCATTACCAGTTTCCCTATCGGCGAACAGCCCGACGAGGGAGAGCTCGATGCCGAATTGGAGGATCTGGAGCAGGAGGCCATGGACGCGAAGATGCTCCATACCGGAACCGTACCGGCGGGCAGTCACCTGGACCGGTTACCGGCAGCGGGGAATACAGATCGTAAGCACAGAATCCTCGCAGACATCACATATATCACTAACTTGTCTATAGTCAAACACTCTGCCAAGGCAGAGGAAGACGACGAGGAAGCCGAGCTGGCCAAGTTGCGCGCGGAAATGGCCATGTGACGGCCTCTTACTTCCAGCCACGCGACCAATGCAGCCTCATTTTTGAAACCTTTCCCTTTTTCTCTTCACTGTCTTATCCTTGCATGCATGACCCGGCCGTTTTATCAAGCCATTTCCTCCCTTGGCTCTCCCCCCGCTGACTCTTTATTACCTCTTCCAAGGTTGTTCCTACCATCCCTCCATATGATCCGACCAGGTATTTCCGAGGTCTTACACTGATCTGTCTTTGTCACTTTTATCTGGCTGTTCCACTCCTCAACACCCTTTCTCAAGCTAACTCCATCGATCTCTTGGGTTCATGTTCATTGCTTTCTTTTTGAAATGGAGTTCTAGATGACTTCGGTTGTTTTATTTATTCGTGTAAGCTAAGCTATTAATTTTGAATTTTCAGCTTGGGTCATCCCTGGTTATACATAGAAACTCCTCGCCTTCGTATGTTGTCCATAGTCGAATCTGCTCTGTGCTATTATTCTTCCTATTGGCACTTCTATAGCCAATGATCCTCTATCCGAATATTCAAGTCTTGCGTTGTCAGGGATGGAGGCCGCATATAGGGCCGACTATTGTGCATTTATAACTTGAGTTGGGTCATTAGTATACTACGGCCAGAAGAGATGAAGATTATGTCTTTAGGGCTGTTTAGGGAGAGAGGGACATATCGGCCGGGCTACTATAGTGGTAAAGGCAATAACATGGCTAGACATAGAAAGCATAAGTTCTTGTAGAAAAAATATGGTTCATTATTATCTGAAAGTCCATCACTCGAAGCCAAATCCAAGTAGACCCAGCATTCGAAGACGAAAACGAAAAAGACCAGTCAATACATCATGAAGATAAGCATACACCTATCCAGTCATATGTTGAGAAAGCGAAAGCAGACCCAGAAACAGAAAAGAAAAAAAAAAAACTCCAGCGGCTTTCGCCTACCATGTCCAGCCCAGCCCATGCTAACCCATAATTTCGCCGACGCGCAAGAATCTCAAGGAAAAAGGAATCAACAGAATTTACGGGTACCAGGCGTAACTCTTGGTTGGCTGAGTACGCTCGCCGTCCTTGGTCTCGGTGGTCCACTTGGACTTCCATTCAACCTCCTTTGCCGCGGCGTCAATCAGAGCTTCCTTGCACTCGGGTGGAAGCAACTCGAGAATCTCTGGAGTCATGAACTCGGGATGTTCGGGGTTCGCGACACTGACCAAGCCGTTGGGGCCAATATCGTGCACATCACCGTCGGGGCCTGGGATGCCCATGTTTGAATATGGTGGGGATTCATAGACAATATCCTGGATGACATAGCGGTTGTGGAGATGAGCGGGGACAGGGGAAAATGTAGTGGCGGTGTGTTCGGCGGAGGTTTCGCCGGTGGCAGCTTCGTGCGCTTCTTTGGTTTCGTGGGAGGTCTGATTCTCGTCGGAAGGAGAGCCTCCATTGGAGAGGTTCAATGAGTTCATATTCGTCGCCAGCTCGGTCGGGGCGGATGCCGGAGCCGGGGGGACGCGCTCCCAGCGAGCGTGGGTTGGCTGCATAATCTTCGGGTGCTGCATGATATTAGTGTGGACATCGTACACACCACCCAGATTCGCACGGCGCATTTCGGTGAGCTTTGAGTTAAAGTTGCTATAATATGTATTAGTCAACAGGTCCCAATTAGTTACTCGCTATCAAATATAGACTCACCTTGCAGCACGGGCATGCTCGAGCATCCAGTTGTCATCGGTGACTGGCACGCGGCGTTTCTTGGTGTCGACTGGCTTTCCACCCGCAAGCGGGACTGCGGGCGCGTTTGTGTGGTAAACACTGCTTGCGCCGTGCCAGGCGACATACTGATTCCTGTTGTAAGTTTCTCCCGGTCCGGGCAATCGGTCTTCTGGAACGGCCAGCTCGCCCTCCACATCGCCGCGCTCGCGCGCAGCAGCTTCGTCATAGTCGTCGATAATCTTCTTGCCGCCAACGATGATCTTTGCGCCGAACTCACGGAACACCGATCGCGCGGTGACAACACCAATGGCTCGTCCCTTGTAAGAGTGTGGGATGAGATCGCGCTCAATCAAATCACGCTTGGCGTCATCATCAATGATGATCTTGTACAGCATCTTATGCTTCTGGAAGAACAGGTAAGAGTCACGGAAGCCAATACAGCGGGCCGGTTCAGTCGACAACATGTAGAGGCGGTCTCCGCGACCAAGAATCTTGAAGGTACGGACTCGATACTCACGTCCACCTTGCAGGTGGCCATTCTCGTCGACTTTTGTAGCGCCGATTGGGTCGGGTGGAATCGACACTTCGTCGTTGATTACATCCATCATGTTTCCTTCCTTGTCGACAGGCACTTGGGTGAGATGGGAGGGGCCACGGTTGCGTGCCCAACGTCCACCACTAGCAGCAGGTCGACCGCGACGTCTTTTGACTGGAGTAGTGACTCGAAGTGGTGGATCGCCGTCAGCCGGATTCCATTCAGGTCGAGGGTGCTTGGGTGGGCGACCAATGCGACGCTTGCCGCGAGGCGGAAGCGATGGGCGACCCGGTCCGTAAGAAGGTGTGTTGTCTGTGTCGGGAAGAATTGAGTCTTCTGCGGGGGTTGCAACACTCAATTCGCCCTCTGGTTTGGGTGTGGCAGGTGTTTCGGAAGCCTGAACTTCTGCACTTTCGGCTTTAGGTTCAGGTTTAGATTCAGGTTCAGGTTCGGGTTCGGGTTCACGTTCAGATTCAGGTTCACGTGCAGCTTCAAGTTCAGGTTCAGCGTCGAGTTCGACGTTGGGATCTTTTTGGTCTTCTGGTTCGGCTACTGGCGAGGAAGGGTGAGAGGAAAGGACGTCGAGCATTTCCTCATCAGACCCATCTGGAACTGAAGGTACATTTTCTAAATTGAGTTAGTCGCAAACGCGTCTAAGGCGAGGATGAAATTCAATGCATAGTAGAAGGGACGGGTGTTTATAGCAGGTGCGTGGCAATGCTAAATCTTGGGATCAACTAACTTATCGACTGTGCAGCCGCCTGAGCGGCCGCCCTTAGCTTTCGTGGCATATTGTCGATAGTTGAACGATATGCCGGGGAAGCGCAAATGGGGAGGAATAGCTGTTTTGCGAAGGACCGAAGTTTTTCCGGGCGCACCTCATAGGCTGCAAACTCTGCAAACAATCAAATAGTGCAAACAAGGCAAACACCTTCACTGCTGCTGACTCTGGAGGGATCCATCCCAGGTAGGCACGGGCATATTCATCTCCAATCATTTCGTTAGAAGCCGCCAAGCACTTGACCCGCATTCTCCACACGTTCTCCAACATGGCCACCATACGACCCGATACCTTCACGGGCACTAAAGAGGATCTCGCCGGCCGCGAATTCTTGACTCACTGTCCGCCGGATTTACCACCTCGCCATCGAATTGTGGCTCTTTTAGGCACGACAGATCTCAATGATGCATGCCAGCCAAGTGAAGACGGATGGTTTGTATCGGATTTTTACCTTTTTCATTATCTGCTTGCACCGCGCTTCCCACGTCGTAAGTATTTCATCGTCTTGCTTGCCACGTACCATCTACCTACTAACAGAATGAGCTTACTAGCACCGAACCAATTTTGGTTAACTTGCGAGGATCCTAGTATCCTCATTCAAAAGTATGGTGAATATCTTCATGGCGACTCAACTGGTGATCGCCGCATTGTCCTCGACGCTCAGCTGCTTCCTGATATCTTGGCCGCTGGTAATTTGCGTGTTGTTTCACAAGAGGCTCTACTTGAGCGGTATCTGAATACAGTTCGCGAGCAAGCCATTGAAGCCGACCGCCTTGAAGAACACTTGGTGCTGCTAATATTTGGACATGGTTCATTGGATCATCACGTTTTAGTAGGAAAAAACTTCCTGGAAATGAAGGATATACAACGCATACTCCGAGGAAAGTCTCTTGTCACCACTTTTTCTACATCGTGCTACTCGGGGGGATGGCTTGTTAAGCCAGACATCAGACAACAACAGTTGAATGTGACTGGTGTTACCGCAGCAGGGCAAGACACAGAATCTTCTTCATGGCCCCTGAGTGGAAGTGTAGGGCGTGCTAGCGGCAGCTTAGCAACATCCGCAGTTGTACAATGCCTCATTGAGGCGCAGACTGATGAAGCCCAAACAGGCACTGAGAATCCATTGGACATTGGGGAAATAATGGCTCACCCGACGTACATCCAGCTGGCAAAGTCTGCATATGACTGTGTCAAGAATATGGGGATGCTTGGAGACTGCCAAGCACTCTTTTTTTCGGCTGAGAATGATGAGTGGGAGTTGAGCTACCAGCCCCGGCTTGGACTCCCATTATTGAGCTACAAGCAAAAGTGGGAAGCTCTTCGATATGCGCCGCCATCATCTACCCCCGCTCCAACGAACCAAGGATTACCCGGCGGAGACAGACGCCCTCTTAAGCGTTTGCAGTACCTTGCTGAAGAGTACTTTGCAGCGCAACCGGGTCCGGACAACTCCGGTCAAAATGTTGCGCTACATTCCTGTCTCCAACGAGCTCTAAAGAGTGAAAGCTTCACAAAGGAAAAGCTACACGACCTTACAGAAAACACGGCCTATCGACTAGGAGCGATGTATGAAGCTGATTACCTTAGGCAACAGGCAAAATTTGACTACCCATCAATCTTTGAGATTGATCCGAACACCATCCTGGCACGCAAAGGATCCATCGACTACCAGCTAAGGAGTAAGACATGGGACATGCTTCTCGCTCAAAATATAAATACGACTCCAATTGGCATCAAGTTACAGTGGGGGAAACCCACACAATACCTCCTGCTCGCGTTAATTGAAACATCGGGATCCTGGGAAACCATTGAAAGCCACATCAACGTGATGGCTGCGATGAAGAAGACCTGGTGCCGATTCATCTTCCATGCTTGGCAAGGCCATCGAGTCTCTCACGACGACCGTGTGATCAAGACACACCGCGCATTCATAGAAGCTTTGAAGAAGGTCGGGGAATAGCCAGTTTTATTTCTAGTGTTCATTCATACTGTGGATGGATTTGCTGTGTTCCGGTTAGTTTTTTTAGTGATTTTTATGCTCTCGATGGCGGGCAACCTGTGCAGGGATTGGATTATTAACTGGTGGGCATATCTTCTATGACGTCATATGTTCTTCCTATGTTGTACTCCAACGGAGCATTTCGGGCTACACATCTGCCTGGCCGTTGATCGGCGACCATCTTGCTTCTGTTTTCGATATTCATTCTTTTTTAATTCTAGACCTTTAATCGCCATTGCCGTTTTAAAATCATAAAATATTGATATCATTGGTTGCCTGCCTAGGACAGCATCTCGGGCCTTTGTGTTACCCCCCAGTTGGCCGGTATGAGTGCGGGGATGCAATGTTCAATATGAGTCCATCTATGGGATCTGCATGTTGACAAAACCCCATAAAATACTCACCGGTCTTTATTGCACCGTTCTCTCCCGAATCACATTTATTGTCAATTGCATCCATCCAACACAGAAAATAACTACATCGAAGCGCATAGGTTAATTGCTTGTGTAACCACTGACCTCATTTTCTACCTCTATGTGCAGTCTCCAATATCACATGCGAGAGATAGCTCCTGAGTTGAACCCCAAGGAGGCTTGTGCGAACCATATCCTAGGTCAGTAGCAAAGTCGGGACCAAGCAGCATGTTTCAATCGCGGGAGCAAGTCGCCGCATAGACCAGGTTGTCCATGAAGAACATTTGGATTGGCTGTAGCAGTATTTTCCCAGCAAGAGTTCTACTCTAATAGTAGATTAAAAGTCATATCTCTTTTCTCCAATGGAAACCCAAATAATCAAAATATAAGAATGCGGAAATATACTTGTTCTGATGCAGTATAATTTCTGCTGATAACGAGCTTGAGATAGAAGAGTAGAACGTGCTTACTTTGGAGTACAAGCCCGCAGATCATATCCCAGCGCAGATGACCTACAAATTCAATCCGAACTCGGACTCGGTCTTGTGCATAACGGAATATGCACATTGAAATCATGCAGCTTGTGGCTGTACACTGTATACTTCAAAAGGGTCGAGATTCGTAATATTCGAGTATGAACCGCACGAACCGATAAGAAATGCAAATTATTACGTTTAATCAGGAAAGTCCAGGGTATGAAGAGATCCGATCTCATCTTTGAAACAATATTCTGGATCTTTACTTCCATAGCATATTATTCGTCATATCTCTAGAGGTTGAGGAAGCTGCCGATCTCTTTCCCCCCCCCACCTATTTGAGGGCGTGGAAGCTGAGGGGCAGAGATCGGCAATAGCTCTCTAGCGTCACTTTCCCTATTGTATAGTTGCAGCAATCTCATTTCTGTGGCACGTACAGAGTACATCATTCACATACCCGGGTCTTAAATCCGCCGAACCACATGTTAACGCAGAGGGACCTCACGGCGCGCCCCGATGACGCATGTGGAGGGCCTTAACCCATGCGACCACAGCATATCTCACATTTCACCTATGCAGATGCAAGGGGAGCTGAGAAGACCTAGACCATATTGAGAGCTGAAAGGGCTGTATCTTGCGATCGAGACTCGATCTATGAAGTATGGGGTTTCACAATTTATTAAGGATTTTGCCTTGGGTTATATAGAGACAAAGTACAGGTAAATGTATAGGTACTAGGTGGAAACTATCCGAATATAAGAAATTAACGAGAAGTGGAGATAGAGATTCGCGCGATAAGAGAGAAAAATAGCCAAAGAAGAAAAGCGCGCATGCAGGCTCTCCTCAGCCTCTTTTGTATAGCCACATGCTGGGGCCTAATGTCATTCGGACTACTCCGTGACTTGAGAATGCAATAATCTTGTTTTCTGAAGAATTTACAACATAGAAGGGGAAATATGGGACAGGAAGAGGAAGTCGATCCCGGGCTATTCTCTTGATAGTAGGATTATTGAACATTATATTGTTCTCCACATGACGTCTTTTCTTTTCTTTTTCTTTTTGATTTCTAATTTCTAATTTCTGTAATAATCTTATTTTTAGGAATAAGTAGATGACTCGGGATTGGAGATACAAGAATGCATTAATGTCCTTTTTTTTAGCCTTAGAATTTCCTTATGGTCAGCTTCAGTCAGCTATAAGATTATATCTTATATCTTATGTATAATCCAGCCTCTTAAACATGGATCATTAAACCCTTTGGGTTTATTTTTAACCCTCATTGAAAGAGAATAAAAAAAAAACTCCATTTTCCTTGTTGGGCCAAATCCGAACGGGTTCAAATCCATCCCGCAAACTCCCTTAGCTCATCAAAAAATCCTCTTTTTTTTCCTCCCTGGAATTTTAAACCCCCCCACTCTCGTTCTCCTCCCTCCATCTTTCGACTTTATTGAATGGAAACACAATGGCTGCGCAAAGTGGACCCGTATTGCACGGCGACGACATGAAGACAAAGTGAGTATATTTCTTTTCCTTCATAAAGGCGGGGTTGAAGGAATAAAAAAAAAAGAGGGTCCACGATCCCCTCACACCGCATTGCATTACAGTCTGTTCTTATGAACCTGCATGAAACACGTTTCGAGAATGCCTTTCTTTCAATTTCGGACTTTGCCGGAATTTGCCTACAATCTTTGAATTGGTTTATCGGAGTTTAGGTTAACCATCTTCCCATCTTAATAGCTCCGGACTGGAAGACGATACCCAAGATCAGATCAGGTCAAATGATTCTACACCTACGCCAACTGGAATCGCAACACCAGAACCTGATCTAGCCGACAAGCGTCTACCTTCAATTATGCACAACTACTTCCAGGTTGGTTCTTTCTCCGGTGATAAAGCGAGTCTGCCACGGTTATGGTCATGTCTGTCGAAACCCTCTGAGGATTCTCAATCAAATGCGCATACCCAACATTCCTCCGATTCTTCCGAGTCTTTTGTCATGATGGAGCAGGAAGATGGGTCTGATAAGATGGAGGATGAACATCCCAGTCTACCCACCCCTCCACACTCCTTATTGCAGCACGAGTCGGATGAGATGGAACTCGGGACGAGTCCAGGAGTGTCCTCTATCTTTACAACCCTGAAGAATTACCTCATTTCTCCCACACAAACTCCTCCAGGAGATCCTCCTTCCCGCCGTCAAACCTCCCTCCCAGTATCCAGCGTTTCTGACGACCCCGTTCTTGCCACACATTTCTCCAATCCATCCCTCCATCCTGTCTCAGATACCTTTTCCCTGACTGAAGCTCCCCTCCTCGACCATGAGAAACCGCATGTCTCAGTATCTTCCGAGAACCTAGCCAAGCTAACTGAAAACGCGCCCGATGGGCTGCGTCTTAAGAATACCCCACCTCTTACTCCCCGGGCCATGTCCAACGAGGCCCCAGCCGCCCAGGAGAAGGTCGCCACTGCGGTTCCGCAGGAGAACTCCAAAGAAACACAGTCTGAGTCAAAGCCGGAAGACATCGAAAACTCCACGGACGAAATCACCATGAAACTCGATGAAGCATTCCCATCCCAATCCCAGTCCCAGCCTGAGACTGTGCCTGCGCCTGAGAATGCGGCTGCAACATCATCCCCGGCTAACGGCGCGCCCACAGGCCCGATCAATGGCAAATTGTTTGTGAAGATCACGGATGGTCGGGGACTGCGACCAAGTTTCGATCCGTACGTGGTGTGTGTATTCGAATGGAATGAGTACATCTCCAAGGGTGCTCGTGACGGCGAGGAGGAAAAGAAACGGCGCCAGCTGGAGTCAGATGCCGAGGAGGCTGCTGGTCGCCCTATGGCCATTCCTTTGAAGTCCCGATCCAGCTCTCACAACAGTGCTGTTGAGGGTGATCACAAGGGGCGGTCCCCCGTGACAGACCCGCACTGGAATCACGAGGCCACCTTGTATGTTACCCCAATCCAGCTACTTGACTTGTATAACCCACTAACACGTTCTGTTAAGTGATGTTATGGGAGATCAGTCGGAACTTGATGTCACAGTATATGACCGCAACAATCAGGAAGCTTTCTTGGGTCACGTACGCCTCTGCATCAACCTCAAGGAAGATCACAGCCGACTAGAAGGCTGGTTCCCCTTGGTCGCCCGCGGTGCCGGTGACAACCAAGTTTCTGGAGAAATTCACCTCGATATGAAGTTCGAAAAGACAGATCGAAAGCAGGTCGGACCGAATGATTTCCTCGTTCTCAAACTTATCGGCAAAGGAACCTTCGGCCAGGTCTATCAGGTCAAGAAGAAGGACACACAGCGTATCTATGCGATGAAGGTTCTCTCGAAGAAGGTCATCATTCAGAAGAAGGAGGTGATTCACACGCTCGGAGAGCGCAATATCTTAGTACGCACCGCGATGACGGCGTCTCCGTTTATTGTGGGATTGAAGTTCTCCTTCCAAACCCCCACGGATCTATACCTCGTTACGGATTACATGTCGGGAGGTGAACTGTTCTGGCACTTGCAGCGTGAGGGTCGGTTCCAGGAGGCCCGGGCGAAGTTCTATATTGCTGAGTTGATTCTGGCTCTGCAACATCTGCACGATCACGACATCGTATATCGGGATCTCAAACCGGAGAACATCCTGCTAGATGCCAACGGCCACATTGCGCTCTGCGATTTCGGTCTATCCAAGGCAAACCTATCACAAAATGATACCACCAATACCTTCTGTGGTACCACCGAATATCTGGCACCGGAAGTATTGCTCGATGAGCAAGGATATACAAAGATGGTCGACTTCTGGTCCCTGGGTGTCTTGGTATTTGAGATGTGCTGTGGCTGGAGTCCGTTCTATGCCGAGGACACTCAGCAGATGTACAAGAATATCGCATTTGGCAAAGTCCGATTCCCCCGTGATGCGCTTAGCACTGAGGGAAGAAACTTCGTCAAGGGTCTGCTCAACCGGAATCCCAAGCATCGACTGGGCGCCAATGGCGATGCCAAGGAACTCATGGCACACCCATTCTTCCACGACATCAACTGGGAGACACTGGCCCGCAAGCAAGTGATTCCTCCTTTCAAGCCGCAGCTGCAGTCTGAAACTGATACATCGAACTTCGATCCCGAATTCACAAACGCTATGGACCTGAACAATTCGCTCAATCTCCGCGCCGCAAACCTCGCCAACGGCCTCATGCCGGCCTCCACACCCTTGTCCCCCGGGATGCAAGCCAATTTCAAGGGCTTCACCTTTGTGAATGAGAGCTCCATCGACCACCACCTTATGGACGACAGCGATCATATGGAAGAAGATCCCATGCATGATGACCACTGGCAACGAGGCCACCGGTCGGGCCACTCGGGTGACCAGCGCATGGCAGGCGTCCAGAAGACGCAGGACGGCACGGAACCCGGGATTTTCAACGTTGATGATACCTTTGACATGTGATTACGTTTTCTTTTTTCTCTTACTGCATGATCATGGAGTCTCGATCTGGCATACATTATTGTTTCTTGTCTTGTCTTGTACATGCCTTCGGATGCATCACCTCCAACCCGCAAATATGGGTTTCCATTTTCATTTCCATTTGCCTTCGCCTTGTTTTCTGATTCCCGCTTCCTTACTCATGATGGTGTTTCTGCGAACTTTGCCCCCACTTCCTTTCCTTTATCATTTCGGTCTGTTTCCTGTTCTGTCGAATGCCGAGTTGAGATGGTGATTATCCTGTGATCGTGGTCCTGGCACCAATATTGAGCCTCGCTACTCGTCATAGTTACAACACTCTCGTTCGTTCCGTCAGCCAGTTCCCAGTCACATACCCCCTCCCCCCGGGGCTCGGTCAGTTTCTTCATGTTCTGTTTCAGATGGAACCCCGGGGGATCCTTGCGTGTTTAGTGGAGTTGGGTTTGGGTAATTTTCATGGTGCACCTTTGTTGTCAGTCATCATGTTCTGGGGCGGTTGGTCAAAGCGAGATCCCTTTGTCTTTGTCTTCTATCCTGTCTCCGGTGCAGTGTTGATAACTTTACTCTCTATCCTCTGTGATCGATGTCCTGAATTTTGATACCTGCTCTTCTCTCTTGGGTCTTTTCCCCCTCTCTTCTCTCCTGCTTATATTTGTTTTCTCTCTTGGAGTTCCCGGTTCCAACACGGTACGGTGGTAATTTGAGGAATTTTCCTCACGGCTTTTCTTTTTTCGCATATCAAGGTTTGATTGAAGCTACCCAGATTTGAGAGCGACGGAGTCGTAGCAGAAGGTTTCATTCTAGTTCCATTTTCATGGCGTTAAGACTGGCATCGGCATCTCATGGGCTCGACCTGCATTGCATCGGGAGGATATGCTGTTCTAGTCGAATATCAGACACTTCCATTCAATTCATCCATTATTGCGGTGGAATTATATGCTACTTCCGACGATCTACTAGCAATGTTCCCGTGCTCCGTAGCATGTCACTTACCTCTTGTGTGCCTTTGGTCCAATGCTTTGTATCTCATATAGGTGCATTGGATGGAGGTGTATACGAGGCCTATCAACCTATAATGACACTGAATTCGGATCGCGATTACACCTTTCGTATCCCAGCCGTTCTCTTCTGTTCCTTGCAATCTATCTTGGTAAATCATGTTAGGTGGGGGCTTCTAAAGGAATACTATGTATTTCTTCGACCCGCTCCTTCTCCTTCTACATCTGTCACTTCCAATTCAGACCTACGGAAGGCGCAACCCAGGAACTTATCATAAGACACCCTAAGTATGGCAATATCGCTAGAATATCATGCTCAAAAGCCTAAATATTATCTATACACTTCATTTGTGCCATATACAAGTAACTAGCTAAATGCGTCCAATCATGCTTTAAATACATCACTCATTAATAACTTCGAGGAATGCCCACCGAGAAAACCTCAATCTCGAGCAAACCTAGCACGAAGCCTAGCTCCAAAAACATAGAAACAGTACGGAATCAGAATCATAGCAAGCGCAATAAACGCCAACAACCACGAAGCCCACTGCAACCCCAAACGATTATACATCTGAGTCGTAAACAAAGGAAAAGCAGCTCCACCCCCGGAACGCAGGAACACCTTCGCAGCCAATGCAGAAGCAGCATACTTATGATTCGAATCGATGATATAGTTATTGACCGCATAGTAGCAAAGTACCATACCAAACCCAAACGCAATACCCGACGAAGCCGGCCCAACCCAGATGATATGTTTATAAGAAGTAGCACCGAGGATGAAAAGCGAAATAGCTATAAACGGAGCCCCGATGAGGGCACCGATGAGCCGGTCCTCGGGCGTGGGTTCCCGTGAACGACAAATGCCCCGGAATTGCTTCTCAATCAAAGGCGTCGTGAGTAGGGAGAACCCTGCGCCGATTAAGATCGGGATGAACATCAGACCGATCTGGCCGTCGTTGTAGTTGTAGAGTTTGCCGAAGATGACGGGGTATGCGAAGAAAAATGCATAGAGGAGGGCGTAGATGAGGACGATGTACATGCACATCAGATCAAGGACTGGGTCTGTGAGGATCATGGTAATTGGGCGGATTAGACTTGTACGGATAATATCGCCTAGACTGAATTTGTGTTTCTCTTGCTCTGTGACGATATTCGGGTCTCCTGTCTCTTTTCGGAGTCGTTTCGCGCGTCGTTTGAGAATAACCGGGGCGTAGGTCTCTGGGATGATACCGACGAGAATTGTCATAACACCGGAAAAAGCCATGTTAACCCAGAAAAAGAGGTCGAGACGGTGGGAGCCGACATTGATCCATCCGCATACGATAGGTCCCAGAACGGGACCGCAATATGGCGCTGCGGCGAAATAGGCAATGGCCATACCGCGTTCTCTGATTCTCCAGATATCGGCAATTGTTCCACCGGCTAGCGCAAGTCCAGAGCTGGAGAACACACCGCAGAGAAATCTGCTAGCTAGGAGTCCTCCTATGTTGGGAGATAAGGCGCAGGGAATGTTGAAGATGGTGTATAGACCCATTGAGATGATATAAACTGGTTGTCGACCGATGATTTCTGATAGCGGGGACCAAAGTAATGGTCCGACTGCGAATCCACAGACCATAATCGAGCAAGTGAGAATGGACACCTCTTCAGAGACGTCGTACTTTTCCGAAATTAGGCCTATGCCACCGGTGACAATTGATGAACCAAAGGCTATACAGACGACGAGACTTGATGCTACCATGGTGATATACCATCTATACAGATGAGACCAATTATATGGGTTTTCAGGATCCCCAATGACGAATGTGACAAACTCCGTGTTCTCCTCTTTCTCGGCCTCACTTGGAACTGTGGAAATAGACTGTGGCTGGGGTGCGGTCGACCTTCGTCGTCGGGTCCGGACTTGTTCCAATGTTCGCTCGGGAACGAGACCAGTGCCCGTCTCGATGTTGTACTCTTCGGGGAAAAGAGGATCATCGTAACGTCCAAGATCTGGATAGTTGTAGTCGACTGGAGGTGGGCTTTCGGAGATACCCAGACTGGCGAGGGTCTCGACGGTTTCCGTGCGAGATAAACGGCGCCCATTGCCGGCCTCTTCGAAGTAGTCTCTTGACAAAGACATAGCTGTATAGACTGTATAGATGCAATGTACAATGGAATTGAGTTATAGGGGAACTGTAGCGTTCGTTAAATAAGAATAGCCTAACATCGTAGTGATGATGCAACGACTCTATACCTGAGCCGGAAATGTACGGGATATATCCCGAGTAAGATCCGAGTACCATCTAGAATCTAATCGCAGAACTAAATCCTCCAAGTTATTTACTGAAATAAAGTATTATGTGGGAAGTTCTGGCCTGGCCTATTCATAGCGGTAGGGCTGGGGACCGGTACTACTTTATATATAAAATGCAACTTACTCCACAATCACTATTTACTATGTCATCGTTTCTTATAGGAAAAAAATATGATTATATATTCTGCGTGTACTGAATATCGCCAATCTTACTGTCTTTGTCAAGACTATTTCCGATTCTGGATATATTTAGGATCGATGCGTTGTTGAATGCTAGTCAATTATACGTGAGGCGTGGAAAATAGGGCTTTCCGCTCAGCCGCACTTAAGCCACACGCTGGTGGTACATACCGCACCAGGCAAGTGAACATTCAAGGACATCTGGATCCCACTCTTCTATGCAGGTTATCTTCCATGTCTTTATCAAGGTCAAAAGTGCTCTCCAATTTCCGCCCTGCCATATAGTTCACACCTGGCCTGTCTAGGGTCCAAATATATTTTTGCAATCGGATCTGTTTATTTTCAAAACTCAAGTGGTTTTGTTTTTTGTTTTTTTTTGTTATAGGCGAGGATGGATCTTTCTAGAGAGTTCTGTTGTAGTATGGTGATGGCGTGGTTCCCATTTTTAATGCAGGTACGTGGACATGTGGACCTTCTACATGGAATTTTAGTCCTAAGAACGCCCCCAGAACGGCAGTTTCAAGCCCTAGTCGTCAGCCATAACAAGATCCAATGGCGCAATTGGCCGCAGTATTAAGAAGACCCTCAGTGCGTCTCCACTCGATCGCAGTTTTAGCTGTGATTCTCTTCTAAAGTGGATTGAGAGTTTGTGTTAGATATATATTGCATGTCAAGGGGAATCATGTGGACGGAGTTCTCAATACTACATTGGTTATTTTTGTAGCCTGCCGATCTTACTGGATTGATCTAGGTGAGCCCTGGAGGGATTTTTAGTCCGAGTTATGGATGTTTTTTAAGTTTATTGAATATTAAATAGTACAGTTTGGACTATCTAATATTATAGTTTACTATATTGAGAAGGTATGTTGTATATCAATGATGTGATGCCAATAATCTGGAGTAATACGGAGTACAAAGTCAAATGTAAGAAAGGCGTTCCTCCAGGGCTGAGCCGTTCAATTGCCTAATCCATTGTCGTGCAGGAGAATATGCGCATGGGCCGTTTAGATATAAAAAGGGGATATTACTATGTCTATGTATGTCTATGTATACTATAAAGTGAAACACCGTATTCCGTATGTTGTAGATATAAATACATATATAAAGTACTTCGTATATATATAAAAATAAAAACAAAAAAAAAAAAGGGGTAAAAACAACGTTAAACCTAAAAGGGAAGAACCCTTGACACTTGCTTCTTGATCTTATACATTCCATTTTATTATTATATAGGGATATGAAGATTCTATGGAATCTGTATTTGGTTATTTGTATACCATAAACTACATAGTAATATACCACTGAAAACTCCCTTGAATATAAAAGAGAAAAAACCCCCCTGAACCCGCCCCTTCCCGTCTCCGCTCAACCTGCACGGCTTACAGAAAAAAAGGTCCACGACGTTCAAATCATTCCTGATGTGGGGGAGATCGACTGCCATTCGTTTTTCTTTTTTTCTCCCTTTTCCAACGTGCTAGTTCGATTCCTGATGTCCTTACTTTGTATTCTTACCTTCTTACCCTTTTCTCTCTCTCTCTTCATCTTTGACTCCCCTATGTGAATGATAACTGGGGAACCTGCCGATCATATCTATTTTTCCGAACTCCCTACATTCCCGAAACCCCTCCTCCCTATTGGGAATTGTGTTTTGCTTTTTCTTGTTGTTCCGATGCTAAAGCAAATTCACAATGAGTGTTGTCGCCACTAGAACGGAGACCCCTGTGGTATCACACATCCCTGAGCATGTTAACTACGCTCATTCACATACTTCTCGAACATCCTCGATATCTTCCTACAGAACCAATTATAGCGCCTCAACCGTGCCCACCACATACCCACCATCTTCCCCATCTTCATCTTATCGTCAATCCGATTCTGTCAATTCTCTTCCCAAATTAACTGAACCAATACAACGCCGACTACCACACGAGGTCTACGAAGTGATAATCCACCATCTAGAGGAGTTACACAAAGGGCAACACCAAACGGGATGTACCACGTGTTTTCAACGAGACTTACATGCCTTATCCCTGACCTGTCGGTCTTGGGAAAAGGCCGTAAGAGGTCCTTTGTGAGTTTAAATATAGCTTCCCCTGGATTAATTCAAGAACTTTGCTAATTGAATATGCCATACTAGATATCACAGTATACACATTGTCGGGAATGATTCCCCGGCCCAACTCAAGAAATATCGTCTGAAGAGAGGGAGTCGCCTGAAGCTTCTGAGACGAACCCTTCGTGAACGAAAGTTGCTGGCCAACCTCGTATACGAACTACGGGTACCCCAGTTAGATTTGCTCTTTACCATGAAACAAGGCACCCAGTGGCAGGAGTATAGAGATCTGGTAGCGTCTGTGGTTATGGTGTGCCCAAACTTGGAGCGCCTGTTGGGCTTGTCTATCCCGTATCACCATGAATTCGATCGCCTGACCCATGCTTTATCGACCCGCAAGAAGCTCAAAGAGCACACATGGGTTTTGGGTGAGGCCGCCGAACCATCGGAGCCATCCCCGCGCGACGACTCCTGTCCTGGGAGCCTTGGTCCTTCCCAGATGTTCGAGTTTCTGAATTACCACACCTCGTGGACAAATCTGGAGACACTAATGCTTTATGGATTGAATGGAAATGGCGCACTGGAGCCTAGCATCTCACTGCGCATGTTCAATCTTCTTCCCTCATTGCGCAACCTTTGCATTACCTCCTTTAACAAAGACTCCTTCGATAATAGCACGTTGATGTGTCTGCCACCCTTGGAGTCATTAAGGTTGGAGAACCTGTCCGGGGTTACAGATGCTGGCCTCTCCCAATATACCTCACGACCTGAATCCCGCTCCCTCAAGACACTCGTCTTGGTCGAGCAGAATATCGAGTCACTACTAGTCATTTCCAAGATGCTCGCGTCACTACGACAACTTGAACGGTTCAAGATAGTCCAGACCGAAAAGTGCCCAACTTTGCCAGATGAACATATGATCTTCCAGCCTGTCCTGGCCTCATCAACTCTTAAATATCTCCACTGGGATGTAGCATGCCCAGACCCAGGCACAGCTCTCACCCAGCTTGATACCCTTCCCTTCCAGAAATCCAAAAAGCCCTCCAATACCCCGAACTCCCATCTTGCCCAAAGCATCCTCTCCGCTGGTTTCCCCCAATTGGAAACCCTCCGCGCACCCTGCGACGTGGAGCCCCCAGGTGCGCTCCAGGCTGTCTGCCGACCTATACTAAAGGGCCAGGCCTTACTTCGACCAGACCGGTACAGCTTGCCTCGCAGCTCCCACGGTTCCGTGAATACTCGACCGCTCGCTCTGCCAGCGGGGAATAACCTGACCTCAGCTCGTATCCGCGCCCAGACGTTTATTGACATGGCCGCCAAGGACACCGAGGCCGGCATGCGAGTTTTGATCCAAGATTACTCGGACGCGTATGTGCCGGACAATGCGCAGAATTCCCAATTCGAGGACGAGCCCGAACAGGAAATGGACGACTACGGAATCTGGGCTGCCTGCGAGCGGTTCAAACACGAGGACAATGACCATAGCGGTCCCAAAACGGTCCACGAGTTCCGCATGCCGACCATGATGGGCCGTAGTGGTTGCCGGGATCCGGTGACGGGCGCATCTATTCCTCACTTCCTCCTCCGTCCTGATATCACCGGCCAGGAATTGGACGGTGGCTTGATTGGGTGGAAGCAACTGCTAGCCTCCAACCAGTCACTGTCATATGCCGCCGGAGTGGGCGTCAACTGCTTTGGCAGCGGAAGCCCTTCTATCCCACCTCCAGAGGAGCCCATGTCGCCTGCATCCACCATTTCTAGGTTCGGCTGGGGAAGCTTGAGTGGGCGGTCTGTCATGGGTACGTCTCCACCCACACCCACAACACCACTCACGCCTATAAGTAGTGCGATGGGCTCGGCCTTGCCTTGGGAGAAGGATACCTGTACTGGAACCTGGAACCACAAAGCAGGCCGGGACTGGTGGTTCCATATGGAGCGTGATCGTCCGGGCAACTCGGAGCTCATCGACGTTAAACAACTTTTCTAACCCCATTCTTTTTACTCTACGATCCCTTTTCTCCTATTTCTTGTCTACATACCCTGCCATATACCCCACACCTGTTGTATTCTCTTTTCTTATCTCTTTTTCTATTTCGAGCATCCGGTTTGCTGTTCTTATCACATTGACAGGGTTCATTATGCATGCGCTGCTATGTCAGACGGATCTGGCGCATAATGATTCGATGTGCTTTGACTCTTGGTCATTCGAACTATCTTTTGTTGTTTCATTATTGGAGCGTCGGTGGAAGGTTAATGTGTAGTGCTTCTTTCTGTCTGTTTTGAGTCTGCGTACTCTCTGTATCATATTTGTACAGCATTGCTACATAGTAATAATTGAACAGCATATGAAATAACTCATTCATTATTTCTATGAAAGATAGCCCTACAGCCCTACGTTGTATAGCAAGTTATGTAGTCGGCGCCATGGCGGTATCTCTCGGCAGTATAGAAGATGACTCATCCCGGGCTAAATCGGACCGATAAGCGAATGTCAACTGATAAGCATTGAATACAAGAGCCCCTCGTTGAGAAAAAAATATCCCCCACCTTCGCTTTCACAATCGTCATCCGTCGCAATGGACCCCGCAAAGCCCGTCGATCTGCCCGAGAGGCCAAAGGAGGCCATCGACCCTACGGCTCCCCCCAAGAAGTCCAAGAGTCAAGAGAAGAAAGAGGCCGCAGCAGCCAAGAAGGCGGCGGCCAAGCTAGCAAAACAGGACCAGCCTAAACCAAAGGGAGAGCCAAAGGCACCCAAGGTGAAGGAGGCTCCTGCGCCCCGGGACCCCAATGCCATGTTTAAGGTCGGCTTCCTGCACGACGTGTACCAGGAAAAGCCGCTCTCCGAGACTGTCCCCAAGATTCGCACGCGATTCCCGCCCGAGCCCAACGGATACCTCCACATCGGCCACAGCAAGGCCATCGCAATCAACTTTGGATTTGCGAAGTACCACGGTGGCGAGTGTATTCTGCGCTTCGACGACACCAACCCAGAAGGCGAGGAGGAGCGGTACTACAATGCCATCCGGGAGATTGTGACATGGCTCGGCTTCACACCTGTGCGTGAGACCAACGCCAGTGATAACTTCGACCGCCTCTACGAGCTCGCAGAGGACCTCATCCAGCGCGATGGCGCATACGTCTGCCATTGCACCAAGTCCGAGATCAAGGCCCAGCGCGGTGAGGTCGAGGGCGGCCAGCGCGGTGGAGAACGCTTCTCGTGCAGCCACCGCACACGACCCATCGAGGAGTCCATGGCCGAGTTCCGCGCCATGCGCGACGGAAAATACAAGGCTGGTGAGGCCGCGCTGCGCATGAAGCAGGATATTACAGACCCGAACCCGCAGATGTGGGATTTGTTCGCCTGGCGCATTATGGGCTCTGAGGACAAGCAGCATCACCTCACCGGCGGCAAGTGGAAGATCTACCCAACCTACGACTTCGCGCACTGTTTGTGTGATAGTATCGAGGAAATCTCGCACTCGCTCTGCACAACCGAATTCGAACTCTCCCGCGTCTCGTACGAGTGGCTCTGCAATAAGCTGGAGGTCTACTGCCCCAACCAGCGTGAGTACGGCCGTCTCAACATCACCGGCACAGTTCTCTCCAAGCGTAAGATCATCCAGCTCGTCAAGGAAGGCCACGTCCGCGACTGGGATGACCCACGTCTGTACACGCTCATCGCGCTACGCCGTCGCGGCGTGCCCCCCGGCGCGATCCTCGCCTTCGTCAACGACCTCGGCGTAACAAAGAATACCACCAACGTCCAGGTCGCCAAATTCGAGCAGATCGTCCGCCAGTACCTTGAAACCACCGTCCCCCGTCTGATGGTCGTCCTCGAGCCACTGAAGGTCATCATCGACGACCTCCCCGACGACTACGTCGAGCTCCTCGACTGCCCCTTCTCCAAAGACCCAATCTTCGGCACCCACAACATCCCCTTCACGAAGACAGTCTACATCGAGCGCTCCGATTTCCGCGCCGTCGACTCACCAGACTACTTCCGTCTCGCCCCCGGAAAAACAGTCGGTCTCCTCAAAGCCCCCTACCCCATCACGGCAACCTCCTTCGAAACAGACGCCAACGGCGAGGTCACCTGCGTCCACGCCAAATACGAGAAACCCGCCGAAGGCGAACCAGTCAAGAAACCAAAGTCCTTCATCCACTGGATCGGCGAGTCTCCCGCGCACAACAGTCCTATCCGTGCTGAGGTCCGCGCTTTCAACTCGCTCTTCAAGTCTGAGGATCCATCCGCCCACCCCGATGGTTTCCTCGCCGATATCAACCCTGACTCGGAGGAGTTCTACAAGGATGCTATGGTCGAGACTGGATTCCGGGATATCTCGGCCTCGGCGCCGTGGCCTAAGGAGGAAGGCGCTGCCGAGCCTGGTGAGAATAAGCATTCTATTCGTTTCCAGGGTATGCGTGTTGCGTACTTTGCTGTTGATCGGGAGTCGACGGATGAGAAGTTGGTGCTTAATCGCATTGTTACTCTTAAGGATACCCAGGGTAAGAATTAAGTGGGATTAAGAGATTTCTTTCCTTTATCCTTGATTCTTTTCTCTTTTTTCCTTCACTGTTCCCTTTTTATATACATGGTGGAAGTTGTGGGTGATGAGCCACGGTTGTTGGTATGGATTTATGACCATTGCATCTTTGCGTGTTTTATCTTTTTCTTTTCGGATCCTGGGGACTAGGTTGTGGTATTCTGCATAATTGATAAGTTACAATGCAACAGTGATCAACCAGGATTTATAAATATGTCTACGAGTACTTCGTTATAGACAGTATCGTATGATCAAACACTACTTGGAAGATGTATAAAATCGTAAGAGGTCTACGCAATCCATGCATAACGAATTAACGGCTTTCAAGCCGAGAGCATACATACACGAGACGAGACGTCAGAGGTAACAAAGGGAAAAACGTGGATGGATCTGGACATAAAAAGCAAGACGGTCTACCCTAAACATAGATGCCCATGTTGGTATCTCTCTTCTTAGCCTGGACCTCGGCGATAGCATCGACGTAGTTCTCATGGCCGATCTTGCTCAAACCCTTCCGGAGTGCAATCATACCAGCCTCAACACAAACGGCCTTGAGCTGGGCACCACCGAACTCGTCCGTGCTGCGAGCCAATTCAGCCCAGTTGACGCTATCCTCAACAGACATCTTGCGCGAGTGAATCTGCAGGATGTTGGCGCGGGCTTCCTCGTTCGGCAGGGGGAACTCGATCTTTCGGTCCAGACGACCGGAACGCAGAAGGGCAGGGTCCAGAACATCAACACGGTTGGTTGCTGCTAGGACCTTGATGCGGTCGTCCGAGGCAAAGCCGTCAAGTTGGTTCAGGAGTTCCAGCATGGTTCGCTGCACTTCACGATCTCCGGATTTCTCTGAGTCGAAACGCTTGGTACCCACGGCGTCCAGCTCGTCGATAAAGATGATAGAGGGAGCCTTCTCCTTGGCCAGGGCAAAGCAGTCGCGCACAAGCTTGGCGCCGTCTCCGATGAACATCTGCACCAGTTGGGGTCCGGCGAGCTTGAGGAATGTGGCGTTCGTCTCGGCCGCACAGGCACGGGCTAGAAGCGTCTTACCGGTACCTGGGGGTCCGTACATCAAAGCACCTGCAGAAGGGAACCGAATACGTTAGATTTGGAGTACAGAGGAAAGGAGAAAGTAACTCACCCTTAGGGGCCTTGATGCCGATTTTCTTAAAGCGCTCTGCCTCCTTCATAGGCCATACGATGGCCTCCACGATCTCTTCGATCTGCTTATCCAGACCACCGATATCTGTGTACTTCTCCGTAGGCTTCTCGTCGACCTCCATTGCCTTGACACGGTTGTCATACTCGGCAGGTAGTGTGTCCAGAATGAGATATGAGTCCTTGTTGACACCAATCAAGTCACCGGGCTTCAGCGTTTCATGGTCGACAAGACCAATGAGCGGAAGGAAGATCGTCTGGCGGGTGGAGGTCTTGATGACAGCGGATTTGCCTACGCGGGTGGCATCCAGGTCGATATTAGCCCCTTCCTCAGCTGCCTCTGCCTCCACATCAAGATCCAATAGCTCAACGACGTTTCCAACAAGGTATGGTAGTTGTCTAGATAGTTGCGGATAAAAATGTCAGTGGTCTGTTGAAAGCAAAGTGTCTTTTCGCCGATCCGCAAGCCGACTACCAAGCTCCGCGGGCTTGCAGAATAACGAATACGGGGACCCGTGAAAGCACACCTGTTGTTCTCAATCTTCTCTTGATTATCCTTGACCTTCTCCCTCATTGTGCTTTGCTCATGTGTCAAACGTTGGAACTCGCTTTTCATGATTCGCATCTCGTTCTCCAGCATCCGCCGTCGCGTAACGATGTCTGTCGTGCTTGAGTTCAAGATATCCTCGTCGAGCATCTCTTCTTCCTCATCTTTTTTGTCGGCGTCTTGCATATCGGCATCGCCGTCGCCTTCAGGCTTCTTGCCATTGCCATCGTTCTGGTCTTGCTTCTTCTCTCTCTGCTCCTGCTCAAGGTCGTCGAGGTCCTCAAGAGTCGACATGGTGGAATCGAGAAATTCGGAATTATAGGATCAGGTTAATAAAGAGTTTGGAGATAAAAAGCCAGCAGATCGATAGGTTGGAAAAGGATGGGGGAGGATGAGACAAGGTTGCTGGGAGGAAGAGCTGTTGGTGGCCGAGCTCCAACAACGTCAGCCATAGAACGTCACGTGATGTGATCTACGTTTATAATCCATTGCGATTCGATTCTATTTACTTGATATCGCTTTTGTTTTGTACAATGTGGAAATTTTCTGTCGATTTATCTTGTATCAGGTACCACATATTCTAGATATACCAATAAGGATTATTGGATTGATTTCGGACGTTGCCCAGATTGTCCAGCACCGCTTTACGGCCGAACTTGAGTAGACGAAGTCGAGAAATGTAGTCATCGTTGTTGACTAGTACTTCGTTAGAGAATAATGAAAGGGTTATCAGATAGTACATACCGTAGCCACCACACATTCGCCTCTTTCCAGTGAACTCAGAGCGGCCATGTAACATTCTCCAGTTATCGAAAACTAAGACAAACATGTAAGCCGAAGTGGTCTTCAAAATGTCACCGAATACATACTGAGCGCCGATCCTGGTTGTAGCTTCGTCCACATTTCTCTGCTCTTCAAGATATCGTTATAGTGGCGCGCAGCACTGTACCACATAGTCTGTTCCGATGCCGACCAATTGCTCTTTGGCGCACGATCATAGTTGTTCCAACGGATCTGGTACATTGTGTTCAAATCCGAGTGCATCGAAAATACCGGCGCCATGGCGGACGGTTGGATGCATGTGTCTTCGTTCCCGCTGGCGTGGAACGGTTGCCTTTGATTTACCAATTGGGCATAATGCTCGGGGTTCTCGAGGCGTAGTTGAGCTGCGGCTGCAAATCCGTCAACTAGGAGATTCTCCCCTCCAGATCCTTCGGTATGAGATAGCAGATGGAAGAGCTGAAGTCTTGCAGGATCTGTAAAATAAGTATTGTCTGTATGAGCACCCAGGAATTCGTTTGTGTATGCCGTGTCTTTAAAGGTCAAATCGGCTGTAAAGTCCCAAAAACCACCTGAAGCTATGTTAACCGAATGAGGCATTAGTGAATCGTGGATCTACGGTACACACCATAATGGGTGTTCCTGATGAATGCAATCCGCTCGATGAGGAATTGGGTCGCCTCTGGATTGATAGGAACACCGTCTACAAAACAGAATCCTTGCTCCCACTTCATGAATTTTAGCAAGTTTGATCAAGAAGTCAAGACAGAGGGGCTTACGATATGGCTCAGCCAAACATGAAGAGATTTATCGTCTGACATAACATCGTCATATTTGACTCTGGGACTCTGGTCTGGTTCCACGACTGGGGTGAAATGCCTTCTATGGCATCAACATCATTCTGTGACTGGTTCTTTGGCTTTGAGTAACTTACCTGGGACCTTGAATTTCTGGCTGGGATTGTGGCACCGACTTGGTCTCTTTAATAGATACTCCCTGCGAGTGTGCACGAAGCCAATCATGCGAATAAAGCGCCATGTGGTTATCATACCCTATGGTGGTGTTAGTTCTGACAGTGAAATCCTCAAAAGTTATGTATGCCGTCTCTCACACTTGATATTGACCATGCTGTCACTGTGTTCAATTGATTGTATCTTAACATTTTGCGGAATCTGCGGGGATAGGATCAGAAATCGTGCAGCCATAGGGAGTTGTGAGCTTGCCTACCGAGAAAGTGTCACTTATCCTCTGCATCGTATCAGGGTGAATACATTTGGGACACTGGCAGTTTTCTCTAGTCGCAGGCATCAAGTTGTCAATGAGAGGTTAGGCTTCTAACTTTGTGTGTTTTGGTCACTAACCTGAGAAAAAAACGACCGCTGTAGAAAGCCAATTAGTTGTTATTCACCTTCGGAGTTGCAAAAAACTTACAAATTTAACGTGCTTTTCCCATCTTTCTCGTCTTTACATGGGAATGTTACTATATCGGGCCTGGACCAAGCAGCCTGATGACCATTGGGGCCCTTCACAGTATTCAGCAATCTCGATGAGCCAGGTGTGACATGTCGGTAGCCAGTCGTCTATGAGAGACGAAACAAGGAGATCTGGTTAGCTTTTTTATGATCAAATTGAGTGTATAGGTATCATGTCCAAAATTCATACCAAACGACCAGCGGGGGAATAGCGGGGCCTCAAGCTCTTTGGCCTAATTCGAGAGGGTTTTAGCGTTGAATGTTCAATAACAGAAGAAGATCTTACCCCGTGCGAGTCCATAGCCCACTCGACCTGAGTGCTGTACGCCAGCTGAAAATCATAGCTAATATGGGGAACCAGTGGTTCTAAGGACACAAGGAAATAGTATGGAACGATCCGGGGTAGCAATTTAAGGATCCGGGCAACCGAGGTTATAGTCACGTGCGGGTATACAGAACTATAGTGGCATAAATAGCTTAGTACTCTACAAAACTAGCATTCGGCGCTGAAGGTACTTGGTAAATATGCATTTTGAAACACAAACTATATGCAATCTAACCGAGATTTGGTGTTAACACTCGTAATCACAGCTTGCTCTTCGTGCCTGTAACCTTCAACAGACAACGCCCATTGCTCAACACGACCCGACCCTTGTCATTCTTAGTAACAAATCGAATCTCTTCATAACCGTCTTGAACATTGCCCATTCTCCAAATCTCAGTGGTAAGCTTATCGCCGGGCCGGACGGGTGAGGCAAAACGAGCCTGGAACTCCTTCATATTGGCAGGGTTGCTACCACCCAATTCGCGTAGAATGCCATGGGCAGCAGAATTCCAGCTGAAAAGGCCGTGGACAATAACACCACCGAAGCCCATCTTCTTGCCAGGCTCCGGTGTGGCGTGGAGAGGGTTGTAGTCACCGTTGAGACTAGTCAAGGAGTTAGCACCAGACGTGTCGAGTATCCACTTTTATTCAATGTTATAGAGCTGATCGCTGTATGCACTTAGTACTTACCGGTACAGGTGGGCTGTCTCCGAGTTGCTCTGAACAACATGGACAGCATCGGGGGCCTTGCCTTCCGGTGGGGGGTAGTTGACGGTGCTAGGCCCTGCTCGAACGCGTCAGTTGATACTTCAACTTCACAGTGGGAAATTAAACTATAATCTTACCCTTCGGGCCACCCCAGCCACCCTGTCCGACCAGGAAACCGCTACTCACGACCTTGGTGTACACCTCGCCGCTCTCCTTATCCACAATGGACTGCTCGGTTTCGATCACAGTACCAGGCTTGCCTTTATCATAGACACCAATAACCTTATTGCGGAGCTCAAACTTGCGCCCTGCACTAGTGGTAGGGAGCGGTTTCAGGACCGTGAGCTTACGTTGGCCATCGACACCATGACGATGGTCAAGGTCGGGGACGCCTGGGATGTGAACTGCCTTCTGACGGGCATAGAAATCAGTCACCTCTTGGTCGGTGAGCTTGAATGCTAATGGGTTTGGAGTTAGTGTAATTGCTCAAAATCACCGGGGTGCTTAACATACGGAGGATGAGAGAATAGGTTGGGAAGACCGAGAAGTTCGGGTGGAGTTCCTGGATACTAGTTAGATGGTATTTAGACTGGCATCTATGTGGCTGGCTTACATAGAGGAAGTGTAGCTCATCGGCCTTAATACCAATGCTATTGGCGAACAATAGCACATCGCGCTTCTGCCAAGAGACCTCTTGGGCGGGGAATTCGTGACCAGCTCCAGGGGCTGACATTTTGATGGTAGTATAAAATAATGAATATAAGATCAGATTAAAAAAAAGAGATCAGAAGTTAAGGGGGGAAAAACGGAAGGTGTAATGGCAGATTAAAGTAGCTCCAGTAATTGCGGGGGCCACCAAGAAGCCGAGGATCTGATAATTTTTTGCTGCCGTGGTTTTACCGACGGCATCTCCTTGGCGCAATTTCCCCTTGCAGATCTTATGTTCTTCAAAGGTTATAGAAAAGTCATTTGCACACCTTTTTCTACGTTTTGTTTGCCGTCGACCTATATAAAAAGAACGATATCTAAGAAGACTACTAATGACCACGGAAAAGACTACTGGAAAGATAGCACAAAGCAGCTTATGCAGCCGACTATTCTTGTTGACTTTAAGCCTAAAAGTCTAACCGAATCGTGACTATCGTGACCACCTTTCGTTAAACAGACTAGTGGCAAATGACAATTGCTGGGCTATACCGTGGCCACTACCTGCAGAATCTCCTCTATGCTTCTATCTCTAGATCTACTCGGGGACCTTACTAACCCCAAGCCATGGCACGGACATCCACACGCTACAATTCGACGAGGGATCGCCGTGTTGGGAAGTTCCCGCTGTCTTACACTTGATCGTGCCACAATCAATAGCTATGCTACGTGATTTGTACTTTGACGATGGGAACCTCATCCATCCACACCTCGTTCAATTCTACCGCTATCCTCCACCAAGTAGTAAGAGAAAGAGGACGGAGGAAGAAACCGACGACGAAGTTGGCCATCATGAGGGGAAAAGCGCAACCCGCCACCGACGCAGACAATAACCATCCAAGTCGTTGACAATTCTGGGGACATTTGTCACATTCACTCTCAGGCCACGGTCCCGGACACTGTTCTGACCGATTTGTACCCGAGTACAGAATGGGTTCTTGGGCCAATTTCAACTGGAAATGATACAACCAAGCGGTTTATACCTTTGCTAAGGTCAACAGACATTACTATATACGCTACTCGGGTGATAGCCTATCCCACTCAGCACTGAAGCCAAAGCCTTGGACGTCTGGTAATTTTGTTGAAGAAGGGGGAATATAGAGAGGGGAAAGAAATGAGGAAAGGGATATAAATACCTGGAAGAACACAAGAATAGTGGGCCGCATAAGCCTTGTGCCCATAATTGTTTCTTCATCCCTAACTACTCTACGACCAATGTCGAGACCCTCGGCATCCTAGATTGCTGCTATGCAGGAGAATCTCGCGAGAAGACCAATAAGGAATGCCAAGTTCTTTCTGCATACGGCCCAGATCAGACAGCTCGTGGTATAAGATCGTTTACACAGCGTTTCTTCCGTGCAGCAAGAAATCTGAACCTGCGCAGATTCTACAACAGTTCGAAGATATTATCGCCTCAATTTCTGCTCAGTTCCGTGTTGAGATCATTGATGCTTATGAATCTACCTCAGTGCTCTTCTTTCTAGCGGTCTTTCCAGTGGTCTCTCTGGCAAGAATAGTTGGCTTATACGGCCTTGTAATGTCTTTTCAGTGTTCTCCAGTTTTGCCTTTGATTTTGTGGAGACTGTTTGCCTGTCCAGTTCATTCTTCGATGAGAACGGCCTGTGTTTTTTTCCCTCGAGCCTAAAGATCAGGCTATACAGGTGTTGCCCAGGTGTCGCCCATCAAGTATGTATACAAGGGTTTCAACCCCTGCCGCCCCATTGCGTGGCACTTTTCCTATATAGGGTACCTAATAGCTTATTGTTATTATTTCAATTTTTATGCTTACATCCTAAATCCACTCTTTGATCGGAAATTAGTGCAGACAGTTTGGACTCCTATTGACAACAAAGCAGCGCACTGCTGCACCAAACATGCGAACTATTAGGACTATCTGCCTTGTTGTAGGATAGTTCACCGATCTCAGCGCAGCTCGGAGAACTATTCCCAAGACCTACTATGTACATCCCACGTCCAAGCCAACAACAATCTCCTAAGTTTTATCTCTCTAACAATTAAACCATTAGAGGCAAAACCACTCGCCGAATCACAACAAGTTCCTAGGTCAACATCATCTAGAACGATCCCAAGCCAAAGATATCCACACCTCAGAAGACACTCGAAGCCCGCCACAGTCAGACTGGAAGTGGTTGATCAAGGTGGGGATCGAGGTGGTTTGATGCCTACGAGCTCAGACAACATGCCTAGCAACTCGGCTCCCGGAGGTTTCACCCTCAAAAGGATATTATAGCACAAATGATACAAGCTGTCGCTAATGCTATTAGAAACCTCCCGCAGGGTCATCAATGAGCGGAGAATCTGATAACTTTATTGGATTTGGTCCCGTGGTTTTACCGACGAGTGCATCTCCTTGGCGCAATTTCCCCTTGCAGATCTTACATCCTTTGACTGGAAGCCTAAAAGTCTACATTGAAAACATGTCCAGAAGAAGAGCGTTGGAGTTTGCTAGACTAAGCATCGACTCGGGTATCTACCTGGAAATTCGAGGAGCTTCAGAATGATATCCCTCCGTTCGCGCCACAAAATGCCTTTTTTCCTGCCTCCCAAAAACTAAACGCCGAAATAAACAAAGGCGAAATCAGATGTCTGATTCGCCTTGGGCAATTTCATACATGCCCATGCCAGGATGCATTGCGTGACGAAAATATTTCACTTAGATCGTGCAAACGTGAAGTTGTACATCCCAATGACATCAAATTAGAAAAGTGGAACAAAATTAACACCTATAATGAATTAGTATAATGACCTTAAAACGAGGCAAAAGACCCGAACTTACATGCGGTAGAAGCAGCCACCCTCAGCAGAGCGGGTAGCATCGGGAGTCTCGAACTTGTAAGTGATGCCGATATCCAAGTCACGCTTGTTCTTATCGTTAGGACGGTTCTCGATCCAACCGGTAACACGCTCATCCTCCTCAACGGTGAGGACGTCACGGAGGTAGAACACGGTCTGCTTCCAGTGGGTGTACTTGGCGTGAGGGCCAGTGGAGAAGTGAATGGGCTTGTGGCAGGCGCTGAACTCGATGTCGAACCAGGCGATCATGGCGTGGATGAAGTCGGGGCGCTTGGCGGTAAGGGCATAGGGCACCTTGAAGGCAAGATCGGCCGTGGTGACGGTGTTCAGATCAAAGGTGATGATCGGGCAGGGATCAGTCACAAGAGCCTTCATCTCGACGGTATCGACGAGGGGCTCGTTAAGAGCAATCTCCTTCATGGGGCTGTAGTCGAATCCGTAGACGTTGTCCCAGACTGAATTTGGTCAATATATAAGAAAAAAAAGGTCCAAGGGTAGAAGTGTGTCTTACATCCAATCTTATCATCCTTGTAGTCGCCATCCTCAATACCGGCAACGTACATAGTGGCCTTATCGGGGAAGATCAGACCACCGGGGTTGAGGTAGGTGTCACGGGCGTAGAGCACGGTGTCCAGCATGGACTCGTACAGAAGGAAGTATCCCATCCACTCGGAGATAATGATATCAACCTTAGGGAAAGGAAGGTTAACTTCCTCCATCTTGCCCTGAAGGAGAGTAATCTTATCGGACAATCCATTGACGTCGACGATCTGACGGGCCTTCTCGATGATCGAGGACATATCGACACCAATGACGTGCTTTGCGCCGGCACGGGCAGCAAACCTGTCGAGGAAAAACAGTTAACAAGGGATCTGAAATCACGGGGTTGTTACCCGGATACATACATGCTCAGAATACCGGTTCCACAGCCGACATCGAGGACAACCTTGTCCTTGAAGATGTGGCGGTTCTGGTAGATGGAGTCGCGGTAAGAGCGTGTGCGCACATCATCTTTCTAGAAGAAAGAAAACGAATGTTAGAGCAATGCAACTAGACAATTAGGCAGTACGTAGCCGGTAAATTTGTACTTACAAGCATCTCCTCGTGGATACCTGTGGCGGCCCAAAAAAAAAGATCGTTAGTCAAAACCACACTAGAAATTTGCCATCACTGATCAAGATAATTTACCGTGGTGGTCGTAGCTATGGATTTATTAGCATCAATGTCCAAAATACTCAATGGATGAAGAATAACGTACCTAGTGAAGTAACGGACTTCAGAGTGCTCCATGCCAACCATACGATCAGCACTGCTGGTGATCCCCTGAGGGTTATCGGATTCGGTGTCCATCTTGACTGTGCGGAAAAGAAGAACGGGTCGAAAAGGGAGAATGGAAAGAGTAAAAAAAAATCAAATTAGGGAGGATGGTAAAGATAAAAGTCCAACCGAGATCGATCCTTAACTTTTTTTTTTCTGGATTATTTGCCCGCCCGCCAAGCTTAACTCCAATCCCCGCCCGAGCTAGCCGTATACGGGAATCACGTGTATTGCCACGTGATAGAACTTGCCCTCATTTATATAGGGCTATCTGCGTGGCATAGTTGTACAACTGGGAGGTTCTAGGGATAAATGTGTTCCTGCGTTCTAGGTAGCTGGTATATGTGTGGGAAATAGCTCTTATATCCAAGAATATCAAACACCCATTGACGATATTGATATTTAGAATAGATCAATTGCGCCATTGACTATGCCTTTTCTTTGAGTGAGCTGTCAAGAGCTCCAAGGAATAACACCCTACGACAAATATGATAAATAAGGACAAATCCACTTCAATTGTTAAAGTTGTACAAAGTAGGTCAATTGCGCTGTGGGGTAAATAAAGAACCGCTTTTGATATTGCCAAGACCACCGAGGGAGGCTCTATAATGCCGCCGGTAGCTCCGCTCCAACCTGTCATTATTCCCCAAGCTTTCGCGTTGAACGCCTAAGACCTCGGAACTAGACTGTTGGGCCACAATGAATCTAAGCGTAGGAAGAGTGAATCTCTACACTCTTTTCGCTTTCGTTTTTCTAGCCTCGCTCATTGGCAGGTCCGACGCGTCATTGGGAGACCACCTCCCCGACTTCAAAGAATGTGTCCAGGTACGACTCGGCGAACAACAAAACCCTTGGTAACAACTAACAACCATAGGTTTGTAAAACGGAAAATTGTCAGAATGGCAACTCAGTGCTACGTATGTGAAACCATTATTCCAATCGTTCTCCGCGTTCCCCCTTTGCTAACCTCTGTAGCTTTGCACCACCGCTTATTACTATGGACCTGCCCTGCCGAATGTGACTACACTTGTCAACATGTCATTACCGATCGTCGAGTTGCGCGTGACCCTCCTATGATCAGCCCTATTGTACAATTCCACGGGAAATGGCCGTTCCGTAGGATTCTAGGGATGCAGGAGCCATTCTCAGTGCTCTTCTCCTTCTTCAACTTCGCCGCACACTGGCACGGCCTGTCCCGTATCCAGGAGTCAATCCCCACCTGGCACTCGCTCCGCCCATACTACATGATGTTTGGATACATTGGACTTGCAAGCTGGAGCTTTAGCATGATATTCCACATGCGCGATTTCCCCCTGACCGAGAAGCTGGACTACTGGGCGGCTGGCGCTAACGTGCTATACGGTCTTTACCTTGCCGTCGTTCGAATCTTCCGCCTGGACCTTGAAAATACCCCGTACCGGCCCACCCTACGTCGGCTTTGGACCGCTATTTGCGTTCTGTTATATACATTGCACGTGTCTTATCTAACTTTCTGGTCCTGGGACTACACCTACAACATGGTGGCGAACGTGGTGGTTGGTGCTATCCAAAACCTTATGTGGACAGGTTTCAGTATCTTCCGATACCAAAAACTTTCGAAGTCTTGGACCGCCTGGCCCGGTATGATTGTGGCATGGATAATTCTGGCTATGAGTTTGGAGTTGCTCGATTTCCCTCCTTGGAATGGGTTGATTGACGCGCACAGCCTCTGGCATCTGGGTACAGTTGTCCCAGCTGTATGGTGGTACTCGTAAGTCCTCCCCGATCGTACGACTTGCAAGGTTAATATATTCTGACTAATGCATCGGTTGCACCCGACAGGTTCCTGATCAGGGATACACAGGACGATATTGCGGCGCACAGGCTAAAAGCATGAAGGAGATCAAATTATGGGCAATTTTTGGCGATCTTTATACCTATACATACCCAGATAGCATAGACATATGTTAATATGTCATGCTTGACTGTAGCTTAAGAGGTGGAGGTAGCAGTAATGAAGATCGGGGTGCTCCCCACCACAGTGTTTACCATTGAAGTTAATTTCCACGGCACCTAATGTGGATAAAATGTTATTGCCACGTCTTATGTCGCGTCTTGGTTTGTGTTCCCCACCATTCCCTCACCGCTAAGGCCGTCGCAATAAGCCGTGTTCCACCCCTCAGACCCCTCAGCCGCTTTTTTTTTTTGTTTCAAGTATTCCCCCTCCTCTTCGACCTCGACCTTACCTGCAGCTTTTCAGAGCACCTCTCCTCTTGAAACTCATTCAGGCGCTTTTTAACCAATCAGATATTTTCGCCATGGCCTCTCCGGCTGTCAAAAAAGCGATCGCCGATGCGGCGCTGCAGTACACAAAGCCCGAGGGCAAGGTATTTGAGTATGGCACAGCAGGGGTATGTCGCATTGGTGAACTCTACTCTAGAGTAAGTCAGCTAACTTCCATTCTCTCCATTATAGTTTCGCATGAAAGCGTAAGTTTCTTCAAATATGGCTGATCCACCCCGCCTCCGCATCCTCTGGAACCCCGCGATCGTCCTTTTGTTGACGCCGACTTGTTCTGACCAATCTGCGCAGCGATCTCCTCAACACAGTTGTTTTTGCAGTGGGCTTGCTTGCAGGCTTGCGGTCAAAGAAGCTTAGTGGACAATGGATTGGTGTTATGGTTACTGCTAGCCACAACCCTGCGGAGGACAATGGCGTTAAGTTGGTTGACCCCATGGTGAGTTTAAGCAATTGATCCCTGCCCTAGTACCAGCCCATCGGGACAAGTCTAACCTTTTATGATTTTCTTTAGGGCGAGATGCTTGAAGTAAGATTGGCCTGCGTTCCCTCGACAGAATTTGGAATAATGTGCTCACTGTCATAACTAGGCCGAGTGGGAGGCATACGCGACAAAACTAGCAAATGCCCCATTGGATAAGATCGCCGATGTCTACGATGAGCTTGTCAAGGAAATCGATGTGAAGATGACCAACCCTGCTCGGGTGGTCTTCGCTCGTGACACCCGTGCTTCTGGCTCCCGTCTAGTAGGCGTTCTGAATGCCGCCCTTACTGCAACAGAAGTCGAGTTTGTGGACTTCAAGTACATGACCACCCCACAGCTTCACTATGTTGTTCGCTGCAAGAACACCCTTGGAACACAATACGAGTATGGCGAGCCGACTGAGCAAGGATACTATGAGAAGCTTGCAAACTCCTTCAAGAAGGTTATGCGAGGAGTTAAGGTTCAGGGTTCCTTGACTGTGGACTGCGCCAATGGTGTCGGTGGGCCTAAATTGAGAGAACTGATGAAGTACCTCACTGGAATCGATATTAAGGTTGTCAATGATGATGTGATCAACCCTGACGCTCTGAACTTTGATGTATGTTTCCACCTGGCCAACACACAACTTTTGATCAACCTAACACTTCATGCAGTGCGGTGCCGACTATGTTAAGACCAAGCAACGTGCTCCTCCTTCCTCCAAGGCCGCCGTGCTTGATCGATGCGCTTCGCTTGATGGTGACGCGGATCGTCTCGTTTACTACTTCCAGGACGAGAGCAACGTGTTCCGCCTTCTGGACGGTGATCGCATTGCCACTCTTGCAGCGTCTTTCATTGGCGACCTTGCCCGCAGTGCTGGAATTGCTTCGAAGCTGAAGATTGGTGTTGTCCAGACCGCCTATGCTAACGGTGCAAGCACAGATTACATTGAGAAAGTCCTCAAGCTACCCATTATCTGCACCAACACCGGCGTGAAGCATCTCCACCACGCTGCGCTGCGGTTCGATGTCGGTGTCTACTTCGAGGCCAATGGACACGGTACCGTCACCTTCTCTGAGAATGCCCTCAAGGTCATCAAGAACACCGAGCCTCAGTCGCCAGCACAGCAGCATGCCCTGGAGAGTCTCCAAGCCCTGACCGACCTGATCAACCAGGCTGTCGGCGATGCCCTGTCCGACGCACTTCTCGTGGAGGCCATTCTCGCCCACAAGGGCTGGTCACCCAAGGAGTGGCTTGGAACCTACACTGACCTTCCTTCCCGCCTTGTGCGTGTTGAGGTCAATGACCGTTCCATTTTCAAGGCATACGATGCGGAGCGTAAGCTTGAGTCTCCTCCCGGCCTGCAGGGCACTATCGAGTCACTTCAGTCTCGGTACAACAAGGGCCGCAGTTTCGCCCGTGCCAGTGGTACTGAGGATGCCGTCCGCGTGTACGCTGAGGCTGCCAGCCGCTCTGAGGCGGATGACCTCGCCACTCGCGTCGCCAACGCTGTTAGCGAGGCAGGCAGCGCCTAATTGATTCCCTAGTTCAGGTTTGATCCTCGGCCTTGACAAACGCCGCTAGTGGTCATTGTTTCTCTGGGATGTATTGCAATTGTTACACTGGCCTTCATGGTTTTAGGCAGCGGATACCTTTTCAGTTTCTATGGGCCCCCGGAAATATGGTCCAGGAAAATATTCGATATCATTTTGACGCAGTAATGAAATCTATGGATTCTTTTCATATTACATGCTTAAACGCCCCAAATTCGTAAGATAAACCACCTATTCATGTACAAAGCAAAAGCAAATGAGCCAGAATGAAATTCTAGCCCTCTTCTTGGTCCATGGCATCGCGACTTCGCTTGCCCTTGAACGAGAACTTTCCTTTACCCTTGGCTCCCTTCTTCTCGTCATAGTGCTTCATTGCCTGAATAGCGTCACGCTGCGAAGCACTCACTTGCTCGGCAAAGACCATGGCCTCATCTTTAGGAGCGGGGTATTCCTCCAACTCCTTGCCCATCGCAGCCTCTATACGCTGCCAGATTTCCACATCATATTGTGTGACAAAGGAGATAGCGGTTCCAGACTTGCCAGCACGTGCTGTACGGCCTACTCGATGGATATAAGTCTTACTGTCGGTTGGCAAGTCAAAATTCAAAACACAGTCCACAGAGGGAATATCCAAACCACGGGCAGCAACATCAGTAGCAACAAGGATCTCGCGACTCCTCGATCGGAATTTGCCGAGTGCTCCCAGACGCGCAGATTGAGACATCTGTCCATGGAGAGGGATTGCACCGAAGCCAAGACCGCGCAGCAGGAAAGCAACACGCTGCGTCTCATGAACGGTGCGCATGAAGATGATAACAGACTGGCCGATGAATTCGTGGAGGAGATAGACGAGGTAGATGTCCTTGTGTTTAAAAGGACGAAGGATATAGGTTTGCTGGAGGGTTTCCACGGTAGCGTACTTGCTGGAAGAGATCGATACACGGGCCGGATTTGACAGTGAGGCTCGCTGGAGAGACTCAACCTTTGAGCTCAGAGTGGCGGAGAATAGGAAAGTTCTGCGTTCGCGAGGCAGAACCTTGAGAATCTTATCAAGAATGGGGCCGAAATCCATATCGAGGAGTCTGTCTGCTTCGTCCATGACGAGGAATTTCAGGTTGCGGAGGGAGAAGCCCTTTGTGTTCTCGAGGTGGTCAAGAAGTCTGCCGGGCGTGGCAACGATAATATGAGGTTTCTTTCCCAAAGCGATTGACTGAGGAACCATGTCCATACCACCGACCAAGGTGGTGGATCTGACGTTGATTGTTGCGCCGAGGGACTCACATGCGAGTGAGATCTGGTATGCCAATTCACGTGTTGGGGCCATTACGAGACCAAAGAACGGCTGAGGCTTTTCCATGAGTGCTAGTAGACTCGTTAGTATCGTATATGAAGGTCTATGTCGCCGGGAATGCACGAACCTTGAAGAATTGGCAACACGAAGGAGGCGGTTTTTCCAGATCCCGTTTCAGCCAAACCGATAATATCACGACCCTGAAGTGCTAGCGGGATTGATTCGGCCTGGATCGGTGTAGGGGCCTTGTATCCCATTTTATCACAGGCTTCGCAGAGTGAGTCAATCAGACCTAGTTCTTTGAATGTCTTAGGAGCTGCGGGAGCCGCATTGTCGACCTCGGCATCCCCAGCGGCGGGTTTGGGGCTTGAAGCGCTCGCGCTATCTTCAACATCGGAGTCCTCAGCAGTGGCTTGAGGGTTTGAAGAGCTTGCATTTGATGCGACGTCGCTGTCTTCAACGGGTGCAGCAGGTGCTGCGTGTGCAACCTTGCGCTTCTTGGTAATCGGCATGTTTGATTTGTATTTTGACAGAAAAAAAAGTTGTCGATGTTGAACTATCAAAAGAAATAATTTAATGTGGGGCCGCAAAATTATTGATCCGGCACTGTTTCTGATGTTAATTTTTGGAGAAAAAAAAAACCTCGAGCTGTTCGATTTGGTATTCATTGGTTTCCCACTCCAATTTTTATTTTTCTCATCTCTACAAAATGGCCAAGCAGCGTGTTAAGAAGCGCACTCACCAGAAGCCGCAAAATGCTTCCGCTGTGAAGGGCAGCGCTGCCTCAATGTCCAAGACCCCGAAGTCTATGGTCATTCGAGTAGGCGCTTCTCAAGTCGGTAGCAGTGTGACCCAGTTGGTTAAGGATGTTCGTCGGATGATGGAGCCTGATACCGCTGTGCGACTGAAGGTATGATTAACTGCCACTGTTCTACTTGCTCTCTCTAATACACATTATAGGAACGCAAATCCAACAGACTACGAGACTACACCGTTATGACCGGTCCCCTCGGTGTCACTCATCTTATGTTGTTTTCTAAGTCCGCAACTGGCAACACAAATATGCGACTCGCTGTTACTCCCCGTGGACCCACCCTTCACTTCAAAGTCGAGAACTATTCGCTGTGCAAGGATGTGGAAAGATCCATGAAGCGCCCAAAAAGTGGCGGACAGGACCACAAGACACCGCCCCTGTTGGTCATGAACAACTTCACCACACCAGACGCAACCGAAGATTCTAAAGTGCCGAAGCGCCTCGAGACCCTCACAACTACCATCTTCCAGTCCCTCTTCCCTCCCATCAACCCTCAAAGCCAGCCTTTGTCTTCCATCCGCCGTGTCATGCTTCTCAACCGAGAGCCTGCTGAAAAAGATAACGACTCATATATCTTGACACTCCGTCACTATGCCATTGCCACGAAGAAGACCGGTGTGTCCAAACGAATCCGTCGCCTGGATCCCAAAGAGATTCGGAACCGAGACAAGAAGAAGACCGCCGTCCCCAACCTTGGAAAGCTAGAAGATGCCGCCGATTACCTGCTCGACCCCTCTGCTGCAGGCTACACATCAGCAAGTGAGACCGAGCTAGATACCGATGCCGAAGTCGAAGTTACGGAGAGCACAACTCGCCGAGTCCTGAACAAGCGGGAAATGCAGCGTCAAAAGGCTGCAGAGAAGGGTCAGGATAAGCCAGCCTATACCCCCGGTGTTGAGAAGCGCGCTGTCAAGCTCGTAGAGCTGGGTCCTCGCATGCGACTACGCTTGATGAAGGTTGAGGATGGAGTCTGCGACGGCAAGATTATGTGGCACGACTTCATTACGAAATCCGAGAAGGAGATGCGGAAACTGGACCAGAGCTGGGACGTTCGGAGGAAGGAGAAGGAGCAGAGAAAGAAGCTGCAGAAGGCGAACATTGAGCGGAAGAAGCAGGAGAAAGCCAAGGCTAGGGGTAATGGCCAACAGGTGGCCGAGGATGATGAGGATGAGGAAATGGATGATGAAGATTGGCTCAGCGACGATGACTTTGACAAGGACGCTGAGGGTGAGGGTGAAGCGGTTGATGACGACTCTGACGCCGATTCGGACGAGTCTATGGAGGAGTAAGCTGTTTGAAGTGATCACAACACACTTCCTCGAAAGCTTTTACTTGATCGGTTGATGGACGAGCTGGCTCTTGCGATTGAACTCAAGAATCCAACTCTTGCCAACCTGTCTATCACACTGGATTGTATCAAAAATGACCGTCTTCACGTCTTATATCCATGTCATGGACCAAAATTTCTGTCACTGTCACATACCCGATAGGCATCTAGGCGTTTTTTCCCAGGTTTTGTCTTTATATAATGCAGTCTTGCAAATTTATCCTTCACCCTACATAGATTGAACTTAGTCTCACTACAAGCATCTCCAAAGATGTACATCCTAACTGCTGTAGATGACCTCTGATCATGGGCCTGGGCATGTCTGCCAGCTTCCAGTCATTTTTGATACAGTTCAATCCGTCATATCAATACACACCAATTTGTGTATATACACTTGTGCCAACTCACGCGGCAACACAATGGCACCGCAACGACCAAGGAGGTCTGTTTTCGATGTGCAGCTTTCAATAGTTTGGGACCAATCGCACCTCTAGCTGAATATCTTCGCTATAATCGAGAGATTCCTTTCTCAAATGTACCGATTAGTTCATTTTTATACATAGAAAGCCAAAGATGGTACATTTCTCCTTGTCTTCACTGAATATCGCAATGGCTTGGAGTGGCGGAGATTCGTTATTCATAAATCTGATCTATTTCTTGAGCCTTTCATCGACAATCCTGTTCACCATCTTCTCCAAGATAGCAAAATCACCACCTGATGTACCGGCAAAGTATCCCTGCACGCTCTTCTCGACATACTTGCCCACGATATCGATCTCAACGTTGACAAAGTCACCAGGCTTTTTCGCAGCAGTGACCACCTTCTCTTGTGTGTAGGCAATGAGCATAACCTCCCAGTATCCATCCTGGCCATCGACGACCTTGGTAACAGTCAAGCTAGCACCATCGAGGGTCACATAGCCCTTTTCCACAACATAGCGCAGAATATCTCTATCGCGCGGCTGCAGCCGGAACACCAACGAATTTCCATCGGGTGTGACGGATAGAATCTCTGCAACGGTATCGACATGACCCTGCACAAAGTGTCCTCCCATCCGGGTATCGGCCGAAACAGCGCGCTCGAGGTTCACGTGGGAATTCGCCTGCAAGGAACCCAGATTTGTGCGTCGCAACGTCTCCGGCGCACAGCCAACCTTGAACCAGGTCTTATCGAATGCAGTGACCGTAAGACATGTTCCTTAAGCACACTTTTAGACAATATCCCATATATTTATTATAGAAGAGTAAAATACCATTCACAGCAATACTATCGCCCAGGTGCGCGTCGGTAAGGATCTCCTCACAGTCGGAGATGGTGAGCGAGGTTCCCCCGCCCCCGCTCGACGAGGTATCGATGGGCTCCAAGGCCGTGACAGCTAGTAAGACAACATTAATTATTGACTTCATAAAAAAGTAAGATATACCCACTCCCAATCGTCTCGACAAGACCTGTGAACATAGCTGCGGTTGATGACAAGGAAGATGTCCCCGCGATGTGGCCTCGGCATTGGCTCCTCCGAGCGGTGTCGGCGTCGGCGTTTTGGCGGAGATTCGCCGGTTTCCCCAGATCCCATTTAACGGGGGAATCCTTCTATTTGGGCTTTTGTTTGAGCTGCTTTTTTTGATTTTGTTGCGCTCGTATATATTGTCATGACTGTCGCGCTCAGATTCCAGGTTGTTGCTCGTCGATCGGGCCTGTCCTGGTGTAGCAATGCGTTGCGGCGCACGGTACCAGGACGGAACTACTCCAGTGCAGCTTCAGTCGATGGGTCGCTGCCTTTGGCTGGTATTCGGGTGCTTGATATGACACGCGTTTTGGCTGGAGTGAGTACATCTCTCAAGGCGCTTCTGGGTGTCTGCAGTCCAAACTAACTTGCTGTAGCCTTATTGTACTCAAATTCTGGGTGATTTAGGGTATGTGCTGAGCTTTGGAGCTATGAAACAGCTCCAGCCGGTAGTTTCTATTATACTAACAGGACTGAATATAGAGCGGATGTTATCAAGGTCGAGCACCCTGTGCGTGGCGACGATACTCGTGCTTGGGGTCCGCCATATGCGAAATATGAAGATGCTTCCAGGAAAGGTCCTGGCGAGAGCGCATATTACCTAGCTGTACGAACCTTTTCTTGAAGTGTGAAACAACTTATCAGAGTACTAACCATGGATATAGGTTAACCGAAATAAGAAATCCCTCGGTCTATCCTTCCAACACAAATCAGGTGTCGAGATTCTACACAAGCTTGCAAAGGAATGCGATGTCTTGGTTGAGAACTATCTTCCCGGCGCTCTCAAAAAATACGGCATGGACTATGAAACGCTGCGGGAAATCAACCCTAAGTTGATCTATGCCAGTATCACCGGGTATGGCCAGACAGGCCCATATAGCAACCGTGCAGGCTACGACGTCATGGTGGAAGCCGAGATGGGATTGATGCACATCACTGGTGCTCGGGATGGTGCGCCAGTAAAGGTTGGTGTTGCCGTTACCGATCTGACTACCGGATTATACACATCAAACGCCATCATGGCGGCTTTGATTGCCCGAGGTCGGACTGGTAGAGGCCAACATATCGATGCCTGCTTGAGTGATTGCCAGGTTGCTACGCTATCGAACCTGGCTAGCTCTGCACTTATCAGTGGGAAGAAGGATTCGGGCCGTTGGGGCACAGCACACCGTAAGCAGCAACACTCTTCTATCGAGTATAATAACAAGCAACTGACAGATTCCAGCATCCATTGTACCTTACCGGAGCTACAAGACCAGCGACGGAGATATTCTCTTCGGCGGTGGCAATGATAGGCTTTTTGGTGTGTTGTGTGATCGACTGGGCTTCTCTGAGTGGAAAACAGACGCCCGCTTCGTCACTAACAGTGACCGAGTGCAGCACCGGGCAGAGATTGACAGTATGATTGAAAGCACTACTATGCAAAAAACCACGCAGGAGTGGTTGGATATCTTTGAGGGCAGCGGTATGCCCTATGCGGCTGTCAACGACATCCAGGGAACCCTGAATCACAAGCATGGTAAGTCTGCCTTATCTTCTTTATAGTAAAGACGGTATTGACCCTATCAACAGTTCTGGCACGAGGCATGGTGACGGAAGTTGACCACCCTGCGTGTGGTCCCATCAAGATGGTCAATACCCCTATCAAGTACTCCGAAGCGACACCGGGTGTGCGCACACCTCCTCCTACTTTGGGTCAGCATACGGATGAGATCTTGGGCAGAGTTCTCGATTATGGGGAGGCGGATATCGCTCGCTTGAAGGACGAGGGAGTCGTGTCCTGATAGCTTGAATTATTTATGAGAAACATGAACGACGTCTTCGGAGGTCTGTATATAAGCAAACTAAAATTACTCCGTGCATTTCAGACGGCCACTCGGTTCTTCTGTCATCTTTCGGTTCTTTTTGAAGAATTTACTACGTTCCATAAGCTCTTGGGCTTTCCTTTCGCATACTATCAAGCATAATACATAACTAGGAACTCCATAATATAAGTACCGTCCTTAAAGGGATAAAATCGTACATGTTGATATAATACCGCGATAGAAGTAAAGGTGACCCAATCATGGACAACACAAATGTGCACCAACCACATAAGAAATAAACAAATTCTTAATATTAGATGAAATTATCAAAATTTAATCGAAATTCTAAAGATCGTCAATCAGGCGAATACCTCAGTCAACGACTGAAGAAAGCCATTTAAGGTTGCATAAGGGATATCACGTGACTGGTATACAAAGGTCTTCCATTCAACGACTTGACTCCAACCCGACTTCTAATTGAAGAATTGAAAGGAGCCAACTATGTTTGACTGCCCGCTCAGCAAACAGTTTAGTGTCCATTGTGGTTTGTATAAGGCTGGAGGACTCGCACTGCCCTAGAAGCACAAAGAGTCCCTTTTTCCCTCGCCATCACCCGTTGCTTTGTTCTCTACTTTCATGCAAAAGCTCAACTAGTTCTCCAAAAGAAGCTTCTCAAGTCCTCTTTTTTTAGAACACCTGTTCACAACGATATTCACCATGAGGGTCTCATCGGCATTCATGGACCTCCCCGCCCCCGATATCAATCCGGGGCACCCACAGAACGTTCATGAGGGCAACATATTTGACCACGACGGTGTTCCCGAGGGAATTCAGCCACTACCATCACATCTGGAGCTTGTTGCTGACAGTATGCCCTGGGAAAATTGGGAATCACCTGCACTGCCCCAGGAAGAGACAGTTTGGACAACAGCCGGGGATACAGAAATGCACCAAAATGCCAGCGCCGCCCTGGCTTCAAATAGAACTCGATCTGGCCGTATAACCCAGCCGGTTATTCGAGAACCCGAGACTGTGGCAACAAAAGGGCCCCCTGCCAAAGCAGCCAAAAAGCGGAAACGTCTGAACCGCCAGGTGAATATAGTTTGCACCGGCTGCTACCGAGGACACAGCCCTTCGAATAATTTGATTGTTCTATGTGACTCGTGTGATGCTCCGTGGCATCAGAAATGTCACAATCCGAACATTGATAATGAGGTTATTGAAATCCCGGATATGGATTGGTTTTGCATCAAGTGTAAACCTGAGCAAGTCCAGACCAAACCTCGAAAGAAGGCTGCGAAAAATGGGAAAAGAGTTGGACGTCTAAAGAAGCAGCCTGTGCCTGAATCTCAAGGTGGAAATAATTATTCAGAAGAAGAACGGCGGGCTTATCTATCATCTCTTTCGCATGATTCGCTAGTCCAGCTTGTAGTGAAAGTGTCAAACGAGTGGCCATCGGTTCCGTTCTTTCCTCCTGACATGCAACCCGTGACTGATTTCACTCCATCACCTTCTGTGACACCACACAATCATCGGGCTTCCAACCCTACACCAAAGAAAAACGCTGGTTCTGCATTACTCGATTGGGGAAACTTGGAAACTCCGTCTGAGAACGCCATCACCATGGATCCAAACCAGCCGATCGACAAGGCTTCCGATACCATAGCTCCCCAAGCTACTACCCTGGATGCCGATAAACTCTTTGCGGCAATAGCCTCTGATGCTGCTCCCGAGCCTGATCCCCCAGCGGCTCTTGGTGGCATCACTGCAGACAAGATTTTCGCCGAAATTCCTCACGCACATGCTTCCACAACTGCTCCCCAGCCTTCTATCGCCACAGCTTCACAGCCCCCTTCCAGGCCCACGCGCACACGTGCTCGTAAGACCTCTTCCATTTCCTCAAACTCCGACCTACTCACTGACGAAGAATCCTCGTACTCCCAATCACGACTGCAATCTCCTACCCCATCCGTCTCTCAGTCTTCCCACGTCGGATCCCAGCATGAATCGGATGATGATCCTGAAGATTACCGGGCTTACCCTGAAGCCGGTCAGGGCTTCCAGGTGCCATCGACACCGAGCGATCTCGACATCATGGATGAGGATAAGAATTGCCCTACCTTCAGCCACTCCATCCGCGGTTCGGCTAAGAAGGCTTAGAGTAAGAAGCCTCGTTCACCACTGGGTCAGCGCAAGCAGTGGTGATTGATCCGCGATGTTTTTCTTTTTTTCTTTTTATCATGGAGGAATGCACTGTCTGACACGTTTATGGGGAGTTCGCGGATTTACGCTGGTATTTTTTCAGCAATGGATGGGAAGAGAGATGCTTGGTATGATCAAATGGGTCTCGTGGATTTGAATTTCTTTCTCGATATTTTATGTCTTTTCTCATGTCTTCAGAGCTACAACGATTTCGTCCTTATGATGTGGAGTTCTTTAGGTTCTACGTGGTTTCTTTCTTCATATTTTCGCATCCAAATGAGATAGATACTTGATAACTCAATCGACCAGTATTTCTCTAACGGTTTCTATTATAATCTTTCATTTCTTCCATATCATGTTGCCGTACCTTGTCTCGCCTTAACTAACAGGGGGCAGCAATATACCTAAGTGCCTTAGTCTTCAGGTAAGAAAATCAGTCATAGTATTTGCGGTACGTACCTTCCCAACCAGATGTTTTCCATTCTCGGTCATTTGTCACTGTTCCTCCATCGCCCTAAGCCACTGTGGTAAAGTACCTGTCTCCCCCCAATTCTCTCTCTCTTTTTCCTTCAACGAGTTGCTGCGGATCCTATAGATCGTCTTATCTCTTATCAGCCCCGCAAAACCAAATGCGCCTCGGACCTCCCGTCGTGCTTACTGCACATCTCTTGACATCTAATCTCCAGGAGAATCGAAGCCCATACAGACATTTCAATGTCCTCCTCAAACCCCCAGTTGTTAAAAACAACAGCTAAACCCCACCCCACTCCCGGTCCAACCAATCCACGCACCAACCTCGTGACAATCGACACCCTAATAAATATCCTCTCCAAATCCCTCCTCCACCCTTTCATAGCCTGGGTACTCGTCCTCTGCCTGCGTGCCCAGGTAACACCATCGACAGATCCAGCCTGGATCCTCACCGTGAGCTATGCAACGGTCTTGACAGTTCTCTTCATCGCGCGGGTTATCAATCAGCGCGCCGCCCACGGCGCCCCGCGTACAGTTAATTTCGAGAATGAGGTTGTGGTCATCACTGGCGGAGCGAGTGGGTTGGGTCTGTTGATTGCACAAATGTATAGTATGCGCGGGGCGAGCGTCGCTGTGCTGGATATTAAGGTTGTTCCGGAATATAGCCGAGAAGAGGTCTTTGGGGAGGGTGTTTTGTATATTACATGTGATGTCGCGGAGAGAGGCGCATTGGAGGTTGCGAAGGGGACGATTTTGAAAGAGGTAGGTTTGTTTCTGCTTTTGGTTTCGCTGTGTGAGCTTCAACCCAATACCGTCCTACAATTACTACGGTTCTGGGGATATAATTGGACAAGTTGTTTTATAGCGCGCTATGGCTTGCTTCAATTGGGGTCTGATTCGCTAAATATTTTGCAGCTAGGAACACCAACGATCGTTATCAACTGTGCCGCGGCCAGGATCAACGGCCTTCCGTTCCTTGATCTGCCAGCGGGCGCATTCGAAAAAACCATCCGCACTAATCTCCTGGCGGCTTTCCATCTATACCAAGTCTTCTTGCCTGGGATCATGGCGGCAGATAACGGAGGAACCCTTGTCACAATCAGCTCCGTGCTAGGCCAACTGAGTGCCGCAGGACTGTCAGACTACGCAGCAAGCAAAGCTGGACTTAGCGCGCTGCATCGGACGATAGAAGCGGAAACCCGGGGGAACCCGTTGATCAAGACGTTGCTGGTGGAAATTGGGCAGATGTCGACGCCGTTGTTCGACTGGGTGCGAGCGCCGAACCATTTCTTTGCGCCAGTTTTGGAACCGGTCGAGGTTGCCCGGGAGATGGTAGCAGCGATTGATAGCGGTCGAGGTGGTGTGATCAGATTGCCTTTTTATGCAAAGCTCGTGAATTGGTATGCCGTGCTACCCGCTACGGTGCAGCGGGTTGCGAGATATCTGAGTGGAATAGATGCTGCTGTGACTAAAAGCCGGCAGGTATCTGGGAAGACAGATTTTTGATAGGTGGCTCGAATGGAGCTGAGCGGTGTATATTGGCGTGAATCATGAGAAAAGGGCCCTTGTATGAGTCCATTTTGAGATGTATTATAAAGCGGAGCGATCTGCTTCATTGAACATATTCCCCATTCGACCATAGTTTCGATTGCAAGTCTTGCGCCCGAGCCTGGTCGATGAAAAGTGACAAATCAAGCGGGCTGGTTTATTGCTCGCTGGCCAGAATCATCTTCTCGCGCTCATGGGTTCTCGGTGCCAGGTTGCTCTTCTTAGTATGCTTGCGCACATTCTCCTCACGCCTCTTAATAGCATTGAGCTCCTCGCGCTTGATTTCGCCAGCCTTCTTGATAGGCTTGGGCACATGACGCTGGCGCTTGATGCGGCGAATCTGGGGCATGTGCGAGTACCGCTTGATAAGAGCTTGATCGTACTCCAGCTTGGAACGTTGACGGGCAGTCTTGATTCCACTGCGGTCCGATGCCTTGGCACGCCAGAGACGAACATTACCATCGTCCGATCCTGATAAGACATACTTGTTGTCAGGAGTAAACGTTGCCGAGAAAACACGTTGCATCCGCTTTGTGTGGTAGATGTCACGCGAGTGACCAGTTGATCTGTTCCATAGGCGGATTGTCCGATCGTATGAGGCAGTGACCAGCTCTTCACCTGTGGGGCTGAAATCAACATCCATAACAGCAGCCACATGGTCCTTCAGAACATTGAGAGCACGGTCCATCTTTCTCATATCGAAGATGTAGGCGTTGTGGTCCTCGTTTGCCACGGCAAAGTTGAACGCTTCCATAGGGTTCCAAGAAATAGCGTTAGATGCCAGTCTCAATGTCGTCTTGTGCACCGGCTGGGAAGTACGCAGGTCATACATGATGACTGAGCGGTCCATGGCGGTCGAAGCCAGGATAGAAGTCTCAGTCTGGTTGAAAGCAACAGATGTGATGGTGTCAACGCTAGTCGGCCAGTGCAGAGTCTGCGAAGGTGTGGAGGAGGGCCGGGAAAGGTCATAGATAGAAATGACGCTAGAAGCGGCCGCAAATGAAGGGAGAGTTCGGTGATGTGTGACACTGGTGAAGGCACTATTTCCGAGGTAGGTTGCCATCGGCGGGGCCTCAGATGATGAATTGTAAGGGTCCCACAATTTGATCGTCTTATCACTCGCGCATGACAGAAGTTTTCGCTCCGGAGTCCAGCACAGACCCTTGACCATGTTTTCGTGGCCTTGGGTATTCCAAACCTCGCCTTGTGTTGTAAGGTCCCACACCTTCACTACACCATCACCACTGCCACTTGCAAAGCGTTCAAGAGAGCCGGGATCCTTTGCCATAGAGTAAACACCGTCAACGTGTCCGTTACCCATCTGGGCTAGGAATGGAGCAGCAAACATGCGCTCCATCTTAATCGCATTCAGAGCTCGAGTATATTCACGAGCCCTCTCAAAAGGATGCTGGGTCGGGTCGAGATTCCGCGACTGGCGAACGACAGCGGACCCGGGGGCCTGCTGCGACGCCGTGGAGCGGGAAAGTGCTTTGATTTTCTATAATTTATTAGTATGGCTATATAAGGAACAGAATTTCAAGGAAAAACACTCACCATTGTGCTGTTGTGAAAACGATGTAAAGAGGAAAAGAAAAACGCCAAGATGGAACTTTTTTTCTGTTTGATTTGCCAAGCGGGCGGTGAGAGGATGATGAGCTGCCGCCAGCTTCGAGCTCCCCGTTCGACCTGGTCATCAACCTCTCTTCAAACCACCATCTTCTCTCGTTCTCCTTTCCTTTAATTACCCATCTCGCCTGCTCGTCATTTAACGTCTTTTATCATGTCATCCAAGGTCTCACCACGGATCCAAGAAGTCCGAGATCTGGTGAAGTCGGATCCCTCGAAAGCAGCGACCAGTTACCAGAACATCCTCTCCGAGGGCCCCGGATCTACAGAGGCCTCTTCACGAGACTATGAACAGGCCTTGATTGGGTTGGGCGAGTTGCATCGGGATGCGAAGAAGCCACAGGAGATTGCGGACCTCATCAAGACCAGCCGTGATACCTTCTCGTCATTTGCCAAAGCGAAGACAGCCAAGCTGGGTAAGCTGCGCGCTGGATCACGTTTATAGAAACCTAGAAACCGTCTAACTGTGATTGTTTAGTCCGTCAACTTCTGGACTTGATTAGCGAAATCCCCAACACACTAGAACTCCAAGGCAGCGTCATCCAATCATGCATAGAATGGGCGATTGCCGAGCGACGATCATTCCTTCGCCAGGCCCTCCAAGCTCGACTCGTTGCCATCTATATGCAGAAGCAATCTTATTACGATGCGCTCGGTCTTATCAACTCTCTTCTCCGTGAGCTGAAGCGCCTGGATGATAAGCTTATGCTGGTGGAGGTACAGCTGCTTGAGTCGCGTGTCTACCACGCTCTGGGCAACCAGGCCAAGGCACGCGCTGCTCTGACTGCAGCACGGACATCAGCCGCCTCCGTTTACACACCACCACACCTGCAGGCCGGTCTGGATATGCAGAGCGGTATGCTACACGCGGAAGACAAGGACTTCACCACCTCATACTCCTATTTCATTGAAGCACTTGAGGGGTACAGCTCGCTCGATGAGAGTGATCTGGCTACGGCGACCTTGCAGTACATGCTTCTGTGCAAGATCATGCTCAACCTGGTGGATGATGTCACACAGCTGCAGGGCTCGAAACAAGCGCAAAAGTATGCCAGTCCACGTCTGGAGGCAATGAAGGCTGTGGCACGGGCCCACGCCAACCGGTCTCTAGAGGAGTACGAGAAGGCCCTTTCGGACTATAGATACGAACTTGGTAGTGATGTATTCATCCGAAACCACCTCCGTCGCCTTTACGATGCCATGCTGGAACAGAACTTGATCAAGGTCATTGAGCCCTTCAGCCGGGTTGAGCTAGACCACATTGCAAAGATGGTGGGCTTGGACACACAGCAGGTTGAAAGGAAGTTGTCTCAAATGATCTTGGACAAGGTGATCATCGGTGTATTGGATCAGGGCTCGGGATGTCTGATTGTGTACGACGAGACAGAACGGGACCAGGCTTATGACGCCGCACTGGAAACAATCGAGAAGCTCGGCAATGTGGTGGAAGGTCTGTATACTAACCAGGCGTCTCTCCTGGAATAGACAAGATGGGATATGTTCAATGCCGTTGAGATGACTTGATAGGAAATAATCAAGACAATGCACGATTACACTTAATACCTCTAATTAGTATTAAACAAGTAGAATACCTGATAATTTTGCTTCTATTCATGGAATGTCAGCAAATTTAAGCAGAACAACAATTTGTGTCCAACGGTGTTATTCGCGATCGTCCGAAAAGGGTAAAGCGCGACGGGCAAAAGAATCGCGACCTCAGCATCTCCAACATCTCGCATCTTTCCCGCCCCCCATCCGCCATTCTCCCATCACCGCCTCGGTGCTTAATTTGTTCACAATGCAAGCTCCAATGCTGCAACCTATGATGCAACAGCAACAATATGCTCGGGGCATGCCCCCAAATGCACAGCGATCCCCAGCCGCGCCCCGTCGCCCCCCAGGGCCAGGCATGTCCCCTTTCATCGGTCTTCACCTATTCGTCTCGCCTCTAATCTTATATATTTATAGGTGGCGCAATGCCTGTTACAATGCCACAGCACGCTGTTCCCCAGCAGTACATGGCCGCACGCCCCATGCCTCATCCCAATGATGCTGCCCTTCGGCGCAGCCGCAAGCCGACTGACAGGAACCTCCCAGAAGGCATTGAAGACGTGATCATCGGCGAGGGTGTTCAGCAATATAAGAGCCTTCGCGACTTAGAAAAGAGATTGGATGCTGCAGTTGTGCGGAAAAGACTGGATATCCAAGACTCCATCAACAAGACTGTTAAGAAGTATCGGACTATGCGCATCTGGATCTCTAATACTGTCGAAAACCAGCCATGGCAAGGTCCGGGGAACAACCCAGGCTCCGGTCGCTACAAAGTACGCATTGAAGGACGGCTGCTTGACGATGAAACCGACCCCACTGTTCCCGACGAGGACGAGAAAGACCAGGATGCAATGGACCATGATGGAACTGAGGAGGATAAGGCGAAGAAGGCTGAATCGAAGAGCCAGACCCAACGCTTCTCCCATTTCTTCAAGGCGATCACCATCGACTTTGACAAGCCCGCCTCGGCAATTCCCGAGGAGGTTAAGCCAGTTAACTGGTCTAAACCAACCGCACACTCCAACACACCCGCACCCCCGAGCGCCGAATTTGATAGTCTACAGTTCTCTCGAGCCTCACAGGACAATCTGAATGTCACTATCAGCCTTGTCCGGGATGAAATCCCAGAGCGATACAAGTTGAGCAAGGAGCTGGCCGAGGTTCTGGATGTCGAAGAGGAGACCCGGAGTGGAATTGTTCTCGGAATCTGGGATTATATCCGAGCTATGGAATTGCAAGAAGACGAGGAGAAGCGACAAGTGCGCTGTGATCACCGTCTACGCTCGGTATGTGCTTTGAAGTTTTGGTTGTTCTAAACCCCGCTAACAATTTCTATAGATCTTTGGCCGGGAGCAAATGTTCTTCCCCCAGATCCCTGAGAGCGTCGGTCCCCACACCAGCCCAATGGAGCCAATCAAGCTCCCCTACACCATTCGTGTCGACGAAGAGTTCCATGCCGACCCAACGCCGACCATCTATGACATCCAGGTCGCAGTTGAAGACCCGCTGCGCACCAAGATGATGGCGCTCACTCAGAACCCGGCGTACACAGCTGGCTTACGCCAGATCTCCTCGCTTGATGACCAAGTTTCTTTGATTGTGCAGGCGCTTACACACTCCCGTGCCCGTCACTCGTTCTACACTGCCCTGAGCAAGGACCCAGCCAATTTCGTTCGCCGCTGGATCAGCTCTCAGCGCCGCGACCTAGAGACTATCATGGGCGAAGCTACCCGTGGAGGCGGCGAGGATGGTAGCGGACCTGAGTTCCGTTATGGCGGCGTTGATGGCCCCTGGGACTCGGAGGTTGCCAAGGAAGCTGTTCGGTACATGCTGGCTAAACCCGAAGCTGCGGCTGCTCGGTAGAATTTCCAGCTTGTCTTTTTGTTTAACGCGCATCTCCACACTGCCAATCATTATGCAAAGGAGATGGCTTGATGTATTTTTTTTTTCTATCTGATATCGGGCGCTTGTGTGGTGTTCGGACTGGTGTAGCCGGGGTATGACAGGCAGGATTGAATTGTTTCGAAATCCATATATTAAGAATCTGATATGCAATATGATTCCGGATTTTAATAATTGTGTCCGTACATGTGGTTATATATTGTAGACATGACCGAAAGGCCTATTAAATCTCGACTTTGGCCCAACCATGCCTTATAAACTTGCAAATACTTCAGATTATAGAAGCTACCAGTATTGTATCTCTTCCAGTATAAAAGACGTAGGTCCAAGAGGTAAACAAAACAATATGCACTGAAGCTAACCCACAGAACTCCAAGGGAAAGCAACATGGAGAGGACTCACAACATCCCAATCATAAAGCAATGCATAAAAAAGAGACATAACAGCCCCCGAAGATTATAATAATAATAATAATAATCTCTCCCCCAAAACTTCAAGCACCAGGTAAAGGAACCTTCGCAACAAGGTCTGCCCTCCGTTTCCGCAACTCATCCCCAAGACCCGAGTCCACGCTCGAGGAGACATGTTCCCGCAACGAAGAAAGATCACCCTGCAAGATAGCAGTCTCCTCCTGCTCCAGCTTTGAAGCCGCCTCTAGGACAACATCATGCACAATATCCTCCTTGAGCTGCGCAGCCTTCTCTGCACTAACAGGCTCTTTCTTCCCCTTCTCGCCTTCAGCCGGAGTGCGGAACCGCTTGAGAACAGTCTCGACCATCTTGGAGAACCAGAAAAAGTTCAAGAAATTCAAGATCAAGTTCGATCCCACGTAGGTCGCGACTAGCCACGTCGGTACTCCTCCCGCAGTGTACTCCTTGAACTTGGTGATCTCCGCGTTGGCGCGCGCGCAGGCTTCGTTGACGCACAAGCTGCCGTCGCGGGCTGGGTAGAAGACATTTGCGTTGACGCTCGCAGGCTCGGAGAGAGGAGCTGCGGCTGCTGACCAGGTGTGCTGAAGCGCGTTCCACATGTCCCCGTACACCACGGCGGTTTGCCAGGTGCCCCAGACGAGGCGGCAGGCGAAGAAGCTGAAGAGCAGGGCCATGCCGTTGTACCATTGGGCGCGGCTGCCGGTCATGTTGACTTTGTCGAGGAACCAGTGGATATTGAGGAACGGGCTGGAGAGCTCATAGAGGATGAAGGTTGGGGCGAAGTAGTTTAGGAATGGTCTCTGTGGAAGATATGTTAGATGTGTCTTTGAACTTAGGTATAGATGCTAATGATCTTCTTGATACCGAATGTATCTATGTCACGCAGATTGGAGAGACAACTTACAAATCCTAGACTAAACACCCACAAGGCACTGACAGCATGGAAAAGCATGCCAATGCCAAACATGCGCACGTGCACAATGCTGACAATCAAGTCATATACAAAGTATCCCACAGCCAGGGCCTGAATGAGACCACAGGCACCTGTATATGCGAACACCCGCTCACCGGAGGTCATGGAGCTGCGCTCCTCGTCGGCGTACATGACCCACAAGGCAGCAGCATTAATGACTATGCTCTGAATAAAAGATACAACATGAATATCCCAGTTCAGCTTCGTCCGGGGAGTGAGCTTGTTGTAAGACTTGAAGAGGATTGGTGAGAGGCAAGGCGAGAGAACAGCATGGATCAACAGGTAGAAGGCGAACGCTGCGATAACCTCGTGGATATGATCGGTAAGCGTCGGACTGTTAAACCGGATGGCATAGGGCTCTGTAAAGCTTCGCAGCCACTCCGGAGGTGGTGGGAAGGGGTCCAACATCGTGGGAGTTTCCCTCAACTAGCTGTAATCACCCGATGTGGGGGAAAGCTGTTTGAGGTTCGGAGATTCGGGGAATGTAGATCTATATGCAGTCGAGAGAGCACCCTATCCTATCTATCATAAAGAAAGGAAAAAGGAAAGAGAAACAAAGAAACCCCAACGAACTAGGAAGATGAGAGAAATACGTACTCCATGGGAAAATGGAGTAGCCAGAGAGGGTGACCAGGTGAGAAGCGCCTCGGCATGGCCTCAGGCAGCTATGATTTGTTGGGGATCACCTGATCACCTGCCTTGTTCGTCAGGTCTGGTTGTAGACTTCCTAACAGCTAAGGGAAAAAGAACATGGGGTCTACAAAAAAGACTTCAAGTTAAAAATATGAACTTGTGATTCAAAAAGCTACCTATGAACAATCCGGTGACCTTGATCACATGGATCTATACAATCTAACTACATCACATGAGTCATGGGAGAGTAAAAAGAGAATCATCCATTAAGCAATACACATTTATGGTCACAAACGAAAGTCATTCAAGTCATCCAAGCGCAAAAACAAAACAAGAGGTGGTATATGAAAAAAAGAAAAGTGTCAATGGTGCAAGCACCCCAACTCCGTACAAAACAAACCCCAAACCAACTCAAACTGCAATATCAGTGCCAAGTCCGCTGTCGCTAGACGGAGCCAACAGCTTGAGAACTTCAGCTTCTGCAGCTGCATTGGCCTCCCTAATCTGACGGGACATTTCGTGATCCTCATTCTGTTGCTCATGGCTAGAATGCTCTGCATCCTCCCGTGCTGTCTGCGCATCGTCTTCTGACTCGGACCCATCGATAGAAATATCATCGTGGTGGACCTGGTCCTGCTCAGCGATTGAGCTTTCCGCCACACTGTATGAGTTTGTAGAGCTCACCCCGCTAACACGACGCTGATCCGTGACATCTGTCACTACACTATCGACAATACTGCCAGCGTAGCTCGCCTTGCGCTCTGTGCCTGCATTGCTTGTGGCATAGCTTGTTCGCCGGTCAGTGTCAGCGTTGCTCGGGGCATAGCTGCGTTCGGTTTCGGTGCCAAGATTGGATTCTGCGTAGCTTGTCTTACGGTCGGTAGGTGCGTTGCTTTCCGCATAACTAGTCTTCCGCCGTGGACCAACATCTTCTGCTTCGCTAGCAAGTTCGTCCTCTTCGTGGAATGGCTCGTTCTCTTTGTCGGCAACGGAAATTGGACCAGCCCAAGAAGTCTTGCGAAGAGAGTTCGATTTGACAGAGTGGCTGCGCTTCAAGTTCGTGATGCCAGATTTAACACTCACCTGTCGGTCCACACCACGGTTGCCTGTGACGTGGCTTAGGCTAAGAATCCGACGTTCCTTTCCAATGTTGGGCTGCACAGCGGCTGTGCCAGCTTGAAGCGACATCGGCAGTCTTTTCAAAGCCATCCCGACCCCATTGCCGACCAGACTGCGGCTGTCCCTGGGCTCTTTGGCAGTGCTGGCAGTACTCGCAACGCTAGGACTGCGGGCGCCTGTGCGCGAGGAACGGGTACTCCGAGTGCTGCGGTTCCTCTTCAGGTTCATGGCCTGCGAGCTACTAGATCGCCCAAGGAGAACGGCACGAGCATGGTCAAGGACGCCCTCCAGAATGCGTTTCTCGAGGCCATCCGCACGTTCCTCCATGTGCCGCATCTCTTCGTGGCGTATTTCTAGGGCCGTCTCAAGACCAGACAGGTCCTTGCTGAGCTTGTTGTTTTGTTTGATCAGGTCTTCCTTTTCTGCTCTTAAACGATGGAGCATGTTCAACATGGAATCCTTTTCTTCATGCAGGCCAACAAGCTCCGCTTCCACTTGCTCACGCTGCGAGACTCTTCGTTCGAGGGCGACCGCAGCCTCCTCGGCTTCACGGCGCTTTCGCTCGGTATCTTCAGCGACCAGCGCCGACTGAGCAGCGAACATCTCATTCATTCTGCGGGAGTTTTCCATGATATCCCTGTGCATCTCATCCAGCTTCGCCATCTGAGTATCAGCATGATTGGATTCCGGCGGGTTTGGAGGACGGCTGAGCAATGCGTCCAATTTCTCATGAACAGGACCACTCCCATTAGTGGCGTGATCTAGCAACTCGTTGAGCTTCTCATATATTTGATCATTCGAACCAGACCCTTGATCTAGAGCGCGATCAAGCTTTTCGTGGAGTTGGTCATTCTTCGAGTGATCTAGGAGAGTGTTCAAAACCTCGTGGACCTGGTTGTTCCTGGCGTGTTCCAAAAGATCGTCGATTTTGCTGTGTAGCGGAGTATCCTCTATGGCGAGTGTGCGCTCTGGTTCTGGTGGAGGCAGCGCAGGTAGCATTGCTGGGATATTCGAAGGCAGTGATGATAATTCAGACTTCAAGTCCTCTGCTGACTTCTGGGAGTGATCGTAGTGCTCGCTGACAATTGTCAATATCTCCTGCACAGATTCCAGAATACGGGGGTGGAACTCGAGGAGCTTGCTCTCCACTCGATCAGTTGCAGCCGTCGCCCTTTCGTTTTCCGCGTGAGACTGCTCCTGGTGCGATTTCACATCGCTGTGCATTTCCTCCATTTTCTGGCGGGACTGATCAACTTGTTCCATGAGAGTCTTCGTCTCAACACTTAGCCGCTCACAGGTCTCATTAACAGTATCACCCATGGCGCCGATAACAAGCTTGATCTCCTCAGCAAGGCTTTTGGTGCTTGTCAGGGTTTCAGTTTGCGCCAGGTCTCTCTCTTCGGATTCCGAGAATTTCGAGTGGAGGGAGGTGTGCGCATCATCATACTTGGCCAGGACCTCGGAAATCTTCTCGTCAATCTTTGTTCCAAGTTCCACGATGATGGCGGCCCGCGTCTCGTCGTGTTTGACCATTGTAGCAGCATCCCGCTCCTCGTTTTCGACCTTGACTGCATCTTCCTCGCCCCGAGAACGTTCGAACTCTCGGTTGATAAGGTCAGTGAGCTCCTTGATGCTGTCGATGGTGGTGAAGCTCTCGGCAGTGATTGCCAGTCCTTCGAGGAGCTGTTTAAGCTCGGCCAGACCTTCCGTGCTGCCGTCAAGCTTGCTCTTGAGCTCGTCCCCAAGCTCGCCAACGACAAACTTGGCTTCGTCGATTTTTTCAGCAAGACCACCGTGCTCAACCTTGCGGGCATCGAAGCCTTGGGCTGTCAATTCGTTACTGGCCTCCATCGTCTCTCGGAAATCGCACACAAGTGTCGATAGCTCTTGGATCTCCGCCTTGGTGGGGAGAGTATCCACATCTGGAAGCTTAAGCTCGTCGACTTGAGTCTTGACCTCAAATATCATGGCCTCCACTGTTTGAAGATCAGACTTGAGTAGTTTGTCTGAATTTTCTCCTTCTTCTTCGTCGTCCTTGCTTTTGCTCTTCATCTCATCTAGGACAACCCAAACCTCTTTGATCAGACCCTCCAAAGTGCCGATTTCAGACTTTGTGGGAGCCTCAGCTTCGACGCGACTAGAAAACTCGGCAATCGAATCCTTGGCCTCTCGGATCATGGTCTCCAGTGCTTCAATATGCTCAGGGGTGGCGACCTGATCGGGCGAAGGGAAGACAAGCTCATCAATTTGAGTCTTGGTACTCAAGAGCAACTGCTCGAGAACCTCAGTGTCTTGCTCTCGGGCACTGTCGTCTTTCTCTGTACTTTGTTGAGTACTCATCTCACCCATGGCGAGCTGAAGTTCGTGAAGCGCAACAAGGACTTCATCAAGGTGTGAACGCTTGAGGGCATCTTCGGCAGGCTCTGCGGCACGAGGGGTAGTTTCAATGGCCTCAACCTTATCTTGAAGCTGAGTGATGAGCACTTTCAGACCATCAATGTCAGGCCCAATGCTAGGCTCATTTGCCAGCATGAGTTCCCCACCACGGGTGGTGCTGGCATCATCCAGTTCTTTGTTAGATTCGCGCAGAGAATCCATTTCAAGCTTCAGGTCCGCAAGACCATCTTTGATGGTATGGATAATCTCGGAACTGTCGAACTCAGTTGGCTTCTCCAGCAGTTTCTTCAGGTCGTCACGGATCGAGTCGACACCATCTGTGAATGCATCAAGGAGCTCGCTTGTCGCGGACAAGGTGCTTTCGTTGCCATCTCTACGCGAGGTCTCTTCACGCAGGATGTCGAAATGCTCACGGAGTGCCGAAATGATTTCATCCCTGTCGGCACCGGGCTCCGTATGAACCACACTCATTTCCATGCGCTCACGAAGACTCTCAAATTCCTGCTTGATGATGTTGACCATATCGTTTTCCTTGCCATCTTTGAGCGATGTCTCTTCACGTAGGCTGTCGAAATTTTCACGGAGTGCCGATATGATCTCGTCTTTATCTGTACCAGGCTCCGCACGAACAACACTCATCTCCATGCGCTCTCGGAGACTTTCGAGTTCCTGCTTGATGATATTGACAACATCATCGTTAGACTCATTCTTGTGGCGATCAGCAGCATCTCGAATAGCATCCAAGATCTCATCTTTATCTTCGGTGGCATTGTTCCGTAGAAGAAGAGTGGTGATTGTTCCTCGCAGGTGCTCGAACTCTTTTTCCATGGCATCCAGAAGCTCAGGTGTATCCGGATTACCTCGCGGGGCGGTCAAAAGAGATGTGTCCGTAATAGTCTTCTCCATGTCGGCTTGGAGCAATCGGAACCCTTCTTTGACTGTGTGGATTACTTCGTCCTTGCCGGAAAGATCGGCAGCGGTAACCACGTAAGTTTCAATCTCCCTGCGGACGATATCGAGGCCATCCTTGATTGCGTCAAGGACTTGCTCGGTGTCTCTTCCACCGGCGGCCGAGTATTGCTTAAATTCCTCCTTCATGCCTTCGAATAAAGACTGAAGGCGGTCCGTCATCTCCCCACCAACATTGGTGTTTGCATTGCTGATCGCCACGTTGAGGCTGGAGGTTATTGCTTCCATGAGGTCGTCCTGGTTCAACTCAATCTCCCGGGTGATCGAGTTGCCATTTTGTATACCTTCTGCAATGGCACTCAAAATCTCCTCCCGTGAGATGGACGGCTCTTGGACATTGGTGCTGAGCGCTGACTGTTGACTGCTTGTCGATGCCTCAATGCCCTCAGCGATAGCATTCATGATATCCTCCTTAGAAACACTAGGATGGCCATTTATGCCGAGCGAAGCATGAGAGTGCTCAATACCTTCCACGATTGCGGCAAAAATTTCCTCGCGAGAGGGAGTGGAGTGATGATCCTCGCCCTCATGCTCAGTCGATGTGAGAGCACGCGAAGAAGAGTTATGCGAGTTCTCAATCCCGTCCGCAATGGCGCTCAAGATCTCCTCTCTAGAGATATGCGATTCTTGGCGGTTTGATGAGTGCTCCATGCCCTCCAAAATGGTACTGAGGATTTCATCTCGAGAAATACTAGGCTCTCCATTATTGCCAGAAGGCCGCGAGTGCTCGATGGCATCCACGATGGCGCTGAAGATCTCTTCACGAGAGACGGGCTGCTGAACATTGGTACTGAGCGCTGATTGCTGGGCATTCATTGAATTTTCAATGCCCTCGGCAATGGCATTCAAGATTTCATCACGGGAGATGTTCGTATGAGCGAGAGTGAGAGCTGATTGTTGAGCATTAAAGGCTTCATTTACAGCATTCATAACGTCATTGCGAGAAATTCGTGGCTCGTCCATCTCTTTAGCTGCAGTGAAATGGGCCTCGAGCCCATCGGAGACAGCACTGACAATCTCATCACGGCCAAGGCCAGAGTCGAATGAATCCTTGCTCAGCGTGCTCTGTGTCATGGAACCGGCCAATGCGCCAAGGATCTCGTCTCGAATAGAATTTAATTGACCGACGTTGTCGTCATCCAAGGACCTGGAGGCGTTGTGGTTTGCCATTGTTCCAGTTACAGCTTCAATGATCTCATCGCGAATAGAGTAGAGGTGATTGACATGATCTTCGTCCAACTCCTTTGATCCTGCGTTATGCATAGCCATTGCTCCAGCAGCCGCTTGAAGGATTTCGTCGCGCAGAGAAGTTAGATGATTGGCTTGCTCTTCATCCACGGATTTGGAACCTGCAGCATGGCTTGTCACTACTCCAGTGACGGCTTCAATGATCTCATCACGAATGGAGTGGAGGTGATTGACGTGATCCTCATCCAAAGACTTGGGCCGTATATTGTTGGCAGTGACCGCATCGAGAATTTCATCGCGGACCGAGTAGAGGTGATTGACATGTTCCTCGTCCAGAGCCCTTGAACCTTCGTTATGACTCGCCATGGCTTTTGAAACAGCATCGAGAATCTCGTCACGCATCGAGTGAAGATGACCGACGTGTTCCTCGTCAAGGGACCTGGAAGTAGGCTCGGGCTGCTTCTCCAAGCATTCACGGATGGTCAAGATTATCTCGTCCCGAGATATACTCGGCGGGTGCTCGATTTGTGGCGGGATGAACTTCTGCATACCGTCCTCAACGGCGGCGAGAACCTGGTCATAGGTGACGGCCTGTTCATGCTGGGGCTGGTAAGACTTGAGCCCTTCTTCAAGACATGTGAGGATTTCGTCTCGTTCTAAGCCGAAGTTGTTGAACTCGATTTCCGGCTTGTAGGTCTCCCAAGCTTCACGAACAGTCTCCAGAATATCCTCTCTGTCCATTTCAGCACCTCGCGACTCAGCTTGAGGTTGAGGAAGTTCAAGCTCATCGAGGGCTTTTTTCACAACAGAGTAGATCGCGGCACTGTTCATGGTTGATCGGAACTCGGACAAGTCAGACGATTGCTGCCGACTCTCATTGATAGTAGCAGCCAGCTGCTCTTTGAGGTCATCCAAACTGCGGTTGACGATGGCCGAAATTTCTTCTGGGCCGGCAGCTCTAGGCTGCTCCTCGGGCTCATCATTGGCATGGGAGGACTCGATCTCGTCTAGTCGCCGACCGAGTTCTCGACCCATGCCTAGAACTTCACCTCGCAGTTCACGTACCAAGGACTTCACGCCGTTGGTCATTCCACCTGCCTCGACAACGCTATTCTTGACGCTTCTAAGAATTGCCAAAACTTCATCGGAATTCGGTGAAGAACCATCTCCCTTATCAGATTTGGAAAGGTCAAGTGCACGTACAATTTCAGGATCCAGAGATCCCATCGGCCCAGATCGTGTCGGCTCGGGGGAGGCATCCTCGGGCTGGATATTACCTAGATTGGCCATGCCGTAAGATCGGACGAGGGCTTTGCTCGCGGGATCCTCTTTGACGAGGTTGAGGATCTCTTCGAGCATGACAGTGACTTTGTCATCGGCATCTTTGTCCGAAGCGGTAGCTGCGGGTCGAGATCTGATTTCTTCAACGAGCTCCAAGAGCCTTTCCTCACCTTCCTTAGTTGCCATCTCGCGCAATACCTTTTCGAGCAAAGCGAGAGCGGCGGAGCCGTCGGAAATCGGTGCCGGTGAGACGCAAGAGTCGCGATCAAACGCGAATGGGTTAGGGCTCGGCATGCGAGGCACGGAGTAGCTTCTCTTCGAAACGGGACTATCCGGATCCTTGGGGTTAGGCCCATCACCACCCTTGAAAAGATTACTGAAATCAAACCTTGTAGCGTCAGCATCCAGATACTTGGTCGTAAGATGAGAAGACAGGTCCTTCAGGCTCTTGCGAATGTCTTCATCGCGTGCGTTGGTTGCTGCCTTCAAGCTGACTAGGTCGGTAGCATTGTCTTTGCTGCGTCGGCTCAAATTCATCATCTCACGCTGCAATCCGCTTGCAATGTCCGTGAGACTGTGGATTTGGTTCGAGAGGGTCTCCATGCTCGTATGCTTGGTGGGACTGGGTTGCGACTCGAACGGTGCAGCGATCAGTTTTGGTGGCTTGGAAGGTGATGGAGGGTCGGTTTCTAAAGGTATCTGCATGTTTTGCAGGGCTAACATTGTAGCTGATGGCGGAGTACTTTCTCCCAATATTGGCTTTGATAAGTACCGACTCGATAGAGAGTAGCTCATGTCCCGGTCCGCATCTTGACGGAGCGCTGGCGAACTGATAGACTTAGTAGGATCGCGTGGCTTGGCCGCCTCAATGATCGTCGCACGAAGAGGGCGCTCTGGGGATCTATTCTCAAGGTAATTCATAAAGTCGCTGCGCGCATCTTGTCGGGTATCTTCAGGCTGTAGTGACTGCATGCCCTTATGGTGCTGGCCTTTGACCAACGACCTCTCTGGGGAGGATGACTTGAGTGGCATGGGATTTGTTGTGTAAGAGCTCGGCGCATGCTCGCTGGGTCTCTCTGTAAATTTTGCGGCCACTGCCTGAATGCCGGGAGAAACATTGGACCTCGTCGCAGGGCTCATTGGGCTCATCGAACGAGGATTCATTGGGAGCGGCGGAGGTGCACGCTCAGGATCCGAACTGTCCCACCTGCGTAGACCGCGTTTCAGCATTTGTTTCAAATCACCCATGGGTTCCATCAAAACAAGGATTAGGTGGTGTGAGTTGCACAACTTACATTGGAACTTTAGACTCGGAGTATGTCATTGAATGCCGGACCAATTCCCGGTCACGGGGGGTGTCCTTGTCTGGGGACGGCATGATGTCTTCGTGAATGGATTGTCAAGATGTCTCAGAGGATGGAATGTATGTAGGGTATGTGTAGAATGTGTAGAATGTGTTCAAAGTAAAAACAGAAGCAAGGTCATCAAGGCATATCAACACAAGGGAGGAAACGCTGGAAGAACAAAGCAAAAGCTAACAATCTCAGAACTCGGTGGATGAGAGAAAATCACCGGGAGATCAGCTTGATAAGAGGAAAGCAAGTGGAGATGAGAATTGTCTAGAGAGAGAGGAGCTACGCAGCCTTGTACACATCACCCATGGCCATAGCAACCGGGGCAACTACGATCGTCATGTAAACAAAACCTGAGTCAGCGGAAACCAGGCGGTGAGCAACGCTGGGCACCAACTTGCCAAGACTGGAAGGGGCTGGGCCGACACGTCGATTATGTCATCACTTGATCCGGGCCCAATGGGGGAACTATCCGAAAGAGGACTAGTCGCCATCTGTCGGTAAGTCGACCAATCAATCCACAGCACACAAATCGCTACTGTGCCCTGAAACCCTCTACCTCACATCCGCAAAAACGAACACTTCGATCTTGACCGTTCCGTATCTCGACAACCACCCATCCTCGCCGCCCCCGGGACCTTCAAAATGAAGTGTACGTCTTCACCATTCGACTCCCCTTGCGATCTGTATGCTGACGGATATATTATAGTCATGAAAGTGGGCCGTGTGGCCATCATCACCCGTGGCCGCTACGCCGGTAAGAAGGTACGACAAGATCCTTACCCTCTCCCGAATTGAGCACAAGAAGAATGGAAAGAGGCGAACGAATGGAAGCGAAAGACTCGAGATTTGAAAGAGCATAGCGCAATATGGAGGACTGCGCAACAATTAAAAAAATTCGGAGTGCTAATCAGGCATTTTTGTTCGACTTTACAGGTCGTCATTGTCCAGCCCGTTGATGCTGGCTCCAAGTCGCACCCCTTCTCCTACGCCATTGTCGCCGGTATCGAGCGTTACCCCCTCAAGGTTACCCGTGGTATGGGCAAGAAGCTCGTCGACCGCCGCAGCCGCATCAAGCCTTTCATCAAGGTCGTCAACTACAACCACTTGATGCCCACCCGTTACACTCTCGAGCTTGAGGGTCTTAAGGGTACCGTCACCAACGACACCTTCAAGGAGGTCTCTCAGCGCGAGGACGCCAAGAAGACCATCAAGAAGGCCCTTGAGGACCGTTACACCAGCGGAAAGAACCGTTGGTTCTTCACTGCCCTGCGTACGTTTGGCCCAGGATATACATATATATACAATTTGAAACTCGACACTAATACTCCAGAACAGGTTTCTAAACGGTTTACTTGGGCGTTTTGTCGTTTTGAGCGCACGGGTCTAGGTGAAGGCGAGGTCGAAAAACCATCGAGCACATTCGATCCCTGCGAGCATGGGATGGGAAAACATACACCATGGCTGGAAACAGATTCGTGAATGTATCGATGAACTCCAGTTTTAACGGGGGCGCCACTTCCATACCTGGTGTCCGTCTGAATGAAATGGAAAATGAACAATTATTTCAAAATCAATGTTGTCTATTACCCGAAAAACGGTCGACATCTTCCTCTTTCCCATAGGCCGGGAACAAGATTGATCTGTCACAACACGGATCATTCCCACGTCGGTGGATGGCCTTGTAGCTATGTGGTTTGTCCCAGGTCATTCAATTCCATGGTGTCATTGCTACGACTGGTGTATCCATGCCCATCTGTAATGCGCAATCGTAGTTCTCAAAAGCAGTTGCTTCTATCCTGGCTTGCAGCGCTAGGCGTCCTCTTTTCCTAACTACTCTATTCCCAAGCACACTACCCGAACGAAGACTGCATTCTCGAACTTCGAGGTTGATATGTCGAGGAAGCCCCTGAAGGTCTAGGTCCTCTCCATACTCAAAGATGCAATTATAGATTCTCTTCCTCCACAGTCCATGTAACATGTGAACCCCACCCCCGCCAAGATATATGTAACGTATATTATCCCTCAGCCATATGGATATCAGCGCTTACAAAGTACTTACCATCAACATGGCTAGATCTTTGGTTTATTTCTAGCATACGCAGCATCGTTGCTTGTGCTGCCATCCCGCTAACACTATAGTTTTGACGGTTTTAGACCCCGAGACTTCACAATGCAATGCAAACAAAGAGTTGCTTTGATTCAGTGGACAACACGCCTTGGTTCTACCCTCGCTAGTAAACAAGGGAACATTGGTCTTTGAATGATATTCTCAATATAACCTTCGAGATAAGACTAACGCATTCTTTATCTTCATTGTCTTCTTTCTATTATGGTCTCATTGGCTCGGATTATGACTTTTCATTCATAGTTGATGCAGCCCATACGCAGTACGTATATATAAACCACCATCGTGTCCTCCGTCGGCTTCAGTCCATATCATCTGGTTATCACTGGACTATTCTTTCAATTGACTATACAATCATCTAACACGGGATTTAGCAAACTACGTGTCATCACCAGTCATCCTATTTCCGCAACCATGACTCAGCTAGCTACTATTTACGAGGATCCTAGAGAGGAATGGGCAGATAACGAGGTCCATCGGCACTACAACATGCCTATGGTAGCCGTTCGAGCCAAACCTCGCATCCAGATGCGCTGCAACGTATACCGCGACAATGCCTCGCTTCTAAAGGTAAATCTCAGTATCGACAAATGGGTTAATACCGAATATTTCATCTGGGAGATGTCCGCAGGGTTAGCTAATAGCGGCGTAAGCCCACAGTGGAAGGAGTTATTCGAAGAAAAATATAAGGAAAAGTGGGTGCAGATCCAGAACGAGTTCGAGGGTATAGCCGATCTGCCCGAGAGATTCCTTCACAAGGTTCCGGCCCCGCCCTTTCAGGTAGCAGAGGTGAGAATCAAGACTAAGAAAGATCCATGTTATTGGAGGCTCCGTGCTAATACCGGCCGTCACATGGTTGACACGAGCTTCTGGTATCTTTGGAAGTTGATTCTCCAGCAGAACTCGCCCGTCGTCGGTACCTTTGACGTTATTCTCAGAGCACCCTCGCACACTCCTGCCGGGGAGGTTCCTATCGCTCCTTGGGATGTGCCCCTATCAGATGGATCACACTGGTGTTATCAGGAAGATGTTTCCTATCCTGGCTGCGAACGCGCACGCAAGAATCTCGCTCCATTGGATTTCACGTGCCTCCGGCAAGGAGTACAGCGAGATGATATCCCTCTAGCTAGGCGCGGCCGATCACGCTCTACCTCAGCTACTGTGGACCTATCGCAACGCAGGCGAGCTCGTACTTTCTATGATTGAAAGTGGGGCATGTCTCCAAATGCGAGAATGAGTAGTATGACAAGTCCACTGGAGGTGGATAATAGCTCCCGTAGAATGGAGATATTATCTATGAGCACTTGATAGAATTTGTTCTGCTCTCTTATTCTTCTGGCCTAGTGTATGTTTACCCCAAGCATATAGTCCCGTTAATACAATCTATTTGTTGCGCTAATCATTCTCAAGTGTGATACATACGAAGTATCGAGTAGAATTTGGCCAAAAATTAAGCCCTCAAAGTAGTACCGATATCTGAAGTACCACATGTGTTGAATAGATCCGCATAAGATGTCAAGATGCAGACTACAAAAGTGCATGCCGAGAACAATCAATCTTGCCATACTATCATGTCCGGGATGGATATAGCTGTACAATGGCTGATTTACTTCAAGGTGAATCATCATATGATAGGATCGACCTTGGAAGAATATCTGAAACTCGGAGTGGTGTGATCTAGACAACTGCGACAATAAAATATGCCCACTCATGCGTGGCATCATCTCCGACAGCTAGTTCTCTTAGTACACCGCTTGATGTGACTCTCCAGTGCCGATGTGCTTAACAATTGTCGAGTCACAGGCAAAGCGCTTCGAGGGCACTAGTTTCCTGCATAGTTGATCACAGTTGAGCACCTATCATTGGATCAAACCCTGCACATGGTAATGTATTGCCAAACAGAAACCCCATTTCATTTGGACATCACATGTCTCTAAGGCAACACAATTGAACCCTTGATATAGCGTTAACGTTAGGTGACACCTCAGTTTCGCATGTGAAATACCGTAAACTAACGGGTCACGGGCCTCCACCACACTAGATGTTCGTAAGGCTAACCGAGACGCCACTTTCCCTATTCTTGTAGAGAGGTATTGTAAGTCCGCCACCCGGAGTATTTGGAGATGTGATATTCTCCCAACTATTCTAGACTCGATTGTATGTCAGAAATAAAAAGGGAGTGGCGTGCTTGCCACAGCCTGAATCGAAAATGGATTTTCGCACTACAAACTTTATAATAGATAATCCCTACAGCTCTAAGAGCAGTGATAGGTTGAATGCTAACAGTATAGTTTCTGGGCAAGGGTTCGTTCACAGGAATAGAGGAAACAGAGTTTGTACTTTGTAGATGTTGAGACAAACGTGCTGGTCAAGACCCACGGTATACAGGGATCTACATAGTAGCTTAATCGGGTGGATCGCCGCGATCCGGTTCGCCTCAGTAAAGGAGAAAAAGAAACGGAAGGGCAAAAAAGGTCATCGCCCCTCTTCGGCTTCAAAGCTCAATGCTCATGAGATATTCAGCTTCAGCCGCCATCTTCGGTTTTTTCGGCCGACAAGTATGGGAAATCTGGCCACCCGGCTTACCCTGATAGCACTACCGAATATCATTTCCGCATTCCCTTCGCCCGGGTATGAACCTTGAATGGGAATACAAGGTCTGGATATGTAAGTGCCAAGGTACATACCTTCTAGCCTTCACATAAACAGACCAGGCTAGCACATTCAATACGACCATAGTATAGTCCTATCGAACGCGACCGTTTCATAGCCACATCAAGCGCCGAGATTCGGATGAATCTACAAATCACTTGGCCCGTCGCACGCCCGATTCTGGGGGAGTATTCAAACCGGCTAGGACCTTGCGCAATGTTCTTTCCCCTCATACGGAGTACATTTGCACCGGAAGCCGTTACGTATTCCCGAGCGTACAAGGGGCCGACGCTCAGGCCAATGGGTGGGTACATCACTAGCATCACTAATGTACTCCGTAAGCGCAGACGGCCTAGACTCGCAAGCTAGAAGCCGAAGCGTCAGTATTCTGGCAGGCCCCGATCGGCCAGCTGCGGCCGCTGTCTGTGTTATTATAGGGTGCAGATAAGCAGGTTTGTCCAACGAGAAACAGTGAAATGGGTGAAAACAAGGTTTATCTTTCGTGAAGTCACCCGTGGACCCCTCATTTGGAATACAGGAATATCGAACCCTTGGAAGAAGCTTGGAATGTAGTAAATGGTGAGCTCTATAAGATACAGAATATATGATAGAGAAGATCATACAAGTGGAACCACACGGCGTTTTTGCCTTAGACCCGCAATCACATGCGAAAGGAGCTTTATCACAATTGCATGTGGTATTTTTTTTTTCAAAAAATTTGCAATTCGTAGTATACGTATTTGGTATGGAATATATTCAATACCAAGCTATAATTAGCCATAGAATTCAATTCAATGTTGCTCTTACTGTTTGCAGTGCACGCCCAAAGTCAATGGCGCATTGGCGTGGGGGTATCACTTGGGACCTCAAGCTGTCGAACCCTTTCCTTTATAGAAAATATAAGGGGAAAATATAGAAGAAAAAGAAGAAAAATCCAAAACGAAGAACTAAAACATCCAATCAAAATAACCAGCCGAGAATACCATGTATTGCAATGATGCGATTGCGGTAGGACCCATTGCATAATGACAGCGCAATCACATGTGAAAATCCTAATTTTCTATACAACCCAACTTATTCCTCTCCCTCTCTATCTTTTCTTCTAAATTCTTACTATAATTCATCATACTCATATCACTATCTTCATGCCTCACACAGAAAACAAAATGGGTGAACCGGTTGTCAACGGCGAGAAGCACTACTCCCAGTTCCTCGATGTATGTACACCCCCACTACATCACCAAAAGGCAGATAGCAAGAATCAGCCCATACTAACTTAACACTCCCTAATTTAGCATCTCACTTCCTACCCTATCATCTCCGACTCCATCTCCTACTACAAGGGCAACCCTTACGGAGCCAAGTCCCTTGAATTCGCCGACCAGGGCTACACCCGTCTCGCCAAACCTGTTCTACCCTACTTCTCCACTCCCTACAGCTATGTTGCTCCCTACCTAGCTCGCGCCGACTCCCTCGGTGACAAGGGCCTGACCCAGATCGACACCCGCTTCCCTATCATCAAGGAGGATACCCAGAAGCTGCGCGGCACCATCTACAACAGTGCTTCCCTACCCGTCCGCGTCGCCGGTGATGTCAAGCACCATGTCTTCGGTGTTTATGGTTCTGAGTACAAAAAATGCGGCGGTGATGGTGTTCTTGCTTCGGGCAAGGCTGTTGTCACTACCAGCTTGGTTCTGTCGCAGGAATCGCTGGCTTGGGCTAGCGCTTTCCTCCAGACTAAGAAGGAGGAAGCGAAGGAGGTTGTCAATGAAAAGAACAGCAACTGATTTTAGATCTCTTTGAACTTTTGGAGCGTTCTTTTTTTTCGTTTTTCTATTTTTTAGAGAAAATAATACCTTATCGCTGCTCTGTGTGTTGCTTTGCCCTCGTTGTATTTAGTTGGTTTTTCCTAGATCTATGGATGTATGTTGTACTCCAAACCTCAACGCTAATTTACTGGATTTAATATGCACATAACCTTCTATGTATGTAGATATTGCAAAATATATTCTTTAATAAATAATCAAAGATAGTCCTCGAAAGAACCCCTAAAACAAAAAAAAAAAAAAAAAAAAAACGACCCTGGGAAACACTTGCCGCAACAAAGAATCATTGATAACGGCCACGCACAGACCAGCCCCAATGGGGTAAAATCGTTCTATCGCGTCGCGTCCACCTATCTACAACTCTCCACCACATAATCAAAATGCCAGCACGCAAAAGACCAGTACGCAGCCTCATATCCACTTATATTATCCACCAACTAACCTCCACCCCCAGAACGCAGCCTCGGAGACCGAGTCAACCCCAAACGCGCGTCGGCGCATCAGACAAAGCGAAGAACCCGAATCATCAGCATCAAACAGCGACGATGACGAACCAAGCGCACCAACCAGCACAGACGCAATGGTCAAGAGAATGGTCCGACTCGCCATAGCAAGCGAGTACTCGCGGCTCCCGATCCGACGCAACGACATCAGCACCAAGGTGCTAGGCGAGCAGGGCTCGCGACAGTTCAAGCTAGTGTTCGACCAGGCGCAGCGGGAATTGAGGCAGCGCTTTGGTATGGAGATGACCGAGTTACCGGCGCGAGATAAAGTCACCATTAGTCAACGACGAGGTGAGCATCTTTTCTTTGTTCGCAGACCCAAGTAATCACTATTGACGTTCGACAGCCGCGCAGAAAACTGAAAAACCTTCCTCGGCTAATAAGTCCTGGATCGTTACTACCACCTTGCCGCTCCCATACCGTTCTTCTGATATCCTCATTCCAACTAAGGCGCCCTCCCTCTACACTGAAAGCACATATACGGGCCTGTACAGCTTTATCATAGCGTTGATTGTGCTGAATGGTGGTTCGCTGGCTGAGCAGAAACTTGATCGGTACTTAACGCGCACTAATGCTGAGATTGCTACGCCGGTTGACCGCACGGATAAATTGCTGCAGCGGCTATGCAAGGAAGGGTACATTATCAAGACGCGGGAGATGGATGGTGGTGAGGAGCTCATTGAGTATGTTCTTGGACCGCGGGGTAAAATTGAGGTTGGCACTGGTGGTGTGGCGGGGCTTGTGCGAACTGTTTATGGGAAGAACCATAGTGACCACGAGGGCTTGACTCAGCTCCAGAGGGAAGACCTTGAGGATTTCGAGACGAAGCTTGGGAGGAGTCTTGGGATTGAGCCGGCAACGGTACGAGCCAATACGATGGACGGTACTAGCGATGTGGATGGAGATTCTCGAGTTAACGGAAACGAGGAGACGCCGCGGAGCTCGGGCCCTAGGCGGTCTTCGAGGCGTGGTCCTAGTCCGGAAGAAGAGGAAGATTCACATTCTGAGGAGTATGATGAGGAAGAGTGATTGATTTATGTTTGATTGGCATGCTGTGATAACACAGGGATACATACTACATGTAGGTATCTGCAACTTGATACCCAGGATATGATAGGTCATGGAAGTACATTTGACCAATATTGGCCTTCTTAATATTTGATCTATAGTTCGAATTGTAGACTAGAACGCAATGTAGATTCTTGAACGTGCCCAAGTCCGTGAAGGCTAAGTTGGGTCCTTGGTAAGGGTCTATTCGTGTGGAAGTGCTCTGCTTAGCTTGGGATTTGGTCCTTATGGAGAAAGGTGGTGTACTTGTCGCATTATTCTAGTTTAGCCTAGTCTTACAATAAAGCTATATTAGGAACGAACTATGTAGTAAATGGTCTCTCCTTTCGATTACGAATCCCATAGCTATTAGTGTTCTGGAAGAAGATTACAATGCTATTTAGCCCTTGAGACAAATAGATGTAGAATTTTAAAAGTCAGCTACAATTGTAACTGAGGATCCAAGCTTGCTATTGACTTTTATAGATCTTCGTACCATGCATGATCAGCGACTTCACGTGAAAGCTAATTTGAACTTCACGGACAATCAATTTCTTTGTCTATAACAGTGACCAGTATAGAATATCCGAGGGACAATGTAGTGCTCAATTCTGAGCAGTCAGCAGCGGTCATGCTTAATATCAAATTCGTCCTTACTTCGACCACATCTTCATCGCCAGACATAACACTAGAAGGCACCATATACCCATACCTTGGAAAGAAGAAGAACCTCTCTATAAAAAAGTCCGTCTTCTAGGTATCTACGTATGTAGGTTAGCAGTCTTGAATCTTGATCACAGGTGGAAATGGACCTCAGAAGCCCTGGAGGACGTACAGGGCTGAAAAAGTTGGAAAGTTATTGTCCCTCCTACTGTGCATCAATCCAATAGAGACTACTATCAGTCCTCATCCACCTTATTCTAATTTTCATTCGAGATATCTCTACAGCAACATCAGTATCAAACTCGCCGTTGTTAATTCCACGATTGAATATTATGCGGACGCAACATCTCCCAATCTGCTCGTGTCAAGTCATATATCCGGGTAGTGAGCCAGATATTCTTTGGTCATATCAAGTGCAAGTTTATATATTTGAACTAGGTTCGATTTGGGGATGAACTTGAAGTTAACGTTGAAATGGAATCTAAGACTAGCTTGAATATATATGTACCAACTAAGAGCCAAGGATATATGTTTTTAACTGATCAGATGTCTTTTTCTAGCGATTAACTAGGGCCGAGTCCGTAGAGACAAATCTACGATAGTCCTTTATATCGAACTATGATAGAACTGAGACACACACAGATAGCTTCTAGATTGAACATGGTGCTAATCCTTCGTTGATATCGCTTAGTTACAAAGATGGGAATAGGAAACCTTGAAATGAAGTCGAATAATTAATTACATACATGAATAGTAGAAGGTTGAACGAGATAACTTTTGTTCAGTCTTAATAGAGGGTACATTGAGTACACCGGTGCAGTGTACTGTGCATATGCTTGTCCCAGGACTCGGCCGCCAAAACCTCAGCCATGACACACAGAACTGGAAATTGATAGTCACCCATGGGTATACAGCACTACGAAGGGCTAGGGTTCACTAATTATTCTATTCTACAGATGATTGTCTACGTTACAAGTATACGAGGAAAAAGAGAAAAGATAACTTGAGTCATAAAAATGTGGGTAGTCATTTTTGGCAACTACGCAGCAAATCTACCTTCCATCCAGTAATTGTTTTTGAAAAGAAAAAAAAATCATCACGGCATAATGAGCATTATCCGAGAATCATTTATTTCTTACCAGCCTTGGCAGCGGCCTTGGTGACCTTGCCAGCGCCACCAGCGTTCTTGGCAACGGACTTGATGACACCGACGGCAACGGTCTGACGCATGTCACGGACGGCGAAACGACCGAGAGGGGGGTAGTCGGTGAAGGCCTCAACACACATGGGCTTGGAGGGAACCATCTTGACGATAGCGGCATCACCGGACTTGATGAACTTGGGGGAGGTCTCGGTGGCCTTACCGGTACGGCGATCGATCTTCTCGAGGAGCTCAGCGAACTTGCAGGCAATGTGGGCAGTGTGGCAATCGAGGACGGGAGCGTATCCAGCGCCGACCTGACCGGGGTGGTTCAGGACAATGACCTGAGCGTTGAAGGAGTCACAGCCAGCGGCGGGGTCGTTCTTGGAGTCGGAAGCGACGTTTCCACGGCGAACCTCCTTGACGGAGACGTTCTTGACGTTGAAACCGACGTTGTCACCGGGGTTACCGGCCTTGAGCTGCTGGTGGTGCATCTCAACGGACTTGACTTCAGTGGTGACGTTGGCGGGGGCGAAGGTGACGATCATGCCGGGGGTAATGATACCAGTCTCGACACGACCGACGGGAACTGTGCCAATACCGGAGATCTTGTACACATCCTGGAGGGGAAGACGGAGGGGCTTGTTGGAGGGACGGACGGGGGTCTCAATGGCGTCAATGGCCTCGAGAAGGGTCTTTCCGGTGGACTTGCCAGCCTTGGTCTCCTTCTCCCAACCCTTGTACCAGGGGCAGTTGGTGGAGGGCTCAAGCATGTTGTCGCCGTTGAAGCCGGAGATGGGGACGAAGGGAACGGACTTGGGGTTGTATCCGACCTTCTTGATGAAGTTGGAGGTCTCCTTGACAATCTCGTTGTAACGGTCCTCGGACCACTTGCAGGTATCCATCTTGTTGAGGGCAACGATAAGCTGCTTGACACCGAGGGTGAAGGCAAGCAGAGCGTGCTCACGGGTCTGGCCATCCTTGGAGATACCAGCCTCGAACTCACCAGTGCCGGAGGCGATGATGAGAATAGCGCAATCGGCCTGGGAGGTACCAGTGATCATGTTCTTGATGAAATCACGGTGACCGGGGGCATCTGTAATGAGATAGATTAATATTTGTTCCAAGTCCGAATGAATGTGAAAGTCTCTTACCGATGACGGTGACCTCGTACTTAGCGGTCTGGAACTTCCAGAGGGCAATATCGATGGTGATACCACGCTCACGCTCAGCCTTGAGTTTGTCAAGAACCCAGGCGTACTTGAAGGAACCCTTTCCGAGCTCAGCAGCCTCCTTCTCGAACTTCTCGATGGTACGCTGGTCAATACCACCACACTTGTAGATCATGTGACCAGTGGTGGTGGACTTGCCGGAATCGACATGGCCGATAACGACGATGTTGATGTGGCTACGCTCTTCTTTACTGTTTTGAAGTCAGTCTCAGTTCTGAAAAGAAGTGACTCGATTGTCACATACCCCATGATGACGGTTAAAACTTTTTGTAGTTCTTTGTAAGATACTAGAAAAAATCTGTGGAAAAATTGCTCAGAGACTACGGCAGAACGCGTAGAGGTACTGAGCAAAAGTAATCAGTAAAGAGTCGGAAGAGAGAGAGCTTTTAAAAGCAGTAGGGGGCGAGGGAATACTCACTGTAGCAGACGAGAGGAAGAAAGAAAAGTCTGTGGGAGGGGGGAGGAGGGGAAATCCTTATATGGAGGGGCAAGCGAGCGAGGCGAGTCAGCAGGTGGGGCCAAGCCCTCTTTGGTTAGGGTTTCTGATTGGTTCTAACCCTTACCCGTGCACGCAGATTTTGCAAAGTGGGTTGGTGGGATGAAGTACATGTACTTACCACAACGTGTTTACCACCATACCTTACGAAGTACTATCTACCTCTATGCTTGAAACAGCCCTCCGTTTCCCTGGTTTTGTCCTGCCATGGCACTCCACTCGGTGCGAATTTTTTTTTTTCATCGGCTCCGTCCCAGCCCACTTTGTGGCTCTAAACGCTTGAACTGGGCAGCAACGCAGAGTGGTTGGGTGAAAACTTTTAGTTTGCATTGTTTACTTTGCGCATTTTCTAGTTTTTTTTTCGGCCTTGTACTGTGGTGATTGGGGATCTCAATTCATTTTTTCACTTTTTTTTTCACCTTTCTTCTCTTTTGCCTCTGAGAGCCCCGCGGGAGGGGCAACATTCTCACCGCCAAATCATCCCACCAACAATGTCATGCATATAGAATATTTTTTCTTTTCTTTTTTCGCCTACGATGATTCATATGTTCTAGGCAGAACCCAACGTCGGGCTCTACATCTGTATTAGGCCAATTGTATTTATAGGAAAGTACAGCAAATGTCAAAGCCACAAATATCATATAAAGTACAAATGCATAAAAAAAATAGATCCATGTCCCACTCGAAAAAAGTTTCCGCCGATCGCATAAAGTAATCTGTGCGCTACATATAGAGACTGTGACGTCGATCAATTTGGGTATCGTTGTATCAACTTTATATGTTCGAGCTATGTCCAACGCCCCCCCTAAATACTCTGTAAATGCGCCATTTGCACCTCGCTGTAATAAACCTCAATGAAAGCAAAAAGAAATGCAAGTGACTTTTTCCAGCCTTGTAGCCCAACTCTAATTTTCTCTCCACCGAGCACCACATGAGGTACACTAGAGCTGTCAGAAACGGGTACCTCACGTTGGAACGTAAGGAGGGAGACATACCTTTAAGAATGTAGTCATCGGTTCGTCTGCACTGCGAATCTGCAGCTGGAAGAAGTACGCACGTTCCCCGTTGCAGCTTTCGGCGGGGCATTGAGCTACAAGGGTAAGAGAACGAAGCTGTCAGCCTTGTATTTCTCGACGGACATGTCACCCCTCAGAGAAGATAAAAGAAGGAACTTACTGGCAACACTGTCGGCATTGGCAAACTCCTCCTTGCCACCAAAGACATCGTCCACTTCCTTTTGTTTCATACTCTTCTTCTCGAAATAGTTCTTGTCCAGCGGGGCTTCATAGGGGCAGACGCGGCATTCGAAGCGGTTCACACCCGCAGGGAATCTTGTGCTTGATTCCGCTTTGGAGATGGTGAGAGCATTGCTGCAATTAGGACAGACTGGAGAGAGTAGTCAGTTTCTGTTCTGGACTGTCGCTGGACATCGCTAACTCGGTGATAGCACATACAGACTAGCATCTTGATGATCTGGCTGGAGGATGCAGTGGGTAAGGTGAAGAAAGCGTCAGGCAGCTAGATCGGGACAAAGGTACGTTCTCAGCAGCTGTATAACGTAGTCCCCGTTAGGTGCAGAACATCACCGTCGATGATAAGAGATCTAGGCGCGCGGCTAAATCCCAACGGTAGCCGGAATATTGTATATCCGGGCGGCCCGCGCGTGGGATGTCCCTGGGGAACAACTCCAATAACCTGTTGTATTTACCAGGAACTTGAATGCCTCAAGTTTGATCAGACAGACCGGCTTGTACATACATATTTCACTTTACTTCCTTGTGAAATATTTATCCTGACCACCGAAATACCATACAAACTGCCTGGTTGTTGTTACAACTAGCTCATTGCGTCCTACTACAGCTGAGCACCAATTCCGGTACTACCGACCTCATTCTCGCGTATTTTGGACTTTGTGGACCCATACACAGATATGGCTGACGAGGTGAGGACTACTCATTAGACCATTGCTAATAATTAACGCTAATGCTGCTATGATTTAGGGCGCATCACCCCGCGAGTTGGTCGTGGAAGCCTGCCGCCGGGACCAACCCCACCTAATTGAGCAAGTGATGAATGAAATGGACGAGAAGGACAATGAGCAAGTGGCACAATTCTTCAATGAGGTGACAGACTCTATGGGAAACCACGCATTGCACATCTGTGCCCAGTACGGCAGCTGTACGTGTTTGTTTTGCCACTTCCCTATACTGCTTATCTCTCATAGAAGCTAACTCTCTTTGTTAATGGTTAGATGACACAATGGATGCACTGTTTGACATCCAATTCTTCGAATGTGACCCGTTGACCCGGTTGGACAAGGACACACCGTTGCACATCGCAGTGCGGTACGCCAATGATAAAGACGCAGAGCTGGGTGAGGCCATGATCAAGATGATGTGTGAGGCTGGATGTGATCCCCGAGTGCGGAATAAGCATGGTCAGAAGCCTGCCGACCTGGTCTTTAACAATAACGAGATCAAGAAGACCCTTCAACAATCCGAGTATATCATGGCTGAAGGTATTCAAAATACCGAAGCTGACTCGGATGGCGGAGAGGCTAGCGATAGTGATTAAAGGGGGAGAGACTACCCAGGGTGTTCGCATTGCCGTCCATTGTATTGCAGGCTTTCTCTGTTTCTGGTTAGAAGGCTAGAGATGCTCTAGCTGCGATGTCTGTTTTTATGCATGAGTCTTAGACTTGGCCACATCTTCTACTTCTATTTTACGATTATTACGAATTAAGTGCAGTCTTTCAAGGCTGATATCATAGAATTAACTTCTTTTTTTTCGGCAAACTACTAAACTAGAGGGAAATGCCGTTCGTCTATTTCCAGGGGATATTACAAAGCTAAACCTTCGACGCCTTAACAAGCTTCTGTACTTGATCCAGCCACTTACGGGAGAACTCCTCTGCGGTAAACCGTTGAGCCGAGCGACGAGCCCGCTGCCGCATGGCGAGTTTTTCTGCCTCCGGAAGAGCAAGAGCAGCCTCGAAAGAAGCAGCAAACTGCTCTTCTGTTTCAGCTCGGAATCCAGTTGCACCATCGCCCAAATCAACGACAATGTCTTCACGTGGACCGCCCGAGTCATGTGTCACACAAATGAGACCAGCGGCCTGATACTCCACGACACAAATTCCAAAGTGTTCATTCCACATAGCATTGACGCCAACGGAGGCGGTACTGAGATGTGACAGCATGGCAGGCCAGCTGGCGTCGCACAAGAAGGTGGTATGGTCGCGGATGCGAAGTTCATGCGCCAGGAGGCGCAGATTGTAGATGTGGGTTTCATCAGGACTGGAATGGCGCACAGATCCAATGAGAACAAGGCGTGGAGGGGGTTGACCTTCGTAGGCTGTGTTTTTTGTTCGTTCTTGTAGGAATCGCGCAAAGGAGCGCAAGACTAGTGGGTGATTCTTCTCTGGCCGGAATTGGGCGATGTAAAGGAGAACGGGTTGCCGAGTCTTCTCGCTCTCCGCGTCAACGGCAATATTTGATTGTAGTTCGGTGACTGCAGTTGGGGGAAATACCACCGCCGGCGATGATGCGGTCCCATCGCCGCTGCTGTTGCTGCCTTTCCTGCCGGTGCCCCAGAGCGTACGGATGTGTGCTGCGGTCCAGGACGAATTGCACATTACCACATCGACCTGTCGACCGACCCAGCCATACAATTTGGCAAATAGCTCCCAGTACCGACGCTTTATTTTCCCTTTCCACCCTTTCCCTGCGCCGGAATTGATCCCTTGCACCCCGCTCTTGTCGTCAAGGGAGGCAAGCATGTCAGTTGATATTGTCGGGTAATGAACGTAGGCGCCAACAGGCACTGTCGGGAAAAGCCATTTGCACATAGCAAGCGTGAATGCATAGCCCATGGTGTCAACAAAAACATCCGGTACAAGCAACGTAAAAGCATCATAGGCAACAACTAGTGACCCCAGCGACTGCCCCAGTAGCGTCATATAAGGATATGAGCTACTAACGACATACTTGCGGGTTGTCAAGTATAGGAGGACCACGGTGGGCGCGTGTAGGTGAATATTGAATCGGTTCTCCACTCTCTCCAGCATAGTGGCTTTATTGACTTCATGGTCACCCGTGTAGATAGCGCAGATTGCCTTCGGCCAGCGCTTCTGGGTTGCACGTATCGCTTCCCATAAGACTCGTTCGCCACCTCCACCGGCATTGCTGTAGCATATAGTCAGCGTTGTACGTTTCGATATGTATAAAGAGTGCCATACCAGAATGGGTGAAAGAACCCAATGATCCCATCCCAGTCCTCTGAACTCTGGTTGCTTTCCTGGCTAGTACTGCTACTGGTTTCACTGCCAGTTGACGTCTGTACCCCGCCTGGGGCTGAACTATCCACCTTCTCCCAATCCTCATCCTCGGCACCGTTCCGCGATAGTGAAGTTGTTGAACCCTTCGGCCGTGAGGCGCGTAATTCCTCCTCTTCAGATCGCGCCCGCGCGATCACATATTCCCGGCGAGACCGTGTTCGTCGCCATATCAGCCAGCCCACTCCCCGAAACACTAGACCGAGGAGAACGCCTGTTAGCTTCGGAAGCAGGATAGCCGTGGCGGTGAGGACTAGAATGGCCAGTATGGCGGTTGATAAGAGGGCCATGGTGAAAAGGCAATGATTAAAGAGACCTCATCAGAAATCACACATAGTAAAAGAATTTGAAGTCAAACTGGTTAATAAGTCAGAAATGATCCCCCTCTCTTGTTGTCAACACGTTGATCAATCGGGCCAATGAAGTAACTTAAGCTGTGTCACATGATGATTTCCACATATCTGATTTCCGTTGCGCGACTTCTATAGCTTCACTACTTCTAGCTACCTTTATTTTTTTTATCTTGCCTCACCCGGCGACAGGAGTGATGTACGCCCTCCGCTCGACACATGCTCTGCATTCAACGCGGCGAATCATACAATTGCCTCGCTTGCAGGTTCGACAATTCCACCCAACAAGACCAGCACCATCCGCCATCATCGACCTTGCACTAGACAGCTCCACCGCATTTATTCACGGCGTCCACAATGTTTCGTGTTTACCTTGGGTTGCCTCAATTCCTCTCACGGCCGTACTTGTTCGTACATTTGTCGGGTTGCCCATCATGATATATACTCGACTCCATCGGCACCGCGAGAAAAAGATATCGCTAATTATAAGCGCTTGGGCGAGGAGATATCAAGAGAAAGCTTCGACTCACCAAAAGGCTACGAGTCGGGAGAAGAAGTTAACACCTTTTGAGCGAAAGAAGAAAGTCGCTCTTGATCTCAGAAACCAAAAAGCTGTGCTTCACAAGCGTTGGGGAATATCTGGGAAGCACAAAGCAATTGGCTTACTGCAGATACCTGTCTTTATTGCGCTCATGGAAAGTCTGCGCGGGATGAGTGGCAACAATAGCGGCATCATTGCCTGGCTGTCGTCGTTCATCGAGTCACAAGACCCCGCCTCCGCAGCCCAATCTCTACATCTAACCGTGGAGCCTACTCTTGCGAATGAGGGCGCGCTCTGGTTTCCGGATTTGCTGGCCGGCGACTCTACAGGTGTGCTGCCACTTTTGCTGACTGCGTCGATCTTGGGGAACGTTCTCACCGGATGGAAAGTCATGCCCCTGAGCGAGATCCAGCTCCTTTCAAAGACCGAGATGTATAAGCAGATCTCTCTCAGTGGTTTGCGATCCTTTATCGTGGTTTTCACATGCTATATTGGCTTCGCGAGCTGGACTCAGGAGATGCCAACTGCACTTATGCTCTACTGGATCACCAGTACCAATCTTGCTACACTGCAGACTTGGATACTGGATAATAAGGTGTTTTCACCAGTGATGTTCAGACACCACATCCAGAAATCCATCGCTTTCGTGAAACCGGGTGATGACGACCCTTTCCAGTTGAAAAACTTGCGCTGATTCCATCCGTGGGAAACGTTTCATGGAATAACATGGGATATTTGTTCTTTACCATGCCTTGGATTGATGGTGGCTTGCTCCACCATATTCCATTATAGGGTTGGAACTACGCCCTGACTCTAAATGGATTCCAAGAATTCATCAGGGTGGAGCCCACATTTCACACCGATTTGACAACAAGCTAATGTCAGACCTGATGCAACCCATGGCCTCTGGGTGACTGGTACAGACTTTACGAGCCGGCTCGGATAGGACCAGTCGTCACAGTGTAGCCTTTTGGGTCAACGTTCATAATTTGGTCCAACCCCCCTGCTGAATGACAGTCCAGGATACATCTAGTTCATCGACTGGTTTCGCGATTCATTGTGTAGCATAGCTCTTGCGCACCTGTATTCATGTACAATAATATTCTTTTCTTCTCACAAGAATAGTCGGCCACGGATGCGGTCCCTAGCATGAAAATATCTACTACCTTCTATTTCTTCGATTGAGCTGTTATATTTTCCATATATTCTTCTAACGAAATAAAAGTTGATTGTACATTCGTCAATTAGCCTAGAAGTCCATGCTTTAGACCTCTAATGTCTTTTTTCCAGTTGTCTGCGATGTCGTAGCTGTAAGTACAGCTAGGAATGGGACCTCGTGAATAATAGTGCACGGAGTAAACATGCCCGGGAGGCAGAGACAATCTAGGCTGTCATTCTACCATATACAGTATACTATTCATTCAGGAGTGACAAAGACGGATAAAAAGCATGAAACGTAAAGAGGACTTTCTAACCTGTAACAAGGGACATTGCAAATGCGCATTAGCATCAGACAATAGATTTGTAAGATAAGAGAAATTATTCCCTAGTATCATGCCTTGGTCTTGCCGGAGAAAGTAGATTGCAGAACATGTAAAAAAAAAAGCCCGCCACCCTTCAGAATGCTTTGGAAATGTCAAGAATAAAACAGAGGACAAAACGAACACCTAAAGCTTTGACTTGGGAGGTTGTTCTGAGGCACTTGCTTCTTGGTTGACTTCCACAGTGCGCGAATCAGGGCCCTGGCCAAAGAAGATGACCTCGACAGTAACATCGTCACTGAGAGAATATTAGTCAAACCCTCAAGTAATGTCATAAAAAGAATATTCATACCGGTATCGGCGGGAGTAAGGACTGGGTAGCGTCAACAACGCACACACCATATCCTTGTCCTTTCCGCCCATTGCATTCCGCACAAGATGAGTTGCTGCGTTCTTGTCCTCAACGGTAAATCTAGTAGCAGCGCCAGAGATGTCATATTGCTGCTGGCGAATGGGACGCCGTTGCCCTTCCGTTGATCCGTCAGTTGCAGTTTCCACAGGCAGTTTCTTCTGACCATCGAACCCAAACCAGCTTTGTAGCCAAGCCTTGCTGCCTGCACCGGCAGCAGCGGATTGTTGTTGCTCAACCCATTGACCAACCAGACCGACAACTTCTTCATTGCTCAGCATCTCCCACAGACCATCGGTAGCCATGACGACGAAGTCGCCCTTGGAGGGATCAATCTTGGTGGTAGTAATGATAGGCTCAGCGGTGACATAGGGGGGCGTCTTCAGCATAGGATGAGGGGTGCGCCCAAAGAACTTCGCTTTTATGGTATCTTGGACGTCCCGGCTCCACTTGTAGAAAGCGTCACCGAACGCACGGCTAGGTTCAAGCTGGCCGAGAATTCGGCCATTCTTGGTGACGTATGGTTCGCCGGGATGTTCCTCACGCAAACGTTTCATTTCAGATGGGGTGCCACCAGTCTGGTCCTCGGAGAGGGCAGTAGCAGTCCATTTCCCGCTGGGGCCGCGACGGCCCAGAACTGCGCGAGAATCTCCGGTAACAGCAACCTTGAGATCCTTGGACTGAGAGTCATAGAAGCTGAGAAGAGCACATGATCCTGAAAGAGCGGGAGCAAGGAGCTCGGCGGCAACCCGTCGTGACTTAGATTTCAAGACTTCCTTGAAACTCTCATGTACGATGTCATTGTCAAGGCGGACGAAACCCTTCTTGATGGCGGCATCGATAGCCTCGGATGTTGGTACGAGCAGAGATGGATCAGCAGAAGCAGCTTTGTAAGTTGTGTTCAATTCACGCGCCACGTATGAGATCAAAACATTGCGCAATTTGGCGGATGTAGTCCAACCCCTAATTTATAGTTAGCATTTGCATGATAAGTATTCAGGCTTAATATAACGTACGAGTGACCATCGAAAACTCCCCAGAACATCCAGTCACTGCTCGGCTCGCCATTGCTGACAGCAGCCACGGATGCCGGAATCTCCACTATCTTCTCCGCATGGTCATCCTCAATGGGGGAATTGCTGGCAACCTGAACCACATCATAACGAACGACACCCTTACCCCGGTTGACCAGGTATGATTCCTCGTTCTTGCGAAGCTTCTGTGTCGCTTGCTCGGGGGTCAACATCTCTAGGACTTGACGACCTGATTCGTCTGTATTCTTGGCAATAGGCTGGTCTCCGGAGAGTGTCGCGGTGTAGAATTGATCGCCGCTGACCATCAACGCACGTCGCGTGGTCTCGGTGGGGCTTTCTGCGTAGGCGGAACTGAGGGCACTTGATGCGAAACCTCGGACCTGGGTTGCTGCCGATCTAACGGTGTCACCCTGATAAGCATACCATGCCCCGGAGGCAACAACGGTCGAGATAACGGCGAGGGAGAGTTTGCGGCGATGCATCGATGATTGAGGAGCTACCGGAGTGTTGGATGAACGTTTACCGCCAGAATATGGCCGAATACCTCGCAGCTGGTTGAAGGTCGAAGGGCACGGCCGTTTAGCGGCAATGTTCCATACTGGTGCACGCCGAGCAGCACGGCAGGCCTGAATAGTCGCCCGACGCATTGGTCCAGCAATAAATAAGACAGCTGATAAACTTCTATGCCTTTTGCGAGGCAGATAACAGCTCTAAGATTGTATGTAGATGATGTTTCAAGCTTATCGAGGAGGTCCAGCTCCTCGAGACGAAGTCACGTGTGAATGTTATCCAAACACGCGCTAGTCCAAATTAGTCTCTGTCGTCATTCCCCGCGGTTTTGTTTCGGCGCGATCTTTTTTGTTTCCACCTTCGAGCCAGCTTATATTACATTCGGTCGAAGGCTTTTGCCTCGTTGTATAGGATGTCATCTCGAGCAATCCGAAAACTGCAAAAGCTGCGTGAACAAGAACAGCAGCGAGAATCCGAGCAGCAAGATGAGTCAAGCGAAGACGAAGCCCCGCGCCCCGCGAAACCGAAGTTCAATGCCTTCGATTTGCTGAACGCCGAAAATGAAGATGAGGAGGAAGAGGAAGAGGAAGAGGAGATAGAGGAGGAACCTCGTCCGCAGATACCAGAGCCCGAAGCAACCTCGATAAAGCCCAAAAAGAGCAATAAGAAGAAAAAGAAGAAGAAGGCGCCCAAAACCTCCGACACAGCAAATACGGCGCCTTCAAGATCAAACGAAGCAGACCTGGATGAAATTGATCGGGCGTTGAAAGAGTTATCTACAGATGGACACCCGTCAGTTGGCACAGGTCTATCTACCAGACTCACTCCCGAGGCTTCTTTCTCAAAGACTACAAGCGAATTGCTCGGCATCGAACCCAAATTCCTCAATGCAACGAATGAGATGCGCAGACTGTTCGGAAATGTTGTTCTGGAAAACTTTGATCAACCAGCGGATAGTGGAACGGGCCGCCGTCGGGATCGCAACCGACAAATGGTCGACCTTGCTCAGGCCTTGACGGGAAGATACAGTCCAGCTAGCCGAGGTCAAAGTCTGGCTGGAGTTACATTGCGACGCAACGTTCTTATGCAGGGCAAAGATGAATGGCCTCGTGCTCCAAGTGGAGGGCTAGGCATGGAGACTGCGGAGAAGCTTCCTTCGGGGGAGACTCTTTACCGACTGGTGCACAATACCGCCTACCAAGATGTACAGCGGCAGTTTGACCTCTGTGTTGAATCGATGGACCCACAGAGACTCATCGGACACCTCCAATACAACCCGTACCATATTTCTACGCTTCTCCAAGTGTCTGAGATTGCCAAACATCAAGGCGATCATGCTGTGTCTGCCGATCTGATGGAAAGAGCTCTGTTTAATATTGGACGCTCAGTCCACTCTTCGTTTGCTAATCGCCTCAAGGAAGGCCAGGCCAGACTTGATTTCATACATGCGGAGAACCGAGAGTTCTGGCTTGTTGGGTGGAGGTACATCACCAACCTAGCAATGAAGGGCACATGGAGAACCGCTTATGAATGGGCCAAGCTCTTGCTTAGTCTGGATAGCAGCGATCCTTACTGCATGAGACTGCTCATCGACCACCTCGCTCTCCGAGGTAGAGAATATGCACAATTTGTACAGCTGTGCACCCAGACACGCTTTAGTCGCGACTGGGCCAACCTCCCCAATATTCAATGTTCGCTAGTAATGGCATATCTCCGGATGAACAAGCCTCAGGAATGTCGTCGACAGCTGCACCTCGCCATGTCCCGCTACCCATGGATTTTCAGCAGGCTAGCACAGGAACTTGATGTCCACCACGTTCCCAAGCAAATATGGGGCAAGATGCCTCCTACAGGCGCACATGAACTTCTTACCGAACTCTACATCGCCCGTGCCAAGGATCTTTGGAATACCCCCGAGGCTATCTCTCTCATCATGGAAGTCGCAGACTCTATCTCTGGTGAGGAGGAGCCTATTGAATCGCCAGAGATCACTTTGGACATCGCTCGTCATGTGGTCTTGTCCGATATAGCTAAAGTCACAACCCATCTTCCAAACCACTTCGTGGCTGGTCGGTTATCTTCCTCCGACCCACTTCCCCCCTATGAATCCGAAGCCTACCAACAACAATCTGAACCTACTCCGATCTATGCAGCTCCTGCTGGGGGTGGCGGAAATTGGCTGCAGGACCTCCTCGGTCAGATCAACCACGATGTCCGCGCTCCCAATATCCCGTCGGACGACGAAGAGCCGATTGGTTTTGAGGATGAAGACGAGAATACAGAGCATTTCGATATCCCACACTCACGCCCACCACTCAGAGATCCTGCCGCCCTTGAAGGGTGGCTCACGCGCGAGGGTTTGCAAACTCTCCGTATTTTCCTTTCACAATACGGAGTCGATAAAGGCAACTGGAGCGAGGTGGTTGTGGACTATGCACCTCTGACCAACTATCTGGAAGCGATGGCGGCTATCTCAGATACGGCCCGCCAACGATTGTTGGACGGCACTATCAAGGACTCTCTTGGAGATTTTGCAGTCAGCATGCTCGAGGATGAACTCGCGATTATGCGAGGAGAATGATTCAGTTTCATGAACATGAACTCTGCATTACGAAATCGTCACATGATCACTCTCAAGAGGGGAATTCCCGAGTGCCAAGCAAGGTAGCCCTCCTCTGGTGCCCACCAAACAAAAATTAGGTATCTTTAGTATGAGTTTCCTATACAAAAAGATTCTAGGCAAAATCAAACAGTTTTAAGCTCCGAACTAGATAAAAGAAGAGAAAGTGTATAGATTTAATCGATTTAATTCTCGATATCTAATGTTGAAAGAAGAAGAATAGATTAAAATATATATTATATATGAAGTTATACTGTACATATATGTAGCAACGTACTACGTGCTTTCTTTCTCAAAATTCCTTACCAAAGTTTTATTAACCAAAATAGATTATATTCATACTAAACATACCTTCTTAATATCTTCCCTAGCTACTCCGAAGGTTGGAAAAAAAAAAAAAAAAAAAACTTGCATTTTATATCTGAGGGTTTTAAGTATCCTTTGTATGGAAACTCATTTAAAGATACCTAATTTCTAGATTTTGCATCTAAAGAAGTATTTACGTTTGGCAGGGCTAGCACGATTAACGCAGAATCCATGTTGATGAAACCGTGTCTATGTAGAATATGTACCAGACGTATACTCACTGCCAAAGGAAGTTATGAGTAGACGTAAAGGAGCTTATGTTCCTATCACATCTTAGACCTTAGGAAAATGACGAAGTTTCTACTATGTAGAATAAATAGGTGGAAGAACTCAACGGATCTCTGGTTATTCCTCCTGAACGTTACTAAATATATTTTCGCTGTATGTAAGCTTACATTTAAATTATCCAGGTGATAGAATATTAGTAACTTCAATATAGGGCTATTTGTTGATATACTACCTCTACTCTTACGCCTCATTTTGCTAATTTTAGTGAATTTCCACGTAGATGATAGCTTAGTATAGCACTTACTCTCGCTCGGTCGAATACGTTGCCTTATTTAGTGTGTACATATAGTTTCTACAACTGGGAAACCTTTCGGGGAATTTGGGGAATTTATATCCTATAGGATATTCGAATGCTTTGATAGTACAAAGTACATGTCAGAGTACGGAGAATATATGCGCATATCACAATTTAGACTGCATGACCATAACGAGGTATATCATTGGCTATGCAACTCCAATGCTTGGCTGATGCATGTCAAAAGGAAGGTTCAATCTTGATTTAAACAAAATATCGCTAATGCGGCCTTGCTATGTTCTTTCAGTAGTTCTTTTAATATTCTGTTAGGTAGTCTCTCAAGCAGTCTCTTCGGTAGTCTTTATATGTTTCATCTCTAAATATCTCCTCCCCCTCACTGGTGTAGAACTACAGAAAAAGGGGGAAAAAATGTAAACCGCACAGATTATATGTATAATCTGGGATTATCTGTTTCTAATATGGATATGCTGTTTAGTCCATTAACTCTTTCAGAGATTTTCCTATGGACCCTCGAAAGCTTGGACATAGCGGGAGTACCCCCGAGTAGATTGTGTCATAGCCTTATCTCCCGCGCAATTTTCTTTCACTTCAGCACACATTTGTCAAAATGGAAGGCCCTATACCTTTAACAGCCCGAGAGGCAGCATCAGGTCTCTTAGGCTCAGTTTCTATGACCTGCTGGGTTTTCCTTTTGGTATGTTCTAGCGACTTCACAAATCAAATCTATCTAACAATACCTGCAGGTACCCCAACTAATTGAGAACTACCGCAATGGCAACGCAGAAGCCATATCTCTCCTTTTCGTCACTGTCTGGCTAATCGGCGACATTGCAAACCTCGCCGGAGGCCTACTAGCTGGACTCGTGCCTGTGATCGTCGCGATCGCAGTATACTTCTGTATCGCGGACGGCGTGCTGATCGCGCAATGTGTGTACTACAAAGTGCGCAACTCGCGCCCTGAACCTTTCCACCGTCGACGCTCGTCCACGGAGACCCCTGAACCGACTACCCCGTTGTTGGGGCGGCGGTTCAGCGACTCGCTCGCGTCTTCTCAGCGGCGTCGGTCGTCGGGCTCGATGCGTCGGTATCAAGTTTTTGGTCGACGTGAGAGTGAGGTCGAGGATACACTGGCCAAGATTGTTGAGGAGAATGATTATGGCCGTAAGGCGTGGATCAAGAATTTTACTAGTATCGTTGGGATTTTCCTCATTGGGATGGTGGGTTGGACTATGGCTTGGCAGACGGGGATGTGGGAGCCCGCGCCGTTGGATAATAAGAATGGCTCCGAGGAGGCTATTGGGGGATTGGTGTTGGGGTATTTCAGTGCTCTTTGCTATCTGGGGTAAGTATCTCCTTTCGTTGGGACTGATGGGTTGGTATTGACTTTTGCAGAGCGAGATTGCCACAGATCTACAAAAACTACAGTGAGAAGTCATGTGAAGGTATTTATTTACTGCCGTCCGATTATGCGTGTGAAGCTAATGTTGACATTTATATGTAGGATTGTCGCTCTTGTTCTTCATTCTCTCTCTTCTTGGAAACTTAACCTACGGTGCAGGAGTAAGTGATACTACAAGGTGTACGATGGACGCAAGCTAACGGCGTGGATATAGATCCTTTGCCATTCTACCGAGAAGGAATATTTCCTCACTAATCTTCCATGGTTGATTGGATCGCTGGGAACTATGGTTGAAGATGTGGTCATCTTCATTCAATTCCGGATCTACGCTGTTCAGGACCCTCGTCTCTCGGCAATCTCCTAAATATTGACATCCGCTCTTGTATCTAGAGCGACGACCTCTGTCTATATACTGTCGAATGTGTACTTCAGTTTCAAGCTCGAGGATTTGGATGAGATGATTTTCATGCGTTTGTGATGCTGGACATCAGAAAAAAATTTGGAGTAGCATAGCGTTTTGATAGTGAACTAGCGACTGAATTCAATAATATGGTTGTTAGGGTTGATGTACATAGTAGAAGTGTGTTGCTTGACCCGAAATGGCTAGCAGTGGATATCACTGATATTATCGATGTGACAGCAAGTCCATGTATGCATATTGTAATTCATACCGTCGATAAGGACTATAGCCTGTTGAGGGACAACTACAAAGGCCCTCAATGAAAGATCACCTCGCGATCGAAAGAATCAAAGACATCCAATGCCATCAGCCCTACAGCACTACGTCATATGGCCTACGAACAAGCACCCCCATGTAAGAATCATACGGCATTCGTTGTTGGTTCATGGTCGCATGACGGGCGTGACACGAGGACCGAGCAAACTAAGCTAGCTGATCCATGTGGAGGACGAGAAAACGAATCATACATCTACTCACCAGACCAAAGTAAAACTTTGATCAAGGTCAAATCAAGAAGTGTGCCAAACGTCTTCAATTCCCCTAAAATCCAGGAAGCAACAATAGTTTCGGAATCGCAGCGGCATCCGATCGAGTCTACCTCGGCCACATCATGAGGCGGAGGCACACCGAGCACCCAGTCTCCAATGAATGTCCGTGTCCGTTTGAATTCTTTTGCTAATTTTCTTTTTTTTCTTCCCCGGTTCTAGGTCGTAGTGGGGGTCGTGGAGTATCGAGTACAATAGAGAATCGTCGAGGGAGCCGCCATGCGGCAATGGTAAAAGAGGTTGAGGAATAGAGAAAAAAGGAAACGAGTTTTCAAATTCGATATGGAGATAAGACGCTTAGTCGAAGAGACCGAAGCCCATGTCCTCATCGGACTCCTCCTTGTCTGTAGTGGGAGTTAGTATCGTGACTCACAACCCAAAGATGTATATTAGAACTTACCCTCCTCCTTCTCCTCAGCCTTGGCCTCGGCGGGGGCGTCAGCGGCGGCGCCACCAGCAGCGGGGGCAGCGGCAGCGGGGCCAGCGGAACCGACGTTGGTCAGGAGCTCCTTGATGTCCTTACCCTCGAGGGCCTGTGTTGAAAAATCGAATTAGTTATCGAGTCTTTAAATTGTCGCGCGCGGCCATGTTCGGGTTGTTTCGATATTGGCGCGGGTTGTGGAATGGGATCAGGTATTTACCCGGGCGAAGATGGAGGCCCAGATGGGCTCAACCTCCTGGACCTTGGCGGCAGTGATGAGGGTCTGGATCTTGTCGGCCTATATGAAGATAAAGATTTAAAGGTCAGTCATGGATTTCGCGTAATCGTTGTTTGATCCCAGTGGCTTTGTAGCTGCTTGTTGTGCTTCCTCCAAGGCTCTATTTCACACATAAAATAAAGCTTCAAGTGCGATCTTCAAGCCTCCACTATTCCACCAACATCAAGGAATTTTGGATACGTACGGAGACCTCAATACCGTCATCGGCCAGGATGAGGGCGGCGTAAGAGCAGGCGAGCTCGGCGGTAGACATGTCGACGGGTGGTGTTGACCGGACTGGGTGTCTTGAAGAGAGTTGGGGATGGGAAAGAAGAAGAGAGGAGAACGCCAATGATAGACACCCGAACAGGGCAAACGCGCCGTGTGTGGGAAAAAGCCCTCGCTTAGGGCTCGGACTAATCGGGCTTAGTCTCTTCCCCTCCTCGTGACTTGGCGCTAAGCCATAAACGGAGCTGGTCCCAGATGACATAATGATTAAGATGACCTAATCCCCCAGTAAACTGCGCGGGGCCCGTGCAATCTGGTGGTATCTGCATGATCTCCCTATCAATCGGTCCATTCATTAATTGACATCACATCTCGGTGGGGTTCAATTTTACCATCCGTTATTCTAGTCTTTACCCTCATAGAAACTTATTCCCTGCATTCAAATCATCCTCAACCTTGCTTTTTCCAACAAGCATACCTATCGCATTCTCCAGCCATGGAGTCCCCCGCTATCTCGGTCCCGCTAGATCCGCGGGAGCAGCCCATCCTCGAAAGCCTGCTCCGAACCCGTGACGCGCTGCTCCTAATCAAACAGGATAAGTCCTCATACATAAAGTCTCGCGATGTTCTACCACTTTATGAGGAAGTGATCGCAGAAGTTGAGAAGCTCAATTCTGTTCGTAAAGAGCAAGATCGCCGCTTGGTGCACAATCGCCGTGAGTTCAGTGGATCACACGCTCACCTTGGAGGTGACTAACACTCTATGAAAGTGGATTATGTCTTGGATGATTGTTTCCAGTTGATTTCCCTACTATTCTTGACAGTTGGGAGGAACAATGAAGCTCCCGCCGTGTGAGTGACAATGTCCCTACCCCGCCATCTCATGACTGCAACTGACCTTTTCCAGTTACTCCTTGGCGACTACTATTCAGGTATCCCTCCTATGATTTCTTTTCGTCCTTCTTGTTAGCTTTGCTTTCTGGAAACTGACGATTTTGCAGCGCTTACTCGACCACCTTGGAGAGGCTGGATTTTATAGCTCGAAGGATTTGAACTCGATCACCAAGACACTAGAGTCTACGCGGGAAACTCTTGAGCGTGGCCGAAACACATACTCACCGGCTCTTCTCACTCTCTTGGAAAACCGTCTGGAACAATGTGAACAGTCACTGGCGAAGTTGCAGAAAGGTCTGGCTGCATTGGCACCTCCCTTGGCGCAGACACACGAGACACTGGTTTCGATTTTGCGATCGACATCAGCTGTCAACACTCGGTCAAAAGTATGCTATCAAATATTCAAATACTATCTGATCGGTACTAACTAATGGCTGGGTTGTTAGTTCTCAGCCTCAGAAGTAAACGCCCTCCGAGAACAACTAAAGAAAATCGAAAAGACAACAAAGGACGGCAACTTTGTGGATGCCGAGGGAAATGTTCTTCCAGGACAGGAGGAGCTCAAGTCTTTGTTTCACAGGTGTTGGCGATGGACCGAAATTGTGCTCGAACGGTATGTTCTAAGCTGCCAACGGGATGATCGGACATGGACTGATTCAAATACAGAGAGGGTAAGATTGATGAGCGGTTCCAAGATCAGTACGAACGATTGTTGGAAATCCGCAACCAACTGGATCGTTTGTCTGTAACACAAGCTTGGTCACTGCGCGAGACCGATCTCTTCGGATACCAGCGAAAGCTCGACCGCATTGATGAAGCGCGTATTAATGGAAATTTCGTCGACGCTGAAGGTCAACCAGCGGACCTGCATGCGCAGAGAGTAAGAACTTCTTTTCGGGCATTATTTAATGGATAATTGGCTAATATATGCTCAGACGCTCTTGTACCTCATTCGTCGCAGTTATGCATACATCTATGCGCTTTTGATTTCATCAGAGCCTGTATCTGAAGCTCTACTCCCAGTCTACAACCAACTCCAAACTCTCCGCCGCTGCTTGATCGAAGTCAAGGAGTCCGGAGGCGTTGCAAATTCGCGCGAACTTTACCCATACAGCATGAAGGTATATCACCGTCCAAACTATTCGCATATAAAAGCTGACCGAAATAGCTCAACTCCATTGACAACATGCGAGTTGATGGCAAATTCTACGTGGGTCCAGATATTCCTGAAGGCCAGGGCAGTGTCAATAACCTGCTAGCCGAATGCTACGATTTGGTTTGGGAACTCCGTGCTGCGGTGGTTGATGAGGGAGAAGAGTCTTAAGACGAAACTGGTTTCATAGGCCAATGCCTTTTTTTTTTCTCTACCTATGTGTTTTATTTCCACCAATGTTTGTGAATTTGCGCCGGTGTTGAAGAATTGGCCATGGAATGTCTTTGGCATACAGTGGTCTTTGATTGTATGATCAGAGCCGTGCGTTGTTTTCTATTCTGTTTATGTGACGATAGGCGTTTGAGATGGGATTTGACATTGGCATTTGTATTGGGAACGAGGGCCCTTTGTGTCCTCTGGTGGTTTTACTCTTGAGTTTAATGAAATTTCCCCGTTTATGAAAGAATTTCTTCTCCTTGTCTCTTGCTTTGAATGGGTTTCAACTGAACATAATAGACCTAATATTAGGCAGCTGTGCTATTCTAGCTACTCGAATATTTGCTCAGCGAAGACAAAGCAATGCATACTCAGCAAGCACCACATACCCATATCAAATACCGAGTCGATGGATTGTTTGAAAAGCTTCAAGTTATAAAGTTGACCAAGCAATATTTTCAACATAAGCAAACCTTCTAGTTTAACATTCATGCCATCCCGTTCAAGTAGAAGACATACCCCTTCAATAGTCGCTGAGTGTGAGGATCAAAATCTGCGAAGTGAATTTCATTCACGTCTTTCATCTCCAGATCTTCACCGTCAATCCCGTGAGCCTTGAGACAGCAACCGCACGCTGTAGTACAGTGACCTCGATCATGGACGCCATCCGTATTGACATACATTCGCGGTCTCTCGCAACATCCACATCCGCGTCCACAACAGCCTCCTCGTTTCGCACAGTCTTCACGAAGCAAATCCGAGAGATACCAATCCTGGTGTTTCCTCTGTCTTCTCAACGCTCGTTTTGCGGACCTGCTCTGAATCATGTCTGTCTTAACCCACTTTTCCCTATGGACATCCCAATATTTCGAATTGAGGGATTTGATTTGCTTTTGAGAAGCAACGGTAGGTTATCCTTTGAGCAAGCTCGTCGTAGTTTGCATTCTCAAGTTGAGTCTCGAAACTCACGGTTTTTGTTTCACTCCCAAAGACAGCATCTGGAGCATCCTCTATGAGCTTTCGTTTCTCGTCCATACTCAACTCGCCTGACAAGAGTGGCTCTAGCAGGTCCCCGGGGGCTTGGGTTGTTCCACTTGTTGTGTGCGTATCTCCATTGCACTCTGTGTACTCTCTTCGTATGTTGGTAGTGTCTGTTGGGCTTGCATATTGCTTGATAGAAAATTGGGAGTATAGACTCTGTCATCATCGGACTCATTGAGAAGCTTGATATTGGTGTTGATGTTGCCCATAGGAGAGAATTGAAGTTTCAAAAGTGAAGGTAGAATTTGAATGTCACATCATTGCATAAATGAAGATTGTTTTGGTTTCACTAGGGCTCTTATCCTGAACATGGGAAGATTTATATTGTTCTAACCTTGGAAGCTAATGAATTCGTCATTCATGTTCTTATTCTCCAAATACCAAAGTCCTAGCACTGACATAACAGTAATAAACAGCAACAACCAACATTGAATATAATATAGACAGCTTTGAATGCACGGAGTCTCTCCAGCAGAATAGCAATGTCATCCAACGGTTTGTAATTTTGAGGTAAACATAATCCGCCTTTGATCACTTCATTTCGAGCCAAAAGCAAAAACATAGCCCTTCAGCAGCTCAAAGCTATGCGGATCCATCAAACCGGGAGATTTGTACTCAAAATAAAGCTCTTGCAGGTCTATTATCTCCCCATTATCCCCATCCAATTCTTCAATTCCACGGGCCTTCAGGCAGCAACTGCAGGCTGTAGTACAGTGACCACGGGTATTGGTACCATCTTCGAGCCCATCAACCGTCCGTGGTCTTTCACAGCAGCCGCAGCCTTTCCCACAACAGCCACCTCGTCCTGCGCAATCAGCAACCAGCGGATCGGAGAGATACCAGTCTGGATTTTTTCTTTGTATATGATATGCTCGTCCGAAGGACCAGGAGTCTATGGACCCTTCTTTGGTCCACTTCTTCCTGGAAAGCGCCCATTGTCTCTTATTGAGGTCTGTGAGTTGATCTTTGTAAATCTTGAGTTGTGACGCATGCTTGGCTTCATCTTCAGAAGATAGAAGTAGTTCTGATGAAATTTGCAAATTTTGAACTTTTTCTTGAATGCAGACCTTTCGTTGAGCAATCCAACGCCGCTCGATATCAATTTCAATCAGTTCCTTAATCCAGCTTTCTGGTCCCTCCGGCTGCGGCCTATCCCAGAACACACACCAGTATAGGGATAGGGCAAGTCTGGCATAGCCTGCCTCTGTAAGCTGAGCTTCAATCTCCTCGAAGTCTTCTTGGTTGTTCTCACGTCTTGTATATAGATGTCTCGGGGCATAATGAAGGAGATCTTCTTTGTCTTCATTAGTCAGTTCGGGTGAAAACAGGTGGACAAGAAGGTCTTTAGGCTTCTGAGCTTTTTTTATTTCATTCATCGATTTGTCCATCAATTGGCCCTTGGAAGAGTTGGCCTTGCAAGTCGGAAGTTTGTCGGATGCTGTCTCGCTTGCTTGAGTCTCGATAACTGGGCCCTTGACCATCGTGCTCTCGAATTTGCTCTCGACTATATTCTCAACTGTACCTAGCTTGATATAGTTGGAGCGCTTGAAAGTTTTGAACATAAGGAAACCGAACAATAGAAAGGACGAGGTTTTGGAGGCTTTGTCCAAATGAGCTTTCAGCCCAAATAGGCGTCGGACAAAATATATTTGGCCGTTTCCTTTTGAGGCAATACTGACATATTGTTGACATGTTGTTGACATAGAGTAGAACTGTAGAACATTGAATGAATCAAATGTACGTAGTTGTATACTCCGTTTCCCCACATAAATGGATTCCGAAATCGGCACAATCACCAACCAATCAGATCGAATGCAAATAACGTATAACCCGGAGGAAAAAAAAGGACTCCCCTTTCTTCCCCAAACTTAACAGTAAAGATGGTGAGCCAACTTGTCTGGCAGCGGGTTTCTGCCTCTCGTGGGGTAAGTAAACATTGAACAATTGGGCAATCTAATGGATAATCTAACACCTTATATAGATGGCCACACGGCTCTCCCCACAACGGCTCTTCGCCCGTGGCCTAGCCACGGAGGCCTCCTCCTCCCGCATGCCCCCATATCCCAAGCTCGTCAGCAACCTCGAGCAGGTCCGCCGAGTTCTTGGCTCTGATCGCGCCCTCACACTCGCCGAGAAGATCCTCTACGCGCATCTGGACAACGCCGAGGAGTCATTGCTCACCGGGACCAACAACGGCCGCGATGTTCGAGGCAAGGCCAACCTGAAGCTGAAGCCTGACCGCGTTGCCATGCAGGATGCTTCGGCCCAGATGGCTCTACTTCAATTCATGTCCTGTGGTCTTCCCTCCACCGCTGTCCCGGCCAGTATCCATTGCGACCACATGATCGTCGGTGAGCGCGGTGCCGATACCGATTTGCCGGCTTCCATTAAGGGTAATAGCGAGGTGTTCGACTTCCTGGAGAGTGCTGCTAAGCGCTACGGTATTGAATTCTGGCCTCCTGGTGCTGGTATCATCCACCAGAGCGTGCTGGAGAACTACGCCGCCCCTGGATTGATGATGCTCGGAACGGACAGCCACACTCCTAACGGAGGTGGTCTTGGTGCTATTGCCATCGGTGTCGGTGGTGCCGACGCGGTTGATGCGCTCGTCGACGCTCCCTGGGAGCTGAAGGCCCCTAAGATTCTCGGTGTTCGCCTCGAGGGTAAGCTCAGCGGATGGGCTTCGCCTAAGGATATCATCCTGTCCCTGGCTGGCAAGCTGACTGTCCGCGGTGGCACTGGCTCTATCATTGAGTATCACGGCCCTGGTGTCGAGACTCTCAGCTGTACCGGTATGGCTACCTGCTGTAACATGGGTGCTGAGGTTGGTGCTACCACTTCTATCTTCCCCTTCTCGCCTAGCATGGTTCCATACCTTCAGTCCACCCACCGCGGTCACGTCGCAGAGGCCGCTGCTCAGGTTGCCGCCGCCGGCCCCTCGAGCCTACTCCGCGCCGACACTAAGGCCGAGTATGACCAGCTGATCACCATCAACCTGTCCGAGCTCGAGCCGCATATCAACGGACCCTTCACCCCCGACTTCTCGGTGCCTCTGTCTAAGTTCGCCGACACCGTCCGCGAGAAGAAGTGGCCCGAGACCTTCGGCGCCGGCCTCATCGGTAGCTGCACCAACTCCTCGTACGAAGATATGACCCGCGCCGAGGATCTCGTCAAGCAGGCCACCGCAGCAGGCCTCAAGCCCAAAGCCGATTTCTTCATCACCCCCGGCAGTGAACAGATCCGCGCCACTCTCGACCGTGATCAGACACTAAACACCTTCTCCGAAGCCGGCGGCATCGTCCTCGCCAACGCCTGCGGCCCCTGCATCGGCCAATGGAAGCGCACCGACGGCGTCCCCAAGGGCGAAGACAACGCCATCTTCACCTCCTACAACCGCAACTTCCCCGGCCGCAACGACGGCAACCGTCAAACAATGAACTTCCTTGCCTCCCCGGAACTCGTCACCGCGCTCGCCTACTCCGGCAGCACCACCTTCAACCCCATGACCGACTCCCTAACCGCACCCGACGGCTCAGAATTCAAATTCCAGCCTCCAAGCGGCTTCGACCTCCCCAGCGCCGGTTTCGAAGAAGGAAATCCCAACTTCCTCCCCACAGCCGCCGTCCCAGACGCAAGCAGTGAAGTCATCGTCTCACCCACGTCCGACCGTCTCGCCCTCCTCGAGCCCTTCGCCCCCTTCCCCAAGGGCGATCTCTCAGGCCTCCAGGTCCTCTACAAAGTCAAGGGCCAGTGCACAACAGACACAATCTCAGCCGCAGGCCCATGGCTGAAGTACAAGGGCCATCTGCCCAATATCTCGGCTAATACCCTGATCGGCGCCGTCAACGCCGCCACCGGCGAGACGAACGTCGCCTACGACGAATCCGGCAAGAAGTACGGAATCCCCGAGCTCGCGGAGACATGGAAGGAGCGCGGAATTTCATGGCTCGTCGTTGCGGAGGATAACTACGGCGAGGGATCTGCGCGTGAACACGCCGCCTTGCAACCTCGCTACCTCGGCGGTCGGGTTATTGTTTCTAAGAGCTTTGCCCGTATCCACGAGACAAACCTTAAGAAGCAGGGTGTTGTCCCGTTTACATTTGCGAACCGGGAGGACTATGATCGTATCGATGCTTGTGATAAGGTTGATACTGTTGGTCTTTATGATGTGTTGCAGTCTGGTGGTCAGGGTGAGATCAAGTTGCGTGTCACCAAGCAGAAGACTGGGGAGGTGTTTGATGTTCCTGTTCAGCACACTTTCAGTAAGGATCAGTGTGCTTTCATCCTTGCTGGTAGTGCTTTGAACTTGTTGGCCAAGAAGGCCCAAGCTTGAGATTTCAAACCGTTACACCAAAAATGGGGGAGTTTGGATTTATATCAGTCGTCTTGTATATTTTGGTTTTAGATTTGTTTTGTCGACTAGATGATATCCAATGTGATCTGTATTCTACTATTCACTGTGTAAATGGTAGAAGTATAGTAAATTGTAGAAATCTGAGGCCAAATCCGTTAAAAATTCATGTCATGGTATATAGTTTTGAGTGACATCAAAACGAGATAGAATAGAAAAAAAAAAGAAAATCAAGACATGAAATGGGAATATCATAAAAAAGCATCATGATGCCTGGTTCTTTCATGGGAACCACCTCGGGCCGAAAGAAGAGAATGAGAATGAGAATGAAAAACGGCATATAAAACACCGTCTAGACCAAAAGAAAAAGAAAAACACCACATATATCCTGATTGCCTTTCGGGAGACATCCCTATATTCTGAACGCCAACAAGCCTTTCTATACAGGCGAAAACCAAAAGCTTTATGCAGATGGGAATGCATCATGCAATATCCTGAAACCTGAAACAGGAGAAAAAAGGGGAGCAAAACATACTATTACCTACCCAGTCCACTTCTGATCAGAATACCCAGGATCCCCAGGATTGACCAAAATCTGACCAGAATTATTGACACCGTACATGTTCTGGTTATAACCACCACTCATGCCCGAATCATCCTCGTCAAAGCCAAACTCCCCACCAGAGCTAGCATCAAAGCTACTCCGACCACCAATTTCACCCGGATCATCACCAACAGCTGGGATCTGGTCCCACTGCAACGTCTGCAGAGCGGGGTATTGCGCCAGCAGAGCAGCGGGAAGAACGAAGTTGCCCGTGGATTGCCCGTCCATACCAGGCATGTTGGGCATAACGAGCGGCTGGGGGACTGGCTGAAGATGGCCGGTTGGCGATTGTTGTTGCTGCTGGTGCTCTAGCAAGACGCGATCACGCTCTTGCGACTCCTCGTCAAGAAGAGGCTTGATGCATACCCGTCCGGCCTCGGAGCGGAAGTGGCGGCCTAGAGCGTCTGCACGGGCGAAACGACGGCCGCAGCCCCATTGTCCGCTGCGCGAGAGCTCGCCGCGACAGACGAACTTCTTTTCGCCGGAATGGAGGCCTTCGTGGCGTTTGCGGTCGTGCTGTCGTGCAAATGCTTTGCCGCACACTGTGCACACGAATGGTCGTTCGTCGGTGTGGGTGCGGAGGTGGGATCGCAGATTGTATGCGCGGGTAAACCGTTTCGGACATAGGGTGCACTGGAAGGTAGCTGGGTGTTTCTGGATTCGTTTTGGCTCCCCGGGTGCTGCCCCGGGTCTTTGGGGATCGGCGAGATCTAGAATGTAGTTCCGGTTCTCGATTGATGAGGTGGAGAGGCGGCGGTTTGATCGTGAGGGCGAGGGATCTCGCGAACCGGGGCTACTGCGCGAGTGAGAGCCAACCGACCCGACAGGCGACAAGGACCGTGCGGATGTAGGCGCGTGGGGCTCCAGAGAGGTTGCTGTTGAAGCTGAAGAAGAGCGTGGGCGTGAAGCAGGGTGATAAGGATCAGATTTGCTACGAACACGGGATCCTAAGTTCTAGTTAGTATTGTATTAACCAGACCGGTGGGAAGGAACACTTACGCATAGCGGGAGGGCTCAATGAATCAAAATCAGCTGTTGATTTTGATGGATCGAAGTTTGGATTCCGCGATGGCGGGGCAAACTCAACTTGGATCGATGGAGGTGCCATTTGTGAAGCCTGACCAATATCGCCCGGGGTATTGTTCAATTGGCCCATGTTCATCATTTCCTCTTGAGGCATTCCGTACATATCTGTTGGCGCCGAGGGGAACTGAGAGAGATACGAATTATTCGGTACCATCTCACCACCCTGCTGTGGCATCAACCGCGGAGAGATATACGGGCTGTGGAGGGGACTGATCCCCTGCTGATGCTGGTCTGACAAGGTGAATGATTCCATGCCTAGACCATTGTCATAAAGACTTGGATCGCTTTGGGGAGCCAAAGAAGGCGATGCATTGTTCTCAATGCCATCAAATTCGTGCTGAGACAAGTAAGGGGAGTGGTTAGCAGATGATACTTCGGATACCTCCGACGGTGCACGTCGATGGCCTTGGAAGGAAACATTATTCATGACTGACTGCCAGTCTGGACCTGTCTGGGCGGTCAAATACGCCGCGGTAGCCGGGTCAAGAGAAGTGTGTCGTGAATGCTGAGGGGTATAGTATGTACCCGGTGTGGATCCTGGAGGGGACATGGGGCCAGGCGAGGAATGCTGCTGATCTTGGGACGACAGATGCGAAGATGCTGAAGGATTGGAGATGGGGCTGGCTAGATCAGCGGGATTGATTGCTGGGTTCATTGACTGGCGCTGGTGCATTTGCGGGTCCAGTAACAATGAAGAATCGTACTCGGGGGTGGAGACACTGTTGGGACTGTGATTCTGGTAGAGAGAAAAGTCCAATTCTGGGTGATTGGAGTTGAGCATATTGGAGAAGTTTTCATCGCCCTGCATCGGTCTGAGTCCCGTCGAAGAGTGCTGGAGCTGATTGACCAGGCTTGTCTCGAACGACTGCGATATCGGAAGGTTGTTGGTATTGAGGGTCGGGGCATAGCTTTGGTCCGCCGGTGGTGATAGTGTCTGTGTCGAGGGTGTTCCAGCAAGGTAGCTTGGGTATCCATATTCACCCCCGATGCTACCGTCGGGATTGTGAAACGAGGGGTTTGTCGAATAAGCAGCCATGGAGGGGTCAACTCCTAATCCACCGGAGTTGCGGTCGTGGTATTGCTGGCCGTGCGGCGAAGGGCTCACGCTCCGATTTTTTACATCCCCCTGGCGATAGGCCGTGCCATGGTTCTGGTCATGCGAGGCCATATTTGCGAATGCGCGCGGGTGAGGGCTCTTGAACGAGCGCCAAGCGGGGGGCTATGATCAGGGAAGAGGGACGATGTAGGGATCGGGTATAGCGCAAAGATTCGGCGACAGCGGCAGATTAGACGAACAAATCTGTTAGGGTCGTGGACGCCTAGTGATGTAGGGAGAATGGTGTCTGACGATGTGGTGGGATGTCATTCGCAAGGGTCTAGGAACGGGTCCGGTACGCAACTGAGTTTCTGAGCGGGTCGTTAGTCGCTAGACTGCCTTATCATTTCTGAGAGCAATTATACCTTGAGTTTGACCAAAGGTCCGCAATGAGAGAGAGGGTAAGGGAGGAGTTGAAGATGAGGCGGTTTCACGTGTGTAAGGCGGTCTAGGTCAAACACGTCTATACCCCGACGTGTTTGAGTAAGGAATATTATTTTAATATATAATATTTCCCCCTAATAATCCTATAATATTCTCATAAATATTCCGCTGTGGGTGCCCTAAGCGCAAAGGAGATTGAGAACGAGTTTCCACTTTGAAATCCAAGTTCATTCCAAAGAACCCCAAATGGGTCTCTCTCCCCACATTGGCAGTATCAGTGTCCACCTTGATAACAGATAGGAGAACATGAACTATTTTTAATATACGAATAAGTTCTCAGATTAAAAAAAAACCGTTGCCTTGTTGTATACACAAGTGCTTGAAGCATTTCTATCTCCCCAAGTGGAGGGGCTCAACGCTAAAGAAGAACTTGGCTTAGCCTTTGCACAGCCACCCAGCTGAGGCCCATGGGAACTAGTCCTATTTAGGTATAGTTGATATAAGTATTGGGCAAGGCACACTTCAACAGTCTGCCTTGTCTATACTTTAATCTCCTTTGCTGCCTAACACTTCACGAGGCTGAACCTTGTACGGAGTACACTTCATCACTTAGATATCTCACAGCCCACCCAACGTATTCAAGCTAGTCCTGGCCTGATTATTCGACCAAGCAAAAAGCAAGTTATCATCACAACTGCTCCCAAGTCCGGCATTCTGAACCCAAGCAGGTTCCCAATAATAAATGCCCAACCCACCAACCTCCTCCACGGCCTTAGCAAGCCTCTGAAGGAAAGTCTGCTGCCCAGCAACCGAAAACGGAATATCCTTCAGATCAGACGGGAACGCATACTCAGGTTTGGGACAAGCAAACGGCCAGTTGGTCTCAACAACCAGCGTCTCCTTCTTATATGTAGAGTGCAGGTTCGCAAGACTTGTCTTCAGTGCACCGAGTGTCGCACCCGCGTCGTAGAAGGGGTAGAAAGAGACGCCGATGTAGTCGAAATCCGTGGAGAGGAGCGGAGATCCAGAAGCCAGGACTTTATTGTAGAAGTATGACTGGTCAGACCAGTTCCAGCCGTTGTCGAGGTGGATCATGATCTTGGGAGTGGTCTTTAGGTTGGAGTCTTTCACGCCCCATGCGGCGGAGTGCAGGATTCGGGCGATGTTGTAGTAGCTGCTTGTTTTGCCGACTGGCCAGAGTAAGCCGTTGCGGATTTCGTTGCCGATGGAGACGATGTCTACATGGAGGTTGTTGACTGCAAATGTGTTGCATACTTTCAGTGTGTAGTCGTATACTTGTCCGGCCAGGACTTCAACATCGGTTGTCGACCAGCCCGAGGGAGTGGTCTGAAGAAGTAGGGTTGGCCATTAGGTCAAACTGCAGTGTGTCGTGGGATTGTGTTATTTTCTCACCTGGCTTTTCGGATCCGCCCAGGTATCACTGTAATGCAAGTCGAGATACGTGCCCATACCCTTCGCCTGTACCCTTTTGGCGAGCTCAACGTTATAGTCCAGATCGTACGATCCATCACTAGGGTTTACCCAGATACGCTGACGAACAGAGTTGACGCCGCTGGCGGAGAGGATGGCTTCTAGCTTGTCCGTTTTGCCAGCGGCGTTCTTGTAAGAGATGCCTGCCTTTTCCTCGACGATGAGGGAAGAAATATCCGCGCCATTATAGGTTAATGCGGCAGATGCTGAGGCGAAGAGCTGTCCGGCAGCTAGAAGAATGTATGGAAGCATAGTGGGCAACCACTTATTAGAGCTGATTGAGGTCAATTCAGATGGCTCTGTAAGAGGGGAGAAATTGTAAAGACTCGATTTTAATGATATCGACTTTCCTATGTACTTGGCATCTTTCTAGTGTTTTGTGTATAGTTTCAAATTTCTCCGAAAATTCCCCTCATTGTGTCTTACAAGACTTGCAGGAGAATTATTCCCCCTATTTACCCGTCTATTCAGGTAAAAGATTGTCCGGAAAAGCGCCTTCTTTGGTTTAATTCCTATGAGACAGTACTGAGACAGGGGAAGACCTAGATTAGTGATTTTCATGCATACTTGCTGGCTTGGGAGTATATCTCTGCAGAGTCGAATGCTGTAATAGCACCTGTAACTCTTCGATATTATTATTGGTGGAATTATACACAAACCATGAAGATCCCAAGATAGTGCTTTGCTGAGATTGCAAAGTGGGAATAAGGGGCATATAAGCCAACGGAACTCCACAAGCATATCTATGACGGATGTGGCACGCGTTTTATATAGTTCTATCTATGTTGTACAATGGAAAACACGTTCATCTAAGGGGGAAGGGATATGTAACATCAAACCCAAAGCCCCAAATATTTCATTTCTTCATGATACGCTAGACTCGCCTTCCAGCATCATATATCAGTCATGTCGCGATTCCTCAGTGCAGAGGACCAAGAGGAATCCAAAATATTGCATCAAAACCCAACCGCCTGGTTTTTGACAAAAGTCAACATTACATACAGTTAAAAAAAAAGCGATCTGGCCCCGTACCCATGCAAAAGACCAAAGAAAAACGAAATGAAAAAGAAAAAGAAAACCCTGAAATGCGTGGGATTCCCTGCCCTCCATATTCATAGTCATAGACACTGAACTCAACAAAATAGAACAGAACAGATATGCAGACGCGGTCGGAGGGCACCGGGAATTTCTTCGCAAGGAGGCATCGATGGACGCTCATGCGAATTCGAGTATATGTACAGACCATGTAGAATGTATGGAACAATTTCTAGGGACACTTTCCAGATACCAGCCTGCCGGGAACCGGAATGGAAAGAGAATCAAAACGGAATTCGGTGATATACAACGACTTCGCCAAGGTTAGGAAGTGTCGAATGGTAGAGGAAATGGGAGATAAATGTGAGTGTTGTAGAGGTGTGGTAGACGGGGTCAAAAATGTAAAGAGGTGGACTGGACTGGACTGATCGGGACCGGCCACATTTCAGTTCGAGGGTTAAGACGGAATATCCGATGCGGCCTTTGGGGGCGGCTTGCGCTTTCCGATCACAAGGCCTTCATCTTCCGACTCATCCTCGTCCTCGTCATCGCAGTAGTACCTAGACTCGTCCTCTTCAAACGGACGGGGCGAGTTCTGACGAATGGGTTTGACTGTCTCTCCTGTTCGTAGCATAGAGGGTACTTGGTCTAGGGTATTGCCCTTGGCCGAGTAACCATCACCAGAAAGAGACGATGCGTTTGAGACGACCGACGGAATGCTGGGGTGGGAGGCACTCTGGGACATGCCGCTGGTGAAGTCGTCGGCAGAAGAGGAAGAGATAGTGACGGAGGTGGAGGCAGCTAGGCCATTGTTGGTGTTGTCGGCGGCGCATCCTTGGCTAGGAGTTGAAATGATGGGCGGCAGAAGTAGCGATTCAGTAGAGTACATCGCGTAATCAACTCTCAAAGTACCGCCTTCATTAGCTTCGATGTCGCTCCGTCTGCGGCGCAGAAGTGCATCCCTGGTGAGATCCAATGATTCTGCCGGTGATGCATCCTCGAGTTGCGAAGATCGTTTCCGCCGGTGTACACGACTAGGGGCCAATTGCTCGGCAGTGGGGTGTTCCTCTTCGTGCCACAGGCCGGGGGTGCGCACTTGCCCATGGGCAGATGCATTGCTGACAGCGAGGCTAGGCTCAGCAGAGGGGCGTTCTCCATCCCCACGGAGAGATCCTGACTCGCCAGAGGGCGAAGTGCATCGACTGCGACTGCCTCGTGATCCCCGTCGAGTAGCTCCACTGAAAAGACTGCCGAAGTTGGTCTGTCCTAGAGCTTCAATTATGGAAGATGGCCGAACAGTCAATGGGATATCAAACCCGGATGGCTTGACCGTCTTCGAGGACTCCGCTGTAGACATTGAGGATTTCGCTCGACGAGGAGGACCAGGTCGGAGTGGTGTCACCGTAGGAGGTGGAGCGGCAAGCTTGGTCGCGGCAGCAACTGTACTTGGTTGCACGGCATCGAAATAAGATGCCCAATCGCCTTCGTCCACTGGACTTGCAGTAACACTTTGCGCAAGCGGGTGTCCTTGACCGCCAAATTTGAGCGGCCGTAGGAATTCTTCGTCTCCTCGCAGACTGGACCGACGACTGTCGCGGGAGGCCTTCCCGAATGTGCTGTTGCTTAATGCAGAGGACAAAGTCTCGGTAGACGTTGTTGTGCTCGATGTACGCTTGCGGGGTTCCTTCTCCTTGGATCGACCACTGCTGAACCATTTTGCGACATTAGACCGAACCCGTTGAATAAAAGGGACTTTGCTGACAGCGCTTGTAACCTCTTCATTCGAGACCTCAATCCGTTTGCCCTTGCTTTGGTAACCAGGGTCAGTCTCCTCAATCCAGATTCTAGGGTTGGGAAGACCATGGAGTGTCCAAGGATGGTGTTTAATCTCTTTCAAGGTGATTCTCTTGACTGGATCTTTAGTCAACAGACGCCTGAGCAGATCGTATAGCTCGTCGTCGATATCCTCATAGACGAGCTCATCATCATTTCTTAGGTTCCACTGATTAGAGTCGGACGCCTCATCCATCACGGGTACAAGGCGCTTCCGTGGAATGAAGACTTCCTTCTTAACAATAGTGTGGAACATGCTGTACTCATCATCCGAAACAAATGGTAGACGACCAAAAACCATTCCGTACAATGTGACACCGAGCGACCAAACGTCAACCGCACCAGTGATCTTGGGGATCGACCCAATGGTTTCCACAAAGTCATCGCCGGTATAGCATAATTCGGGGGCATAGAAAGCTGGTGTACCAACAGTCTTGGATAATTCACGGGCATCGTCCAACTCTGTCGCATCGGTTTCACCCACCTGCTCTTCTTCCTCGTCTCGCATTGGGCGTCCTAGGTAGGAAACACCGAAGTCGGAGATCTTCACCCGATGATTACTAGTGACGAGTAGATTGGCTGGTTTGATATCCCGATGGATGATACCCTGGTAGTGGAGGTATTCTAAGCCAAGTACCGAATCCCGGAATGCGCTGCGGGTTTCATTGATAGTCAAACAAGGGACGTATGCCATGTCATCGCCCTCTGCAGACCACTCAGGTTCAGAGGGGGCGTAACCAAAGCTACTAGAGGCTGTGCTGGAACGTCTTTCGAACGGGTAATCTGCATATGCGCCGTACATGCTGCCCTCGACAGCACTTAAAGACGGGTCCTGGGCGGAGGACGGGCTTGAGTCATCTGTTACTGCAACAGAACGGCTAGATGATCTCCTGATAGGAAGACCAGACTCGTCATCCTCCTCATCTGAAGATTCCGCGCCGTGCTCCAAACTCCAAGCGGGGATTGGCCCTTTCTGCGCATCGGCAGCCTGTGCTTCAATCCGCTCGCGAGCTCTTTCCCGTTGCTCTCGCAGATGCTGAGCAGTTCGAATGAATTGGTGGCTCTCTTCCAGGAACGCGGGAGTATCTGGGATTCCATTTTTCTCCCGCTCTAGACGTAGCTTGTCGACGTGGACAATTTCTCGTAGACCCTTCTTACGCCAGACAATTTCGCCATTTTCAACATATTCCAACACAATGTATACCTTTTGTCGATTTGGATCGTCGATGACTTCGAGCAGACTGACCACGTTTGGATGCCGTGCCTTCTTGAGAATAGCTACCTCTTTCTTCACTTTATCTTCTGGATTGCCTAGCTTGCCTAACCGACGGCGAGTGGAGTACCGCTGGACAATCTTGATGGCAACTTTCTGCTTAGTCGCAACATGCTGGCCGAGTTTTACCTTGCCATGTTCGCCACGTCCAAGCTCTTCGAGGATCTCATACTGATTGATAGTTTTGTTTCCTGTGACCATGTCGCGATCAACTTCGGCGGTGTGTGTCTCTTTGGGTGGTTGAAGATGTGAGGGATGGAGAAGCGAGCTTCGCATCGAGATATCATCGTCAGACACGGATGGTGTTCCCTTACGAGGGTGTCTCATGGAGAAGAGCCCCGGGCTTGACAGCGGAGTGTTTCCCGCGGTACGAATACCACGGGCATAGGAGTGTCTCGGTAGAGCATCTGGTTCTGTGAGGTGAGGTGGTTGCCAGGTGGGGTGCACCTGAGACTGGAGGGAGGCATAGGATTGGTCGGGATAAACTGGTAGTTGATGATCCGAGTGTCGCGAGGCTCGTCTAGTGCTTCTTCCAATGCTTCCACTTTCCGATCGGACATCGACCACGATACCTTCGTTGAGGGCTTGTAGGGAACTCGACGACGAGCGGTTCGAGGGGGTACGGGCACCGTAAAGGCCGGGGAAGGCCTGGCGAAAGGTTGCGGTGGCTTCTGACACATCGGTAATGATGGATGGTTGTTCCGCAGATGATTTGGATGGGGGACGAGACTCGGGCTGATCGTTCGACGCAGATTGCGATGACACCTCAGACCGACTTTGTTCCCGCTTGTGATTTTTTGAGACATTGCCATCCCGAGACAGCTGATCCGGATCCTCCAGACCAGCTTGCGAGGATAATATTTCCGTCATATTCCCTTCTGCCTTAATTTTGTGATATTATTTCAAAGGGAGGCCGAGGCAGCGGTGCCGAACGTGTAGGGCATCCTAGTTGAACATCCTCCAATTTGACAGGTTTTATTCTTTGGGGAGTTTCGCTCGTAATAATTGATTCAAGGTGAGCTGACAAAAAGCTCTGTTGACACGCAGGAACAGGTCGGCATTACTTTCGTCAACTCAATAGGGATGGCGACAACTATGCAAAGGAAACCGTGTACCGGACAGCGGGTTGTCGCCTTAGGGGGGGAGGACACGAGGTAGACCTGCTACTGCACGAGGACTTGTACGATCCCACATCCACACGTGGGGAGTTTTTGAGTCAAAAAAAAAAGGAGTGCCGTTGTAACAGATGCTATAAATAATTCGGAGTCTGGTGCATTCGGATGGCCAATTCTCGGGATAGAGGGGGGAGGGCGAGACCGAAATATGAAATCCGAAAGTGAGAAAAAGGAAAGTCAAAACAGACAAGGAGCTGTGATAATTAAAAAGAAGAAAAAAAAAAGAGATGTGTAAAGCGAGACAAGAGGGGAGTTTGGAAGAAGTCGAAGGGGGGAGGTTGGGTGGGTAATAGGGCAGAGCGATAATCGGGACGCCAAGAACCAAAATAATTTACCAAAGATCGTCGAGTTCAAGTTTAAAAATAAATGGACTATGTATGTTAATTTACTTCAAATGTTTGATATTTTGAAATTTGATATATTCTCATAGTAAATTGAAGATAAAATATACATCTTATAGATTCGCCACTGGGTCTTTACGTCGATGACTTGAGCCTATAAGGAATTGACCATTCCCACAGATCCCATATAGACCGAAAGCCCAGAACTTGGTGCCAAGTAAGAAATGGTCCATGGTTGCCCAACTTGCTATGATTCTTATTTTTTCCCTTATTTGTCTGGACTTGATTTCCTCGGCCCCGAAGTATGATCCGTAGATTGTTACTGTTGGGGTTTGTGTATATATTTTGGCTCTTCAATGTTGTTTGAAATATAGCTTCTGCCCAAACTGCTGGGCTCCCATACCGAAAACCGTATCTTAGGCGATAGGCGACGGATTATTTTATGTACATTTTATGTACATTTTACCTTTTTTTTTTACATTTTTCTTCTTTTTCCCTGAGGCAAAAGAGGCAAAAACTTGTCCATGGATGGACCTTCCACCACTTCTTTTTAGCTTTGTTTTAGCTTTTGATACTATACTCCGGTAACTTATAGGTTTGTACTATATATCTTTTTGTACATACATACACTACTATATTTATATGTATATGTATAGATATAAGATATAATACTATATACTAAAACTAAACCCCTCGGGAGGCGTCCTGCATGAAGCTCTTTAGAGAACGTGAGAAAAATCCGTGCGTAAAAGTCCATGCGCTATAATCGACGTCATAGTCTGGCCCCTAATTAGCCTCCTTTCCCTTTATGGGTTTCAAGATATATACACCGTCTTGGCACTTATCTCCCTATTACAACTTTCATTGGCATTTATTCTGGGAATTATGATCGTAACTTACTGTTATCTGTATTACTTATGATATAACTTGAATTAGCTTGCAAACTAGGTATAGAAATATATCATTCTCCCAATTTTCACAGTGCGGGGGATCACTTGGAAAAGGGGCTAAACAGCCTAGACAAGGATCGGGGTAATTTCATTAGCATACTCCGTACTTGGTCCATCTACTGCAGGCACTAGGACTAGTATACTAGTCTGTTCGTAGGTACACCGATGTAATTCTCATCTCATGTACGGAGTAGCTAGGATTGGAAACACCCTGTCGCATGTGGAGTGGCTGATGAATGGCTATATACCGCATTCAAAGCAATAATAGTCATCTTATATAGTACAGGACAGGGTAGAGAATACCAATTACTTCAACCATAGTTGTACAGTTTGCACCCCCGCAGTGGAAGTTCGGTCTGAACATCCGAGACAGCACGCTCTGCAGCCATTTCCGGCGCCGATGCACGCGATTTCAAAGCAAGCTATTCCTATAAAAGATTTAGAGGCATGGACAATTTTCCGCGTTACTCTTTGACCGTTTCAATAACTCTCTGCATGTCCTCTGTTTTATCCTCCACCAGGCTCAGGTATTTTAATTTCTCCATGTACCTACAGTCACCGAGCGCCTCCTGCATCAGAAAAGCGATCAAAGCACAAGACGAGCATGGGCTTTGCTCACCCAGGTGAAATCCTATCCCCAATTTCAACCCCCACATCCTACTCGGGATCTGCATTGATACTTATTGAGGGAAATTGCTCGTGTTGATCCTGCTGTATGACAAAAGAGGTAAGAGGCCTTTTCGTTCTCCCGTCTGATTGAGTCCCGGTCAACCGGGTATGTGGAATGCCCTGGCCCCTTATTACTCTGTGTTAACGTCGAGCTGGATTTACAATTTGACTGTCTCAACACCGGACATTATTAAACGCCGGTGGACAAGGCGCTATTTGTGCATGGTGTTTGTGCGCAGGCACGGTGCGATGTGATTGATTTAAATTATCGCTCTCAGTTTATACTGGTTTTGTTGGAACCATCAAAGGTGGTATTAAATAATAATCAACTAAAGCACTATTGATAATTCTGAATCCCTGGTTTCCACATGTGATGGGATATAAGCCCAGTGGCGACTCTTGGACCATTATAGTCCATATGAGGGCAAGGTATCCCGTATAAGATCACCAAGTATTGGATATTTAATCGAATATCTACTGGCTGAAGTCAACTAACTTTTCTTATGTTTGCTTTTCTCTTCCCCTCGCCTCTCATTTCTCGTACTCTTACGAACATAAGGCTCGGCACCCCCGAAAGCCGGCAACTGACGATGGTAACCGCTGGGTCTGTTCTATGCACAGGTCTCATTCAAGTTGCCTCCAATAAGCGGGATGACTATCTGCTTACACTGCTGCATCGAGTCTGCCGAACGTAGTCTATGCTTAGAGCGGACCCATAGTCAGACATGTATCTACACCATGTTCATACTCGGCCTATAGAATTCTAGTTCGTCCAATAAAACTAGAACAAACAGCCCATTTTCATATATGCGAACTGGCTACACAAAGCCAAAAGTGAGCCGGTTGTCCTGCCAACATTATGGCTAAGCCAGGTGGTGCCATGGTTCGGTGTTAGAGCCTTTGCTCTTTGACATGAACACTACATGTGATGTAGAGAAAGAGAACATTTAGAGAGTCAATTTATATCTACAACATATCAGTCTATGTTATGTCTTGTCAGTTTATGTCCAAGCTGAGACACATCTGATACCCGCTTCAAGCCCCACATAACTAGAGGATCTTAACGTTAGGGAAAGGATTCCATTTAAGTCTAGACAAGTTAATCTAAGAAATCAAGGAAATCAGGTTTAATGCTACTACTTTATGGATATGGCTTGATAGGTACTATCCGTTGCATAGGGAATAACATTTAGTGTACCCTAAAAAAACATGAAAACACGCAATCGACCGCCGTTGCCCGGCAACGAGGTTGATCCAACGTTGATCTGGCTTTAGGCAGGTATATTAAGTTCCCTCTTTCTTTGTTTAGCGCGAGCAAATAAGGTCGGCTTAATGTAGGTAATAATTAGTGATTGGTCTGGTAACTAATATAGAGAGGAGGCGAGACCCAGGTTCAAATCGTCACTTGTTTCACTTGTTTACTGAAGCTCTACAATGTTACCCTTCAATATCTCTTTACCTTTCCTTTTTCATTGCTGTTGACGTTGACACCTGTCACATTTAATATCTACACTGCATTATCCGAAAATAGACACCCCTTCTTCGCGTGGCACGCTATGATCGCCGATCCTGGAATGTATCCCTGCTTCTGATGTCTCAGAGTCGACATGAAGCAACGAAAGGCGAAGACGCTATTACTTGCGCTTCTTGCGCTCGTGGATCCCTCTAGTGCAATTCCATACACCCCATCATCCATCTTCCTTTCCCCACAACACAATGACTCCCTCGCATACATCATCCGACCCAGTTCCACCGGCGAGACCGAGTTTGTCTCCCTCAACCTGTCCAGCAGTCTTGATGCCGAGAATCTATCATATCAAACGCTGCTAAAGAGCACGCCATTCCACAGTGCTGATCAGAACTCAAGTTTTGTCCCCGCCATCAACGACCAAGGGGTCATCACAGTTTACTCGGGCAACTGCCACAGTGCATTCGATAACCCGGCACTATGGAAGTTCCACCCAAACAGCAAAAGTCTAGTTGGAAATGGGACTTGGGATAGACTGTCAATTATCACCAGCGACGCAAAAACCGCACCGAACTACCTGGCGGCGGGGTTCACGTATTCGCCATCCCACCACGAAGATGAGAGCTCCATGTACACTTTTGGTGGGATGTGTCCATTCGCGAACAGCACGGATGAAACATGGATCTCCGCAGCCAACTACTCCCGGTCGACGGTCGTGTTAGGGCCAAGTCCATACTACAACACCAAGTACAACGCTGCCACTACTGGCAAGCGTGCGCCGCCCATCGCTGAAGCTGGAATGGCCGTCGTGCCGCTTCAACCTACATATTCTACCGGTTCTACGGGGAAACAACAGGACTTTTTGTTTATTGGTGGTCATACCAGGGAGGCGTTCCTTAACATGTCGCAACTCGCCATTTTCTCGCTGCCGCAGCAGAGCTGGAGTTTTGTTTCTGTAATCTCGGATTCCACACCAAAGACTGAGCTCACTGTCCGAGACACGGTTTCTGTTGAGCCCCGCTCCGGTCACACTGCGGTTCTCTCGGAAGATGGAAATAAAGTATTTGTATTTGGTGGTTGGGTGGGTAATATGACTGTTCCCGCTGAGCCGCAGTTTGCAGTTCTGGATCTTGCAGAAGGGTTTGGCGGAGCCACCGAATGGATATGGACAGCACCCTCTTTCGAAGGATTAGGAATCGCCGAGGGTGCTGGCATCTTCGGACATGGAGCGGCAATGCTCCCTGGCGGCGTGATGATGATTTCTGGGGGCTACAATATCCCCAAACCATCCTCGAAACGGGCCTTAGCGACTGCACAGTCCAACTCGAGGGTCTATCTCTACAATGTGACCTCAAACAGCTGGGTCACTTCTTACCGCAATCCTGCAGCCAGTTCCTCGACGCCTTCCCCCAAGAGTTCCAGTAAGCTTTCATCATCCCAAAAGGCCGGCTTAGGGGTTGGACTGGGCATTGGATGTCCCGCTGCTATAGCTCTCATTTTGTGGGGATGGAACTATCACCGAAAGCGCCGTGTAAAGAGCAAGCGAGACTCGCAGCTACGGGAACTTGCTTTAGGGGCAGAACGAGCTCACTTTTGGGATCGAGATTGTCCAACCCAGGCAAGCAGCATTCGGAGTTCTGGAATGAGCGAAAAAAGAGATGTTCTCGTGTATCCTTGGTCGGCAAGTCGCAGCAAGACGGCACAACCCAACTGGAAAGACCAGGGCGGAGGCACGGCAGAGAGGACTGGGTTGCTGATGGACCCTACTGCTCAGCCTCCATCCAAGAATAAACGATCCCCCGTGGTACCCCCAGTGAACAATCGGCCGTTCTCATATCGAAACAGTGAATACCGGCGCAGTGATGCTGCTAGTGATATCCATCCCATTGATGAACGCGAGGAAGATGAAGCGATATTCCGAGAACGTCTCATGGCAAAAATCCCACCTGGAACAAGACCCACGGTCAATTCGACGGAGGCCGATGACCCCTTCTCAGATACCCCCTACGCAACTCCTCGAAGCACCATCTTCGGAGTTGGACTAGGTCCTTTCTACAGCCGACGAAAGGATATCGGATCTATGGATGCTGAGTCCCCGACAAGAAGCGAAAAAACCGCCACAAACGTGTCAGACAACACTGCCTTCTCCTTTGCATCCACCCAGCCCATAGGTAGGGTCAACCAGGCACGAGGCGTCCTCGTCGATCGACCTATGAGCTGGGGAAGTGGACACCCGTCACTGGAATACTCTGCCGTCGGCTCAACCCACAGCGACCCAGACAACGCAGCTCCTTCAGAGAAATCTATCTCAGCGGACTCCTACTCTACAGCCCAGACAAACCTATCACAACGCCAGTCAGAGAATGAATCCCTCCTCTTCGACGCCCTCTCCACCACAGCCCCCTCATCCCCATCAAAACTACCCCGAGAATCCAAACCCAAAGCCTCAGACTGGGTAATGAACACCATGCGTCGAGCCTTAACAATGACCCGTCGCCCCGACAGCCACCTGTACTCCAGTGCTAGTACCAGCACAGCACACCGTGCTTCCGGCATTGACCGTCGCAGCACGCTACTCAGTTCCAGCCAATCCACATCCTCGGGCCCCAGCACGCCGCGTCGAGCAGTCAGTGCTTCAGCAGAGCTATTCCGCCGTAAGCAGGGTGCCAAAGACTGGAACGCACGCAAGCGAGTTTCAGACGATGTGTTCAATACCGCCCGGTCTACGCGCGATGATCTTTTCGTTGGGGCACCGGGATACCTGGGTGACGAAGCTGGCTTCGGTGATGATGAGGAAGATGTCTATGATTGGGATCTCGAGGGTGCTGCTGAGGGTCGACGTGTTCAGACGACTTTTACTGTTCCCCGAGAGAAACTCCGTGTTGTTAATGCTACCGATCGCGATATCGATAGTATGTCTGAGCGCTCGGCTAGTTGGGGTACTGGGAACCGGAGGGTTAGTACCTAGATCTGGGATTTTTTTTCTCTTCTGATTGTCTTCTTTTTTAACCTTGTACTTTTGCATGTGCCCTTTGTTAGCTGAGGATGGTGTCTGCATCTATGAGACACCTAGAGGTGTGTGTGTTGCATTGCATTGCGTTGTTTGTACACAACTTCGGCGTGTTTCCATTTTCGGTTTTGGAGTCTTTCTTTCCGTCACTGTTTTGGGTGGCCGCTGTTTTCTGTCGTTTTGATATCCACAGCGATGATTTGATGCCCGACATGAAATGATTGTCGATGTCCCCCTTTGTGATTAGTCGCCACAGAGTGGCGTTTGTTAGATTAGCAAGTCCAAAATTGATGTCTTTGGGATTTATTGAGCCTTTGAAAGTAACTGCAATTTCTAGATCATTTCGTATACTAGACATTTCGTAGAAAACGGGTCTCCCGAAATTGGTAAATGCATGAATAGGTATGGCATCTATAAAACTTTTGTAGCTCCATGATACCTGACATATAAACACAGACATGACTCTTGATGACGCTTGCATATAACATTTTTAATATAACTTGTCAGATTCCCGTCTACGACGAAGGAGCAACGTTCGCCGTGGTAGGCTTAGTAGGCATAGTCTGAGGCAGCGGGGGAAGCAAGTTCTTCGCACCCTCACGGGCATACTGAGCCATGAGAGCGTCCATGATAACCAGCGACGACATAGCCTCAACGATAGGGACAGCACGGGGGGTAACACAAGGATCATGACGACCCTTAGCCTCCAGAACACCCTCCTCACCGTCGTAAGTAGTAGTAGTCTGCGCCTGGCCGATAGTAGCAGCGGGCTTGAACGCGACGCGGAAGTAGATGGAAGCGCCGTTGGAGATACCACCCTGGATACCGCCAGAGTTGTTAGTCTTGGTAGTGAGACGGGGGCCACCGGCCTCGCTCTGGTTGACGATGAAGGGGTCGTTGTGGATTGAGCCGGGGACCTCGCAGCCGCCGAAACCGGAGCCGATTTCGAAGCCCTTTGTTGCGGGGATGCTGAGCATTGCGTGGCCGAGCTTGGCTTCAAGCTTGTCGAAGCAGGGCTCGCCAAGGCCCACTGGAACATTGCGGATCACACATGTTACGCTTCCGCCGATGCTGTCGTGGTTGTCGCGGTACTTCTCGATGACTTTCGTCATGCGCTCAGCTGCGCCGGTTTCCGGGCATCGGATGGGTGCGAAGGAGTCGACGGTTTCGCGAGTGATCGACTCGATCAGGTTGAGGAACTCCGGGTTTGTGGAGGCGGAGGGGTGTTCGGGGGTTGGGGGGAAGAGGTGCTCGTTGCCGACGGAAGAGACGAAGGCGACGATTTCGATGTTATGCGCCAGGCGGAGGTACTTCTCGGCGATAGCGCCGGCAGCGACACGGCCTATTGGAATTGGGTTAGCGGGAGTTCGTTTCGGATGTTGATGGTTACACATAACGTACCAATGGTTTCACGAGCGCTGCTGCGACCACCGCCGCTGCTGGCCTTAACGCCGTACTTCTCAAGGTAGGTGAAGTCGGCATGGCTAGGGCGGGGGTACAGGTCCATTGTGCTGTTGCCATAGTCCTTGGGACGCTGGTCCTCATTGCGGACGATCATGCCAATTGGTGTGCCCAGAGTGACGCCGAACTCGGTGCCTGACTGGATCTCGACTCGGTCCTTCTCGTCCCGCGGGGTAGTGAGGGCGCTCTGACCGGGACGGCGACGGGTCATTTGGGGCTGGATATCGGCCTCAGTGAGTTGCATGCCCGGAGGACATCCATCAACGATGCAGCCGACAGAGCGGCAGTGGGACTCGCCATAGCTAAATCGTGTGTTAGCAACGATGTGTGTGGTAGAGAGTGGGCAACTTACGTGGTGACACGGAAATATTGACCCCACGTCGACATGATGGGCGTTGGAAGATAATCAAAAGGTATTGAAGGAAAGTTATAAGTTCAAAGACCCCGAGATCAATAAAAACAGTAAAATAGGAAAAGAGAACAAAGTTGTTGCATGATCGCCAGTAGAAAAAAAGCAAATAGAAATTCGACTCATCGCTGGTTACCTATCTGGGACTAGCGCAACCGACTATCGGCCTGATAAGTTTCGAGATGCGATCAATAACTTCGCCTACCTTTGCTCCAATGCTCGCCCTTCGAGGATGTTCCTCGTCTCCGGCATGGACTAACCCATTAAAGTATGGCTGGATTCGTCATAACTCATACTATCCCGCCCACCAATTCGCCGAGCTCGCCAGCCGTCCCTCCTCTTTACACCAGATCTACCAATCGCTATCAACAGATCCCTATGTGAACCTTTCGATCGAGCACTTCCTACTAGAAAATTCTCCCGCAGAGTCCAGCATTTTGTTTCTTTATGCCAATCGACCATGTGTAGTCATTGGTCGCAACCAGAACCCATGGCTTGAGACAGATCTCCGCGCACTTCATAATGACCGCAGGAACGGCACGACTGGAGAAGGCGAAGCTGCAGTGTTCGTACGTCGTCGATCAGGTGGTGGAGCTGTCTTCCACGATGAAGGCAACCTAAATTACAGCGTTATTTGCCCGCGTACTTCATTTACGCGCGACAAGCATGCTGAAATGGTGGTACGCGCACTTCATCAGGTCGGAGCTACCAACACTAGTGTCAATGAGCGGCACGATATTGTCATGGCGCGAGCAGAGGAAATGCAAAATGATCCTAAGGAGCCTCTGACACGCAAGGTCTCTGGTTCTGCGTTTAAGCTCACTCGACACCGAGCCCTCCACCACGGCACTTGCTTGCTTGATTCCCCGAATATTCATGATCTTGGCCGGTACCTGCGATCATCCGCCCGCCCGTATATCCAAGCGAAAGGAGTTGAAAGCGTTCGTTCCCCAGTTGGGAATGTCTCGGCTGCGTTAGCCGATTCGTTCTTTTCCATGCAGAGCGTGGTTCAGAGTGTGATCGAGCAGTTTGCTCGGCTCTACGAGGTACATCCCGATGCTGTTCTCAGAGCCCAGCGTGCTCATGCAAATGAGCCTGAAGTTTTTGCTGGGGATTCTTGGGTGGCTGGTACAGTGGGAGAAGTGCAGGGCGAGCAGGTTCCCGCCATTGGGAAAGGAATTGCCGAGTTGCGCTCGTTGGAGTGGAAGTACACCCAAACACCGCGGTTCACTTTCTCAACATACCCCATTGAGGAAGACCCTCGTGAACGGCCGCCATTGCCATCCTCGCTCCCCTCCAGTACTCGTGCATTCCTTCGTCTACAGCATGGCGCTATCGTCGAAAGTCACATCTCTCTCTCATCTGATGAGTCCACCGCATCCGATCAAGCCAGTCGCGTCCATTCGGTATTGAACGGACAGAAGCTGCACGAGATTACCTTGGCCCGGTGGACCGAGATCCTAAAGCAGGGTCTTGGTGAGACCGAAGGAGTCGATGATGCTCTTGTGAAAGAGCTGGCCCGATTCTTAGGTGGCCACCTAGGAGGTTGATCGTCCAATTGCATTGATGCCATGCAATTCGTGGCGTGTATAGATATTGAATACTCTTTGACCCTATGTATAATAATACCATGATATCCTATATGACAATACCTGTGTCCATCATTGGTGGAATATAATTTCCCCACTTATCAGATGCTCACAGCCTATTTTGGGCTGACTAGGCTCCCGTCACTACTGATCTCCCCACGTTACCTCGACCGGCTAAATCCGAACCCCACGCCATCCCCAGGATTCCCCAACTATGCACGGCACAAACTGGCTGAATCGGCATTCTCACCGAGTCCCGACACCAAAATGGCCTTAGATGTTATTATATGTCAGCATAGCCATGTGAACTCCGACATCAATTGCCTATTAAGCAACTAATACTCGACAACCCGATTCAAATCTTTATAAAGCCCACCACCCTACCAACCCAAAGTTACCATAACAGCGCAACCCCCTCATAGCGTCCAGGATTACAGACTTACAATGTCTATCCACGCTAACGGTCGAACCCCCTCACAGGCCTTTAGCAAATCCCCATTCCGAACTAAATCCGACCTACAAGAAGCATGTCGCGCCATTCTCGGCCCGCTAGTGCCCCTCTTTACAGCAGGCGGCACGCGCGTCAAAGTAGGCACGTCGACGACACGATTTGATGAAGGTGGCGCCCAGATCGAGGGATATGCCCGCCCGCTATGGGGTCTGGCCTCGCTGCTAGGCGGCGGATATGAATACGCCGAGGCGGAGCGCTGGCGCCAGGGAATAATCAACGGGACTGATCCAGAACACCCGGAGTTCTGGGGTCATATCGAGGACATGGATCAACGCATGGTGGAGATGTGTCCGATTGGATTTGCGCTTGCTGTTGCGCCTCATGTCTTTTGGGATCCATTGACGGAGAAGCAGAGGAGGGATGTTGGTAATTGGTTGGCGAGTATCAATGCGCGTGAGATGCCAAATACGAATTGGTATGTGATGACATCGTCTTCCCATGATGGTCTTTTGGAGCGTGTTGAATGGACCGGCTAATTATGGTGGGATGATTGTAGGCTATGGTTCCGCGTGTTTGCAAACTTGGGCCTCAGAAAGAATGGTGCCGAGTACTCTTTGTCTCGTATCGAGGCTGATATGGACCATTTGGATACTTTCCATGTTGGAGGTGGATGGAGCAATGATGGACCTAAGAGTCATCACCAGATGGATTACTACTCGGGCTCGTTCGCCATTCAGTTCTTGCAGCTTCTTTATTCGAAGCTGGCGGGTGACTTTGATCCTGAGCGTGCTGAACGCTATCGTCAGCGGGCGCGGGAGTATGCTATGGATTTTGTGCATTACTTCGATCCTAACGGTATGTCTCAGGGTCTTTCCGATATGATTCGCTCTCTTTAGCTGCGATTTGGTCCTGACTAGGCTACTACCAAATAGGCAGCGCCATTCCATTCGGACGCTCTATGACCTATCGATTTGCCATGGTCGGATTCTGGGGTGCACTAGGCTTTGCGGATGTTGAACTACCAGAACCACTGACATGGGGCGTGGTGAGAGGAATTGTCCTTCGTCATTTCCGGTGGTGGTCTACGCAGGATGACATGTTCAACAATGATGGTACCTTGACTCTCGGCTATTCGTACGCTAATATGTACCTAACGGAGAATTATAATTCTCCCGGTTCACCGTACTGGTGCTGTCTCTCGTTCACACCACTCGCACAACCAGAGACACATCCCTTCTGGTCCGCGCAAGAGGAGCCCTACCCAAGTTCTTCTTTGCCTGAAGTGGTGGCCCTAAAATACCCCAAACATATTGCCATACGTCGTGGGGGACATTCGTTCCTGCTGTCGTCTGGCCAAGCATGCCACTACCCGCTCAAAGCGACACAGGCCAAGTATGGCAAGTTCGCATACAGTTCTGCCTTTGGATACTCTGTGCCGACGGGTGGCTACCAGCTGGAGCAGCACGCCCCAGACAGCATGCTTGCGTTGTCAGACGACGGCGGTGATATCTGGCAGACCAGACGGGTCGCTCTCGATGCGCATTTCGAGGAACCCGAGACCAATGGCCAACCTATTCTTGTGTCTGGTTGGAAACCATGGCCAGATGTTGATATAGAGACTATTCTCATTCCGCCGACGGAGGAAAATGAGAACTGGCATCTACGCGCTCACCATGTGCGCACTGGTCGCAATTTGCAGACCTCCGAAGGTGCCTTTGCTATTTATGGATGTCGCAGTGATAATGGTCGTACCTTAGGACCTATGACTGGGGATTACTCTGAGGGCACGATGCATGACAGCCGGAGTGGACTTGTGGTTTCATCGGCAGGGGCTGTTGGCATTGTCGAACTCCATTCGACTGGGCGAGCTGGTCGGATTGTTCTGGCTGACCCGAATTCTAATATTATTCGTGGACGTACGCTTTTGCCGTCGCTTTCGGTGGACTTGGCAGCTGGGCAGGATTGCTGGTTCGTTTCGGCAGTTTGTGCTGTGCCAGACCATCAACGGGACTGGAAGGCAGCATGGGAGAAGAAGCCAGTTATTCCAGAGTGGCTACATAAGAGAATGGAGAGTACAGATCGGAGTTGATAGTACTCCATACATATGTCGACATTCAATACAAACTTGAAACTTTTGATATGACAGGTTTTCCACATTAGGATTAGCTCCAAGTTTGAGTTTCCCCGCAGTCCGGGGTAAGATCAACAGCCAAAACAGCCAAAACATCCCTTACAAGGTTCTCCTCTCGTCGGCTAAAATGTTTTCTCGTATATCTTGCCTCTACTCGGGAAATCAGCCCATATTACCGTCTCATTTTACCCCACGCCTCCCGTGTATGAGAGCTGTACTCGGTATATGAATCAGCCGTGCTGCTTGGACCCTTGCACCAACCCCTAAATATCCTAAACCATGTGAGCAGCTTCCTGCCCGTGTCTCCCTTGCTTCGGATTCGTGGATCTTTTTCTCCATATTTCCTCGCCTTGTTTGGTGTCTCTACATTTTTCCCATAGGTTGCTTGTTAGCCAGCCAAGACAACTGGGCTTGAGATGACACCTCTCATAGGCTTGAGTCGTAGTATTTTTTCCTTCGTCTATACCTATACCAATAGCCGACGGCATGTCTAGTTTAGCTTCGTTGTGAGCTGGTCTCAGAGAATTACTTTTAAGCTGGCCACTCCCCTCCTGGACTGGTTATCATCTTGCTCAACCCCTTTTACTACTACCTAAGATGTCGTGGCTATTAAAGAAGATCGTTCACAATGAGGCGATGAGAGAGGATCCGAAGGAGATCTATGGATGGAGGGTCTTTATGCTTGCCTGTTCGGTAAGTCTCTCTTTAACGATGCCATTGACAGCCCTAGATCACAGAGCTAATGCTTCCCAGGCCTGTTTCGGCGGAATGCTTTTTGGCATGGACACCGGTATTATTAGCGGAGTCCTAACCATGCCAGGATTCAAGAAGTACGTTCTTCCCTCTCTGCTGTCTACCATCTATTCTAACTATCATCAACACAGGACATACCAGCTGGAGAACATCGACAAAGTCGCGGCAGCGAATTTATCAGCCAATATCGTCTCCACACTCCAAGCAGGATGCTTCTTTGGAGCTATGGGTGCTTCCCCAGTAGCCGAGAGATACGGTAGACGAATGGCCCTACTCGGCTCAGCGGTAGTAGCCGTGCTAGGAATTTTGATGCAAACCACAGCCAGCGGCCACATCGAAGTCATGTATATCGGACGGTACATATATCCCCATCTCCAATCCATTCCACACTAACACCAACAGACTCATCACCGGCTTCGGAGTCGGCGCCGCATCCATGATCAACCCCCTCTACGTTTCCGAGAACGCGCCGCGCGCAATCCGCGGCGGTCTAACAGGTCTATACCAGCTCTTCATTACCGCGGGAATCATGCTCGCATTCTGGATCAACTACGGTTCGCTACTACACATCAAGGGCCCCGCAATGTACCTCGTCCCACTGGCACTACAAGGTCTCCCCGCAGTCCTCCTATTCTTCGGCATGTTGATGTGCAACGAGTCACCCCGTTGGTTGGCCAAACAAGACCGGTGGGAAGAAGCCCGCGCAACTCTCTCGAAAGTGCGCAATCTGCCCTCCGACCACCCATACGTGGAAGAAGAATTCCAGGCCATTGCCACGCAATTGGAACAGGAGCGCGCACTTGTCGCTGGTTCCGGCTTCTGGGACTTGATGAAAGAGATGTGGTTTATTCCGGGTAATCGCAAGCGCGCGATTATCTCTGTCGTCTTGATGATTTGCCAACAGATGACTGGAACTAATGCGATTAATTACTACGCGCCCCAGATCTGTATGTTACACTGCTCCCAATTGAGAAACCCAGCTAACAAGTCACAGTCCAAAACGTGAGCTCGCACTTCTAGATCTAAGCCCAATTGATACTAACGCTTCTCCAGCTCGGCGTAACCGGAAACGCAACTAACCTCTTCGCAACTGGTGTCTACGGAATCGTGAAGATGGTCAGCTGTGGCGTGTTCCTGATCTTCGTTGCGGACTCGCTGGGTCGTCGTCGCTCCCTCCTATGGACTTCCGTCGCGCAGGCATTGGCAATGATGTACATCGGATTGTACGTTCGCATTGCGCCGCCCGTTAAGGGCGAACCCGTCATCCCTGCTGGGTATTTTGCGCTAGTTTGTATCTTCCTGTTCGCGGCATTCTTCCAATTCGGATGGGGACCCGTCTGCTGGATTTACGTCTCTGAGATCCCGACTGCCAGACTGCGCTCACTGAATGTTTCATTTGGAGCTGCTACACAGTGGTTGTTCAACTTTGTTGTTGCCAGAGCTGTGCCGAATATGTTGGCTACTGTTGGTGCTAACGGTTATGGGTGAGTTTGGCTGGTGTCTTGGATTGTTGAGTTTGCTGACTTTGGGCTGTGTAGAACATACATTATATTCTCGTGCTTCTGTTTCTCGATGGGTATCTTTGTGTGGTTCTTTATCCCGGAGACAAAGGGTGAGTCGGGTCTTCTGGTAATATGGGGTCTTGTTGCTAACGTGAATATAGGTTTGTCTCTCGAGAAGATGGATGAGCTCTTTGGTGTTACGCAGATGCTTGAGAATAAGAATGCTGATGCGGAGCGAGGCTCTGTTGGTGATCGGGGGGAGAAGTCGTCCCCGGTGCATGTTGAGAAGGTGAATGAGTAGGGTTCTATTTAGTATAGGTCTATGTTGTCAACTGTTTTGAGCGATCAAATTGAAAGAAATATTTATTTTCAGATTATTCACATCATAATTTCATGGATATCATCAAACCCGGGTAGTCCAACCCTCTCGATATGTACCGTCCCAACACGGACCGCTGAACCTGTCAATATGGAACAAATATTCGCCTGCGCTATGAACCCACGACATTCGCTTGAATCAAACTGGGAGAAAGCAAAAACAAAGAAAAAGAGAGAGAAACCGACTGGCTCAATCTACGCCGTGGCGCATCCAGTATGAAAAGTCACGATAGGGCCCAATTCATCGATGAACTGAGAGCCATCTAACCAGCAACAGAAAGGGGAGATAGAATGAACAGTGGTATGCAGAGCAGTCAAAATGAGAGATTGTAAAAAGAACGGAAACATGAAGGCGAAAGCAGACAAAAGATAAGATCATCGGACGTAGTTGGTCTGACGCCGACCAAGCAGTCCACCACGCTGGGTCTGGCTGCGAGTCATGCGGCGAGGAGTAGGATCATCATCTAAGCTCAAACCACCGATGCCTGATCCAAGACCAGTCCGCCGGGGTGAGTAAAAGGGGTTGGAACCCAGACCGCTACTATTCCCATACCGAATGTTGCGGTTAGTGAAATTCGTGGCGGCCGTTGTAGTTGTGGCGATAGTCTCGCTGTCTGAGTCTCGCTCATAATCAGACACGGGGTCGATTTGCTTTAGAGATTCCATAGTGAAACTATGTGGGTTTCTGTTTTGGTTGAAAACGTTCTGATTGGCAGCAGAGAACGAGTTCGCAGTTCGAGTCGAGGTGAACCCATACTGCGGTACGGAAGGTAATGCTGAAGAGAAACTAGAGCCCGCATCGGTATCGCCAAATGAAAGTGGAGGAGCGGATGATTGTGACTCAAATGATCGGTGCACAGGCGGAGTGCTAACTCGGGGTTCAGGTGTGGACATGGTTGAAGATTGACTTCCGCGCCAGTCAAGGGCACCCGATTGACTCTGGTGCGGGGATTGTGGTTGCGGCTGTGGTGATACAGATTCCGAGTACTGCTGGCTTTCTAACCTGGCCTTATTGTAGAAGGAGAATACATTCATAGTCTCCTGTGCCGCCATGAAAACCAGGAGTAGTTTGCCGTAACGATCGAAGTAGTCCCGATTAAGCGAAACTGTGGGCAAATGTGCCCCCATGTGAACAGCGACGCCAAGTTCGGTGATAGAAATCAGGATCTCCATACCATTCCATTGCCCGAGAGGCCTTTTTACCATGGTGATTAAAGCGAAACCCGCAACAAGGCTTGCCGCACCTAGGGCTGCGATCTCCACGTAATTTCCTGGAATCAAAACCTGGTGATTTTGAGAGATTGTCCATGCCGTGATGAAGCTGACTAGCAGACCTAGTCGGAGACACCCGTAGAAGAGATGACTCTGTGTTTCATCGGAATGCGTGGAGCCCTGGTTCTGTGACTGCTGAGACCAGGTAGGTCCTTGGCCAGCATCGGGCTGCAAATTAAAAGCACGGTCAAACAGTGTTTCCAGCCCAGTAGATGTATCGTGGTCACCAGGGGGAAAGAATTTTGGGTCCTTGAACACTGGTTCAGCATCGGCACGCTTTTGCTGCCATTGCCCTTGCTGTTGTGCAGGACTGCGGTGGAACGGATTAGGCTGGATCACTTGCTCAATGGGCTTTGTCGAAGTCTGAGTGCGAAGCTTCCATGCAGGAGGCATCGGGGCTGCTGGGATCTGCCCCTGAAATGGATGAGGACCGTCGAGCACAGACGGCTGATCTCGCCGCGTCACAGTCGGTCGAAGGTTATGAGTAATAGAAGGGGACCAGTCCATGCCATCATTATCTGTAAGATTTGAGGTGAACGTGTGCGACTGCTCAACGGGTGACCGTGGTTGAGGTTGAGCCAATTTGTCAATCGGAAAGCGCTGCTGCAATCCACCCATGCTCGCCTTCGGTGTTCCGCCAGATCTTGTGATTCGTGTCGACACAGGTGACTCAGGAAGCGCAGAAGAAGACGTGTTAGAACATTCGAATTGGGTTTCCCAGCTGTTATCAGACCAATTGACGAGTGGACGGCTAGAGTAGCTGACAATATGTCGGGAGAACAAAACCGACTACCATAGTTAGCGCATGAAAAGTTTAAAGGGGGGAAGCATATTTACGATAATAGTGAAAAGCATCATCACACCATGGAAGGCTGGGACGCGTTTTGGTTCTAACCCACTGGCAGATGGATCCTTGACCACCGCCCAGAAAACACACCGTACCACCATGACGATAAGTTGGGCTTCGTAGTACTCTGCAAGACCACTGAATTTACCAGGCATTCCGTCTATCTTCATGCGCAGCTTTGGATTCCACCAGAGCGAAAGTGCACCTGCGATCAATGCGAGACCGGCAGTTGGTGCTAGATCAGGCGAACATTCGCTGGGAATGCGCTTGTAATGGATAGAATGGTTGACGCACGAGATCACAGAGTTGGGTGTCATTGGAGGTCGTCCGGAGTCGGGTAGATAATCGAAATTTTCCGAGTCCTGGTAGAGGGTGGCTACACTGATCAAGTCCCACGCTAGCTGACCAGCAATACTACCCCAATATGCAAGTGCACCCACAAAAAGAAGCAAGCTTCTCCAGCTCCGATTTCTCGCCTGTCGTGATTCTCGATTTGCTCGACTTTGATCCATCATGCGCCTGAGATGATCTGATTTCGCTTCGTAGCCAGCTTTTCTGATGCGAGATTTCACGATGGGTTCACAAGACTCGCAAACCTGAGGGTATCGGTCCTCCAGACTTTTGCGGAACTGCTCATATCCGCGTTCGTATTCGCTATCGGAAGGATCGTCTGAGGGGGGAAAGTACGAAGCCAGTGAGCTTGTAAATAAATGTTGATTCCGAGTACATTTGGTGCAAAATAACTGGGATCCACTGAAATCAGTTGATTCAAAGGGTGTGTCTGATGCGCCAGGCGCGTAGGTTTCGGCGTTGGTGACCACAGCTGGTGGGTCTGTGATTTCTCCTTTCTTTTCAGAAACAGTTAATATAGTTTGAGTTTCCAGGGAAGAATGAAGCTACCTCGTCAAAGAAGTTATCAGCCTCACAATGTTCACAGTGGAAATTGCGAACAGGCCCACGATGAGAGTGAGCGGACCGCTTCCCACAATAAAAGCAGGTCAAACGCTTAGAAAATAGAGAAGCCATGACATAGTAACATATGGAAAAAAAAAAACACAAGTGGAAGCGTTAGTGTAAACAAGGGAGATGATTCCGGATGCCAAAGGGAAAATAAAACGGAGTCGAGCTTGCACGTGCGGGGGGAGGTCTCCAATTTTATCGATCTGCACCTTAGGGCAACTTTACTTTATTGCCCATTGTTATTGACATTCTAATTCTATTTCCATTCACTCTATTCATTGCATTTATTGCATTCATTCTCTATTATTCTTCACTCTTTATGATAATGACACACTAAAATCCTCTTACCAAACTCTTGACACCGTACAACAACGGTTCAAGATGTCGTTCTCTCCTACTTCTTTATCCTTCTGGAAACTGCTCATCTGGTGTTTCGCCCCGGCGATTATTACACTTGGGGCCTGCATCCTTCTCGTGAGTGCCCTTTACCCATACCATTGAATCAATCTAACCTGTTTTTCTCTCCTAGGTTCTACTTATCTCCCTCGCGATCTCCCAGAATGCAATTCCCTCCAAATGCCGCCCAAGGGGATCTCCTACCCATCTACTAGTAGTCCTTGGAAGCGGTGGCCATACAGCTGAGATGCTCTACATGCTTGATCGCATGAAATTCGACCCTCAAATCTGCACGTATCGGACATACCTGGTGAGCTCGGGAGATAACTTTAGCGCAGAGAAAGCCAAGAAGTTTGAGGCTCAACGTGTACGGAATTCTCAGAGCCATACCCATAGCAACAACTATACCATTGTCACAGTGCCACGTGCCCGACGAGTCCATCAGTCCTACCTCACCGCGCCATTCTCTACGCTTCAATGCTTCTGGGCTTGTCTCAATGTTCTTCGTGGGGATCACCCGGACCAAAAGCTGCCAAAAGAATACACCACGCCTTACCCTGATTTGATCCTCACAAATGGCCCCGCTACAGCAGTCTGTGTTGTTGTGGGCGCGAAACTCATCCGTTTCTTTCTATATTTGGCCAACATATTTGCCTTATGTCCGATTCTGCGACCAGTCTTCGAGATTGCATCGACCCCAACGCTGCGCACTATTTACGTTGAATCATGGGCCCGGGTGAGCTCGCTCAGTACCTCTGGTGTCCTGCTGTTGCCCCTAGTCGACCGCTTTCTCGTGCAATGGCCTGCCCAGGCAGGGCGGCGGGCTTGGTGGGGGATGAAGAAAACAGAATATGCTGGATGGCTTGTGATTTAACCGTGCTTTACACCGGCTTGGTCTGTGTTAACCGGATTGATCTGTGTTGACAGTATTGCTGATGATTTGGTAGTTACAGATATCACGGGAATACATTGTTCTCATCATGTAGGTACCTAGGTAAGCAATGAATCTATTAAGCCAAACGTGAGATCTATTTCTGCACTGATCCCCTTTCCAACTATTAAGGGATTTATATACTGGAAGAAAACCCTGAATTCGACTTCTCTAATAAGTTTCAAGGTCATCCTACTAAGTATTGGCCTTTTTAGAAGTCTTTCTAGAAGCAAATATTCCCTTAGATATCCTTTTTATAGATATTCGTTCCATGTATTACTATAGTTTTAAGGTATAAGCTTAAAAGTACTTTTACACTCTTTGTTATCTACACCGAGCACGCCGACACTACCCCGCATCGGGCAAATCCCTCGGCTCTTTTTCACCTTTTAAGGTCTCTTATTTCTCTTATTTCTCAAGCAATCATTCGCAAAACAGCTCAATTCTACCCATCATGCCCTACTCTTTGTCAGGTCGCAATGTTTTGGTCACCGGTGGCTCTCGGTAGGAACCTTCTTCAATCAGAGAACTACTCTGTTCAAAAAGCTAATCTCACTTAACAGAGGGCTAGGTGCACTTACTGTCGAGAAATTCGCTTCTGAGGGAAGTAATGTTGCTATCAACTATATGTCCAGCAAGGAAGATGCGGATAAGCTTGCCTCGGACATTGCAACCAAATATGGAGTAAAGACTGTGATCGTTCAGGGCGTAAGGCACTCAAATCCCATATATACCTAACTACAGTTCAGCCGCTGACATGATCTTGCATCTGAAAACAGGACGCTGGAGTCAAAGACGACTGTGTCAATGCTGTCAAAACCACAATCGAGAAGCTGGGTGGCTTGGATATCATTGTCTCGAATGCCGTGAGTTATACAATCAATCTCAAGATGGATATAAAATGCTGAAATATGAGAAGGGATGGACAAAAATGACCAATTTTGCCGATCTTGATGCTATGGACGATGATGACTGGGATAAGGTACCGAATGTCCCCTCTAGGGTGGAAGTTTTTGGCTGACTATTGAGCTAGTGTTGGTCGGTTAATGTCAAGAGCAGCCTTCACCTGTTCAAGGCAGCTTTGCCCACATTCAATGCGAATCCCGAAGGTGGTGTTTTCCTCATCACATCCTCGATTGCGGTAAGCTACCAAAACATGCCGAATGAAGGGCATTAAACTGTCCATTACCATGGAACAGTTGAAATACTAATTGCATGATCTTTTTTAGGGCGCCACGCCAAGTGGCAGCAGCTTGCCTTACGCCGTTTCGAAGGCAGCATGTATGCTATCGTTCCTAGAAATCACGCTGGTTAATTACTGACTCTGTATCACACAGCTATCCATCTCATGAAGTGCCTTGCTAAGAGCCAAGGCCCGAAAATCCGCGTCAATGCTATTCTTCCGGGTCTGTTGCTCACTGAATGGGTAAGTAGCACAAGCTCGACGCATTGATGAATACTGAAAATTTCCCAGGGTCAGCGCTTCCCAGCCGACAAGATCGAGGGCTGGACAAATGCGACAGTCCTCAAGCGAGCGGTGAGCAATTCTCGTCTCCCTTAACTTACGAAATGACTTGTATGCTAATGAATCCGGCTATAGCCCGAGGTGGAAGACTGCGCGGACATGTTTATTACATTGGCCAAGAATGCTTCTATAACCGGCCAAGCGGTTCAAATCGGTATTAGTCTCGAGTCCAGCGGAATGAGTTGCAACTGACAATTCTTTTAGATTCTGGCTTCGTCATCTGATATAAATGGGCAAAGGAAATCTTTTGGTCAGAACAGATATTATAGTACATAGAACATTATAGTACATAGACTCCGCCATACTTTATACAAGAGAGTTGCGGAAGGGAGTCAGTTCCAACCCTTCATATTGAAATGCTCGGTCACCAAACATGCGAGCTTTGATAGCTGCTCGCAGACCCTCTGCGTCTTGTTCGCCTTCCACTTTCATTCGGTTGATGCGCAAAACCTTGCCATCCACAGTAAAAACGTATAGCTGCCGCGACTTCTTCGGCTCAACAGGGTGAGGGGCATTTGTAAACGGCAGACCTGGGAGGATTGAGAATGAATCACATCCCTTAGGCGGGTCAACCTCCTCGATATCTGTAAAAATGACTCGTTTTTGGTGGAATGACAGAGGTCCATCTACGGGGTTGCTTGCACAAAGGGCCTTGCTCCAGAGAGGTCCAATCACTCGGTTGCGTCTGTTGATATCTGCCAAGGTCCAGTCTGCCCAGTGGATGTGCCGGTCCTCTGGTTTGATTTTAGGGGCGTGTTTCAACTTTCCTGTATGTTCAGTACCAACGGGTTCAATAGGAGGGACAAATAGTCCCTTGTCAATACTTTCCACGAGCATTTGCGCTCCTTTAGGTGCGACGAAATCCACCAACTCGGGGACAGTGCAGGATTCCGGATTGGGGATGTCGAAACCGGGAGGCGGTGTTTGTGATATTATCGCCCCGTGATCAAAGTGTTTTGAATGCAAGGTCTGAACTGTCACGCCAGTAGTGGTCTGACCCGCGAGAAGAGTATGATGAAGCGGTGCAGGACCACGGAAGCTAATCAGTCAGGTCAATTGTCTTGCTCCTTAATCCTAAATTGATAACAATCACATACTTTGGTAGTAATGAGGGGTGCACATTCAAGCCTCCATACTTGGCGCCATTCAATATGCGCGGCGGAACAAAAAGTCCGAATGACACAGCAATCACCAAGTTTATGTTACCGTTCGGGGAGGTTGGGGGCTAACACAGTTAGCTAAGATATCAATTGGGTTGAGTTTTGGCATTACCGTCCATCCAGTGAAAGTATCAATCTCATGGATTGGAAGGGAGAGAGCAGATGCGGCAGCCTTCAGCGGAACTATGAGAAATTGAATTAGAAAACACAGCCATTCAAGGAAGCGCAAAGTGAAGCTAACCTTCCCGAATTTGCCTCAGCCCTCTTCCAACTCTCTTTCCTGGTCTACAGACGACATCAATGGAGGAAATACGCTCTGGTTGCTTCAAATGATAAGCATGGAGAGCTTTCAAGTGTGCGATACTGAATTCATCAGAGCCGCAAAAGAGAATGCGCAGCGGATCGTGGGTCTTGGTAGCATATGACCTAAAGACAAGCCCTCGGAGGATCAACGGCCTTTTGCAGAGACGTAGGCTCCCTGGGCCTGGAATAATCCACATGATTCTGGTGGATAATTACTAGAAGTTGGAAAGGACAAAGTTGAAGCTCCCATAGTAGCTTATCGATAAACCACGTGATGTCAACATCCACCCCGGATCCCACTCGGATGCATTTGTCTTTCAACCATTACTCTGCTGTCGTGTGTCCGGTGCGACCTGCGGACGCCATCCAACGATGCAATGTCTGAAAGCGATCATGATTCGGTGATTCCAGCCCAACTTTCGTACCTTGCCATCTACAACCCGACCCTCGGACCTACCGACGAGACGATAGCGGATCAGATCGTATTCTACACTTCGAGAACGAGCTATGCACGGCGCGTCAATGGCTCCACAGCTGAAGGCGAAGCAAACAAATGCCTTGACGATGAAGGGAATGACAGGTTGCGCCAGATAGGTCTGGCGCAGGGCATTGTCAACTTTGCTAGGTCGGCATCCCCGCAGACCCCGCAAATGCAGATAGTCTAATCATGTTTGGTTTACAGTAACTTCTCGGCTGGAAAGACCCTGGAATATGTTGAAACAGAAAAATCGCGGGTTGTTCTGCTTGAGTTGGAGAAGGACTGGTGGATTGTTGCCGTAAGTGGTTGAGATAACGGCACAGAGCAAACAGCTTATGTTAAGCCAGTCTATCGACCTGACTCGACTGCCTGTCGATCCTGCCCAGAGATCCTCTGGAACATCCGACTCTTCGGCATTTCATTATTCGTCGCGAGAGATGGCACCGCCGCCTCTACTGATCCAGCAATTACGGCGTGCCCATTCGGAATTCCTCCTGCACCATGACTTCAACTTGGACAATATCCTTCATCAAGTCGGTCGATCCACATTTTGTCTATTCCTTGAGCGTTTTTGGGAGAATTTTGCGTGGAATTGGGAACTTCTGTTGACCGGAAACCCAATTGTCGATATCTATAATGGCATCAAACTCTCTGCGGGAGGAGAGCTGGGGATCGGCGTTGGGGAGGAAGAGTGGGGCAGTGGGGAAAGAGAAGTGCTTGAAGATTTCGTGACAAGAACAGATGGGTTGGTAGACTTGGTTGTCTCCAGGTTTGGTGATCCGCCCCCACAGTTCGGGGGGTCCCCAGCTTTGGCGGAGTCAAATGACCAAAGCCGATGGCTTGGGGCAGATGATGATCCTCGACCATCCGATGGCGTGATATTTACTGGTGTTGGTGCTCTTGCTCGGCACTCATTGTCACAAGTGTCACATTGGATGGAATGCATTTATCGGTTTGGGGATGCTGCGTATGGAGTTGGGCGGGACCCGACCTCGCTGCGTCGCCGCAAACCACGAAAACAGCGTGGAAGGCAAATTTCGGAAGATGCCCAGCCCTCCACGCCGGATCACAATTTTAAGCCAGGTATACCTCGTCCGCTTATAACGGCAGCACTACCGTCAGCCCCAGAAATGGTTGAGGAGAATCGAGCAGGAACAACAAATGAGGCATCCCCACCTCGCACCGAGCACAAGAGCGAGATTCCAGGATTTCCAACAGAAGCGGTCATAAAGTACCTCACTCTTGGCTACGGGTCCTCTTGGAGTTTCTCTCCAAAGTCGACATCTACGCTGTCCGAAAGTTCTACTCCAATGCGAGATGAATCCAATTTAAACATCACAACCCCGAGGAATCAGCCCATTAGTGAATTACAATCGCCACAGGCCGGCGAAAAACACCGAAACAGCAGGAGGAACAGTCCTTCGGGTCATTTCGTTCTTGGACCTCGTGATGATCTTGAAAAATTGGATGATTTAGAAGAGGGAAGCCCAGAACCCGAATTCGAGAACGGCAAACCCAAGACTCGGATAGTGCATAGAACTCTACATGTCCACCTGGCAGATGGGTCAGATACTACTCCGACAAAGCTCCGGGTCGTGATATATGTGGTATGTGCGTTCCCTATTCCATGCAAGTCAGCTCACTAACATACCATCCCAGCATCAACCATTCATGTTTACATTCCTATTTGATCCTCAAGCACCAACATTATCATCCCCATCACTATACTCAAGCATGCACCACCAACTCGGTCCTCTTCAAAAACCCCTTCTATCATCAACATCCCCAACAATGGCAGCCTCTCGAATCGCCATGTCCGACACCTCCCCGGACCCCAGTAAACGGTTCTCCACCCGAACACAGCCAGTTTACGATCTGGTCTACGATCCATCTAACTTAACCATCCGCTCCTCCATCCCCAACATCCCCAGCATGAGCACCACATCCTCATCTACCCAACCCACCAACTTTACAGCCCACTCCCCATCCCCCTCTCCCTTCCCCTCCCCATCATCAACCCCCCCACCACCCTGGTCCCGCGTCGAAAGTCTAGCAATTCACCACCGCCTCTTATCAACACACACAGACACGCGCTCCCGCCCACAAGAGCTTGAACGCACAAGCAAAACCCAGCGCGGGTGGTGGGTCGTCTGGGTCCGCATCCCACACACAACCCAAACTCCAACAGCGCTGTCTACCACTTCTTCATCCGTCGCCCTCTCATCTATAACTAACAGCAATGACTTCCCCGTAAATCAGTCCCAAGCACACCCTCCTCCACCGCCTCAGGAGGCCTTCCTCGTTCGCAAAGCGAGTGACTATATCTCCCCAGCAAGTCATGGCCGGGTCAGCAATAGCGCCCGCTTCTTCCGTGATCTAGGCGGTGCTTCTTCCGGATTGACGGGGCCTTCCCGTGCTGCGGATATGGCGCCGTCAAAGCTGGTCGAAGGGCTTGGGATGGACGCCAGGCGGTATATTGAGGGACTGCTGAGTTTGAATAAGTAGTTGAGATGAGGCTTGGAGTGAAGTGGAGTGTGGAGTGGGGTTTCTTCCACGCGTCTATGTATATAAATTTGCCACTATAAAGCACAATGATTGAACATTATAATACTCTGATTGGAATATTTACATTACGGACACTTACGCAGACAGGATTACGCATGGGGTCCACATATTAGATGGAAATAGACAGTACCATGCATAAGCTGTAACATAAAAACAAATGTAGTAAAGGAGGGAGAGAAAACAATAAAAGCCGAATCAAGCTCTTCGCGTATGGGGAGATAACCGCAGGGGACAAGAATCTATGACACAGGGGGAACTCGACCAGGGAAGGCGAGTCACGACGTTGACCAAATTGCACAACCGGTGCTACACTGAATGGCTTCCCCTCTTCATCTCCTTCCAATTCTGAGTTCCTTTTTTCGGTGTTTTTCGGTTTATAATTGCGACCTCAACGCGGTTTGGCATTTGAAGATTCACGGCGTCGGAACGAGAGGAAAAGAAAAAGAAAAGCCCACAGGGTTATGATGAAGACAACGCCTCCCTAGACAAATTCTGCAAATAAAGGCAAAAAGAAAAACACAAGGTCGACCAGCTGAATTGTGGGGGAAACCCTCCACGATTCGGGTGCCCGGATTCGATATTATCCACAATTTCGCATGCAGGCCATGAAGCCCTCCTCCTTTCCGAGAATTAACGTCACCAATTGTTTTTGTGGAGGCTCTCATACATATGATCTCTGCTCGAGCCACACCACCTCAACAATTGATTAGTTTAGAGAATCATGCAAGAACCCTTCTTGCGGCCTCCCTTGCCCTTGACGGCCTTCAGGAGAGCAGCGCGAGTGGCAGCCTCGAAGACTTCACGCACACCCTCGTTGGTGCGGGCCGAGCACTCGAGGTACTTGTAGGCACCGATCTTCTTGCGGACTTCCTCGCCCTATAGTTATACATTAGTTTATGATGGATTCACCATGAAGTCAAAAATCGTACCTGTTCTTGCGAAACGGGGCGCTGGGAGGTCTTGGCAAGTTCATCGATAGTCTTGCGGTCGTCGCGAAGATCCTTCTTACAGCCGACAAGGATAATAGGGAGACCCTGGCAGAAGTGCAGAACCTCGGAGATCCACTATCGTAGAGCGTCAGCATATTTGGTCCAGTTCGCATCCAAACGTTTCTTCGCTTCGGGATGTGCGATCGATTAGAGATGAGACACTCACCTTCTCCTGGACGTTGTCAAGCGAATCGGGCGAGTCCACGGCGAAACAGATGAGAATCACATGTGAGTCGGGGTATGAAAGAGGACGGAGACGGTCGTAATCTTCCTGGCCAGCAGTATCCCAAAGAGCGAGCTCGACGTGCTTGTTATCAACCTCGACATCGGCGACGTAGTTCTCGAAGACTGTGGGGACGTAGACCTGACGGAAACAAAGTCAGATTATCCTTCATTATTCTTGTCCGGCGTAGATTTCTGGGGAAAGCAAGGTGGTTTCGGGTCGTAGTTTTCGAGGATGGATGGCATCTTACCTCGGGGAAGGTACCCTTGGAGAAAACACTGTGGACTTCAGTCAGGCCGCCGAACCAAAAGTAAATTCAGAGGTTGTGGGGAGGAAGCGCCCTCAATAAGGAAGTCACTTTCGGTACTCACATGAGCAGGCAGGTCTTACCGCAGGCACCATCGCCGACGATGACGAGCTTGCGACGGATCTCGGCCATCTTGATAAGGAACACGTCAGTATAGGGGCAAATAAGCAGGGAGGGACAGGGAGCCCCGCAAGTCCCGGAATTTCAAATATAAAGAATTTCTACAGGCATGAGGGGGTGACATAGGCAGACGATCAAGTAGAAAGGGCCAAGTCAGGCGCTCCCGAGGAGGGGGGGAGAAGGAAAAGGGTGATCCCATACAGTGTTCAAAGGCGCAACGGTGTAGATTTAATGCAGTAAATCAGCTAGTGCAAGCAGCAATAGCTCTAGAGAAATGAGGAAGATGGAGTAGGTATTTCCGATGGGAAGCGATGAAAAAAAGACGATGGAATGATGATTTGGAGGTGGAGGAGAGAAAGATAGAAGACCAGGCCAGACAACGGAGGGCGGTGGCAGTATACGGGTATTTGTTGTTGCTTGGTGTATCGGGTATTGTGGCTTTCCCCCTGGAGTGTAAAGGTCTAGAAGAAGTATCAACTTGCGTATGTGACCAGCTTAACGGTACCTCAATTCAAGTACGGGAATACATTTGTACAGCTTTTGGTATTGGTATGCATAAGTACGTTACCTCTTTTACTCTAGCACTCTATATGAGCACAACACACACCCATACCCCCTGAGTTTCAGGCTGCCTTATTTTTTTTACATACTGTGGCTTGTACCTTTCTTCCCCTTTTCCAAGGTTAAGAGACAAAAAGAGAACATTATGGGTACACAGCCCTAGATATGTGTGGCTGAGGCTACGAAAAAACCCCCATCGGCCCACTTTGTAGAGCACAGCCACCCGTGGCTATGGAGTTTATTATATCCAGCAAAGTGTGATGTGAGTCCTCTTCGTGTCCCAGATCTCAATATACTCTAGCTTTTACGAGTGATTTGCTTCTCTTTGGCTTGAAAGTCCATTCAATCACCCAGAACCTTGGGGAAACCCCAAGGTACCTATCTAGCAATATTCACGTGAAAAAATAATGGGCTACTATGACAATTTCTTACCTCCACGTCCTACAATTTCACATACAATGTACCACCCTACTGGGATGTGCGAACTTCTGCGGGCAGTGCTCCTAGGCGGCTACCTCGTGGGTACACTGATAACCTTCACCCAAAATGCTAGGCTCGGCCAGTGAAAATTGCTCCGCTGTTTCCCTGCATTTCAGCTCGTTCTACCGCTACCCGGGAGCTCTCGGCATGTACTGACTACGTTGTATGTGGAGGTTTCCAATCTCATGCTCTGCTGGCAAACCCCATTTCATTTGCTACCGTATTCAAGGGGGCCCTAACTACCCTCATTGGGTGTGTCGTTAATCCGTTCTGGAAATCAAATCGTGGAATATTCGTTTTTTTTATTCAATCAAATCATCAAAACGCGGGTATACCCCCTTTCCAAGGTTGCTTGCTTCCCGCTTACATTATCACCACATTCTTGAAGCTGTTTGAAAGTGGAGCTGATATATTCCCAACTCCAATGATCGCATTTGTGCCGGCTAAAAATAGTAAACAGGGGCCAAATCTTGGAGCATGCGCCCACAAGCCACAAACCGTTAAGTCGTTTCTTAGAAATAAAAATAGGGGAGCGTAAACCTTGAGGTCAGTATGGACGCTTAAACATTTCAACAGCAGATTCTATATACTTGAGATTTTTCAGTGTTCATTTATTTACCGCCAAGTAAATTAACAATTTAGGGCGTGGCAGTGGGCTTGACGATCGATCTAACATACACATGCAAGCCCATCACAGATTCCCTTCCTCGTCTCAACCCCTTAACCAAAGACAGGGTTGAATGAAGCACTCCCACATATTGGGAACAAGCGAACAAAGAGCAAATATGCAGCAAATTCTGCACAAGGACTTTTCAATCTACTGCCACGTCTTGGTCGTTGATCTTAACGTCTTCGGGACAGTCTTATCATATACAATATAGACATTCGATATATGTGAATGCACCTCTCTCGACCACTCATTATGTGCCCGTGGGCCACTACATCCATGGATATGTATGCCTGTGACACAACATACCAGTGTCTATGGAAAATACCGCAATGTCTATATTTCCTTTTTGGCCCAACTTCTCTTGCACCTAACAATAATTGAAACAAACTTTTCCTTTACACTCACTAGCATGCCATTCTCTGGTAGTCATCCTTTGAGCTTTGCGCGATATCACCCCTAAAGCTACGATGCTACACCGGTGACTCTCTTCTATGGTTTCATGGAGCCTCATAATGAAACAGCGTCTAGCAATGATCTCAACATACATAGAATATGCGTGGATTCCCATATCATAATCCATTGATATGGATGGCACCCATTCCACCTCGGTATGGTTTCTTTGTGGATCTGGTCCTGGGACTTCGGGTGTGGGCAGTGAGATGTGACAGAGGGCTGCTCAAACAGAAATATATCCATAAACTTTGAGAAGATCGGCTTTTTGTATTCCTTGGTGTTGCTGAGGCCTTTCGATCGTTCCTGCTTTGGTTGTCACTTTCCATGGGGAGTATCTTCCTTCTACAAATGGAGAGGATTACAAATAACCGAATTCCAAGAAGGATGGTAAAAAGGTCAATTGAATCATCAACTAGCATGTAATTACAATGCAGGATGATAGTTTACGGAGTATACAGGCACCCTGGGCTGCTGCTGCTGACATAATAAATATTGACATTGATCACGTGGTACGTCGGACACCCTCAATTTTCGATCCGCGCATCGGGGATTCTGAGGCAGAAACAAGGTTCGGCCATTGCTGGACACAACACCCAATATGCAGCGAGTTATCCAGCGGACAGCTTCAGCCCGGAGGCAGGCTCTCAAAAGAACGACCAAAGCTCATGAACGACAAGAATTGTTGGACCGTGTCGGGATTCGGCGGGCGCGGAAGGACTTCGGCGCCGTACTGTCTACTCAATTCCAAGAAGCACGAAAGAACCGCTGGGAGGATTGGGAAAAGGGGCCTCTTGCCCCCATGCGAGACTCTGGTCTGAGCCGCACTACATATGGTGGTCAGGATGCTTCCATTTTGCACCCGCCGCGCCTCCCTAAGCACGAACAACGGAGGCATGTCCTCTTCGCCGAAGGTGACCGGGTCTGCGTTATCCGAGGACGGGATGAGGGAAAGATCAATGTGATCCAGCAGGTCAACCGGGACAGTGAAACCGTCCTTATCAAGGATATCAACATGGTACGTCTCCGGCAGATCAATCGTCCAGGTCAATGACCTCTTGGTTACTGGAACAAATCGCTTACTGGTGTTTTTCAATTAGGCCGACGTGATCATTCCTGTATGGGCCAAAGACAGATTGGGACACGCAGGAGATACCCAAGCACAACCCTTCCCCGTGTCCTTCGACGACATCCGACACGTTATCCCGCTGGAAGACACAGAGACTGGGCAGTTGCAGGATGTTATTGTGCAACATGCTTATGCCGCTGGGCCGTACACTGAGCGATCTGAACACAGCAAGCTCCCAAGATTCACTCGCTATGTCTCCGGCTTGGACATCGAAATCCCTTGGCCAATGGAGGAAGAGCCTGTCATCAACGACGGCGACATGGACACAACTCGAATGGCAGTTGAAGTCAGCACATTTACTCCCTCACTGGAGCAACCACCTATGCCCTCAACTGTCATTGATGAGCTGCGCAACAAATACTCCAGATTCCGCACCCGACACGATCCGGAATACCTGAGAGAGAAGATGAGGGAGGACTACCGCAATGAATACAGAAAGACCGTCTCCATGATGACACCGAAGACAGATGCCAAAAACATGTGGATTGCTCAAGTCGCGGAAAGGAAGAAGGCCAACTTTGATGCCGAAGGGAATGGCATATTAAACCCGGCTGCCATCAGTTTCATTAACAAGCACATCAGAAGCCAACGAAAGAAGCAGCCGAAGACCAAGGATTCAAAGTCCAAGCAGGCTGCTTGATTGGGCGAAGGAGATGGCAGTTAGAGAGGGGTTTTTCTTGTAGCATTGTGTACACACACCACTGTATTCTAGTATGGAGCTTTGCATTCACTCATATATCTATTTCTTGATAGAGTTATATCGGATTTGTATTTTTTGAATTCATAGCGTACTCCGTACATCCCAAGTTAGGGTTCCAGTCAATGCGGATACTTCGGGTCCACCCTTACGTTCATCCCCCAATTCTCCGACTAACCTACATCACCCTGCACTGCTGTTCTCTTGAACCAAAGCAGTCGCAACAAAGATGGGATTCGCCGCAATTAATTATTCGAATGCGCCCATCGCCGCCATTGAGGAGGCATTTGCGACAGAACCATTGCTAAAGAAGCGAGTCTACGACGCGATCGGTACGTAGCCAACAGCGCACCCAAGCCCCCATTCGATGACCCCATTGACATCCTACTGACCGTCGCCAATGGGCTTTATCGTTTAGGCACAACACCGCAACACAAACCTCTGTTCGAAGATCTTGCGAAATATACCTCCAGCCTGCTGGCCAGGACTGCGAACACTACCCTCCCTTCTCGGCCGGTGGGCGCTGATGGGCCTACCGCTAAAAAGCGGAAGCTTCAAAATGGAGACTCTGGGGAGACTGCGCAGGCGTCGGTCAACCTGAAAGATGGCAATGCGCCAGTTCAGTTCTATGTTCAAGATGTTTCGTTCTCTACACCGCAGAGGAAGAAGCTTACACTCGAGATCACTGCAGGGCATAAGTATCTTCAGGCACGGAATCAAGCTACGAAAGAGATCGAATTCGGTGTTTCTATGGATAAGATTAGTGAGTTTGAATCGGGAAACAATAATATCATTTTTTCCTTGAAAAAAAAAAGATTTGCTGACATGACCTGTTACTAGGACATGCCCTCTGTCTTCCTGTGCCGGAGAAGACACAAAAACAGTTCAATTTCTGCATCATTCCCGAGTATGCCGATGGCATCACACCCCCGCCCGAGGGAACAGCAGCTTCCGAAGCTATGGTGTTTACGGTAGCCGATGGACCAGCCAAGGCTGCATTCTCAGGCAATGGGGAGCAGCTTGGTCATAGTCCTGGTGAATCGGCTGAGGGATTTATTCGCAAAATTCTGAATGAGAACATGCCTCACACCAATGTTGTGCGCCCTGATGATAAACAATTTGTCAGTGCTATGCCCGAGGCGCACCGAAAGGGCGAGAAAGCATACCATGTCAAGGCATTCCGCGGTAGCAAAGAAGGTATGTTATGTCCCTATCTCCATTCAGCCAGAACCCATTGTGGGTTTAGCTTGAGTCTTGATCATTCTAACATACTGTGGCTTGCGCTAGGCTATCTCTTCCTTCTCTCCACTGGTATCTTGTTTGCATTCAAGAAACCGCTTCTATTCTTTTCATTTGCTACCATTGATTCTGTCTCGTATACATCCGTCCTCCAACGGACATTCAATCTCAATGTCATGGCTCGCCCGGCAAACGGGTCTGAAGAAGACGTCCAAGAATTCGAATTTTCGATGATTGACCAGGATAATTTCTCCGGCATCGATACTTACATCAAGAGACATGGTCTCCAAGATGCTAGTCTCGCAGAGGCACGGCGCGCCAAGGTCTACAATGTCAATAAAACCGGCGGAGAGGACGCGGCACCTACTACGGAGGCAGCTGGTGAAGATGAAAGCGAGCTCCAGAAAGCGCAGCGGGAGCTTGAAGACCAAGAGGATGAAGAGGAGGAAGACTATAACCCCGACAGTGACGATAGTGAAGGCAGCGGGTCGAGCAGTGAAGAAGATGACGATGATGATGATGATGATGCTGGCCAGGACAGTGATGAAGACATGGATCTGGTTGAGAACGAACTTGGAAGCGAAGCTGAAGATGTTCCCAATGACCATTAGGATGCGACACGGACCTTGTCACGATATCCGCTACAATGTAACGATACTTATGGATCCAATGCGATTTATGTAGTCGAGTTATCTGGACATATCATATCTAAGGCTAAACCGTACACATATATCATATACAAAAACCTTGTACAATATACTTCGTACTTTATATAGTCAATTGATCGGAGAGCGGGTTCCTGCCAAGACGGTAATATTACCTTAACCGCATTCCAAACCGATCCCAGACGGGAACTCCCCTGAAAGGAAAAAAAAAAATCAATCGGCTCTTCGGGCTTAGACTCTGATTTTGATTTCTTTCTCTTTCAACAAAAAAAAGACCATCTGCTCCTGCCCGTGAATAAAACAGATAACTGAGATTTTCGGCGGCTGGGTAACGCATGATTGAGCCGCCTCGGAAGCGCCCAGGTCTGAGCTAGGTACAAAGTAGATAGGAGTATTCAAGATGCAATTTGGTGGCTTTTCACAAGTCTCAAAATTTATTGAATAAGGGCAAGCCTTTTAATATAAGAGAGTAAGAGTATTAGAGTATTAGAGTGAACAATGGAGAATGGCCCTCTCATAGGTCTCAAAGAAGATTTCCCCCAACCCCAAAATTACCATACAGTCACTGTACAGTCGTGACCGCCAGTTCCTGCGTCCACCCCCTCAGGACGTCTTTTACCAATACACACCCAATACCCTCCGCTCCCTGTCTCTCCCTGTTACTTCCCTTTCTCTTCTCCATCTCCATCTCTTCCCCCCTTCTTCCTCTGGTCTATCTTTGAACCACTGCTCAGTGCGGCTCGTACTCGCAGTAGGTCGAAGTACCCTATCTGTTTTGTTTTACCCTTTTTTACCCTTTTCATTGGCTTGTCTAGATCCCCGGCTTCAACCCCAACTCCTCCCGACCGTCAAGGACGAACGTCTCAATTATTTCCAGCACTGCCAATTCCGCCTGCATTTGGTTTCGGCTCTATACCTTCCTACCGCCCTTTGTTCTTGTCATTGTGCATTCCGCTCTATCTATCATCGCCACCGGTACATCGGCAATTGGGTAAATAGATCCCATTGAGCCTGTTAGAGCTGCTTCGGTCGGAAAAAATTAGAGGTCATTGTGATGTATGTGACTGGGGATTCTTTGATATCGTTTTTCGTCCTTGCCCGACTTCATGTGTGCTGACTTGCGCCCAGTGATAGTATCAATCACGTGTCTACGTCCCTGAAGCCATTCCCCGTGATCCAAGTTTCCCCGGGCAATCTTTACTCCCGCATCCATGGCCTCCTCGTCGTCAAACGTAGTGGGTGTCCACTATCGCGTGGGCAAGAAGATCGGTGAAGGATCCTTTGGTGTCATTTTTGAGGGCACCAACCTCCTGAACAACCAGCAGGTCGCCATCAAATTTGTATATTCCCCTTCCCCCTCGTCACGCCGAGCCCCCTGTCTGACCCCAAATTAGGAACCCCGGAAAAGCGATGCACCCCAACTCCGCGATGAGTACCGGACATACAAGATTCTGGTTGGATGCCGTAAGTATTCCAGATCTAAGGAGATTTGTTGTGCGCTCTTCTAACTCCATTTCAGCCGGCATTCCCAATGTCTACTATTTCGGACAGGAGGGTCTACACAACATCCTCGTTATCGATCTTCTCGGTCCTTCTCTGGAGGATCTCTTCGATCACTGCAACCGCCGCTTCTCCACGAAGACTGTGGTGATGGTAGCCAAGCAGATGGTATGTTTAATCTGCTTGAAATTACAAGGGAGACCATGGCTAACTGTGACTAGCTTTCGCGCGTTCAAACGATTCACGAGAAGAACCTAATCTACAGAGATATCAAGCCAGACAACTTCCTTATTGGCCGGCCATCAACCAAAGCTGCCAACGTTATCCACGTGGTTGATTTCGGTATGGCAAAGCAATACCGCGATCCCAAGACCAAGCAACACATTCCTTACCGCGAGCGTAAATCCTTGTCTGGTACTGCTCGTTACATGAGTATCAACACACATTTGGGCCGCGAGCAATCTCGACGTGATGACCTGGAAGCTCTCGGTCATGTCTTCATGTACTTCTTGCGGGGCGGCCTTCCCTGGCAGGGCCTGAAAGCTGCTACCAACAAGCAAAAATACGAGAAAATTGGCGAGAAGAAGCAAACGACGGCAATCAAGGACCTCTGCGACAGTTACCCAGGTATGTTATTCCGCTCTTGTCCATGTCCATATTCATCTGCTAATCACTCCGCCAGAAGAGTTCAACAAGTACCTGAGCTACGTCCGCAACCTTGGTTTCGAGGACACTCCTGACTACGATTATCTCCGTGATATCTTGACACAGGCTCTCAAGAACGCTGGCGAGGTGGAGGATGGCGAGTACGACTGGATGAAGCTCAACAACGGACGGGGCTGGGACTACAAGTCCTACTCATCTCAGGCACATCTCCACAATCAGCACCAGAGCTCGTCCGGTCGCGACCTGCACGCAAGGGAGCTCCGCAACAGCCAACGTCCCGGAGTGACAGCGGACCGTTTAAACGCCGCGCAGCCCCCGCCTCCTTCACCAGCAGCCAAGGCAGGAGCTGGGAAGACTCGCGAGCGCCAAAACGTCGGCGGTGTGGCCGCCAAACGCCAGAGCGTGGGGCTGGAAGCATCAACTCCTGCCGCGTCAACTCAGGCACAGTTTCAAAATTCCAATGCCCACCTCCCCGGTCGCAACGGAAGTCCAGGGAACCCAGCCCTGAGTAACCAACAACCCCTTGGTGGCCAAGGTACCCCTGAATCGCCGCCCACTTTCACGCAGAAGTTGATGAAGGCTCTGTGCTGCGGTAGGTGATTCAGCTGTATTGCATCACTTGAGCGCTCAGCTCATCTCAGGATCCAGGTTGAATTTCAGTCAAATGAAGCGATGGCGCATTTAGACCTACCGCGCCATGCTTTTACTCTGCTTCCTACCCTTCATGTCAGAAAACGGCCCAAGGAGGTCTTCATGGGATTTCTTTTTCTTTTTTTCTTTTTCTATTCTTGTTTACTTTCGCCTCTCGCTCCTTTCTTGTCTTGTGTTTAAGTGGCTAACGCCGCTTCGCCGAGCAAGAATCGCGCTTCTCGGCCTACATCACCTTCTGGCCATACTCTTTTTTGTCCCATTCGGCCCTTCAGCCTTTACATTTGACTGTGGGTAGGAACAACCCTTCTCTCATTGATGTTACGTCTCATCACTCTTTCATGGTGCTACGGATCGGAACGGCGAACTTGTGAGATTTCTTGTCTTGTGTTTTCGATTTCGCTTCCTCGTCTCGTCACTATACCCGGCGTGCACTGTTTAATATCAACCCTTGGTCTTTCAAAACGGGCAGGTACTCATCGGTTGATCCTTCGATGCCATTGACTCGCGGTGCGCCGCCCTATGACCTTGTTTTCTGCGCTGGCTCGGGAGACAAACAATTTGGATCAATGGCGTCAACCCCCGCACGAGAATTGGCAAGACTCAATGACCCAAATCCGCCTTGATGAACCGAGATGGGGGAGATGGCAATTCGGACCGATTGATATTGGACCACGCTTGTCCGTGTCTCTGGTTTACAACTCTCGGTCTCATTTCGTCCTGTTCATCACCTGGATCAAGCACACCAGACAACTCTCGTTTCTATTTGGGTGCTTTATTTTCTCTGGGCTGTCTATCATGGCCCTGTCATTATTGCTCTTTCCTCCCATCCTGTGTGCATCCAGGGGGGAGAACCTTTCTACTGCATGGACTTCAATATTGCATGCAGAACCTGGAGGAAGAGCATGTTGCACATATTCCCGTTTCCTTCCCCGTTCCCCATTCCCATCAACCGCCTGTTCTGCCCTTTGATTGTTCCAAAGATCTATTGTCCATGTCTATAATCGTCTTTTGTTTGTTCGTGTCTTTTCTTGCTTTCAGAAGCGAGTTTTTGTTACTGGTAGTCGTGGCATAAGATAGCATTCTTCTTTTTTTTTTCATTTGGTCTGTTCTTACAAGTCTTCCGTGGTTATTCGTACGGCGTATATACATAATTCCTGTAATAAGAACTGTTGCATTTCTATATCTTCTGTCTAGCAATGGATGTAGATGTGTAGTTGCTCCGTTATCATTTGCTCTATGCTTGTTGGTCTGAGGATATGTTTCTGCCGAGGTTGCCTGGACAGCAAATCGGTTTATATCTCATGCATTTCCACGTCATCTACTCTATGGACATAGGTTACATAGGCAAGGGGTCTTGTATGGGTTTCTATGGTAAATCAACCTCAATATCTACCTACCTAGATAGGCACATATCCTCTTAGTCATGTGTTAGGTTTCAAGGTTTTACCTAATATGTTTCTCCAGAACAGGAAATGGACTAGTGTCTAGGCATTGTTAACTGCCTTGCCAATAGAGATATAGTTCTGCACAATCAGGTTGAACATAAGACTGTGTCTGAATCGAGTAACTGGTGTACTATCTGAACAAGGCAGGCATCAGTATAAACTTTCCACCACTCCACACCTTCAAGCAATGTTGTATCGCTTTTCACTACTATTGGTTTATCAACTCAATTCGCCACCTGCTATGGCAATCACAAGCTTTCGACTGACACACCTAAACAACCAGCAGCCACAGTACTCCATAACAATTCTGCAGCTCTACCTAAGCTAATGCGAGGATCACCCGTCCGTGGCATGTCATAGCATAACGTAGGTCACCCAACAGAGTAACCCCAGTGGAGTAAGTCTTAGAGGTGACATCCCATTATATACTGTTTCGACACTCCCAGTGCAGATGCAGAATATATGCATAAAGCAAAGCAACGTCGACCCAGCAACGTGTCATATGATTTCAGTTCAAACTACTGTACATTTCCATCATATCTCTGCAGAAACAGACATAAACTCTATATAAGTATCACCAACCGTATAAACATAGCATATACCCCATGACACAAATCCCCTGAACCAATAAGTCTATCAGTCAAATACCAGTAATAATACCCAACCCCGCTCACTGTTTCTCAGACAAGGCAGCCAGTTAGAAAACTGTTTCAGAAGTACTAAGTGGAATGATGCAGATTCCCCCGCATTTATCTCTTTCCCCGCTTGGAGACTTGGGCTTGGCGTGGCTGAGCTTTCCTTTCCTTTCCTTTTTTTGCTTTTTTTTGGCGGCTTGCGGGGATGCCTAGGGTAGGTTGATAGGCTGACTTGACAAGGGTAGTTGACAAGGGTAGTTTGACAAGGTTCCAAGGCTGTATGATAGGTTTAACTTGACATGGGTCTGTTTTTTGTGATTGGTTGCATGACAGGGGTTGGATTATGGGCTGATCAGGTGTAATATTATTGGTCTTAGAAGCTTGGGGCTATGTTTAGGTGTTGCCTACTCCGTACTTATGTACGGGGTGCAGCTCTAGGTATGTGATAAGGAGCTTAGAGTTAGCACGTTATTATCGCACGTTATTATCGTTATTTCGTGCGAATACGTATTTGAGCTATTGATTTCCTGCATGTGATGAATAACTAAGGATTACGTGGAATGCTGGAATTACCATTTCTATGTTATATGTAAATTGTAACTATTCTAACTATAGATCAGATTTAAAGACAATGGCAGGCGCGTATATGAAACTTGGATTCCTATGGAGTACGGAGTACACAGTAAGCAATTGGGTACACCCGAGGTCCGCCGGAGACCGGAGTGTAAGGCAGCGGAAGAGTGCACTCCGTCTTCGGTATAGCTTATCTTATTATCTGCGGCTGAGAAATAGAAAAGAGATAAGTCTAGACCATAACTAGTCAAAGCACGTTCAATAAATTACATACCATGTTTCACGTAGCGCCAGATCAGAGTCATCAGAGCACGTCAGAGTCCAGAATTATTAAAGGTCTCGAGCTCAGATCCGAAACAAGTCTAAGGTTGATCTCGACTCTCTTGTTCTCCAGTATCATACTATCCAATTTTTTCTTACCTCCAATCAAGACTTCAGTTGAAAGAGTGGAGAAAAGAAAGTGAAGTCATTAGCGGCTTCAGCCGTCTGATCGACTACACCGTGCTGTTTTGGGTGGTTCGGGTGCGTTTTCCTTGTATTTTAGGTCTCTTAGTGCTATTTAGTCCTGTTATTAGTTCAATTAGCCTTGTTTAGCTCCAACCTTGGAAATATTTTCTAAGTCAGGTTAGGACTTGTTTTTTTTTTCTCAAGCTTGGACTCTCTGGAATGGCAGAGTCCTCTCTGATCATCCCGTACAGATCGGCTTGGATGATACTTTCTTCCCTTGCGACTGGCTCGTTTATAATTCTCGATTGGGTTCCTTCCTAGCTGCACATCATTAAGACACACGGGGGCTAAATTGAAAGTTTCAGGGGTAGATCTGTATATATATATTTCTCCTTGCTTCAACTTTATACCTTCTATCGCATTGCTTTTACGATGGTACTATCTCCTATAATGTAGCTATATTGCATTGAACACGTAATATAATTGATTTTATACAGCTATCGGCTGAAAAGACCGATAGTCAGATCCTTTACAAAGTTAAGGCATTATATCGTGCAGATACTACATGCAGCAACCATAACCCCCTCGTTCTGAAAAAACGGACATGCGTGCTACGAATCTGCAATAGAATATACGTATACAAACCGGAGGCCGCCGAATCCCCACAGAAAACAATAAAACAAGGGAAAATTAAAAGCCTCACTTTTCAAAGAATTCCCCGCCAGGACTAGCTACAGTAGCGGGCTAACTACGGAAGACAGTAGCGTCTTAAATGTACCCCATACAGCAAAAAAGAGAAGAGTCACATCCGAGCACGGAGTGCATATACCCACTTCTCGCTAAACAGTTCTCGACGCCAATTCCATTAGCCCAACGCGGCCACGGTAAGGGTGCACCGTGATCCCGTGCGCACCGATGTGGGGGGAATGCGGTTGCCGAGCGTCTCGGACATTGGGGAACGGGGATATTGTGGATCTATTTTCCTCCTTTTTTTGTTGTGGAAGGGAGATTGGGGGTGTGTTTAGGCGTTTGGGGGCTTTGAGGGTTTTGGGGGTGGCTGTGGTGGATATCCTTGGCCTGCAATGTCGCTTCGCGCAGGGCTCTGAATTGGGTTTAACTTGGGTCTTTGTTAGGCGCGGTTGTTTTGTTTCCCTACGTTTCCCTGCTGTTTCACTGCGGTAATTGCGTGTCGAGGTGTTATTGGGGTTGGGCCTTTTGCTTTTATTGCATTGCATGTTGGTCGAGCTGCAGATATGTTCTGTTGTTCTATTGCACAACATATTGACAGTTCTAACGGTCTGTGCGAACAGAGGCAAACTTTTTTTGCTATCCGTGCGATATTACGAAGTACTGATGTTCTATTAGGGCCTTTAGATGTACTCTTATCCGTAGTTGAGGCGAATACAAGCGATCCAATGTATTATAACGTATCTTGTTCTATCAAATCGAGAGATAAGCGAACCAAGCTTCAATGAGCCATGTTCACAGTAACCTTATCCTGTCGCAAACCCCGAGATCTAGGTATGACATCTATGTCTGAATCATGTCAATTGACTCAGTTCCGTATATAGGACTCTTGAGATAATAGTAATTACTTTCTTATCAAGTGGATCTATACCGGAGGTGACTGAAGCCTCCGGATCTGTCTTGGCCCTCGCTTTGAATCGGCATTATCCATCCACTCTATAGGCTATTCGATAGGCTATACTATATGTATAGGAACGAGCCCATTCGGCCGAACATCTATACGTCGGACAATCCCGTGTTAAAAGAGATGTTTTTGCTTGGCAAGTAACGTCTCTATAGCCCTAGCCTAGAGGCAGACTCGGCCCCAGCGAACATGAATCATTAGGGTGGCGATACCCGGATCGACAAAAAAACTCTGATTCCACGGGTGACTGGGTGTGGAACTTGAGTCCGTTCAGGGGTGGTCAGATCATTTTAATATAAATTTTTTTTTTACGGATGTGGCGATCGGGTGGATGTGCTTCGACGGGGTTTTCTAGAATTCTAGAAGGTCTAGGCGGTTCCGTGTGCGGAATCCTTTGAAGCAATTTTATATTCCCAAGGTTGTTCGTATAGATGTAGTCATTTGAAAATTCTGCCTATTCGGAGTACGCCGACTCTTATGTCTATCCAAGTTAGTATCCAAAGCTACTTTCTAAGGCACTTTCTTTCGCCACTAATGTTCTTTCATTAATCCCTGTGAATTCCGAGAAAGAAAAGCTTGTGTGACATTCCAATGTGGTACTAAATGGACAGGAATGATCGGCAGGGCCATAATTGGCATTGAATACAAGCCCTAACTAGTGTGCCGAGATTATATATATATATTGAGTTTCTATTATGAATATACCCTTGGAACATAATTAAGGTAACAGGGGAGGTTTTGGATGACGTGCAAGACAAAAGGCGAGTACCCTCGATGCAAGGGAGAGGGAATGCTGTGACACGGCCTTATCGTGTATTTTTGGTATTTTTACAATACTACCAGAACCGTGGGTCGAGGATTGACATTCCGGTCTCGGATGGCGTGCTAGCGGCCGCGAGATAAGAGGCTATCGTGAATTAGGAAATACCTCTGTTGTAGTATATGAATTTGTTCAGTGAAATAGAATGGACATTGTAGAGAAAATGTACATCTCCAAGTGTTCCTCGTGTTCGGTGGAGTTCAGGGGAAACGAAAATTCAAACTCGCCACGTTGGGCGCATTGGTCGTTTTTTTGTTTTTCCAGAACCCGTGGAAGCTTACACGTATGACTTCTGGAAGGATTGTGGAGTGATCAAAACAAGGCACTTTCTTTTTTCATGTAGTTTACATAATACTTGAGATTTTAATGTCAACAGAAGACTACAAAAGACGAGGTACATTTTCAAAGTAATCCCTTGCAGATCTTAGGCGCTTGTTCAAACGTGAAAGTTCAGCATGTTGCCATTAGACAAAGGTCAAAACCAGTTAAAAAAATTCCATGAAAAAAAGAATGAAATAAATCCGAATTAAGAAATAGAAAAGAGAAAAAATAGAAAAAAAAAAAAATAGAAAAAAAAGAAGGAAAAAAAAAAGAAAAAAACAATTATGACATCTTATCGAAAGACGATATCCACTTGGGCGCAGAAACTAGTTTAGCGTCACCACCTTGATCCACAATTGATCCACCTTCAGTCTACTGAGGTGCCCCCCCCGTAACGATCAAGTATTGTCATGAATGATTCCAGAATCTTTGCCCTTTTTATTCTTTAATCCCTTAGATTTCCGCCTTCCTTAAAAAATATATTGATCTCACTACACTATCATTATCATCCCTGAACTCTGAACTTACCCTCTCTGACCTACCCCTGCCAATCCTATATGCCTGTATCCCGATAACCCGCCGCTCTTTTAACAAGCTGGAGCCTCGTCCCACACGCAGGGGACGACCGGTGAGAAAAAAGCCGATTAAGGGTCCCCGACGTACACTATACGCTATGCTTAAAAAGAAGACGTTGGCTCCGTCTCTCTTCTTCCGGAACCACACTCCTACCGCAACCCCCGAATTGTCCCCCACCTCCTCAGACAGCGACTCCGAAGAGGATATGGAATCCTCTGGCTCCCGGCCAGCCAGTCTAGCCATCTCGTCGGGGGCCTTCTCTATGCGTCCGACACTCGACGAGGTGCTGGCCAACATTGCTCCGCCCCCATACACCTTGAGCGCCTTTATGGCCTACCTCTCCCAGAATCACTGTCTCGAGACCTTGGAATTCACCATGGAGGCCAACCGATACCGGGATACATACTACGCTCTAGGCGAGCGACTCGGACATGATGCTTTGGAAACGGAATGCCCAGAAACTCAGCACCTACGAATGCTCTGGCAACGGTTATTGACGGCATACATCTTCCCGGGGTCGCCCCGTGAGATCAACCTGTCGAGCGAAGTGCGAGACGCACTCCTACAGCACAAGGATGTGTCTGCACCACCCAAGCCTAAGACATTAGAGTCTGCCGTGAAACGCATCCATGACTTGATGGAGGAATCCATCTTCCTCCCTTTCGTCAACAGCCACACCACCTCCCCCTCCATGGGTCCTTCCGAACCCTTCATGGGACCCGACGACTTCATGAGTTTGTCATCGACGAGCCTGGACGAACACCCGATGAAAAGGGTGCGGTCGCGCGTGTCGAAGCGCATCTCTCCGCAGTCATCTACCAAGGATCTTCCCGCAACGGGTCACAGCCGCTCAACCATGTCCCTCGGCGCTGTGCATGCCATCGGCAAACGCTCTTCCGGCGCCCTTCTCAGCACCAGCGGCGAGTCGGCTTACCTCTCTCTGACCGACGACTCTTCCTCCCCGCAGTCCAGCCCCACCGCTGAAGAACCCATGACGCCGCCTACCACCCCACCTGCCAGTGAGCCGCATATGGCTCTCCAAAGCCCCAGACTTCGCACCGAGAACCCTTGGAAGAAGATGGGTATGAAGCTTGGCTTTAAGAAGCGTTCCACTGGAGGCAGCAGTGGTGGTCCTCGTGACACTAAGGTTCTTGCTCTTGATGAATAATCGTCTCTTTCTTCCCCGACTCTTGTCGACATATACAAAACCTACAAAACATACTCCTGACGACAACTACGACCCCCGCAACGATACCTCTCATCTCAACCTTGCATGAACTACCGAAATGCATCCCACGACTTCATTCTAGCCTTTGTCGAGCGTTTATACTGGCGGTGTATGAGAGCATGATGCATTGAAAGCATATGAAACCGGCGTTTTCTTTTTTTTTTTTTTTTTTCTTGGATGTCTCGGCTGAGCATCTTTTTCAAACTTCATTATTCTTATTTTTTTGTTTTGCAGCGGATGGCATCACGGGAAAAGAAACCCTCATATATCATATGTTCTCATCTATAGATTGGATAGAGGACCTTCACAGGTCCTCTGGACACATGGCGTTTTGTCGAGACATTGTCTTGGTCTCTGGGATTTCATTTACGGAATCAATAGACTTGATACCCCCCTTTCACATCACTTCACTCGTAACAAAGTACAAATCCGTATGTTGTAGTAGCCTTGAATACCCTAAACATGCATGCATTCGACCGTTAGGGCAATTCCAAACCCAAGACCTTGTTTCTAACCTCGGTCTTGAAATAACACCACTTATTAGGCTCCCGAGTATCTTTCTCAAACACGGTTGTCTGGACTTTCTCCCGGTCACACGTCGGACAACCAAGACTCGGAGCCCGGGGAGACATAGACTTCCATTGTAGTACAGATGCACACGTAACCCTGTTCATCCATTCTTAATACCAACACTCTATGAGACTTTGTCCATTGACTACATATAGTTATAGGCATATCAGCCAACGCCAAAGCCAAAACCAAAGGAAATGCAAGTGTAAAATGCACGTGTAAAATGCAGTATCAAATATGAATCCTCCTCCCGCCCCTCGTCTCCAAAGCCGCAATATCAACATCCCACCCAACCCCCCTCAACTCAACTAAATACCTCTCAAACCTCCCCTCACTATTCAACAACGCAAGCGTCCCCTCAACAACAGCAAGAACAACATCAACAGAAGACCCCGTAATCCGTCCCAATACCCTCGCAGCTAGTAACGCATGAACCCACCCCTTCAACTGATCTCCAACACCACACCCCCGTTTCAGAAGAATAGATGCATCCCATTTCCCATCCGACGGGGCGAGGAATAGTATATACGATTCGTGCGCGAAGACAGATGCGAGACGCGGGAGGGGTAGGGGTTCTTTGTATGACATGCTTGCTAGGAATGTAGACATTGATACACCTATCTGTGCGGAACCGAGGTGGTCGCTTGTTATATGTGTAGGTGAGTGTTGTGTCCATTGTAGCGCGCCGTCTCGGTGGAAGATTTGTTCGAGGGATGAGACTTGTGCTGGTGTGAGGATTTTCCATTCTTTGGATTGGGATTGGGATTTGGATTGGATTGGTGCGAGATCGGGATTTAGTGCCACTGCCAGAGTGTTGTCTGAGTCTAGGAGGGTTGAGAAGGTGATGTTTGCGCGTTGACGATTTAGACTTGTCATTTGCACTGCGCGGACGGCGGCGTAGTTCATGCTTAGATGCAGGGATAGCAGCAGCAGGAGGAGTAGCCAGGTTGTTGTGAAGCTGGTTATGTGGGAGATTACTACAGAGCCGACCTGTTGTTGTTAGGGTTTGGGGGTGGAGAGTTAGGGATGGGATGCTTACTAGCATGCCGAAGAGGGAAATGACGGTTTCTTGGGATGAGTCTTTCTATAATTGATATATTAGTTAGATCTGGTTATCAAGAAGACAGGAGGGGGTGTATGAATCTAGATTGATACATACGGCGTTGAGTTCTGCTAGATTTCCCCATTTGGCGAAATGGGCACTCAGGCTCGCTTTCGAGCTACCGCCGGCTACGCCGCAGAGAGCTCTGAGGACGCCGGCTGTGCTGAGGACAATTACTCGTGGCGCCCCGGCGGGAACGCCTGGTGAGAGACAGTCGAGGATCATGGCGATGTCGTTGAAGACATCTGCTGCTAGTCGGTAGGTTTTACATTCTGGTTCGAGGGCTGTGCCGATGCGGTGGGCGAAGCAGATTGTTGCAATGCGGCCTGATATATCTTGTAGGATATGTAGGAGTAGTGCGGAGGTTGGAGAGGCGTTAGCGTTGCCAACGCCGACTCCTGTATGTGGGTGTTAGTTGTTTGTGGTTTGAGTTTGGTTTATAGGGTTTGGTGGGATATGAACCTTGGAGGACGGCTCGTGAGGAGAGCAGGCCAGCTATTGAACTGCAGAAGGCTTGAAGGGAGTCCTGTTGAAGTGGATTGGTGTTAGAACTGTGTTCTAGGTGTATCTTTGATATTGCTTTTGATATGGTAGAACAAGATAGTTCGAGCTATGTGGTTCTGTCTCTGGTAGCCGGGATTGAATACTCACAAAGATTTGATATCTGTGGTTGACATTAGTAAGTTTCGTAGATCAGGGATCTCATGTATTCAACAGGCTTTTGTACTCACGGGAGATAGTCATCGCTGACACTATGAGGGTACCCGGAGGGAAGGAAAACATCACTCAGCGAGCCGAGTAGAAGCTTGGAAGACCATGAGGTAGATGAAGGGGAACTCTGTTATACTAGGTCAGCTAAGTCCAAAAGGGTTGAGGTATTAATATAGCGTTATAAGTCTTTCTGAATCATGCAATGGCACCATATTCTGAACCAACATTGAACATATCAAGATTTGGATGAGCACAATTCATATATCAAATGCAAGAAAGAGGGTATATGTGTTCCAGGAAACAGATTCATTATGAAGCGATTGGCAGGTATCCCAGGACATTGACCGGCATATTGGCCTGCTAGTCGGCAAATGACGGGCCACATGTAGGAATAACTTAGGTTGTATGCCATGTGCCATTCAAATTCCTAGTTACTAGAAACACCAATAGGGAGGTAAGAAATGACCACTTACTATTACATCTATTCGGCCTGGTGTCTTTGAAGAGGAAGTGACATCTCCCGAGTAAACATAGGTTGCAGTATAATTCCCAGCCTCATCCGTCTCCTGGAAAGTCAGTCTGTTCCCACTGTAAGAGATCATGTTCAGGCCTCGGAATGGAGAAGTAAACAAGGTTGTTCGGATCGAGGTAGAGTAGGGGGCACGTGCTTGAGACCATGTACCTTTCCACCTTAATACTTAATGCTAATATAGTTCGACGTTCTACAGGCGATATTACTATATTAAAGAGTATTATAGAAAGCTTAGTCTTTGAGAGATTCATTTCTTCCAATAGTGCTCACAGAGCCTATGTAGCAGGAACCAAGTCCTGATCAAAATCTATGTATAAAACGCACACTCCGCTTTCCGACATCAAGACGATACAGCTGCATGTTGCGCGTGAAAATAGTACACCGAGAAAATCAACCACCAGCGCCGGGTACAAGAAAACACCGAAAAAAAGGGCGGCAAAGAATGACCGCTAGAGAAAGACATCCTTGTAAATGGCCTCCGACCATCACAAGGAAAAGGTATAAAGTGAGAGTTTCTGGTCTCGGAAACTCTCGGAACGAGTGAGCAAGCATCAGGTCTGTGTCCCCAGCGACCGCGAAGGCATTGGCAATGCCACGGTCGGCCAAAGTCGACATTGTAGCCGCACCAGCCGCGAACTTGAGGCTCAAAACTCAAGCCGGCTCATCAGGCAACTTCCACAGGAAGTATCATGCCCCATTCATACATTTTGAAGATTTATATTTGCCCGAGCGAACGCTTATGCGAACATGCTCGCGCCGCCAGTCTCAATGGCCTCCATCTCGGCCTCAGTCCAGGGGAGACGGCCGAAACGGGAGGGGAGCTCAGCGCGGTCAAAGAACTCGCCAGCCTGGGGCTTGACGGGGCCCAACGCGGCGCCGGCGGTACCGCCGATGCTGCCATTGAAGGAAGAGCGACCGAGGGGGCCGTGTTGCTGAGCCTTAGCACGGTAAGTGGCAAAGGAGTCAGGGAGAGTTCCGGTGGGAGAGGCGGGGTGGACGCGAGGAGAGTGGTCAATGGACTCTGGAATATGAGGTTAGCCTAGGTTTAAAGGATTTGGAGCTCGGCAATGGGAATTTCACGTACTGGGGACAGAGCGCTTTCCAACGAAGCGAATGAGAGGAGTGCGCGCAGCGCTGCTGAGGACGGATGTGACACGCATGGTGGTAGTTATGTGGTAGTTATTTGTGTGAAGGTGGAAGGTTGGCAAGATCAATTTGACGCGAGAATGTGCGAAAATGAACGGGTCCGGTTGTATCCGAATCCGACCGAGAGGGGCGAAGCACAACAAGAGAGCGGGTTATGGTGTTGGAGGTAGTAAGAATGCTTGAGTATATGAGAGAAGGTGTAGAGAAATTAAAAAATTAGAAGAACAGTGAAGAAGAGGAGGGGAAGGTGGGAAAAGCAGAGAAGATAAGAAGGGAGAGTTACCGTTTTGGGACAAGCCGATTCGGAACCGGGTAACTTCTTTTATACGATTTTACACGGTATAATCAAGTACATCTGCAACTGCTGTACAATATTTACTACTACCTGCAGCATATTAAAATATGTACACGGTATAATCAAGTACATCAGGAATAGGGAATATATCCATGTCACGCCATATTCTCTTTTTACTTCGTACTTTGCATTTCGGAATCTCATCCCCGTAAGCCCTGGCTCAACCTTCCAAGGTTGGTAATATAATGAAGCCATCTACCCCTCTGATCTTTCCCCAGTTTGTCTCCCCGGTGAGATCCTAATTGAGCTCCTCACTCATTCTCGCTTCCTTTTCGGTGCCTGACGCTTACTTTTCGCTTTCTTTGATCTCTAACCCTCCAATCATCATCCCTATTTCTGACAATCAATCTGTGCTTCCCCATACATATTCAAGCTTATTTGCCCACACAGACCTCACCCCGCAATCGGAGGCAAAAGTCCAGAATTTTGACTATTTTGACTGGGATCTATGTAACATTTTTTTATTCTGGGATTGATATTCCGGGGGTTTCACAAGCATCGGAAAAGAAGGTTGTACAACCTCGAACTGCCAAGAAAAGGGAACCAAACAGACCAAACAGACCAAACAGAGCCAATTAGACGCTATTAGCAATAACAGCGACACATAAAAATAATCTGATCTCTGATAACGTTGCGCCACTCAAGCTTGGACCCTGACTAATACATCCCGGATTCACCCGCCCGATACCTTACACATATCAATATGCACGAGCAGTCGCTTTTCGCCTCGGTTCCAGTCCACCAACATCATGAGCTTCTTCAGCAGCTTGCCGGATTGACGGCCATGCAGCCCCGCCATTGCCTAGAGCGGAGGTTGATCTTCAAGGCCTACCGCAAACCAGGGTTGGCGGGGCGGACCGGAGCCACCCAAGACCTTCAACAGGGAGACCTGCAGAAGTTGAACAAGATGCTCAATGGGAACATGTACTATACCCAAGTGGTCGGGCCGGTTTCCGAACGGGATTTTGGCTCCACTGACCCCGTCGATCGAGACACTCAGATGGCCGGCATGGAGGACTCAAAGCCTAATGAATCATCATCGCCATCTTCATACGACTATGAACGTCAACCATGGAAGTTGGAGTTCCGTGATATCCCGGAAGCTGGTACCCGGTCAGCGGTCACGTCGCGTTTGATGTCTAGTGCCACGCTGCCGCGGGGAGATGTCGTGCAATCTATGAATGCGTGGGGCTATCAGTGAGTGGCGCCATCGAGTCAATCTTATGATCGCGGGCACTAACCCTGTCTGTTCTAGTTTCACTACTGAGTATGTGGTTGAAGGTGATATGTTCATCCACAATGACATTGCTATCTTCTTGCATCGCGTGCTGCACTACCCGGGTGGGGATGAGTTGAATGCGCCTCGGCGTCAACTGCCTGCCTTGAAGGATATGGTTTTGTTTGAGAAGAGCGGAAGCTATGTACTGCAGGCATTCATCATTGTCCAGGACGGTAGCAACCAGGAGACGATGAAGACTGCCTCGCAGCATCTATTTGGCCTGCGCGAACAGTTGAAGTCGGCCGTTCTCTTGGAGCAGGCTGATCGACTGTCTCTTGATACACGGGCGAAGTAGGACCCTACTTCGGTTCGTTTGAGCATAAGACCACAAATACCCGGTCCCCAGCGCCGGTATGGTGGTATGGCGTTGATAGAAAAAACAAGTATACCCATCATAGCAATCAAGTCCACTACATACATTTCATTCTTCTAGCTTTGAGCGTAAGAATCAAGACGGAAGTATATGCAAGGCCAAAAAGTACTCCCATAAGTAAAATATTGATACCATATACTAATGTTCAGGTAGGACATGACTGAGTGGGTAAACCCTCGGCCCTCCTACCTGGATGAACATCATCCGAAAGGAAAAAAAGGCGAAAACAAAAAACCCTCATGTCTGATTGGAGTTCAGAGACAATTCATTGAGCTTCTGCGTGCGTTCCGCACTATTTCCAGAGCATTTTCTTTCAAAAGTGACTTGCTCTCAGAAGGAGATTGTCCTCCCTCCTGTCTATTTTTTATTTTTTTTATCTATGTTTGAATATCACACTATACAACATATAAAATGTCCCTTTAATGTTCATGACCATGTGACTTCGTGATTGCTTCCGCGTCCCGGCGCGTCCAACACACATCCAACTGCAACTCGCTCCGAAATCGAAGCAACCACCTCATATACAAACTCCATAAGCTCTTCACCACGTCTCCACTCGCCCAAGCTGTCAGAATGGCCGAGGGGGCAGCCAAGAGAAGTGCCTCCCCCACCCAAGCCATCTCTCCACCACCATTGCGCCGCAAGGTTCACTCAACGGTAACCAGTGAGTCTTACTATCCACCAGCGTATTACATCTATTAGTAACAATTATTGTATAGAGAAATCAGCTGCAAACTTCTTCACCCCGGCTTCGCAAAAGAAGCCCGAACCGATCACATGGCGTGTCATCGGCACAAGTGTTATCATCGGAAAGCAGATAGCGGGCAACGCAGTATCTCACACCGACAAACAGCGCCGAATTGCCGGCTTTGATTTGGTCAGTTGAAATCGAACGCTAAGACAGTTGGCATCGAGATATAGGGCGCTGCTAACATCAATATATAGGACTCAACCCTGATCAAAACCAAATCGGGCAATGTCTTTCCCAAGTCTGCTACTGATTGGCAATGGTGGAACACCAAAGTTCCGGGGCGACTGAAGGAGCTCAACGCTGAAGGGTATGTGTAGACTCAGGGCATAGGATTAGTTGCGTCCATTCGGGCTGATACTTTGACAGATTCCAAGTTGTGATTTTCTCCAACCAGAAGAAGATCAGTGTCCAGAAGGATATCAAGGGTGGGCGGAGTGACTCAAAAAGCCTGTCAAATTTCAAGGAAAAGATGACCGCTGTCATGACGGAACTGGATTTCCCCGTCAGCGTCTACGCGGCCACCACAGACCCTGAATACAGGAAACCCCGTATCGGGATGTGGCGCGAGTTCATGGACGACTATGATCTCGACGTTGCGGGTGTTGACTTGACCGCGTCGGTTTTCGTCGGTGATGCGGCTGGAAGGCCAGGTGATCATTCAGCTGTGGATCGGTAAGAGACCATCACAGTTAGTATGTCGTGATCAAGTCTGATTTCGACTTTAGGGGATTTGCTACCAACATTGGTTTGCCATTCAAGACCCCCGAGGAGTTTTTCCTCGGGCAGGTCACGGAGCCGGCGACGATGGGCTTTGACCCTACGTCCTTCGTAAAGTCGGATCTTGGAGAGCCGGGTATGTGCTGTCTTGTGATTCCAACTCTTGCAGATTGTTGACAGGTCTTCATCGCAGCGAAACCCTTTACCCGTAAGCACCCAGTTGAACTTGTTGTCTTCTGTGGCAGCCCAGGTGCCGGGAAATCCACTTTCTACTGGAACCACCTAGAGCCTCTAGGCTATGAGCGAGTGAACCAAGATATTCTCAAGACGGTACGCGTTATAGCCAATGAAACTGAAATCGAATGCTGATGAACAGTAGCGCCCGAAATGCCTCAAGGTCGCCCGAGAGCACTTGGAAGCCAAGAAGTCTGTGGCAGTTGGTACGTCGGACCATTTATTCTTATCTTAGTTTAAACTTCATTTTTGAAGCGGTCTAACCCGACTACCATCTAGATAACACCAACGCCGACCCAGAAACGCGAGCTCACTGGACAAATCTCGCAAAAGAGTTCAAAATCCCTGTCCGTTGCGTACAATTCATCTCAACACCAGACCTATGCAAGCATAACAACGCCGTCCGAGCATCCAACAAAGAACTGGTATGTGGCAATATCCCCTCCATCTCAATCTCTCATTCTCATCCCAACCAGAACCCCGAATCCCGAACCTCCCTTCCCGGCATCGCCTTCGGCGACTTCGGCCGCCGCTTCCGCGCACCAACGTTGGACGAGGGCTTTGACGATATCATCCCTGTCGAGTTCCAGTTCCACGGCAGCGAAGAGGCGAAGGAGATTTGGGGCCAGTACTGGGTTTAGAAGTACGGACTGGTATACACCTACTACTCATGTCCCTTGGTATATGCTTACGTCTGTCTGCATTGTTCCAGCACTCATCTTGATCTCTTCGTCTGCATGCGTTGAAGCTGAAACACAGCTCGTGTTTATGAACCTAGTACCTATTGACCGGGTTTCACCTAACCCCAAAAATGCGAATGTTGATCTCGGCTGCGTCAATGCATGTCTCGGTTCTGTATCTTAGATCCAATCATTCTCCGCTCTGCCGTGAACCCTGAGGGAGGGGTATATAATGTCATTTGGGATATATTGTGTAAATCTCGTCAGCGGCTTATGCCCATCTCAGACATGACGTACATCCCGGAATGGGACATAATTATATCACCTAGTAGATCCGTACATACATACAGTACCTAGGCAGGTTATGTAAATACATGTCTGGTAAACGACCGATATCGCACTCTCAAAGTATACATAAAGTATACACTCCATCGTTGCCTAACACACCTCCACTCTCCTTCCTGGCTAGACCTAATAGACGTAATCTGAATCCAAAAAAAGGGTCTGACTCACAATATGAAAGACAAAGATTAAGTCGAACCTGTTGCCTAGAGTCCTAGACAAGGCATAAACAGGTATAGGCACCAGCACCAGCTAGCCGGGAATTGCCGACTACTAACTGAATCCAGCTGATGATTCAACGAGGCCCATCTGACAGGACAGGTCTAGGATAAAGATAATTATCTTCAGGTAATTCAGCGATTGGCCGTAGTCAAGGTGGTGAGTTCGATAGTATCCATTCCCAATCCATTTCTGGTCTTTTTTCTCTTCATGATTTATTTACATTTTTCCATGTTTGCCAGGTTGTCTAAGAAAGCGAAACAGGACATGTCATTTGCTTAACGTAGCTCATCTTTCAAAGGAAGGCGCACATGCTCTCTTTCCCTTATTTCTTCACATTTAGAGCGCTCAGTACAATCAGCCTGTACCTCCTGTCGTCTTCGAGCATATAATGCCGCACCTCTCGAACCAGCAAATGTCAGATCAATTGTTTTGGATATAACAGGATCCGCAAGAACTGGAATATTCGTTTTCAGATTCACAGCCAAAGACACCTCCGTTAAGAGGCTGGGTAGAAGCTGCTATCACCTACCCATGTGCGTAGAGTCAGGTCGCGGAGTGCAGCGTTGACTTTCGAACTGATGGAGCTGAGATAAGGGGTTGTAACCGCAACCCTATTAAGTGGTTGAGATATTTCTTTTTCGGTAGAGACTTTGAGTTGTTGGAGTAATTCGCTGATTATTTCAACATCGCTGTGCGCTTTCATCGGACGACCGAGTTTCTTGTTTAGCCAGCGATACTAAGTGCCCCATGAGGTTGTATCAGATTGAGAGAGCTGTGTGAGAACAATGCTATAGAGAGACTGATTGTTTCTGTCCATCTGTGACCTGGGTTCGTCTGCAAGTCGTTTCATAAGCTCGAGGTACTCGCGGTTTCCTTGGATATGGGCTATGTCAACGACAGTGCCGTTGTAGTAATGTACCGAGGCTGTTCTTTGGCGGATATTAGAGATTCCAGAATAGAAAGAGCATCGTTTGCTCACATATGAGGGGGTTAGGTCAAAGCCGATTCCGGGGGCATCGTGGATCTGTGTAGAAAGGCATGTTTCACAGGACGGGCGATGAAAGTCGTAAGCGTTGATAATGGAGTCATGAAAGAATAGAAAGGCTATCAACAGTCTGTTCATTTTGGAGAATTTGGATTTCATAGCGTTTGCCTAGACAAGGAGATAGGTACAGCCAGGACCAGTTGGCACTAGTCACTGCCTTTCTGAGTATATATCTAAACAAGAGCAAAGACTTAAAGTATTTCTAAGTAAATGCATCTACTATCAACATAACGCAATATAATCCAATTCAGCATGGCACTCTCCCAGTGGCAATGATACCCAAAGAATCAATCTCCATCTCATTGCCCTTCCCATACAAATCCTCCAGATACTGAGCCAGCGCAGGAACAAATCGAGCACCGCTCTGCTGCCGTTGCGTCTCAGTCCAGAAACGAGACATAATAAAATCTAACGGAACCTTCATCAGCGTACTGAACTCCGATATCCCCTGAGAAATAGTTTTCCCAACAGAAGTAAGCTGAACTTCGATCAAGCCTCGATTCCGAAATTGCGTCTCGATCCAAGTGGGATCTTCCCACCTTCCATCACCGATAGCTCTCATAAATTCTTCTGTAGATATCTGGGGAAGATTCCCTAATAAAGCTGCCACTGCATTGACATGATCGATCCAGCCAACTATCGCGATTAGACTTTGGAATTGCAAGCTCTTTCAATAACTTACAAGATCCCCAGCATAATATGCCAATTGTTCCACCCGGCTTCAGAATACGAAGTGCCTCTGACGCTCATTAGAACAATCCAGTCAAGTCAGTTTAAAGGAAAGATGAGATACCATCCAGAGCTGCTTGCGAGTCAGGGAGTGCCATAAAGACTGTCTTCCTGTTAGTATTTTTTTTTCGTACTATCAGATATTCCAACTTACTAAATGCGCCAAAGACGTGGGTGTACTGGTTATCAGGAAAGCCCGTTTTCAGGACGTCCGAGACCGCCGCGTCGGTATTTTCCCAGCCGTTTTTCTGGATCCGTTCTTGGACTGCAGTGACCATTGAGGTTGATACATCAGTGCATGTCAAGCGCCAATTCTTTTCAAAGTTGCGAAGCGCATCGTGAAGGGCGACTGCCACAACACCTGTGCCACAGGCCTGGTCAAGGATGGTGAGTGGTCCGGCAGAAGAAGCTACACCTGATTGCTTGACAAGGTCTATTGCGTATGGTAGAGTGGTTTTTTCGGCGTTTTGATAATCGGAGGCCATTTTGCTCGGTATAATAGAGAGTAGAATGGATTGTGGGACAATGATAGAAGTCTAGTGAAGGGGTTTTTATATCTAAAATTACACCAAGGTATTTAGATCCTGTCTAAGTCTAATGGGGACATAGTGGTTGCCCTGATTTCGCAATTCAAATGTCTCCGAATATACGAGCCATAACCTATGCCGCTGGTATAACAAGAGGATATATTAAGACTTCTGGGACACTAAACTCCCCCGGAGACATTTGCTCGGAGACATCCCAGATTATACCTTTTGGCTTATAAACAATTCTTTTAATCATTTCATTGGTATATAAGTGCTGATATCTGTGGTATTTCCCTATTCCTATTTAATCTTATGTCGTCGCCAGAACTATCGTGGAGTCAAGACGCATTATAGTCATAGGAGAAATCGGTAAACAAGCGCTCTAATCGAGGCTCTTTCCTCAATAGCATTCCATACTTGTGCCGTTTAAAACGGTAGCTTAGATACGGAACCAGACAGAGAAAACCTCCAGAAATATATCTGTCTTTATAATCATAAGTGTATTTTGAACTGCTTGTTTCGTCTGAATCTGGGAAGTGTGGTATTCTAAGACATCATCAATCGTGTATACCACTAAAGGAACTTTAGTTAGCGCCAATAGCGCAATTAGCAGGCATGTGACTTCTTAATACCATAGGGATTGGGTAGACGTGAGGCTATACTTATCGTCATATTGTAAAATGCAAATGGCGGTAGCTTCACAACGTGGCCGACCCACAGTTCTCTACATGTGACTCATTACAAGTGAACATGTGGGGATTCTATTATGCACCGTGTTATCTCTGTACAGTGAATTGAGTTCATTAGAATTGTAGAATGCAGTATGTAGATAGAGACATATGACATGTGTATTGTGAACTAGATATGTACATATAGAAACATGAATATGATACTTTCTGAGATGCTTTTTTTTTAGCTTTTTGTGTGAAGCAGATAGGGTTGAAGTCTATGGGATACAATTGGTGTATGGGGGGTATAAGTATAGTGACAAAAGGAGAGGAGGGTGGTACACCCAGTCGGTAGGGAACTTCTCTTTTTCCTGGTGTCTTAGACATCCAAGAAACGGAAAAGATAACCAAATAAGACAAGACTCGGGAATATAGACAAAGGAATGACATGATCCAGAACGAGAACAGTAGTCGCTCCGAATCGTGAGTCGTGAGTCATTAATAGTTCAAAAGAAAAGACCAAAAAAAGAGAGACATTAATCGTAATAGTGCGGGCGAGATTGACATCAAACAGCGCGCGGGGAATAATCTATCGTCATTATCGTTGATCGCTTAAAAAAGAAAAAAAATGAGCCCAACGAAATGACTCAAGGTCGGGAGACCAAATCCTGGAAGAAGCGGAAGAAATTCCTCTTTTTCTCAGAACGGCAGGGAACTGCAATCTCCGTAGCTGGCGCTACAGTCATTGGGCCCACAATATCCTCATCACCCATATCGGGGAACTTGTCGTTGTCATGTAGACGTGGGATGCGGACTTGCTGGCAAGGGTGGATATTGGACTGGGTGAGCGTAAGAGCTACACCGTCTATCGCGCTGAGCTGGTCAAGCATGGCCTCGTGTTGCGTGGCCCACTCGCCGTTGATCGATTCCCATTTCTCGACGGTTAGCTTGTAAATGTTCGATGTGACGCCGTAGTGTTCGCCAGTGCGGACGAGGTGTTTGGCAAAGTTGCAACGCGCAATATCCCAGTCTCCACGTAGCTGTTGGAAATGGCCGAGGTCGCAAACAACAGGGTCGTAGGGCTCTGGCATGATGGTGAAATTGGCGTGGCCGAGCTTGTTGGCCCATTCGTCATTGGGGTCGGAGAGGACGAGGGGCGTTACGTCGCCTGAGACTGTGCGTACGGTGCTGGCTCGTGGCCGGTTGAAAGAGGCCACGGAGGGCTTGGATGAAAGTGGGGGCGAGGGGAGAATTCCCATAAATCGTGGGTCTGAGGTCACATTGTAGTTATATTGTGATTCGTTCATGTCTGCCACTGTGGGGGACTGTAGGGGTGACTGAACGCGGGATGCTGCGACGCTCGTTGGGTCGTCTCCCATAAACGGTGGCAAGAGAGGGGTTGACGCTTTTTGTATATCATTGTCATCCTGGCTAAGGCTGTTCGCTCTGGTGATATCGATTGGGCGCGTGCCGGACTCGCTCGCGCGTTCTTCGAAGATCGTTCGCGCAGGAGATGGGGGAATCGAATCGACCCGGCTCATGGGCATGGAACCAACGATGGGACTGGCCAAGGCGGAGGAGGCTGCCGAGTTTGCGCGTGATCGTAGATCATCCGGGAAGATATCGCCTTCTCCACCACCAGAGGATCGCTTAGTCTTCCACCGAGCTGACATGGTCGAGATGTGCGAGTTGATGCGCGAGACACCCTTTATTGAGACACTGTCTGAGCGTCTCTTTTTCGGTGAGGGGGCAGTCTCCATGCCAGTAACGCTCAGATCGTAGCTATCTGAGTTATCGGCGGGGGTAAAGTATGACTCTTCGGCAGACACGCCATAATCAAAATGTTCTAATAGAAAGTCTAGGTTAGTAACTGTGGTATCGGGAGTGTTCTTTTTCGGGTGGCGATTAACACATACGGAAATAATGATCCTCCAACGAATCGCGTGTGCATTCCTCTTCCTTCACTCCAGTCAAATGACTCCGACTGGGACTTTCCATTGAATTTCCCAGGCCCGATGAAGAGACGAGGGAAGAGACAGAGCTGGAGACCCGGTTGTGGCCTGTCGCAGAGAACAACGAGGTGGCAGGTGAAGCCGGCGCAGAGGTATTAATAGTCAATGGGGAATGCGGCTGGCGTATAGTTGAGTCCGCGTCCAGACTTTCTCGTGTCGCGTCGATTATTTGAGACAGTTTATACATTCTTAGAGCGCCGCTGAACGGGGTGGCTGGTATATAGGGTGTGGTATTGCTTCAGCATTGGATGTGAGGGATGACCATAAGATAAAGAGAGACGTTCAATTTGAACAAGTCATTCCCTAACCTTTGGGCGGAAAACGGTAGCGGTGTGATGGGTAGAGTAATAGTCCGGGAAAGGCGGGAACTGAAGTCTAGGGCCAGTTAGCATCCGATGAGGAAATGCAAATGATTATCGTTCCAGGTAGAAAACAGTCCAAATTCAGAACAAAAAGAAAAAAAAAAAAGTAAAAAAAAAAGAAAATGAATTCCACCGAGCGACGTGGACCAAACAAGTTGACAAGACTAACTGGCTGGGCAGAAAGGGAGTTTGGCTTACAATCAGCAAACGGACTGGCGAACAGGGAGATCCTGGGTAGTACAGGAGTTTGCACTTTTAGTTTGAAGAGAGAGAAAGAGAGAATAGAAAGGTAGAAAGATAGAATAGAAAGAGTACGAGATGTTGGCTCTAGACTTCTAAGCCGTTAGTGGAGAATTCCATGAGATTCGCAAAGAAAATGAGACTAACACAACAAATGGACTAAACTCAGGCTAAAATATTTGTCCATGGTATGCTCCGCTGAGTTCCGGTGGTTGACATTACATGAACCATGGTATTAAAGAGTCTGGAAGGATTCTTATTCTTCTTTTTTTTATTTTATTTTATTTTATATTTTATCTTATTTTACACATATATTTTCATCTAATTACATCTTCATGTATATCCAATTCGATTGTTTTTCAAACCAACGGCTACACAGATATGTTGTGTAGCCCAATGTCCTACATCAGGACCCTTTCCTGAATTAGGTACAAAAACCTGTGTGTGTGTGCGATCGGCAATCTAGACTAAAGTGGATTTCCAGGGAACCATTATGATGCCATCCCGACCCAGTCACCCGGTGCTGATTCGTTCTATAGGGAAGACGCGTGTTAGATACATCTGCTTTATTATCCTTATTTATCTGTTTATACTCGGTTAGCATTCGGCCCAACTAGGTATACCCATCCCCATTCTACACACGGGCTGGTGCATCCACCCTGTTTGTGCTAGAAGACCTCCGACAACGCTGAGTAACCGCAAGGTCCCGTCCCGTAGAGGTCAGAACTTTGTCCGAGTATGACGAGTAGGGTTGTACAATGGAGGGTTATCGGTTCGAAATTCAGTATAGTGTACGATACTGGTGCGAACTCCGACAATATAGACGACTGTGGGAGATAGCACTGTTGTACTTACATGCAACAGTGGCAAGTGGTACTCGGAGAGGAGAGGATATCCAATCATAATAGCCATCGGAATGAATCCTGTCAGAGAGGGGAAAAAGACAAATCCTTTCATCTTTGGCAGACGTCAGGCCCACATGGTTCGAACCACTCTCGGGGAATTCGGGAATCATTCGAATTTTCCAGAGGGGAAAAGGTAAGCCCATGGTGTTGGTCTACCTTTGGGACTTTGGGGGCGGAAGGCGAGCCTTGGCGCAGCCACCGGGATGGCTTCGGGGTTAACGGGAGGTTGCTGGACGAGTCAACTTTTGAAGATTCCTTTAAGAATTCTTTAGGTGACTCGTCGATTATTATAATGATATAGATCCTTTGTCTCTTCAGTTATTCCCCTGGAGATCTCCCCGATCCCATCTCTCGCTAGAAGCATCCTTGCAGGTCGCTAGGACAGAACAGACCATGTCGCAGTCTAAAATGGCATAGGCTGAGTCTGTTAACTTGGGTGGCCAATCATCGCCACTCGGCAAAAACAAAGAAAAAAAGAAGCAAAACAAAATAAAAACCTAATCGTGGTTTGCTGAGGTAATCTCCGATCTCGGGCTATTATGTCATATTTAATAAAAACCTTCGAGGAATGGGTATATACCACATGGCGATATACAAAACTCTTGGACATTTAGATACATCTATACCGTATTCTCCGAGACAATATGTTGTATAATCTATTTAAAATTGCCATTGTCGTATCCAATTTCGCATGAGTGAGGGAGAAACCGGGCCGAGGGTTCTCATGCTGACACTTGCCTCTCTCGCCCGTCGGACATCCAGCGCCACAGACAGGGCACTGTCATCCCCTTGTAGCCCACGGTAGAACTCCAGCAGCTTGAGCGCGGGCTTCGAGGCGAAATCCGCACTACTGGGGCTCGTTATACTTTCCAGCTCGGCAACCCACACGGAAAACGGAACTGGTTCGACCACATACTGGCTCTGAATAGCTGGGATCAAAGACGACCATGATACCTGTTCAGAATTCGTAAGATGAAACACCGCACAGCGCTCTTCAGATGAACGGTGACGTGTGTTGACAATTTCCACTATAATATCGGATAGAGTGTCCTAAATAAAGAATGTCAGAAAGTGATCAGCAGTCTTGGCTTTTTTTTTTTTTTTCTTCGGCCGAGTTTTTCGAGCTCGTTAGGATATAGTGCTCGGATTTTCGGTGGCTTACCACTGGCACCCAGTCAACCGCGGTTGAGCCGAGTCGGTTAGGGATTTTACCCATCGCTTTCGACGTGGCGATGATCGTCGGGAGCCATTCCTGCGGATTCCATTGTCCGCGGGCACTGGTCGGTCCGGCAATCTGTCCGACGCGATACACCGACGTGGGGACATGGGAGCGTTGCGAGGCCTCGAGACAGATGCGCTCGGCAACGTGCTTGGACTCGCTGTAGCCTTGTGGGAGAACTACTGCAATGTCCTCCATCGGTACTTCTGGGATCGAAGCTCCCATTTCTGGGGTCCAAGCGCCTACTGTGCCGATTGAAGAGATGAAGTGAAGATGGGCGTTGCTGCGGCTGCTCAAGCTAAAGTCTATAAAGCGCCGTACGCCCTGGATGTGAGTGTGCTCGAAGGAATCGACGGAATGGTTGAAGTTGACTTTCCAGGCGTTGTGGATGATGGTGTCCACTGAGTCGAGAAGTTCTTCGTACTTGGATCCGTCTAGGCCGAATCGTGGTTCTCCAAATGAGGCCTGTAGGAATTCGACCTTGTCTTTCCAGTCATTCGCGTCAAGGTGCAATCCTTTCTCTTCGAAGCCCTTCTTCTGTCGTGATTCGGCATCTGAACGGTTGAGGCAGTAGACTTTATTGATGGAATCGCTGCTCAGCAGAGAATGCAGTAGATAAGTTCCCAGTGAGCCAGTTGAGCCAGTCAGTATCACGGTCGAAAGCGAATGCATTTCATTCCGAGGGTAGACTTCCCGCACTGGCAGGTCGGACGTATACTTTTCCACCAGTCTCTGGATTTTCTCTGCCCGCGGGATATCAGCTTGGGTTTTTCCATCTAGGATGGCCATTACGACTTGCGACAATCGGTCGACTGTTGGGTTGCCATAGATCGTTTGGGCGTTGATGGCTTCTGCTTTCACAGCCGGCCGACGTAGCTGGATGCCCTTCTGCAGCACCCGAGAGATATGAATGGTCGTCAGAGAATCAAGGCCGGCAGAGTAGAAGTCCTGGGTGTTTGCAATGTCGGGCTTCTCCAGAACACGGGTAATAATCTGGCGAATATACTCTGTAACACTCTCATGGTCCAAGACCTCTGGCAGGCCCTCGTCCAAATGATCCTCGGGGTCATCGGCATACATTGCATCAATCTCTTTCTCGTAGTCTCGAAGCACAGCCCGACGCTGCACGCTACCTTTAGGAGTCTTCTTAAATGGCTTCGTCTTCACCGCGAACCAGATCTTGTTCTTCATCACCCGACCATGAGCCGCAACAGCCTGGTTAGCCACCTGCACTGTCGGCCAGATCTCCTCAACAAAGGCCCTCTCATCCATTTCCAGTTCTCTCTGACTCGGCTCGATTAGCAGCCCAGCCTGGAACCGAGACTGGCCGACTACCACCGCCTTCCCAACCAGCGGGTGTCCTTCAATGATAGTCTCCATCCCGACAGGGTTAAATTTTTCCCCGTTGCTTAGGACAATCACATCATCCTTCCGCCCATTGAACTTCCACAGACGTGGGTTTGTCGGGTGTGGGGTATAGAGATCATTGGTTGGATAAACATTGATGTCGGGGTATGTGTGGAAAATGCCCTTGAAGTCGCGAGCATTCTCCTGTCGAGGAATCACCATCTCGAATATACCCTCGCCGACATCGTGTATTTCCACGTCGTAAGCTTCGTTCCATTCAAAGTAGTCCCAGTTGGTTGGGTCCTCCGGGACTAGCGCTGGGATCACGCCGGCCTCGCTGGTTCCTATTATCGATATGATTTGCGTATACTTGCGTAGTCGCTCTCCAGTCTCTAGGAACAGAGGAGCGCCGCCAAAGTAGACTGACTTCAGCTCTTCTAAACAAGCTAGCGCCTTGTCGGAGTGACTTAGGTCTTCCAACATCGAGGGTGTGCAGAGTGCCGCTGTGGGGTGGATAGTGCGCATCAGTTCTATCATATGATCGACGGAGAGTGGCTTATCTGGGCCAACGAGAGTGGGAATTTCGAACCACACTGAAAACAACAATGCTACCAGACCCATTAGATGGAAGAAGGGTGTCGTAGCCAGTACCAGATCGGTTTGATCCAGATTGTGGAACATAGATGGCTGACGACCTGCAGGCTTTGCGAGATGAGAAAGAGAATCGATGGTCATAAAGAAGCCGTTGGTGAGATGCACCGGCTTTGGCATGCCTGTAGCAGAGATTAGCGTGTGTTCACAATACCACGTTCATGGAATTTACCTGTTGTTCCAGAGCTATGGATGATGCACGTTGTGTCATTCTCCGCATCGGCATAAGATTTGGTGTATGGGTAGTGGTGCAGACCACTCTCGTCACTGAGAATTTGCTCCATATTCGGGATCTGGAAGATATCCAAGGCTGAAAGAAGGCCCTGGATCTCCTGGGTTCGTGCCTGGCGCTCCTCGCTGAAGAAGAACTTGGTGCAATTTGTCTCTTTCAGCAGATGAATGTGGGCCTCGTCCGAGTTCCTGGTGGAGGGAAAGAAGGCCTACGATATTCAGTCCGACTGTTCTATATTCAGCTTTAAGTGCTTCATTTTCTTACCTGGTATCCAGTCTTCTGACATGCAAGCATAAACATGAAATAGCGAACATCATTGCTCCCCATGTAGGCCAATGTCTCTGGGTGTTGTGCCGGTCCGATCATGCTTTCAATCCACCAACACATGAAGTTCACAGCGTGTGCCAGGTCCTTGATGGAAACATCTTGGAATTTATTGCTTATTTCCGGTCCCCGTGGAATAACGGCAAATCGCTGGCTGGGATTGATTTCAGCACGCTCGTCGACCGTTGTCGCAAGCAGTCTTTTCCGATGAGACTCCATGTTAGTTAGATCCAATGATTTGGATATGAAACAAGTTGGGCTGATGCAGTATGCTGGGAATTATTGAAGAGAATAACACGATGTCTTCGTAACCATCTATTCAAGGGGATACAAAATATATATTTATATCTAATATAGTTCTAAGCAAAACTTAATATCTAGACAAAATGATCTCAGTGTAACCTGAATCAACATTCATTATTGTTATTGTGTACTATATATGCTGTATAACACAGCCATATAGTTTATACATTATTGGGGCAACCGGTATGAACGTCAACGGGTGTAGATCATTGCTTATATTATGCTAGTTTCACTCCACTTGGAGCATATCCCCCCTGCCGAGCATTACTATGCTTCATTTTGGCTTCACAACGATGAGTCCCTCCACTTTATCGGGATATTAGTGCCGGACTAAGCTTGGAATGCGAGGAATGTCTGTGTATGAACGCAAGTGGGCCAGACATAACATATTAGGTTAAAATGGTTTCACAAAAAGTCACCACGCGATGCCAGGATGGTTCATATCGGTAATGATCGTCCTATACGCACCGATATATAACAGCCCTGGAGGATAATATCGGGGCCTTTCTGATCTGGTCTGTCGCCGTTTTACGAGAACGCCCACCTGTGCAAGCTCAGATTCAACAACTTGTTAGCTTATGGTCTTAATGAATGTTTTGGAATCTAGAGCAATTAATACGAATATATAGAGATTCAGAGTGAAACACTTTAGGAATTCGCCAATTCTGGAATCGTTGGGTCATCAAGTGTTGAAGGCTAGTTCGGTATTGTTATTCTTATGACTAGCTTCCATACCTCACAGTTTCTGACACCGATAGGGATCTATAGAAAGCATAAAACTCTTTGAATCGGCAGTGGAAGGTAGGAAAGTACAGGAATAAATACACATTTTGTGCCTTCATGTCTAATCTTGGTATCATGTAAGTCTCTCCGCGTGCGCAGGATTTAAGTAGTATTATCACCTGGTTATAGATCGGTGACTCTTTCTGCCAATAACTCTGTCATTGCTTATAAGACATGAATGTTGTTGGTGTTTTAAGGTTACAATCGAGCTAATTGTGGATAGAAATGAAGTAGTAGTAGTGAGCGGTCGGCAGAAGAAAGCGTCTATAATTATTAATATCATTGAAATTTTAGTGATGAACACAGAAGACAGTATCATTGAGGTATAATTTCAATAAGGTATCCATCTGGGTCTTCCAAAAACGGAATATCCACGGCAGCTTGCCACAAATAAGTATCAAGACCCTTGTCAGGTGATTCAGTACCCAAGAACGTGGCCACCACTTCTGAACCCAAACTTGATCCAACTTCTTTCACAACTTTAACTTGGTGGGTTTTGATATATTGCACGGCCTTTGCCATATCGGGAACACTGAATGCCAGCTTGACGAAACGGAAGTCCGGGTAATCACTGGAGTCGGTCATTGTTTTCTTGGAATTCTGGAGACAACATTAGCCATGTACCACCGAGTATTTTGACGAGCAGTCATTACCTTTGAGCATACAAGTTCTAATACACCTTCCCTGGCGAAAAGAGGGGTGTCTGGGCTTGCTGCGTCGGGATACCCGAGGAAAACAACTGTGGTTGTATCCAAGGGCATCCGGGCAAGCTCACTCATGCCAAACACACCCGTATAGAATGAAACAGATCTATCAATATCCGCAACGCGGAGACCGACATGCGTCAGTCTAAATCCCTTTGTAGGGGCATCTGATGACATTGTATTCAATTGAAAGCAGCCCAATGTGGTTGTATCTAAATCTTTCTTGGAGGTTCTAGTGTTCTATTTAAATCACAAGTCTGTCGGGTTACGGAAGGCTCATGGGCCGTTCTTTTCTTCCCTTCTGGTGTTTTCGGCTGCCGGAAAGTCCCTGAACCGAATTTATAGTGGGCATTGATTTCTGCACAGGGGCCCACCCAATCAACCGCCAATACATCCTTTTCCTAAATGGGAACTGAATTTGCTATTGATCACTAATGACATGCCCATTTATTATCCTCTCGAAAATGCTTACACGATATCTCAGACGCGCGGCCTTCCCGAACCCTTCCTTGATTATTGATGGGAATACTAAGCACATGAGGTCCAATATTGGTCAGCAATAGTTTTTTTTCCAAGGTTGGTACCTAAAGATACGTCTGATAGCGCGGTTGTTCCCCATACATAGCCTGTTATTCGCCTATCGGCCTATTCACATTTGTAACATTCCTTTAAACGCTCTGGACACTTGTTTTCGAATTTGGGAACGCTGCACCAGTGTGCTGGACATTGCCAGCGCGAGAACAGAGGGCACTCAGTGTTGTTGCGGCCAACATGGAAGAGACATCAGTACTACCATCCTTTGCTAGTAACTATACAGTTTTCTCCTAGATCACGAAGTGCCTTTTCAATATGCACCTATCACATGACTTCTGACTACTATACTATTATTACATGTAATGTTCTCCATTTCTCTCAAGTCCCCACTGCAATGACTGCAGGAAAATAATCGCTAGAGTGCTAGCGATGATGACATGAAGCCCGGAAAATATGTAGGCATTGATCGTTCAGCCAGCCTACAATTTCACCAAACTATTCCAAAATTAACTCTATTTTCGTGGCGGAAAAAGATGATGTAATTTGCTAATTTGTACTCCGTAGATACTACAGAGGTTCCAAGACATGGGGATTAAAAATCGTGAATTTCAGCCAACATGGGTATACGTGGAGTCCCACCTCGTATGTATCTGCATCTTACACATGCACGGATTCTCAATATGATCACACAAACTAGATTTGTCCCCACTACCCTTGGAGTTTTGCAAAGCTCCTGTGGGTTGCCATTGGACTGAAACTCCCCACCCCGTCACACTTGTAGATCACTCAGCTAGCCACTAGGTCACTAACAACGATGGACCCACAATGTGATGGAAATGGATTCTTTAAGCGATAGAGCTATGCAGCTACATTTTACAGAGTATAAGGAGTTGTATCTAAGCGATGACGTCAAGGCATTCCTTGGTCTATAAGTAGGCGAAGATTGACACCGTAAGGACTGATCAACAACCAATTTTTACTACATCATGACAATGAACCAGGGCCCTGGCTGCCCTGATATCTTCAAGCTCACACCAGACGAGTTTTCCAAACCATGGGCCATCTCAGTCGATGGACTATTTGTTTGTCTAAAGCCAGACAAATGGTCTGATAACTCGATCCATCTCCTCACAACCACGCAGGCCGACCACGTGAAGGCCCATGGTGGCAAACTTTATGAATGGCATGTGGTGCAACGGGTAGTACATAATACTGTTTGTTTCGGATTTCGCAATGCATACAGCGGAAAGTGGCTGGGCGTCAACGAAAACGGCGATGTTACATGTACTGCCAGCGAGTTGAGTGACTGGGAGACATGGCGTACTGCAGGATATATAAATAGAGATGGGATGAAATTTTTCTACCTTTCCGTGTTGTTCAAAGGAAATGACCGCTATCTCATACAAGCGCAGGCGGGTGATGAGCTTCCATTTCTCAAGCTTGCAGACAGCGATGAGCCGGATCCCGCCTATATGGTTCTCTTTCCGCCCTTGTTTGTTTGATAGCCAGGTAAGAGTTTCTATCTTTATATTACAATGCTATACTAATATGATCATAAGGCAACAACATCCCGGTGGACAATCATCATCAATTGAAAGCGGTTACCAATCGATCACTTATGGAACACATTTGTGTCTTAGCTAGAGGGAGAACCATTCAATCACCATTTCAACCGCTCCGTAAACCGATGAGGTATATCTATGTGCATATGTAGGTACACTGCTCAGGGCTTGGCGTAACTTATTCCCGCCGACTCACCCTTGTGTAAATGTAATTTCCAGTGTCATATCTGTTTGAGAATACATCATGACAGTTGGGTAGCAATCGATTGAATTGAACTCCTGATGCTAGATATACATACGTGTAAAGCCCATACCTGGATGACTCTCACGGCCATTTGCACTTTACTCGCACGAGATAACAAGGCAGGCAGGCAGACACACTCCAGTAAGTGGAGACCTAAATCGGCAAGGACAGGGACCGCTTGCTAATCGCTTCATCCACGATAACGCAGGTCTGAAATTATACGGCCTTCTAGGCAAGCACAGCCCACATACTAAGCACCCGTTCTGTGATGCAAGGTAGAAGGCAAAACGACTAGGTTCTATACCACATTTCCAGAGCCCTATCTTGTTGTAGTTGGAGATATGAAAGAGCTCTAGCCTTGGTTCAAGCATGAAACCTTAGGGTAGCGCATGACAGCGCTATACTCAAGGTCGCTTATACGGCCGACTATTCTTGTTTTTCCCCAATGAAATACCTCTTTCAAAGCTTCGTCGTTCTTGCCGCTAGATAGAAATATTAATATTAACTGTGATGTTTGTGTGACTCGGGTCGAATGCCGACCCTGTATTCATAGTTAACATGAAGATATATGTTCGGGATTACGGACGAATGACTACGAAAAACTGGCCGGATATGAACCATAGCAATCTAACCCTATCATGCAATGAAATGGAAAATATAGACCTTATATGCATAATAGGATAAAACCCGTTCTATATCTAACCCTAACTATTGACCTTGTGTTTTGTTGATATCCACGTGACCGTATACCGTCGGATTTGTTTCCGATCTCGGGCCTCGGACCTATTGGAAGCTCACAAAATATTCAACTCTCTAAGTGTCGAGGTCATTCAATTGCCCTAAATACAGGAACATAAAATCACTGGATTAAATTACTCCCAATTATTCAATGAAGTTCTCTTCATATCTCGCGGCCGCGGCCATCGTGTCCGGTGTCCAGGCTTCTCCGCACCCCGCACCTCAGCAACAACAGCTCTTGGGCGTGCCATCCTCAGCCTCCCAGTCCAGCTACAGCCAGGAAGGCCTAGACGATATAATCAGCCACTCACCTCTACTATCCCTCCACCGAGACCTAGTCAAGATCTCATCAATCTCCGGCAACGAGCACGATGTCGGCCTCTTCGTCGCGCAATACCTAGAAGCCCGGGACTTCACCGTGGTAAAGCAAGAAGTGCCCCCAGTGAAAGGCCAAGAGGACGCCAAAACCCGCTACAACATTTACGCCATTCCGAAATCATATACAGAACCCCCCTCAATCCTCCTCACAAGCCACATCGACACCGTCCCACCATTCATCCCATACTCCGTGCACCAGCCCGACTCCACCTCCACCTCCCCCGACAACCTCATCCTAGCAGGCCGAGGCTCCGTCGATGCAAAGGGCAGCGTCGCAGCCCAAATATTCGCAACCCTCGAAACACTATCCTCAAACCCCGACGCCAGCCTCGGCCTTCTCTTCGTCGTCGGCGAAGAAATCGGCGGCGACGGCATGAAACTCTTCTCAAACTCATCCCTCAACACGAACTTCAAAACAGTCATCTTCGGTGAACCAACAGAGGCTGCCCTCGTCGCAGGCCACAAAGGCATGCTCGGCTTCAAGGTTCTCGCTCACGGAAGCGCAGCGCACTCCGGATACCCATGGCTAGGCAAGAGCGCTGTCTCAGCGATTCTGCCTGCGCTCTCGCGCGTAGACGTGCTAGGTGATATCCCCGTCGAAGAGGGCGGTTTACCTTCCTCCCCGAAGTACGGACCGACGACGCTGAATATCGGCGTTATTGAGGCTGGAGTCGCGACGAATGTTGTTCCTTCTGAGGCGTGGGCGGATGTTGCTGTGAGACTTGCGGCTGGTACGCCTGATGAGGCGCGGGAGATTATTCAGCGGGCTGTTGATGAGGCGGTTAAGGATGCTGAGGCGGAGGTTGTTTTGGACTTTATCTCTCATGGCGAGTCTTATCCCCCGCAGGATTTGGATGTTGATGTTGATGGGTTTAATGTTACTACCGTTAATTATGGTACTGACGTGCCGAATCTGGTTGTCGGTGCTGATGTTAAGCGCTACTTGTATGGGCCTGGCAGTATCTTTGTTGCTCATGGTGATAATGAGGCGTTGACCATTGGTCAGATGAAGGAGGCTGTGGTTGGTTATAAAAAGTTGATTGAGGCTGCGCTGGCGAGAGAGAAGGGTGAGGTGGCCGTATGATCGGTTACTCGTTTATTGTCTTGATATAGGCATGATGTCTGGTGCTGTATATACAAAATTTCGGTTACTACGTCTTGCCTCTGGGTCATCTCAAGTCACCGCAGAACATCAAGGCGATGGCTTGACTTGACGTATGAATGCTATCATTATATGTCACTAATGGGCAAAGAGTATTGCTTACTGAAGAGAAATCGGTCATATACAGAAGGTTGGTATACAAATCTACTAGGCTTTCCTAGAAGGAGAAACAGAAAATGACAGGAAAAAAACGCTGTACAGAACACATAAGAGACATCAAAGCCATAAACAACCAAGGCTCAACCCATCATATCTACTGCCTAGGTGCTCTCTCCCACCCCGTCTTAAGATCCCCGCTAGGTCTAAACCGCGGGAATGGATGGGCTTCAGTATTGAAAACGTGATCCTCCAGCGAGATGAAATCACGATCCGAGAACAACAAGTAGAAATACTTGAGTGTCTCAGCCATCCAGTAGCTCTCCATATTATCGCGCTTGTACGAAGGAACTGCATCCGCGTTCCCAAGCGACGTAAAGCCCCTGATACGGAAAACGGGTGCTGTGTTGGTTGATGTAGGAATACGGGAGGTACTCTTCTTCTCGACCACGGCTGTGTGCTTGATGAAAGACTTGAATATCTCCCAGCCCCACTGCCGGTAAATGTCATCGCCAGTGATACGGTAGAGATAGAAGAGGGACTCGACTGTTTCGGGGCGTTGTAGATTGTGGCGGTCGTTGCGATGGATATCGATGTCCGCGCGCCAGGACTCGGATGCATCGCTTTGTGTCTCCACGGGCTTGGAGATGCCGCGCAGTGCCTCCGGCTTGGATGCACGGTTGGGGTTCGCCACTGGATCTGAGTACTTGTCTGCCATCATCACGGGTGGCGAGTCTAAGACGAAGTGGGAGATCTCGGCTGCGAGGCCGGTTGCAGTTGCCTGGTGCATTGCCCAGCAGGTTTTCATCAATTCTCTGGACATGAGGATCTCTTCCTCGCGTTGTTGAGTCCAATCTGCTGATTTTCGGGCTTTGGACAAGGGCTGACCACCGGTTGCGCCGAGGGCGATTGTTCCGGGCATGAAGCAGACCAGGTGGTCCATTCTGGGGGACAGGTCCTGGTCTAGGCCCTGGGGCCGCTCGCCGATAATCATCAGCTGAGAGTTTTTGGTGAAAGAGACTAGGTGCTTGCGGATGCCTCTCAATGCCTCATCCCACATCTCTTTGTAGATGGGCTCCTGTTCTGAGGTCTGCAGGTATTGCTTGATGAGATATTCTGGAGCGAGTCAGCTTAAAAGAACCACGGAGCACCGAGTATCATCAACACACCATAATACGAATCCGCCTTGTTGCCTAGACTTATGCTGTCGCCTTTGAATGCACCATTATCAGGATGAATGGCGGTTCGGACAAGGCCATCCTGCGGCTTTTGCAGGTCAACCAGCTTCATCGCTTTTTCAACCACCTTCCAATATTCTGCCTCGCCGGTCAGCTTGGCCAAGTACTTGAACTCAAGCTGTACCGAGCCAGCCTCAGAAGTAGATGTAGCTCCCTCGTCGAAATGCACGACAACACCTTCAGACGTGTTGAGATTGACATTCGACCATGGGATTCCGCTTGGAGACTCAAAAGCCCCGAGTAGCCGCTCAGCAAGGTCGGCAGCTTTCTCAATGTACAGGTCTTCACCGGCAGCCCCAACATCATCGTCGTTGAGGGGTGCCAAATCGGGGTATTGGGTTGACAGATAGTGTGCAGACAGCAAACCACCTAGCATGCGGATAGTGGTCTCGAAGGTACTAACATCGCGATCCTGGTTATAATTTAACGATGTTGAGATCCATTGCCGCGCACGGTGGACCTTGGAGGTCAGATTCATGATCATCAACGTGTCCAGTGAGTCTACTATCATCCAGCCTAACCCGCCGGTCGTGTCTTCCTGGTTAACGTTCGATACTGGGCGATACTGATCGTATCCTGAATAATGGTGTCAGCGCTGTCATAGTGCGCAAGGCTGCTGTATGCCTTACCCCATGCGTTCTTCTCATATCCTTCCCAACTGACGATGAAGGCGTCCCGCACTTTCTCTCGTCTCGCAGTCCAGTCAGACAAGTCCCCAGAGGTTTTCCCGTCTTCCAGTGTCTGCGCCCATTTCCATAATTCTACTCCTTTATCATTTGACTGTAGCCCTGACCAGGTGGGGAGGTAGAAGTTATAATACAGTACAAACAACACTGTGCACACGCCCAGCACGTTCAGGAATGGTCTCCACCTCCTTCGAGGACCTGTGCGCCGCGGTGCGAAGAACGGCTTATCTTTGTATAAAGGTAGTGTGCGGTCCCTTTCGAAGTAGCCGTTCACTTTATTGGATAGGGGGATGGGCTGGTTTGAGAGCCCGTATCCGCGGAGCCCGCTACGAGGGTTTCCGTAGAAGCCATCTTGTTGCGGCGCAAAGGGACTGCGCGGTGGCTTGTAGGCCATTGTATTCTTCGATCTTGTCTCTTGATCCGTAGGGGAATCTCTGCCGGTCTTGCGATTACCGAGTGCGCCACATGGGAGTGAGGAGGTTGAGGTGGCGTGGGAGGATTCGCCTTTCTTTGGTGTTGTTCAGTATTTCAATCCGAGGTTCATTCAAGCGCATCTACTATCAACATGCAACAATTAGTCAAGTTTGACACAGAGCGAGGATTTGCCTATTCGGGGCCCGGAGGACACCCGCACACTTACCGAAGGACAACCCTTTGATAGAGTGTTTGCGATGTACAGATCTTGATCGCAGACAATCTGATATTTCGGCTCTAAACAGCAAAAAAAGCGAATATGTACCGATACCGTTGTGTTTGGTGGGTTGGTGTTCCGTAAAGAATTTCGTTGCGGAGATGCGGAGCGCGGAGTGTTATCCCGCGTGTCAACAATCCGAAGGATAAAAGCCAAGTATTGCCTTCAATCTTCGAAATAAAATCCGAGCGAAAACCGAGGACGTGGCAAGGGCAAGTTAATGGGGAAGTGGAGAGGCAACACTAGTCTGCAAATCATTTCATTGTACGCGTAACCTCATAACTTATGTAGTTTAATATAAATGAACCCGGAGGGAGCTATCTACCAATCCAATATTGACTAATTGGAGCTACATTCTCCTACCAATTAAACAAGCTATTTCCAATCTTCAGACTCTGAGAATATAAGAATAGGTCGAATGCTTAGCATTAGCGCTTCAAGATAAAGATCTAAACCGTGCAGATGATGTGGACCCCCACAAGGTAGATACAATTACAGCTTCTGATACTCAAGCTTGCCCTCCAGCTTCTTCGCCTCTGCTACCTTCCGTACAGCCTTGTTGAAATCATCCTGGTTGATAGCGTCACGGTAATCCTTGATCGCGAACAAACCACTAATAAAGAGTTAGTCAAGTTACGGCTTATTAGATAGAAGATGTCACTCACGCTTCAGTAACCACATTTCGGAGATCGGCACCGTTGAGACCGTCGCTCATCTTGACCACACTCTCAAAGTCGATCTCGCCTTCCTGTTGGACTGTGCTTGTGTGGATCTTCAAGATCTCCAGACGACCAACCTCATTGGGAAGAGGAATCTCAATCTTGCGGTCCAGACGACCGGCACGCAACAGAGCAGGGTCTAGTGTATCAGGTCGATTGGTGGCCATGATGATCTTTGTCTTTCCTAGGTAGTCGAAACCATCCAGCTGGTTCAGCAACTCCATGAGCGTCCGCTGAATTTCTCGATCTGCCGATGTACCCTCTGAGAATCGTCGTCCACCAATAGCATCAATCTCGTCCATGAAAATAATGCAGGGCTCGTGTTCCTTGGCGTATCCGAACATCTCTCGGATCAGTCGGGCGGATTCACCGATATATTTGTCCACGATGGCCGAGGATACAACTAATGAGAGTAGGCTAGTCAGAATATTGCGAGTGCAAATGCTATCAGAAGTTGAACATACCCTTCAAGAAATTGGTCTCCATCGAGCTGGCCACTGCTCGTGCAAGCAATGTCTTACCAGTACCAGGAGGACCGTAGAGCAGAACACCCTTCGGAGGCTTAATTCCAACTCTGAGGAAGAGTTCTGGATTCTTCAGGGGCAGTTCGATGACCTCACGAAGCTCTCTGATCTGGTCGTTAAGACCACCGATACCCGCGAAGTTAACGGACCCTGGATCTTCCAGAGACATGTTGTACACCATGGGATCAACTTCACGAGGAAGCATCCGCATGATGGTGAGTGTTGTCATATCCAAAGCCACACGTGTGCCCTGCTTCATCTTGGACTTATCCACCTTTGAACGACAGCCGACTACATATCGAGGACCTGATGACGCCTTGACGATGACTGTAAAATCGGATTAGGTTCGTGATGCGATTATTGAAGCAAAAAGGCCGAGCCTTGGATACTTACATCGCTCTTCGTCAAGCTGCTTCAGCACCTCACCGATGATCTGACCAACACTTTGTAATGCCTTGATGTTATCCTCAGAGACATCAAACTCTCTTTGAAGATCCTTGATACCCAAACGAAGGGATTTCAACTTGGCTTCCCATTCTCGTAGCTCGAGCAAGCTCTTTTTATAGTCCTCGAGCGCCTGGCTGCGCTCCGGGTCGCTCATGATGAAGGACGGACGAACGATAAATTCACCGAGTGTGGATGAGTAGGGATGGTGGCCAAGGGGGAACTGTAATTCAGATATGAATTCAGGATTTCGTGTAAGGTCGTGGATGCGAAATGGATGGATATCGTGATTGAAAAGGGCGACAGCACCTTGCCTGGGGAGCTTCCAGCTTCCAGCGCGGCATCCATGGGAGAGATCACATGACCTAAGATCTGCCTTATGTCATTATCTTGGTCATCATTAGACACCTAAGGCACAAAGGCACAAAGGCATGAAGGCATCCACGCTGGAACAGTCTTGGAGTACGGAGTATAGGGCAATGAGTTGGGGAATTGAATTAATTCTGTGCTATCTTTGTGTAAAATAAGAGACAGTAATGTAGTGATAATAATATGTAGTCTACATTCCAAGACGGTTCCCTTTTTAGATTTAGTCTCTGACATCTATATTATGGGTACTGTTAATCTTTGCTTACTTTGTTCTCTATATATTTCCTATATCTTTATACTTTCCTTTCTCTAGCTGCCGTCCTTTCACAATTGAAATGCCTCTTCATCCAACTAAGCCGGCTATTGATGGTAACAGCTCGGATAGGACGATTATCCGAAACGGAGATAGTTTGGCCTCAGAAATATGGCATAAACAGCTGTCTTCGTCCAGGTTAGAACGGAAGAATGCTACGTAAGATGAACACTTTCTTTTTCTTTCACTTGAATAATGTCCTCAATGCACATAGGTAACATTAACCCATCCACTAAGGGGGTTTCTACATAAACTCAATGGGCAGAGGGGTAGAGGGGTATGCTGTACGATGCTGGTACGATGCTGTAACAGGGGCATGCAATCGGAGAACAGTCGTCATAGTCTAATATCTTCCGAGGGACGGGAGATCTCGTAGCTAATGACACCGCATATGGTCGGATCAGCCAGCAAGCGTTGGAGAATGACCGTGGAGCCCCACTGTTGCATTGGAAAGAATCGGAGCAGCAATGAGCTTTTCCCGGGGTTCTCTGGGGGAGAAAGTATTTAAATAGTCGGGTGTCTCCGTAACCTTTTGAAGGTTTCTATTTATTAACTTGGTTTCTTTTTTTTTTAATAAGGTAAGTTTGAATTGTATAACATCACCATCATAACATCATTGATATACCCCGCCAATATCTTCTACCCCTCCAACATACACCTCCTTTACCACACTACACTGGTCTTCTGGAAAGGAATAGAAACCCTACCAAAAGACATACCGGTGATCGTAGTAGGAACTTGCCCCCCGTTGAGCTCTACAAGCAAATCATATCCTTCTTACCCTCTCCCGCCCAATCTTTTTGGGTCATCGGTGAACCTCCCCCCGCCGTTAGTCACCTGCAGCTTTTGCCATATATCAGCCCAGATCCTCTTTTTCTCTTTCTTTCAACTGACTGAAACTATAATCAGCCTGTCCAATTCCAATATGCCTATCTCTAAGATCCACGCTCGCTCCGTCTACGACTCGCGCGGCAACCCCACCGTTGAGGTGGATGTTGTCACCGAGACCGGTCTTCACCGCGCCATTGTGCCCTCCGGTGCTTCCACTGGTTTGTCCTCCTTGACTTTCAGGTCAACACTACAATGAAAGATTAGATTGCTAACATTAACTAGGCCAGCACGAGGCCGTTGAGCTCCGTGATGGTGACAAGACCAAGTGGGGTGGCAAGGGTAAGTGAATGAATATCGTTACCATGTCAGTAATCAGAAACTGATAAATCCATTTCAAATAGGTGTCCTCAATGCCGTCAAGAACGTCAACGAGATCATTGGCCCCGCCTTGATCAAGGAGAACATCGATGTTAAGGACCAGGCCAAGGTTGACGAGTTCCTCAACAAGCTCGATGGAACCGCCAACAAGGGCAAGCTCGGTGCCAACGCCATCCTCGGTGTCTCTCTGGCCATTGCCAAGGCCGCCGCCGCTGAGAAGGGTGTTCCCCTCTACGCTCACATCTCCGACCTTGCCGGAACCAAGAAGCCCTTCGTCCTCCCCGTTCCCTTCCAGAACGTCCTGAACGGTGGCTCCCACGCCGGTGGTCGTCTCGCCTTCCAGGAGTTCATGATTGTACCTGAGTAGGTCTTCCAGCTTTGCAATGTGTTGCAACTATAAACTGACGAAAACACAGCACTGCTCCCACTTTCTCCGAGGCCCTCCGCCAGGGTTCCGAGGTTTACCAGAAGCTCAAGTCTCTCGCTAAGCAGAGATACGGTCAGTCCGCCGGTAACGTCGGTGACGAGGGTGGTGTCGCTCCTGATATTCAGACCGCTGAGGAGGCTCTTGACCTCATCACCGATGCCATTGAGCAGGCTGGCTACACTGGCCAGATCAAGATTGCCATGGATGTTGCCTCCAGCGAGTTCTACAAGGAGGATGCCAAGAAGTACGATCTTGACTTCAAGAACCCCGAGAGCGACCCCACCAAGTGGCTCACCTACGAGCAGCTTGCCGACCTCTACAAGTCCCTCGCTGCCAAGTACCCCATTGTCTCCATCGAGGACCCCTTCGCTGAGGACGACTGGGAGGCCTGGAGCTACTTCTACAAGACTTCCGACTTCCAGATTGTCGGTGATGACTTGACTGTCACCAACCCTCTGCGCATCAAGAAGGCCATTGAGCTCAAGTCCTGCAACTCCCTTCTCCTGAAGGTCAACCAGATCGGTACTTTGACCGAGTCTATCCAGGCCGCCAAGGACTCCTACGCCGATGGCTGGGGTGTCATGGTCTCTCACCGTTCCGGTGAGACCGAGGATGTCACCATTGCTGACATCGCCGTTGGCCTCCGCGCCGGTCAGATCAAGACCGGTGCCCCTGCCCGTTCCGAGCGTCTTGCCAAGCTTAACCAGATCCTCCGTATTGAGGAGGAGCTTGGTGCCAACGCTATCTACGCTGGCGAGAAGTTCCGCACTGCTGTCAGCCTGTAAATGCAGCCTTTTGGCAGCATAGATCGGGCCTGATGAGGGCCCATCAAAAACGATGGTTTGATGTTCTACGGAGCCATTGCCCATGATGATTATGAATTTAATAGGATCTTTTTCAATGAAACAAATTTCCACCACTTTGACAAGCTAAGAAAAATAAGTACAACATATGTTGTAAATAGTAAATGCAAGTAGAAAGATCATGCTCATCGGGCATCTAATGCCCGAGATCACGTGCACATCCCACCTGGGGACGATAAGTGTGTCCCACATAAAATTTGCCCTCGCCCCTCCAATCCTTTGCTGGGTCTCCGATTGTTGGCTTGTTCCTTTTGGCCTTGCGTATAGCGCATTACATTCTTTCACTTCTACCAACGAGCTTTTATATTTTCAAAAATGCCGCCTTCCAAGTGGGGTATGTTGTTATCCTTATATTATCGCCTTGTATAGTGATTGCTACAAATGCTTAGCTCATGTTCTAATTCCCATTGCTGATGCTAATCCTTTGATCCTAAACAGACGAAGAAGAGGAGGAGAGCCCCGTGCCTCCTGTTGTTGTTGCGCCTCGCCGCCGCTTCGACGATGAAGAGGACGAAGATGTAAGGCAACACTTTATCGAACCTGCCCAGCAAGGCCCCACCAAGTCCGACAAACTAACCCCCGAATAATAGGTCCTTGACTCATGGGATGCCGCCGAAGACTCCGAAGTAGAGCGCGAGAAGGCCAAGAAGGCCGCCGAAGCCGAGGCCAAGGCCAAGGCCGCCGCCGCCGCCAACAAGAAGACCAAAGCCCAGCGGATAGAGGAACTCCGACAGCAGCGCCTCCGCGAGCAGGGCAGCGATGAATCCGAGAGCGAGGACGAGACAACACGCCGCGCCCGTCTGCGCAAGACCGAACAGGAAGCCGATCTTGCCCACGCCGAGGATCTTTTCGGCTCTGTTGATGTCAAGCCCAACAAGGGTGCCCCCAAGGCCATTGTTGTCAGCGATTCATCCGACCCTACCAAGGCCGTCGATCTGTCCGCCATGCCCCTGTTCAAGCCCACCACCAAGGACCAGTTCACCCGTCTGACCGAGATCCTTGTGCCTCTCCTCACCCCGCACACCAAGAAGCCCCACTACTCTCTCTGGGCTCAGGACTTCACCCGTAAGCTTGTGAAGGACTTGCCCAGTGCTGAGATCAAGAAGATTGCTAGTGCCCTCACTACCGCCTCTAATGAGAAGATGCGCGAGGAGCGTGCGAATGACAAGGGCAACAAGAAGTCCAAGGCCGCAAAGACCAAGATCTCGTTGAATGCTAGCCGCGATATCCAGCGCGATAGCACCAACTACGATGCTGGTGATGATCTTGGAGATGATGACTTTATGTGAATGTGAATACGGATGACTAGTCTCCATTTGAATTACCCAGGTGTGTCGTTGCTTTCCCCTGGATTTAATCCTTGAAAATTACGCATCTTAAAAGAAGACCTACATCTTTTATCCCTGCCTCATCTACATGCAGGTTTCTACTCCAATGTTACCCCTTCTATTTTTTTCCCATACCTCGTTTTGTACATCCTCTTCTATCTCATATGCTTAGGTAGAAGTAACCCATAGAAAGACCCAATCCATTCCGATTATTTTTTGATATAGATCAGTCATCAGCTATCAACCATAACCCTCCAAATTACGTAGATACATATGGAAATGACGGATGGTGTTGTGTCAACCTTTAGCTCCTTTTCTAAATTAATTGCATACATGTATTCAACCCCAATATCCACAAGGTGACGATAGAGATCAAGCGAAGCAATACCCTGTCTCGTCCACAGTAACACACTTCGCCCCCCACCGACGCAGCAACCCTAAGATCCTCTCCTTCCACTCAGGATCCCTCCCCAACTCCCTCATCAGAAGGTCATACCGATACAACAACTCAAAGCACATCTTCAAATACTCCTTCAAATCCCTCCTATCATCATCACTCCCAAGACTCAACGGATCCCACGTCATCTCATCAGGAATCCCCTTCGAATTCCAAAACAACCGATGCGGTATATTCTGAGCAGGAAAATCAAAATCCTCCAATCCCCAATTAACAAAACCCCTAAACGCCTGCGTCTGCGTTAAACAAACCGTCTCATTCGCAGACCCAGGTTTCGCATTGGCTTTAACAGAAGCAGCGATATTCACCAACATGTAAATTTCCAAAGCCGTGTCCGCAACATGCGTCACGCCGAAACTGTGGCCCCAGCTTAGATTGTTTAGACCTTCTAGTGGGATTTGCTCGTGGTTTGCTAGACGTAATAGAGCGAGCATCTCGTTCGAGGCAATGAGCATTTTCACTGCGTCGGCTAGATGGGCTGTTCCGGTGTGGTACGGGGCTAGTTGGATCCAGTAGTCGACATTTTGGAACTCTTCACATAGTGGATTTGAGACTGCGGAGTTGGTGTCGTGTGGTCCGAGGTGGTACTTCTCTTCGATGGCGGGGAGGATAGATGAGTCATATAGAGGGCCTGATGTTGGTAGAGCGCTGGGTTGTGGGTATTTGGCTCGTTCGGTGGTTGAGAACTCTTCGATAGTGGAAATAAGAGACCGCGTGAAGTAGTTCAACTCGCCGGATTGACGATCAGATAACTTATCATGGACGCTGAAATCGTTTTCGCGAATGCCTGGCCTTTCCTTTATGAAGCCGAAGTGTGACGACGCTGTATTCCAAGGGATCTTGTGATCTAGATGCATCGTGATTTCAGCGTGAAGTTCAGATGTTTATCTTTACAACATGGCCTCTACGTTGAATATGCAAGTGGACCAGATGTCGCTGACTAAGTTTTTTGGTTCTCCAGGGCTTTAGGCTCCAGGATTGTCTGAGCTGTCTTGGAGGACCAGCCCAATGTAATCGACAAGCTGTGCATATAATCTACCGTTCTAGCTGGACCTGGAGCTCTTGTTAGCCTCGCGAGGCCCGAGGCAGTCTCCAAAGCTGGGACCAGCCAGGTAGACCTACGGGGCCTGGGTCAACGTTAAGGGTATCCATGCCATGAAGCATTGTACTGGTGCTCATCCCGCAAATGCTCTACGGGGCTATCGAGGTAGCAAGCTCTCTCGCCAGGCCATCGATAATATGAGTTTGAGTAGGATACAGAAAAACGGTCAATTTAATCTAGCCTTCCACTGTGTTAATGGTAGTTCCATCTTGATATCTGCATGGATGATCTTTGGTCAACAAATAATCCAGTCACGTCTTTGTGCATCATCCTCAGTGCCTGGAATCAGGTAACCATCCTTAGGCAATTTCGACATATTTAGAGTTATAGCCTGTATGAATCCTGGGCCAATATATCGCGCATACTGAAATCCATCTTCAGTTGCCTGCAATGACACTAATGCACAGTAGGCTACTGTATCAAGTTCGGATCTCTTCAAGATAATCCCATATGTCTCATCCAAGCTGAGATCCATCGGAGTGATCAGCTCAAACCGCAAGACTTTCGTATCTGTCGCAAGGTCCATATCAAATTTGGACTCATCGGCCCACTGCTCCAAATCCTTTCGTCTTTGGTCATGATCAGACTGGTTGAATTTGCCCAGATTAAATATTTCACGAGATGGACATATGAATGAAGAATACAGTGTGATCTGGAGCCCCCGAGGCGTGATCTTTCCAGTATCATGGATAAGTAGAGAAAATACACCCGTAAATCGGCATACTTTCAGCGCCCATCCCAGTCCATCTTCTTCAAACCGTGGCCCATCAAGGAAGAGCACGTCTTGGGGAAATTCATCTAGCATACTGTATAACACCCGCATGCGCCCCTCGGCTCCCTTTACCGCGAGGATCTTCTTGAGATCAAGGTTCAGGAGACCCGCTAGAACGGTGGGACGGTCACGGTCTTTGCTGGAGGCTCGTGTAGCCACACTGAACCAGGTTCGAGCAATTACATGACCTTGATTTATACCGAGGACAACGCGGTCAGATATGGATGCATAGTAGGTGGGTTGTTGAAAGTACGAGTACCAAACACTTGCAGCTATCGTGGCCATTCGCTCTTGGAAGATAGGGACTTCTTCTTGGTCGACTTTCTTTATGAGCGCGCCTGGCATGGTACCAATGTTGATAGCCTTGTCAGACAAAAGAACATATAGCTTGTCCTTTGCGGCTAATGCTTCCTGGAGCGTCCATAGCCGGCGAATCCAGTTTGAATAGTAGAGCACTCTTAGGCAAAGTGCTAATTTGCTAGATGAGGACGAGTCGAGTAGCATGAGGCCTGAATCAAGAACCAGAGTTCGATAAGCTGAGATCAGTCAGCTTTGTGTTAAATATGAAATTACTTGGTCACAGCTCACTGACCACTGTTATAAACATCACGGATACGCTGGATCGCTAGACTGCGAACGTCACTTTGATGTGGGATGCACAACGTATCGATCCACACTAGTACCGAGTCTCCACGCCGAGTCATATTCACTGCAAAATGGGCAAGTCGAAGAGCCCCAGTGTGTAGGGGTCCAGATGTCTTTTCATCGTAGTGAGGAATATATTCCTTGTCCTCGAGGAGGAGCTTTGCTTGTTTATAAAGAAATTCCAATTGGCAGTGTGGCAGAGAGTTACCCTTAGGGTTACCTCGTCCGTCTGCCCATATATGAGAGATAGCTACATATGGCTTTCCAGTGCGTTTCTTCACGATTTTGAGCTCATATCGCTGATTGCCGAGCTCGTCTTCACCTGAAGGTGTGATCATCACAAGAGGGATTCCTCCGCTCTGGAGAACCGTATGTAACTGTTCAATGTCTGCATCAAGTAGCGAACAGCTACAGTCTTCTTGCACATGGCGAGTAACATAGCTACTCTCATCTATATTGTCCGCCACGCATTCTGTCTTCGTACAAGACGTATGTGTTCTGTTGTTCCAGCTGGCTTTACTAGGAACCAGTTGCAGCAGATACGCCTGGCTATCTAGATGAATACCAGCAGAGCCACACTTCTGTACATCAAGGGGACACCATCCCTCCCTAACCATTTGTGCTTTCTCATCGTACGTGAGAAAACAGAGTGACGAATTGGGAGGGTCGGCCTGAGGGCCATCTCGTTTGTTCACAACATTCCAGAGACTAAGGCTAGCCAGTCGAATGGCTAAGGACATCTTTTCACGTATCCAAGGAATATATCTGGGAAGATACCCGAAGACTTTGTTAATAATCTCAACGGATCGCGCCCCGAGTTCGTTGTTTTTCCAGTTGTCAACGTCATCAACATATTTTTGCAAATGTCTTGTTGTGATGTACTGACAGCCCTTTTCATCCCCACCCTCTTCATCCTCACGGAGAAGAAAGTCAGACTGGTCCAACTGGTCACCGAAAATATAGTGCAACATGCCAAAATAGAGCTAGCACTCCATCATGGATTGATAATCCAAAGGAACGGCGCCTGGAGAGAAGTTTTCTGTCCCAGATTCGTCTAGCCAGCCACAGCGAGTGGGAAACGTATCCCAATCGCCCCCATCATAGAGCGGGCCGTAGTACTCAATCCGGAGGGGCCTCGGAGGGGTGCCAGGAAGGAACAGATGGTCTGCCATTGTAATTTTTTATCTCTTCTCGGAATGTACAAGAGATCATCTTCGAGAATGGAATTTGACCCCGCGTCAGCTCCAGTGGAGATTTGCTGCGCTAAGCAGAAGGAGCTGCCCAAGTGCCCAGAACTTTAGTACGACACCGTAATACCAGATGGTCTCTAGCTCGTGTCGCACCCTATAAACCCGGAGATTCGGCGTCTTCGTTAGGTAGTTCATGACTAGAGATCACCTCCAAGCTATGCCCTTCACATTTGATTCACTGGAAAGTGCGTCCAAGCAAACTCACTGCATGTGGTTGTTGAGGTATTCGTATACTCATAGTTTCATACCATCCCAATTTTAAAAGAGTTTTTTCCGATCTCTAAGCCTTGGCATGAGCGCTCAACAGAGTCCAAAGGGTTTTCGATTTCCAGACTGTAGTAATAAATTCGGTTAAGCCCTGGAGCTTGAAATATTCGAGCCCTCAAATCTTGAGATGAAAACATCAACAAAACTAAAAAAAGGTTGGTGTCAACAACTCTCTTTCGCAGTGCCAAGATACACTAAGCTATTTTAGTAAATGTTCGTACTGTACGGTACCGGATTCTGTATTTTTGCATCTCTTCAACTTGAATGTTTGTGTTTTTAGTTCCACACGTACCCGTGTTTTTACTATTGTACAGCTTTCACATTGACATATATGCTCTCCAATTTATATATTCTTCGAAGATGATTGAAATTGTTACCGTCGTTATGGTATTTTTAGACTTCAAAGTTCCCTCTCGATCGAAACACGCACTAGAGATCGACAACAGAAACTTGCATTCATCCCAGCCGCCAAGAACCGACAAACAAATCTGACCTGTCAAAACCCTGACATGAGGCTCTGGGAAGTCAAAATGATCGTCCGAAAGTCGGACGTCACCTGTCAAGTCGCTTGACGCGCGGCAATAGTCTCCCCAACTGATTCGACAACGGATGCATTATGCATCCGGTTTGCTTCTAGGCCACCACATCTCGTATGCATATGTTTGTCTCTATCTGTATCTCTAACCATAGTCGACAGCCTGCTGTCGGAATCCAAGAGTGGATCTAGTGCATGAGTCGGCTACTGTCAAGCGAATCGTCAAATATTATATTGTATTGAATAAGATTATGCGCCACATCTGAACGAAGTGGCTTGATACTTGTATACAATCCACGCTGAATAAAAGTATTAGTACAATCGTAAACACAACACTCAGACATACTCAACGCTTATCACGGCAAAGAGATAGGTATACACATGCACGGATCATCTAACCAATCGCTGCCCAAACTTGATCAACTCCGCCACTATTTGACAATATGCTTCGCCTCGTGGCGTCCACGATCCTATGACCATACCAAGATTGCATCATGCATTGCATGCACCGTACTCCGTATGCTCAGCTGCCATATTCTATTATACTAAGTGCCCGGACCCCTCCCGTGGCGCTGGATACGCGGTTTTGGTTGGTTTCTCGATGGTGGGAGGATGTGTGTTTAGGTTGAGTCCGCCTCGAATCGAGGATGGCAGATAGCGAGTTGGGCATTGTTGGAGCCTCGGCGTCTTCGGTGATTTTGTTATCCAGTTTTTGTCTCCGAAGAATCATGTGAGGGGGGCTGATCACCGACGGTATTGGTGTCGTATCTTCGATGCTTGATGGGAAGGCATCTTCTGTGGTTTTTTTTTTCGGGTTGGAGTTGTCGGACATGCTGGTGTCTTTGCTTTGGAGGGGGATAGAGTGGCGGATTTTTCCTAACGATGCGCGTAGATGTATCTGAGTTGATGTAGTAGCCAGCTTTAAGAAGGTATAGGACCACTGAAGAAGCCAATGGGAATTCGGTCAGTTTTGAAGGAAACATGCACATGCTCGTCTGAAGATATTTTTGCAATGTTATTCGGCTAGATGGGTCAAGGCTTGTGAGACTAATAAACAGGCGAGTCCCTGTAAAGGAACTAACTACATATTCTTGTATCGGCCCATACTTCAGTCATGAATACTGGTAAAAGGGGAATCATTGGCTACGCAGGCAACCCAACACAGGATGCATCTCGAGTAAAGAAGCTCAGAGTGGAATGGAAAATAAACACATTGAAACGTGCTGGAGTGGGAATAGAGACAATAAAAGAGAGAGAAATTTCCACTCAGCCCCTTTTCGTCAACCGAATATCAAACTCCGCCGGCCGACCCACACGGTACCGAAGACGTGCAAGATATCTGCCGGTCCAACCCAGCGCTGCAGTGAAAACAAAGAAGCGACTTGCATAACCACGTCCAGGAATAAATGCGAACGCCCACCCTACCAAACGGCATACGGCTCGTCGCGACTCCTAATGTTGATCCTTTAGGCTTCAGTCTCGGCGGGCTTAGCCTCCTCGTGCTTCTCCTCGGCGGGAGCAGCGGCCTCGGTGGCAGCGGCGGCAGGAGCAGCGGTCTCCTCCTCGGACTTCTCCTCCTTAGGGGCACCCTCGGCCTCGTTGCCCTCAGATGAGGTCCAGAGAGTCAGGTTGTCGCGCAGCAGCTGCATGATCAAGGTGCTGTCACGGTAGCTTTCCTCGGAGAGCGAGTCGAGCTCTGCAATGGCATCATCGAATGCCTGCTTGGCAAGGTGGCAAGCACGATCAGGAGAGTTGAGGATCTCGTAGTAGAAGACGGAGAAGTTCAGGGCAAGACCCAGGCGGATAGGGTGAGTGGGGGTGAGTTCGGTCTGGGCAACGTCGGTGGCGTTCTATGACATGATCAGCAGCTGTTTTGCAAAGAGAGATAGGACTTATGGGAATAAGCCGAAAGGAGGAAGTATTACCTTGTAGGCCTCGTGGGCAGCGGTGGCAGCACCCTTGCGCTTAGGGCCGGAAGCGAACTCGGCGAGGTAACGGTGGTAATCACCCTTCCTGTTTACAAAGTCAGCACATTGTCACAAATAGAGCAGCCTCTAGAGCGACAGTGGCTAGAGAGTAACCCACATCTTGTAGTAGAAGACCTTGGACTCTCCAGTCTCGGCCTTGGGGATGAGAGCCTCATCAAGAACATCAAGAACATCCTGGCACACCTGCTCCAGCTCGGTTTCGATCTTCTGGCGGTAGTCGCGAATGATGTTGACGTGCTCCTCGGAGCCCTTGTTCTCCTCCTTCTGCTCGATGGAGGAAATGATGCGCCAGGAGGCACGGCGGGTGCCGACCACGTTCTTGTAGGCGACGGAAAGCAGGTTACGCTCATCGACAGTGAGCTCGCCACCAATCTAGATACATGTCAATCGCAAATAAACACAAAATTAATCCCGAAGGTGATGGGGGAATGTTGTCTTACGTTGGCGACTTCCTGTTCGGCGATTAGCATGGATACACAGTAAACAACACGAGGGGGTGCGACTAACCTTCATGAAGGTGACCATTTCTAGAAAGCAGAGAATAACACGTCAATATACACGTCCAGCCATGCTATCGCGTGTCCACTTACCATCGTAGCGCTCGGCCTGCTCGCAGAGCCGCGCGAGGAACGTCTTGCTGGTGAGGGGGTCAGTTATGCCGGGCCATGAGGTTTCAAGGATAGGGGCGACAATGGACATACTTCTCACGCTGCATAGTTACGATATTTGTTAGCCCAGTTCTTATCAAAAAGAATTCCAGATGATGGTGAGCTCAGATGAGGATGGGGATGTGGGATTGCGATGGCGGTGACAACTCAAGAGAGCGCCCGATGGAAGGGGATAGCAACATACCTCAGAACCCATGGTGAAATTGAATCGAGATGGGTGGTTGGAACTTGAGACTTAAAATAAAGGGATAGGAAGCGCAAGATGCAGAAAGAGGAAGATGGGTAGAGACGACCAAGTGGGGGAGGGAGATGGAGTGAGGTGAGTTGGGGGGATTTGAATCATAACAATAATACGCTGTTGTCATGTACCTAGTACCTAGCTCCCCCTATTGTGGCACCGCTTTATGTAAGTACTCTGGTACTTGGGCCGCGGCCCCGTATTTGTTTTACCGTCGATCCCCTCTAGTAAGTAATTAATTTGGGCGGGGTGGTATATATTACAGTATCTGTGACCAACTTCCTTCCTTTAGGAGACAAACAACAGAATACTTAGCACAACATATGGCATTTGGTTGGATTTTAGAGATTATGTATACATCGACTTCCACTGTGTATCTATGGGGTCGTAGTATATGTACTTTCGAAGTCCTAGAGGCACCGACCGGTAACATCTCCGATGATCAGCTGAAAACCTTGGAACAGCCGCAATTTCTCAAGTAGCCATAAGGCACTGTGGCTAATAAACCTCTTGATTGTCTATATATTGTAGAGAAATCATAGCAAAATGATCAAAGTCTGGGGATGATGATGATGCAAATCTCTCTTTGGAACCTTCCAGACAACTAGACCGGTTATGATGTAGCTAATCAGCCACACAAACAAATTAGGTCGAAGTATCACAAGTGTTCAAACAATTCTAACAGGGTAAAATTCAGGCTAAAAGTATTTACTTCCAACCAATGGCCACTTTACTTCGCCTATACTTTCCCATATATAATATGAACTTGTAGTATGGGATCTAAAGGGTGGCCAAAATCAACCACGAATGTGATAGCCCCTAGGCATTTTGGCTGTCCACTATCGGCGGTATAAACATTCATCTAACTTAGTTAGAATCATCTTGAGAATTATGATATGAATGAAATTGACGTGCCAATCATTGAACATCTCTAAAGCTGATAGAAGGAAGTGATTTTATACGTGTTTAATGCATGGTTTCATAGATTTCACAAGTCACTATGAATGAATGCAACTAGCACATAACTATTAATGCGAAGATGCCTCAGGCATAATTTCTGACCATCAAGTATAAATTGACCAGTTTAACTCCTTTCGTGTATCTAAGATATTAAGACCATCTACCAAATGAAAGTACATCAGTGATATGATTCAAACTCGCTGGGTTATACCTCTCTCAGTTCTTCTCGATTTCGTCTTCTCAAGGATATAAGGAAAGATGACCATTGCTGAGGCAAATATCTTCTAGATCCCGTAGCTGATGCACTATGTAGTCGTCCTAGACTCGTTGTCGCCTCTAGCCGATTGGCCTAGAGAGATACGATTTGGGCTCATGCCTGCCGGCCAGGCCTTGTTGGATAGTGTGACTTAGTAAGAGGAAACTTTCGAGATGGCGACATTTCGACCTAGTAGGGTGCTGGAATAGGGCCTGGAGGTGGCTGAAGGGACTTGTGGGAGGATGTAAGCACGCAGATTTATCAACTCTTGAGTCCAGAATTTTCTGGCGGCATCATTGCGCTGTTCTAGATGTGCGATGAATGAAGACAAAGGCAGAGTCTGTAAGGGTAGACTCACTCAAGTTCTTGCATTGACATCGCTAAGGAACATCCGTCATAGATAAAGTACTGCAAGCTTATCACAAGCTGACATTGTCCGGATGATGGAACAGTGCATTGAAGCGATCCGTGACAATGGATTCCCGGCGCAACCTCGCCTGGGAACTCTGGCGGAGCAAATCCATCGCATTCTTCCTTCAAGTGCTTTCGATGTGCCTCAACTGTTCTCCGTCCGTAGTTATTCAGCAGTCCATGGAGCATCGTATCAAAGCAGAAGAGAAGGTCGAGAAAATACAAACTGCGTGGAACAGTAGACCTTGGTCTACTACACAAGGGCGAAAACGAGATCCCTCAGACATACCCGCAGTTGCGAACACGGATCATCCACGTTGATAATAAGACTTGTCTCCATCAGGCAGAGCTCTATCGCATAAACGATATTGAATACCGTGGTTCATCGGACAGCATATGTCAAACTGTCTCCCTAACCTGCCGATCGATGGTGCAAAGAGATTTGCGCGACGGTGATCTGAGAACTCATGCTGTTGCGCGGTCTCTACCAATATCAGGTCATCTGTGGCCGCTGGTCGCGATTGGCTTTACCGCTTCATGATCGATGGATACGAGCGAGTGATATGAAAATGTTGGGCTCGTGTAGATTAAAACTGGCAATGAGACCAATCCTTGCATCGGCCACTGCCTAGGAAGAAAGAACTCTTCGAGGAGGGATGCAGCAAACCGAGATCGAAGCCGTCACCTTCAGGGTTGAAAGACAGGCAAGAATACAGGACATCTTCCCAAAATCCCTGGCGGATAAATGTAGCGAAGGCTTTTGATTTGCCTGGGTTGTGCCCGGAGCTTAGGCCCATAGCCCAACCAGCAGTGGGCTATGTGCCCTACCTTCGAAGCCCAACCTAACACGGCCTATTGATGGGACCCTCAATAAAGCGCATTTCTATACCTAAATACAGTCTTGGCGCTCGTAACCCCGCTGATTATTCCCTGTTTCTTACCTATGTATGTACAATTATTACTTATGATCTCCCAAAAATTAGTATGTTTGTTGGGCCCCCATAAAAGTTCAGCGGGCTTCTACCCTGGGCCTAAGGATCGGACTCAAAGCCCAGCGCATTTAGGGGTTGGGGTGGGTTGGGCTTTGGGCTTTATGGGCTGGTGGGAGGTCTAGATGGATCCGTCAGTTAGATAAGCTGTGATGTGCGAGCATGGTCTGTGGAGGAAATAAAGTTGCTCAGAGGGCTTTTGAAGGAGGTAAAGGACATCTGGAGAGACCTGAGATAGCACGGTGGGAGCAGTTCTTATACCCTGGTATTATAATTTGGAAGTCGCGCGCCATGAGGTAGTGCCTCGAACCGAAACAAGTTGCTACGCCCACCGTCTAGATGGGGTGGTCACGCGTTAAGCGAACGGCCCCCAGGCGATATTGAATAGGAAGAAGTCATGCTAGCATTTGCTGGTTTTGTCAGGAATATAATTCCTACGCTAGTCTCAATCCGAACTAGATTAATCTAGTCTGTAGCGTTCTGAATCGTTTGGTTTTGACTGAAAATATATTCACAGCTTTCCATCAACTATGCCTGAATTTAGTTTAAAATATGTAAAGACCTTCAAAGATCATAAGGTATAGAATTACATAGTAAGCACTACGTGTAAATTCGCGGTCCATGATGGTTAACTTGTACATTTTCGTATGCGGGTGATCCCCGTAAAAAGGGTCTGTAATTTTTGTTAAAATATAGCCCCCCAAAACAAAAAAGGAAAGTGCTCAACTACATATGTAGATAAAAATGCACCTTGGATTCCGTGTGAAATAACAATAGCTCCTAACCACATACCCTATCGGGATTGTTATTTATTATATATAGAAGCAACACCGACATCTGACCATTCAACAGACAGGCCCAAGACAAGATCAGGGCTAAATGACTTGGATGGAAAGGAAAAGAACCACAGCGAGATTTCTAATATTTGCCTGTTGTAGTGCTACTTCCATGAATTTATAACTGCTTCTGGGACAGTTGGGTTGCATTAGGACTTATATTATTGAGTATAATCTTTCCCATCCATATGTCCACTTAAGTGATAGAGGTATAGGAAAAGGGAAGTGGTGACAATATAAACTGTGGGTCTAGCATGATGACTGTATCTATGGATATGTACATAGGTATCCATGGATGTTCTATCAAACCAGTTCTGGTAAATGGGTCTTCTGTGAACTCTTAGTAAACAGCTCTCTGTGATTTACCAAACCCTTAACTGCTATCCTGAAATTAACCAAGCTAGAAGACTTTCCTTAAGCGGCAATGGGTCAATTGATCGCCATATGGTAAACACCACATAAAAGGCTCGACATTCCCCAATTTTTCACAATATATCATTTCTCCATCATGAAGATGAAGGCCCATATGTCTGTGCCCACAGGGCACCCTGGGGGAACCCCCCGTAGGTTCACCATGAATACGCGAAACGTCTTTCTCTTGGTTTTACTCATAATAGCTCTGTTCTGTTTGCACAGTGGGTTTCTAGAACCAGCACAGCCGAAACTAAAAGGTATTTAAATGCCCATGGTGGTAACGGTTCTAGCCCTATACCACGAGAAACGAAACTAATCATAAGACCCATTGAACAGAGCCAAATACAAAAGTTTCACACATCCCAGAGCACCGGGAGAGCAAGGATGTCGCTCTTATCGCCGCGAAAACAATTAATGAAGATGTAGGATGGATCCTGGATTTCTGCAAGGAATTGTAAGCATCCCTTGGCCTTTTTCTCAATGTGACAGTCGAACTGATCTACCACTAGTAAATGTACACCGTACATCTATACGATGGACGAAGTGCCTGAAGATGGCTTCCTTGTTCCCTACACACTTAAAGGCAATGAAGCAGGTGCCTATCTCACCTACATCGTCGACCACTTCTATGACCTCCACCCATACAATATCTTTATCCACGGTGCGGAACACCACTGGCATAGTGATATAGCTGGGTCAAGAACCTCCGACGCACTTTCCAATCTTCGGGTCGAAGCCGTGAGTCAAAGGGGCTATGCAAACCTGCGCTGTATGGCTTTACCTGGCTGCCCAGATGGCTTTCACCCGAACAAAATAGAAATGTCCGATATCGAAAATCAAAGCCTAGTCGACAATTTCCCACAAATATGGTCAGAGATTTTCGGAGTTGATCCCAGCACCGCACCGCTCCAGGTCGGATATCATTGCTGTGCGCAGTTTGCAGTTACCAAGCAAAGAATCGGAGAAAGAAGATGGAATGAATATGACCGTATCCTCAAGTGGATAGAGCACAATCAGTGGTCTAACAGCTATGGGATAGGCTGGATGATGGAGAAGCTATGGCATATAATCTTTGGGATGCCTGCTGTCGAGTATGTTTCCCCCTTCTCTCCACTCCCTTCTAATTTAGTGGGACTCTAAAGACTCATCTATTTTCTTCTCTCTAGCTGTCAGGAGACTACTCAGTGCCGCTGCGATCTCTATGGGTGGTGTGGCCCGAACCCAGAAACCAACGGCACAATGCTGACACCTCTTTCATAATTCACGATCCAGGGCTCGCTGGCTGAGTCTCTATGTCTGTTCCTAAATTAGAAGGTATTTTATAGAATATTACCAATCAAATACATCCCAATTAATCATAATATCACGATACACGAGTATAATTTCCTTGTATTTGTAGTTCTACATGCCGAAGAGACTCAAAATGCACACTTGGATCACAATGCTAGAGGAACTACCCTACGGATACGGAGTAGGCAACTAGGATATCAAGTTACAAAAGATTAAATATGATCTAAGGGCGAGTTGGTGGGAAAAAGACCGGGTTGTAAGAAGAGGCAGGTTTACATAGTTAGGATGCCTCCTATATTGGAATTCGTTTTTAGTACTAATCGCAGTCCGACAAATGTCAGCGATAGCCTTTAACGCTGAAAAATTGTGGGATGTTACGCCAAGTAGGAATGACCTAGGCGTGGATGAAGCCCGGGGGTGCGTGGCGTGATATTTGGCAAATCAACGGCGTAAATTAGCCTCACTTATGGCAATTATAGTAACTAATTTACCGTATGCTACTTTTGAGTAGTAAAAGAAAATTAATGATAGCTTTGCTTGAGACATTTGCTAATTTTTATTTCGAATGGACACCTGACTTGCGGTCAAGTTATGGGTCGCAAAACAATGGATCGACTGAGTCGAATATGCAAAATCTAGTTAGGGATTGCCTACCATTATCGGATCAATCATATTACCCAGCAACTGGACTTTCGTACCTAGCGTCAGCCCTATGAGCAAGGATGTGTTAGCGTGCTTATGGAGAGGCCACACGTCATGCATTAGCAGGGACTGTGCTTTAGTTTTGAGGATCCCGGCCTTGGGAATAGAACAATTCTCAACTAGTAGACTAAGTTGACTGAATCGAACGCCTAGAAACATCCCAGAGAACACTCCGTGGAGATACATGAATGAAGACGTCAATGGCTGTGCCATGACACAAAGCCCAGACTACTCCGTAGTAGCAAAGGAGTCAATTAGGTCGATTTAGAAGATTGGAGATCCATTTTAGGTTAGTGTATGCAGAGGAACAAGTTGCCAAGACTATCTAATAGACAAAAAATGATGCAGCCTAGTCATGCCCCATAAGTGATCTGAAGGGCATGAATCAGTGTTGATGGCCTTCTAGCCCAACAAGAAGCTCTTTGAGAGGTCTCTAGTTCATTCCAAGAAAAGAGAAAGATATATAGTAAGAGGCTATGCCAAAGCTAGTCAAATATTGAGTACTTAAAGTATTCTGTACTCAATAGAAGACACAACAAAGTAAGAAAAAGAAAAACAAAGCGGAGAATTGCAAGACCCGCAGGTTCAGCCCTGTAGACATTTTGGGGGTCCACCAGGGTCTGTGCTTACTCAGCCCCTGGAATCAAATGGATGAGAACACGTTGACTTCCCCCACTGGAGGTTCCCCAATTCGGGCTTCGATCTTCATTTGTTCATCTTCTTTTTTTTAATACCTAGCCCCTCCTCAACTTGGGCTTTGGTTCTATTTGTGTCCCGGGAATGCGCCGTTCTTAAACAACAAATTCCTTCCTTGTTTACCCCAACTATTATTCCTCACCTCTGCGGCTATTGCAATTGATCCTGCCTATTGCCGTTGAGGGTGTTTGTGATCATGGAGAACGCCTTTCTCCGTACTCCAGCCGAGTCGCTGGAGCACTTCAAGGTGTCCGAGCAGACCGGTCTGTCGCAGAGCGCGGTTTCAAAATCCAGACAACAGTATGGACCAAACGGTTAGTACACATTCCACAGAATGATGACCTCAGAACTGACATGTACTGTTTGACTAGCTCTCGCGGAAGAACCCCCGACTCCCATGTGGGAGCTGATTCTGGAACAATTCAAGGACCAATTGGTTCTTATCCTCCTTGCCTCGGCCGCCCTCTCTTTTGTCCTAGCTCTCTTTGAAGAGAGTGACGATTGGACTCCATTCGTTGACCCCGCTGTTGTATGTGCCTGGATATCCCACATTTTATATGGATGTCTATGTGTTCTATTTTGCTTACCAAAGCGACTTTCTTAATAGATCCTTACTATCCTTATCCTCAATGCCGTGGTCGGAGTGACCCAAGAAAGTAGCGCAGAAAAGGCAATCGCAGCTCTCCAGGAATATTCGGCCAACGAGGCCAAGGTCATGCGTGATGGAATGACGCAAAAGGTCAAGGCCGAAGATTTGGTTCCCGGAGACGTGATCCACATTGCTGTCGGTGACCGTATTCCTGCTGATTGCCGACTGATCGCCATCCATAGCAACAGCTTCCGTGTCGATCAGGCTATTCTGACTGGTGAAAGTGAAAGTGTTGCCAAGGACATCAGGGCTATCAAGGATGAAGCCGCCGTCAAGCAGGACCAGGTCAACATGTTGTTCTCTGGTACCACCGTTGTCAACGGTCACGCTACAGCTCTTGTCGTGTTGACCGGTGGCTCAACTGCCATTGGAGATATTCACGAGAGCATCACTTCCCAGATCTCCCAGCCGACCCCTTTGAAGAAGAAGCTGAACGACTTCGGCGACACCCTCGCCAAGGTTATTACCGTCATCTGTGTCCTGGTTTGGGTTATCAACTATGAGAACTTCAACGATCCCGCGTTCGGTGGCTGGGCCAAGGGTGCTATCTACTATCTGAAAATTGCTGTCTCTCTCGGTGTGGCGGCTATTCCGGAGGGTCTGGCAGTGGTCATTACCTCCTGTCTCGCTCTGGGTACCCGCAAGATGGCTCAAAAGAACGCAGTTGTCCGGTCTCTTCCCTCCGTCGAGACCCTAGGCAGCTGCAGCGTGATTTGCTCTGACAAGACCGGAACCTTGACAACTAACCAGATGAGCGTTGAGAAGGTTGTCTACCTGACCAGCTCTGGCACTGGCTTCGAGGAAATCGAGGTCGAAGGCACTACTTTCGCTCCTGAGGGCAAGCTTACCCATAATGGCAAGGTTGTCGAGAACTTGGCTGTTTCGTCATCCACCATCGCACAGTTGGCCGAGGTCACTGCCATTTGCAACGCCGCTGCTCTTTCCCACGATGCCAAGAGCGGAGTCTTCTCCAGCATCGGTGAGCCCACCGAGGGAGCTCTGCGTACTCTGGTTGAGAAAATTGGAACCACCGACATCGCCGTGAACCAGAAGCTTTACAGTCTCCCTGCATCCGAAAGATTGCATACCGCTAGCGCTCACTATGAGTCCCGTCTTCCCCTCCAGGCCACCTATGAGTTCTCCCGTGATCGCAAGAGTATGTCTGTTCTCGTTGGCGAGGGCAAAGAACAGAAGTTACTGGTCAAGGGTGCCCCTGAAAGCATCCTAGACCGCTGCTCGCACGTTCTTCAAGGCGCCAATGGGGCTCGCTTTGCCATGACCGCAAACCACTTGAAGCTTCTCTCTGAGGAAGTTGTTGAGTATGGTAACCGTGGTCTCCGTGTCATGGCCATCGCAAGTGTTGACGGTATCTCTGGGAACCCTCTCTTGAAGAACGCTACCACCACCGAGGACTACACCAGATTGGAACAGAACATGACTCTCATTGGTCTTGTTGCCATGTTGGACCCCCCTCGTCCTGAGGTTGCCGATGCTATCAAGAAGTGCCACGCTGCCGGTATCCGTGTTATTGTCATCACCGGTGATAACCGCAATACCGCCGAGTCTATCTGTCGCTCAATTGGTGTGTTTGGCGCCGACGAGGATCTTACTGGCAAGAGCTACACGGGCCGTGAATTCGACGCTCTTAGTGAACGTGAACAGATGAAGGCCGTTGAAACCGCTTCCCTTTTCTCGCGTACCGAGCCTACCCATAAGTCTAAGCTTGTTGATCTCCTCCAGTCCTTGAATCACGTCGTCGCTATGACTGGTGACGGTGTCAATGACGCTCCCGCTCTCAAGAAGTCTGATATCGGTGTGGCCATGGGTACCGGAACTGACGTGGCTAAGATGGCCGCTGATATGGTTTTGGCCGATGACAACTTCGCTACCATTGCCGTCGCTGTCGAGGAAGGTCGTTCTATTTACAGCAACACTCAACAGTTCATCCGCTACCTGATCTCTTCCAACATCGGAGAGGTTGTCTCTATCTTCCTGACCGCTGCCCTTGGCATGCCCGAGGCTCTCGTTCCCGTTCAGCTGTTGTGGGTTAACCTTGTCACCGACGGCCTGCCTGCTACTGCTCTGTCCTTCAACCCCCCTGACCACGATGTGATGAAGCGTCCTCCCCGTCGTCGCGATGAGGCCCTTGTTGGCGGATGGTTGTTCTTCCGCTACATGGTTGTCGGTATCTACGTTGGTGCTGCTACCGTCTTTGGTTACGTCTGGTGGTTTGTGTACAACCCCGATGGACCCGGCATTTCTTTCTGGCAATTGGTAAGTCCACCATGTTTCCCACTTTTAATTCTGTCTTGCTAACATAGCCCATTTAGTCCCACTACCACAAGTGTGCTGCTCAGTTCCCCGAGGTTGGATGCGAAATGTTCAGCAACGATATGAGCAAGTCCGCCTCCACTGTGTCTCTTTCCATCCTTGTGGTGATTGAGATGTTCAATGCCATGAATGCGCTATCCTCTAGCGAGTCCCTCGTGACTTTCTTCCTGGGCAACAACCCCATGCTTATCTACGCCATCACTCTGTCCATGCTGCTTCACTTTGCCATCCTCTACGTTCCTTTCCTCCAGAATCTGTTCTCGATTCTGCCTTTGGATTGGAATGAATGGCAGGCGGTGTTGGTGATCAGTGCACCTGTGATGTAAGTGCCTCGTTTCTGGTTTTGAAAAGAATATCCTACTAACCCACCTTCCCAGTTTGATCGACGAGGTCCTTAAGTTTATCGAGCGTGCTCTCTACAACACGAAAGCTATCAACCCGGTCGCTCAGAAGGGCATCGGTAAGCCTAAGCAGGCTTAAAGGATGGGGCTATATTGGCGAAAGCCTGAATACGACCCTGTCTTCCCGGATATCTGCCTGAGTAGGAGCTAACCGGTGTGTAATAGATAGATTGTAATTGATTGGCTGGATATTTTTTCGCACATTGAATACGAGAATGTGCGAACTACTTATGCTACCATGGATGCCTATAGATCCCTGAATGAACGATTTCTGTTGCACTTGTGTACAGTAGAATATGTCCATGTGTTTTGTACTCTGTACCCCCGTATTCCATACCCCGTACGTAGAGAACCCAGCTTCGACGATCAAGTCTTGGCGGGTGTCCCCTGAATTCCATGTTTAGCTAGGCCAACCCTGGAATGATGTGATCTACAACATATGTTGTAGGTGTAAGTGGCCTGTAATGGAGCTACGGCTAATATAGTGTATAGCCGGGGAACCAAGATTAGGCGTTTAAGGTAGTATGAGATGTCAGACCTCAATCTCGGAGTAACATTCCACCAGACACGGGAGGGATTAACCCGTAAGATCATCGGAATGATATCCCGCCATGGACTAAGTTAAGTCCAAGTAGAAAGTGTCAAACCATCCATGCAACCCTGACGCCACCTTCCAGGGAAATAAAGCGGGGGTTTTTTGATCAAAAGAGGAAATTAAAAAATAAAAATCAATAAAATAAAAATAAATGAAAGTTACCTTCGAGCCTCGGTGCAACTCCGTGTGGATTTTCATTGGCTACTTGTCTCTCCCCCAGGGATCGTCTGGGGCCTTTCCCCGGACTGGAGAAAGTGTGGAGGTTGCGGAGAAAAGGGTGTCACCTTAGTTTTTTTTGTTGACATGCTAGTTTTTTTTAGTTAAATACTACCTTTGTTCCCTTGAATTCCTTCTCGTTTCTTGTCCTTTTTATAATTCAAAATGGGCGTCAAAGAATTCCTTAAAAGTCGTTCAGGCTTGCGTGTTGATAATCGCAAGACTACTTCCGCTGCTACTTTAACTCTACGACAGAGTCTATGGCCTTTGACTCTAGTCACGATCTTGTTCTTCTTATGGGTATGTCATACTATATATCTTTCCCAATTCTTCTAACACTTCAATTAGGGTTTCGCATATGGTTTACTGGATACCCTCAACTCGCATTTCCAGAAAACCCTCCACATCGACCGAGGCCGCTCAGCTGGTCTACAAGCAGCCTATTTCGGGTATGACATCCAATGACCCACATATATACCCCTCTAACAAAACCAGCGCATACCCCCTAGCCTCCCTCGGCTACGCAAACTGGATCCTCCGCAACTACGGCTATAAAACCGTCTTCATCTTCGGCCTATGTCTCTATGGCATCGGAGCCCTCTGCATGTGGCCCGCAGGCCTAAACCAATCCTTCGGCGGCTTCTGCGGCGCAACATTCGTCATCGGATCGGGTCTAGGATCCCTCGAGACAGCAGCTAACCCCTACTTAACCGGTACCACCCATCACATTCCACACACACACATAGTAATACTAACCCTTACATCTAGTCTGCGGTCCACCCCGCTACTCCGAAATCCGAATCAACTTCGCCCAGGCCTTCAACGCAATCGGCACAGTCGTCGGGCCAGTCCTGGGCTCCTATGTCTTCTTCACGGAAACAGAAGATGATGTATCAGCCCTGCAGCGCGTACAATGGGTCTATCTCGCAATCGGTGTCTTCGTCTTCCTCCTCGCAGCTGTATTCTTCTTATCAAATATCCCAGAAGTAACAGACGAAGATATGGCTTTCCAGGTCGCGCAGACACATGTTAATGAGCAGGATAAGCCGTTCTGGAAACAGTATAAGCTATTCCATGCGACACTGGCTCAATTCACATACACAGGCGCGCAGGGTATGGCTCTATCCACCATATCAACCTTCCAAGCTAATTGTTAATCCTTCCAGTCGCTATCGCCGGTTACTTCATTAATTACGTCAAAGATACATGGCCTGGCACGACAAATGCCACAGCAGCGAAGTATCTCGCCGGCGCACAGGGCGCGTTCGCCGTAGGACGATTCCTCGGATCGGGTATTATGAAGTTCGTACGCGCGCGCTGGGTTTTCCTCGTTTATTTGTCGTGCACGGTTGCGTTCCTTGCTGCGTCTGTGACGCAGACTAAGCAGGCCGGTCTGGCGATGTTGTTCTTGACCCTTTTCTTTGAGTCGGTTTGTTTCCCCACTATCATGGCGCTGGGTATTCGGGGTCTTGGAAGACATTATAAGCGTGGCTCTGGCTATATTGTGGGTGCTGTTTGTGGGGGTGCGGTTGTGCCGCCGATTCTGGGACATGTCGCTGATATGCGGGATAATACTGGGTTTGCGTTTATTGTTCCGGCTATGGTATGTTCGATGCGCTCTTGGATTGGGATTTGTTTGTGGGTCGAGGCTAATGATTGCAGTTCATGGTTGTCGCTTGGACCTATGCCGTTGCTGTCAACTTCGTGCCGTCGTATACTGATACCGTGGATAAGATCGGTGAAAGTGATCTCGGTCTTGAGGCTCCGACTAAAGATGAGGAGGCGATGGGGTCTCACGCTGTTGAGAGTATTGATGAGAAGAATCGGGCTGTTCATGTGGAGCGGTAGATGAGTTGATCTTTCAGTTTCTCTTTGGGTAATGGCTAATGGTTAATTGCGGTGGTATTTTTATTATTGTTATTCTCTTTATAGAGTTATGATGACCAGATGATACAACGATGCTTACCAGAATGACTTTTCACAACTTGACATTCTTTGACTGAGTAGATAATATACAGCGTCATTCTTTATTTGACTTGTAGCCGAACAACATTGAAAGAAAGAACAAAGAAGCAAACGCGCAAACAGGAAGGTGATGATTGTGACAACAGATCAGATCGTCATAGCAACATACAAGTAAACAACTAGCTACAATGAGAGCAGGCGGGGTTAAAAACCCCTCCTATTCATGTATTCCGTGGGATCTGCCAGTGACTATTAAACTCCAAGAGTCCAGTCACCAACTTATCAGGACTTGCACGAGAACTGGGAGTTTGATTTGTATTTGGACCATCGAAGGCCTCAACAACTTGGTGTTGATGTCTTTCGAGGACCACCCTCTGCGCTGGCTCGGTGGGCTACGGTGAGACAGGGAGGATTGAAGAGAGGAAGAAGAGAAGAGGAAGAAAGGTGGGAGGAATCCTTTTATAGTCTCACATACCTTCCTAAAATGGATGGGTCCTTTGCTCTTGCCATTTTTATTTTTCAGGGTCATATGTTCCTGACAACCTTGGAAGTCAATACTACACGGTCACTTCTAGCGAAGTACACCATTGAACTATTACACCAGGAAATGGTCGTAGGAGGTTATTGTATTTGGAATTAATGATATATGCTTCCTATCAAAGATAATCAAATGTTGGCATCCAACCTACAAATAGTTAAATGCAGGCTCTTGACTCTCGAATGAGGATGGGATATTGTGTACACGCCCGGCAAATCTAAGAGCTCTACTTATTCTTCATATACCTAGATTCTAGTCATGTAGACAATACGTGGTGTGGTGTTTATTCACTCAACAGGTTCCAGATATTTTGCATGGACGCATAATCTTTGGTTGGAAGGGGTAGACCTTTGAAGCCGCAAGTATTTGATTCCGTCAGTCAGTTCAAAAGAAGCGAACGGAAATGGCGAGGTTATAGGTTGGGGTCTGAGCATTGAAATCGTATAAGATTTTTAGAGGAACAGTACCATGTTGTAGTTAAGTTACCTTAACTAGCTGTGGGCGACGAACGCACTACGAGAGGAACAGGGTGTCCAGAACGGTGACCGTGGATGGGCCGGCCGGTACCGGTTTTTCGTCATGGTGGACCAGGAGGCCTTGGAATCGGTGTTAAGCGCACCGGATGATGACACGGACACGGGATGTGCTCGTCTGGTTCAAGCGGAATGGAAGCCGGAGGAACTAGATGAGGATGAGTTGAGGGAACGCAATGGACCTGACCCAGAGGAGGAGCCACTGGAGGGGTGTACCGAACATGATGTGGGTTGGATGAATGTGCGATACATTGATGTAGAGGTGTCATTCGTCAATATGCCTGATTCTAACCACTGGGATCTGTATTGTTCCCGTCTCCTGGAGATTCAGAAACTGCGGTAGATCTAGCGCAAGAGGCCCGTGGAGATTTGAAGTCCTTGTTCCTTCAGATATTCCTCCTGTATATAATTAGCCAATTGAATATGTATGGGTTACGTGGTCACGGTATGATAACTAATATACTCTGAATACTCTATCTGAAAAGCCAATTTCTTTCACAGTATTAAAGAGGGTAGGGGTAAGGACGGTCTTGAGAGTCCGACTAAAGATGGGGCTATGGCTTCTTATGCTGTTGAGAGCATTAATGAGAAATATCGGACTAACACTGTGCATTGTGCCTGTTCCAAGTTAAAATTAAAGAAGACAGCGGGGACCGATGTCTCTAGGGTACATAGATTCAGAGATGCTCAGTGTAGATCTGCATTTGTTAGGTTGAATAACTCTAGCTAATCACATTGCTGATTCCTCAGTTCAGGCCTATTTGCGCCAGAACAATCCGCCAACCTCCATAACATGGATATAAAAACAGATGGGTCCCAAATGATATTTGATCCTCCATCAGTGGACCGTTGACGCAGCACAAGAAGCATTTGATATTGCCGCTGGGGCTGATTCTGATCTCTCATTAGCAAATGTACAAATACCACTATATTACTCTCACATACCTTGATATCTCGTTCTGTCACCCAAAGTCTCATGCCTAGACGCATGGGTTTTCGGCCACCCGGAAGCTTTTCAAAGGAGCGGTGTCACCGACGTTGGCTCGGAGACAGTCACTGTTTTGCAGGGACCATTCTTCCCCCTTGCAATTATAGTCCTCATAGGCAAAGATAGTGAATCCACATCTGGCGCCTAGCTTGTCCGCGTGCGCTTTGATAGACAAGATCTTGGGCAACCCATCAAAGCTCTTGCACTCCCTGGAGACTCTGTCGGAGTATATCCCGGTGGCACGCTCGCAAAGATCATCCTTATATATCTTGACGCTCCAGGCCCCTCTGTCCTCTGCGGCGGCAGTGCTAAGCTGCAAAGCCCAGACAGCAAATATAGATACAGAGAGATCGGTAAAGCGCATATTGATAAATAAGCCGGTAGTCGTATTGGTGAATTGTGTGTGAATTGGATGATTTACACCACAAACATCTGGGTATATCCTCATTACTTATAGTTCTTTTCGTCAATCTTTCAGCAATCAGAATACTAATATATTCATTCCCGTATAGCGTCAGCACTAACGCAGTATCGCCCCAAAATTGTATAACTCGTACCACTAAGTGCTCCTGAATTTGCTAAAGTGGGACCGCTAAATAATAGCTTGTATATCGTTACCATCAATAGCTAGTAGGAACCTTGAAAATGTATACCCATTTTACGCCTAATTAATCAAACACAGAAAAGCGGCAGTGCTAACAAGGGGTTACGGCTGCGGAATATTGATCGAAAGATAGGGGTATACAACATATAATAACCTTAGTACCAGGAGTACAGAAACCATGAGGCAGTAGTAATGACAGATGTGCCTACAGTATTTATTCATCTATTCAGCATATATATGTAAAAATCCTATCTCAAAGACTAACATACCTTTTCCTAGACTCCGTACGGAGTACTGGGAATCAATTTTCTATTCATATACTGTTCCCGCACTCTGAATTCTTTTGACTGGGGTGGCTTGCAGGGCCGGATGGGGGTCATCCGACATAAACATACCTAGTTAGCCCCAAACCTGTATATAATATCGTATTCGGTGGCTTAGGATCTGCAAAAGTTTTCTGTCTACGGAATAACGTCCAGAGGGACAAACTCAATTCGTGGCTCAGATCAGGGTCTGAAACGACCTTCAAGCCAGCGTGGACAGGGTCGATTCAAGGCAGACAGGCCCCAATCTATACAGGATTCAATCCAGGGGTAGACGGAATCGATCCAAGGCAGACAGCCCCCAATTTATACTGCATTTGGGACAGAAGGAGGGGCGAAAACAATATTCAATTCAACCAAGGCTGACATGCTGTCTATCAAGAGCATAAGAGAAGTTCCGTCGGTTGACTGCCAAGTAGATGCGATTTAGGGGGCGACTGGTGTGTCCCTGATAGATTGAATATTTCCACATCAGATCCAAGAAGCGAACCTCGACGGTGGAAATAGCGAGGTCATTGTTTAGGGTTGAGAATATCAAAGTTGGTGTTGGTCTATGCAATTTCATTATGCAAGTATTCTGTTGCTGAAATTCAGCGAGATATGAGACAGGTCTATATGAGATAGGGAAATGGTAGAAAGAAGCACAAATCAAGCGAGGGTCGAATCGTCACGAGGAAGGAAATGAACAGGGAAGAAGCGCTTCGTGAAGCTAGGAAAATGTGAAGGAAAAGGGTAGAAGCGAGAGAGAGGCATCGATCCAATGATGGATCCAATTATGCCGAAAAAAACAATCGAAAGGAGATGAAAAACGAGAACGCGCTGTGTAAGGGGGTATAAAAGATCTATCGTCTAACTAAACATAGGAATAGGGGATCGTGGGAGGGACAAGGGGGGTCCGGATGTAATGCACATGTGGGAATAGCAGAGAAGCTGTTGGGTTGATATCGGTATCATTCAGCGATGCCGGCCTTGTCAGTGGCTTCGGAGGGCGAGCGCAAAGAGGAGGAGCGAGGAGGCCGAAGGGGACTGGTTTCAAGGTTTGCCATAGGAGTGAATGGTGTTCTGCCGCTTGTGGGAGATTCGGGATCTTCTCCTACGCGACCATCAGAGTTGACAATATCAGCTGGTGTACCAGGTTCGTTGAACTCATCGACTTCTTCAATTTCTTCCTCAATCCCTTCAATATCTTCCTCCTCCTCGATAATTTGGCTCTTGCGTGCAGCAGGCCGTTCTGCCACAACGTCGAGACCGCTGGCATTCACTGGCTGACCGGGAACGGGGGAGTTGGCTACCCCAGCAGACATCGCCAAGTTAGTGGTATGGATCATAGGACCCTTGAAGAGGGATCTCTTTCGCCTAGCAAACACCAGGCTTGAAGAAGGCGAATAGAGTAGTGGCCCTGGCACCGCTTCATTGAACGACGACGGCATCAGACCTGGTTGGTCGGCAATCTCTCGAGGTGCTCCACCTGTCCCTCTTACCAACCGAATATTGCTCGGAAAGCGGGATGAGGCACCCGGAGTCGTGGGTAGGACTTTAATGGATGAATGAGGCGATTTAGAGGCTCTGGCAGTGGGTGTTGAGATAGTATCTACACTGTTCGAGGAAATCGAAGAGGCCTTGGAGTGAGCACGAACGTGATGAATGCTGCGGATCGATGATACCGAGGAAGATGTAGATTTGCGTCCTCGTAATCCGGCAGATGAACGCCGATAGGATCCGCGTGGTGTGATAGGCGAGGGTGAGAGAGAGTTCCGGTGACTGTTATGACTGGTGTTCAATGGCCGCGGTTGCCGAGGATAAGAATGGCGGTTTTGGCGGTATGAGGCACTGCTAGGAGCGAGACTGCTAGCGGTAGAGATTCGCTTGACCTGGGTGGGTGTCACAACCTCCTCCCCTGCAACCTCGTTTGCTGGGAGCGACAAGGCCGCCGGTTTCTTTCCAGTATCTTGACTCTTGCCCGGGCTCAGTTTGTCGGAAAGAAACTTACGCGATCCCGTCGATTTAGCATGGGGGGATCGCGCTCTCTTCGCCGACTCTACAAACCAGTGCTTGAGAGACGCCAACTGGCTGAGTATCGGATACTGGTGACGACGGCTAGTGCGACGCCGGAAGATACCGTGATGCTGTGTCAACTCTGGCTGTGATGCACTGACATGCAGCACGCTGGGCCGTGATCTCCGTCTGTCTTTCGGCGGAGGGACCGGGCGGCGCCGTGTCGAATTGTGGGACCGGATAGAATCTTTGTCGAGCGGCAATGGGGGCGTGACGACGTCAACAGGGAATACCGGAAGCGGTTCAGGAAGCGCAGGAAGATCCGGCACTGCCAACTGGGACGGCAAGCTTCTTCTATCCCGTCTCCCACGATCTCGCAACCCTGTGCCTTCTTCCTCCACCTCGATTAAAGCCGATGATCGCTTCTCTAGACGGCTGCTCGCAGCGCTTAGACGACGAAGTGTTTTTGCTTCAGCCTCCCGCTCGCGACGCTTGCGCTCTCTCTTTCTTTCCTTCCGTTGCTCTTTTTCGATCAGCAGGGCCCACCAGCCAGCCAGTGGGTCGCACCGTTGAGCCAGAACATTTTCAATGACCTCGTCAATATTGACGCCAGCGCTTTTCATCCGCTGCAAGGTAGTCTTCTCCAGTGGCGTAGTAAATGGCGACGGCCGTGGGATTTTTAGGATCGCAAGCTGCTCGGGAGCATGTTCCGCAAGGAAAGGATGAGCCAGGATCTCGTCAAGACTGGGTCGAATTAAAGGCCGTTTGGACAGCATGAGATTGACCAAAGCCTTAGCATCGTCTGTGAACTTTTCGTTAAAGGTCGGCTCATCTGACAATATCCGCTTTTTGGTGATTTGGTCGTCATCGTCGTCATATGGCAGCTCGCCTGCCAAAAGCGCATAGAGAATAATTCCCAAGCTCCATACATCCACTTTTTCACCGGCGTATTTCTCTCCTTTTAGCATTTCGGGTGCACTATAGCATATCGTCCCGCAGAATGTCTGAAGGTAGCTAGCCTTTCCTTCATATTCACGCGTAAACCCAAAGTCGCATAGCTTGACATTTTCTTGTTTATCCAGCAATATGTTTTCCAGTTTCAAGTCGCGATGCACACAGGATTTACTGTGGACGTAGGCGACTGCTCCAACCAATTGTGTAAATATCCGCTTTACCTTATCTACCGGTAGTGGGCCGTGTCGAAGGAGGTAGTTGTAGAGTTCATCGCCTAGAACAAACTATTTGTCAGTATGATTCCCCGAGTCTCTTCTGATGCGCAAGCTGACGTACCGGGACAATACTCCAACACCAGCCAAACGAGGCTTTCGGTCACTACCACTTCGTATAGCCGCGCGATATGAGGATGTAGGAATTGGCGATGGTGATGGATCTCGCGCACAAGATTGGTGTCTTCCTTGCTGGACGATTTGAGGACCACCTACCGGCTGATCAGTATTGCCTCGGATTCGTTCGCATGACATGACCTACCTTGGAGCCATTGGTGAGCTTGTGCGAGGCGAGATAGACCTTGCCAAAGGAACCCTTTCCAATCAACCTCCCCAATGTGTAATTCCCAACTGTCCTCAGATCCTTGGAGGAGAACTCCCTGCGTACCACATTAGCGCCACTGGCAATCTAGTCTAGACCGAAAGGAGGTCACTTACTCAAGGAGTTCATTGTAGGAGTTGGCAAGCTGTTAAGAATTTTAAGTTAGCCATATTTCCACGGCTGCGCAAGGGAATAAAGAGCTCCACGCACCTTCTCCTTCTGCTTCTGGCTTTGAACCCCCGCTCTTGTTCGGGGCGGCATATGTTATGATTGCCAGGTTTCGCTACCGAGAGAGTCTCTGCGCGTCAAGGGGTTGAAATGAGTTGTGCTGGGGTGCCATTCAACGGGATCCGAGATACGCGGATAAGCGGTATCCGGAGCGGGAGAGAGTAATTTCAGAAAGGGGGGGGAAAGATGACCGGATAAATGGATGAAAGATGAAAGAAGGGAAATTGCATACAAAGGCCTTAGATTCCTAGACGTCAACGGGAACGTGGACCGTGTGGAGAACTCGGGACTTGGATTCTCCTTTTTTTTTTGAGGGGGAAATTCTTCTACTATTATTCTGTACAATATAAAATCATACTATTCGTCATATATTTTAATTGCCGGACTCCGTTCCTGTCTAGGAATATGGACCCTAACTCAATTGGCCTTTTGACTATCTAAATAGATTATGACATTGGAGAATAGTTAACTATGAAGTTAACTGCGGAGTTATATTATTGCCTTACTGCCTAATTTACTCCCTTGCTTGTATATGATACTTGTACAACGTACGACACCGACGCCCGATTAATTTACTCGACTGCACCTATTGGCTGATGGATGCTGACATGAGCCAATTAAAGAACCTTGGAACCTTGGAAATGGCTGAACATCGTCATATTATATGCACTGGTATTATATACTTCATCGCCACCAAGGCAGCGATTCAAGATGTCGGACTGTGCGTTCACTAGAACCCATTCTGGGATCGACGGGGCTGAGTCCCGCCTCACCTTGGAAAGCCAGGGACACCATGCCAAAGTATGAGTGAAGAAGGTCTATATGTTTGGTCAGCTACAGTCTCGGGATCAGTATGCTATCACCTTACCAGGAGGATCTCCGGGAGCCTTCCCAAATCCACCGACAAGGTGTTGGGTCTTTTCAAGCAGGTATCGACGATTGCGAACTTCATCGACCACGGAATACCGATCCAGCATCTGACATATGCGTTAGTGGACAAGCATAGACGACCACTACCACCTAGACGTTCACATACCACCAATGTCGCTCCGTTCCAGAATGAATAGCATGTGTCTGCATATTTATTGCATCGGCCGTTGAAGCCGGCGCATGATATTGTGTCAGCCTCGATGGGTTGAACATTGGGTAACCTGTGGACTCTATCATCGAGAGATCCCGTCTCTGCCACCAAGGTCTGTTTATGATCTTCATCCTCCTGGGGTTCCTCCAGCTGGGCTGTTTGCCGTGAAGCTAGCCATGTAATCAAAGACTCGAATTGATTGGAGCCCGCCGATAGTAGGGGCACTGGTATTAGATCATTAGAGGTCCGGCGCAAGAAGTCAAGAGACCCAACCGCGCAATAAGTGTGTCCACCTATCAGTTGTCAGATAAATTCAGGTGGCGTACAGGGAGACACGAACTATGCGATTCACAAAAAGGAGACTCAGCCATGCCACCGTCATACGTCTATTTAGTCAGACTGTCAGAATTTCACTCGCGGACGGAATATCAGGTCTCCACATACCTGGCATGCCTGAATAAAAGAAATAAAGCCCGGCACATCAATATCCGGTACACCCTCAAGCCCAGTCTCATTCCGTCCGCGCAGAACATACCGTATGCCGGCAGCACAACAACAGTATCGCAAATCACGAGCTCCCCCTACACTCCCCTCAGGACCGACAAGCTCACCGAAGCTTCCATCAGCGCGTTGGACTTTAGGAAGCCACTCCAGACACTCCCGTCGCTTGACACGCGATAGGTCATCTCCGAGGATGAGCAAGTTGACTAGCGCAAAGAATGTCGCGGGAACATTAGCTGGATCCCAAGCTTCATTATCCTTATTTCGCTTTTCCGGCCCAAAGTCTGTGCCTGGGAAGCCACGGAATCCGCCGGAGGGTACCTGGCAGTGATAGAGCCAGTCGATGTACCCTTGTCTTTCTTCCGGTGTGGTTTTGCTTTGCAGAACGCCGAGCACGTCTAATCCTGAGAGGGTCAGGTAGGCGAGGAGCATGCGATTAGAGTCATTGGAAGTGTAGGCGGACGGGAGGAAGGTCTTCAGGCATCGGAGGTAGTATTTGACATGGCGCTCGGTGTTGAAGGTTGGGTTTGGCTCGGCCATTGTAAAGGGCTGGGTTGGACCACTTATATGACAAGAGCTGGGCAATATTTCAGTACTATTCCACTCAGTTTAATCAGTATGCATCAAGTCGTAAATCAAATCCAAGCGCAATGTTGTGTTGGTGGGGGAATCTCGACCGGTGCTGCTTTTTCCCCACATGAGTCGCGGCCAAAAAAACACTCGGACCAACTCTCCAAGTTATTTCGGTGCCTGTTGGAACTTCCTTCTTGTCCACAGACTTGTGCCATTGTGACTCGCTCATCATGGTTTTCATTTCATCCAAGACCCTTATCCAGGCACATGCCGTGTTTCTGGTTGTCATCGCCGGTTACCTGATCAAAAGCCCGGAGGTGATCACCGATTGCGATCTGGTGTTTATGATGGGAGAAGCCTTGAAGATTGTACGACATCACACCATCATCCCCAATATACAAGTCCATTCCGATAATATCATGAATCTGTCTGAATTAAACTGACCCTAACACCTTTGATACAGGACTTCCCATCCCTGTCAAGCCCACAACAATCGCCCTTCACCTTCTGTGCCATATTCATCTTCGTCGAGGCCCTTATCGACCTCGTCCTGCTATCCAACATCCCCTTCCACGAAGCTCTGGATGAAGCTCTTCCCTACATCCGGCCCCTACGAAATGGCAACCTCCCCGCCGAGGACCTGCAGGTTCTACAGCGTTTGCCCGAATATATCACCAAGTCCTTGACGATTTACTGGGCCGTCTGGATTGCAGTTGCCGCGTGTCGTTTTGCTGTATATGCTGGAATTGCGTTCTTTATCTACCAGGGCAGAGCGGACCACCTGGCCTCGTCATACACAAGCGCTGCTGGTATTGGAGGCTTGGACCGCCTGAAGAACCGGGTGGTCTTTAGCTTTGCTTTCTTCGAAATGATGTTCTGGTTTTGGGTAAGTGAATAAGCTTAATTGCGAAGGTTTGAGTCGGCTGTTTTTCGTGCTAACGTCCTACCCTACAGACTTTCGCCACCCTCCGCGAGGAGCGCCAGGAACGCCTGACCAAGCTGCTGGAGGATACCCGGGAAATGTAAATGCTTCCACTGGTTCCTCAGTACTTCTTTCTATGAGTGTATTACTACTACGAACATCCCATCGCAATTGAAAAACGATGGCGCTTAGACACCATGTATCCGATCAATTAAAACTATATCGTGGATAAAATAAGATACAGGTGCATCCTCAGCCAGTTCTCGTGTTTCCATTCATTCCATCGTCATGACGACATTTCACCGCTGCTAACTATATTATACCCCCTTCTGAAATCATCCAGCGCGTTGCATTCTAGATTAGAATGGCGAACGCAGCCGCAGCACCAGCAGCAGCGACGAGCGAAGAATCTTTGTGGGTAAGCGCGGCGAGGCCACTGCTAGTCGCTGCGGCAGCGGCAGACGAAGTAGTGGAAGCACTGTCCGAGGTCGTGGTAGCAGTATTGGTGCCCGTCAGACTAGTCTTGGACGCAGTCGTGGTCTCAGTGCTAGACTTGGTTCCAGTCTCGGTCGAGTCGGAGCTAGCGCTGGTACTGGTGCTAGAAGCGGAGCTCGACTTGCTGTTCGAGCAGACAACCTCGCTGGGCAGATCGGTCACATCACCCCGGGCACAGATTGACTTGGCGACCTTGATGGTTACTGTGGTGAAGAGTTATGTCAGCCCACTGTACATGTACCTGTATCTATCATGCGTAATTCTTTGGAACAATCCTGCTTGGGTACTCGTTTTGGGAGGGAGTGGAGGTAGAACTTACGTTCCTGGTCCGCCTTGGCGCACTTATCAGCGACGCAGCAGGCCATGTCGTTCAGGAAGGACTTGGACTCGCAGATACACTTGAAATCAATGCCGCAGTTCTCGGGGATTGCACCTGTAGCACATGATTTCTATAGAATGGGTTGTTTAGCAGGCGGCACATTTGGCGCTGTTGTATGTTGTTTGTAAACACATACCGAGCAGTCGGGCAGATCGCCCAGACCTTGAGCAGTAGCAGTGGTCAGCAGAGCTGCCAGGGCAAAGGTAATGGTGAACTTCATCTTTGTAGATAGTATGAGGCTGTTGGATGAAGTGGGTTATTGGTAAGAGAGGGAATGTGAGAGGTTTTGTTTTCCAGCCACATGCAGGTCGTGGTAATACACCAATAGATATGTCAAAAATACACTAATACGCAGATCAACCGGCGGTACACCATGTATTTCCCCGCAAAATTTCCACATTTGGGCTTGGATTTCTCCACAAAATTCAGTATCGAGGTATTTTTCAATGATTGGATATTAAATATCAGAACTCCTGGGTATTTTACATAGGGGGTATTTAACTGCTCCACCCCACGTCTATCTCTCCCTCTTTCTATGTCAAGTAGCCGAACCTACCAGTGCAGATGAACATTATAGAAAGCAAAGATGTCCCCACTTCTCAGACTTCCGTTGAAATCGATAGTCTCGGTGATCTCCAGAACCTGCAGCCGGATATTGAAACCGGCTGCAGTATCCCTCACCGACTCCTTCACATCGCCCACTAGTATGATTCGCCGCCTGCACCGTTGTGAGACTGGCCAACTATGGGTGGATAGCCGTAGGCAGAAGCTTCTTGCTCGGACTGGTCGAGGTTGAGGTTCGACATAGCGTTTGCGCCTTCGGCATTTGGGAACCCCGTCGGACGAGCTACTGCAGGTCCGGCTGCACCCGGCCCACTAACCGGTCCTCCACCTCCATATCCAGCGCTTGGTGGTCTCTGATTGTCGCCGCGGGCCGACTGGGTCTCGCGGTACTTGGATAGGTAGATCTTGAGTGCTTCAGCGTAATTCTCAAATCCAAGCGAGGTCATGGCGAATAGAATGTCTTCGCCGTTGACTGTTTTGCGCTTCTCCTGCTGGCATTTCTCCGAGGCTTCGCTTGTGATAAATGAGATGTACTCGCTCACACATTCCTGCATGCATTCCTTGGCTTCTTTTGCGATCTTCGCGTTGTCAGGAAGCGCGAGCTTCATAATACGAGCAACATTGGCAATTGGAAGCCATCGATCCTGTTCCTTCACCTCAAACTCGCCTTGGTGTCCATGCGCGTCGTGGTGATCTTTGTCTATGTTGTCATGCTCTTCTCCCGATTGCGCCTCCGGGTCAAGATCGGGTTCCTTTGAAGGGGAGTTTGACGACATGATTTAAATTGAGCTGGATTGGTGTAGTGGATGTTTTGTTTTTGCGTCAATGCTTGTGCTTCGCGTGCTCGCTCCACGGTAGTCTTAGGTGAGGAGAGCGTTGGCTCTATGGTAGGGTTTTGGCAATGGTGCGGGGTATAACTCTTCAAGGTCGAGGATTCGGCTTCAATATGGAACGCGATCACGTCGTAGTTGCCGTGGAAACAATGCGCCTCTTAAGTTGGAGTGTAGCTCTGGATGCCATTGATGGTGATGTGACACCGATGATCAGGTGATACGTCACATGATATATCAACAGTCACGTGTTGACAGAAATGGGAAGTGCGGAGTAGATCTCAGCTCCTTCTCTTTAGATTCTTATGCATATTGTACCTGAACGGCGGTGTCCGCTTTTGAAACCGAGTCTATGGTATTGGGACCTAGACCAGGGGCTGCTGCTTTAGATCCAATCGATACAACAATGTACTCTGTACTAGATCTCAAATAGTCCAAGGCTCGGACCATCTTGTATTGGTATTTACGAGAATTACCTGAACCGCCCGGGGTGCTGTGGATATTGTTGTTTTGTGCTGTGGCATTTATTTACCAACTATATCTGACCTCCCATCACCTTGTTTCCTACAATATTTCACTTCCACACCGTCTGTTTTTTAATTCTATGACGAGTATTCGGGTTGTACGGCTTACACTCCATACCAGTCACAAGGTTAAAAACGGGAAATCTGCAAGCCACCGGTTAACATTGCTAGGTCTGTTCCCTCCACCGTGGGCCATAGTCCCTGATCTCAACACCAAAGTTGTTCTGGTTCTATGTACAAAAGCAAAACTACTTGGAGCTATTTGATTCATGCAGTGATCTCCCTGCATCTCGGTCATAGATTCAACGGCTAACGAATGTGATGCCTCGGTCCCTTGGAAGCGCCGATCCAAGCTCGTCCCCCAACGAACTTTCGTCAGCGGTCCAGCTTCCCCCGCGTTCTGAGCGTATCGTATATACTGCACCTTTGGTCCATTATTTAGGATGTCCTGGTTGGCTAAAAGGGTCTTAAATGGAGAAATGGAGTACACATTGAAAACAAGGATTTGGAATTTGCCTAAATCACATTCAAAACAATCCTGCAAGGCGGGTTACGACACTCGGCCCTTAACTTATCGACCGAGCTGCTTATCTTTTCCAAGATCATATTTTAGGACTATATTATAGTCCTAAAAGTTCAACTCATCTTTGTTCATATTTACTATTTATTCCTATTGGTGAGCTATCTAACGTAGCTTCCTTCGGATGGTCGAGACTTAATCTGAGTTGGTATACTCCGTACCCCCTCCTGACTTTGTTTTACTTTTCTATTTAAACCCCTACATCACCAAGCGCATAGTCAAAAGCGCATCACCTACAAGCGCTAGGTCGCTTCCTGCAGTCATGGGTCTTGGAGTACTGGAAGATACAAAGCTCGTGCATGTCCCAGGTAATATACCCCTTTGCCCGCCCATGCGCAGTCAGATGCAGCGCGGCTTATCACAACTTCACAACTCCAGGCAGCTCCGATATCTACGAACAAAATAGCGATGGCGACCAGATCCAAGGAGCCTCAGGCCTCAAATGCGACTGCTCGGGCAACCAGCCGATTATCCTTGTCCCGCAACCAAGCGATGACCCAAATGACCCATTAGTATGTCCCAGAGAGCACCATACCCCATCATTTGGTTCCACAAGCACTTGAAACCTGACAAAACCTGCCCCATTAGAACTGGCCATTATGGCGACGCGATATGATCCTTGCGATTCTCTCCTTCGTAACCATCCTCTGCACAACCCTAAGCTCCATCCTAGCCGCCAATACGGTCACCATCGCAGATTACGAGGAAATATCGTTCACAGCGGCCGCCTTGTTGACTGGATATCACCTATGCGGTGTTGGTGTCGCGGGTATTCTTATTGTGCCAACGGCTCGAGTCTGGGGTAAACGTCATCTGTTCTTGATCGGACATGTCTTGATGATTATCAGCTGTATTTGGGCTGGAGTTAGTGGCAAAAACCACAATAGTCTCATTTGGGCCCGGGTATTCCAGGGTGTTGCATTGGCACCATTTGAGGCGCTGGTCAATGCATGTGTTGGAGATCTTTATTTCGTTCATGTGAGTTACGCACTCTTTTCTCTACAGATTTGAGATATGATGGGATTAATGGAGAAAATATAGGAGCGAGGAAAGCGAATGGCTGTATCTAATGTCGCACTTTTTGGCGCGGCCTTTCTGACGCCTGTTGTGGTGGGCAAAATCACCAAGTCCATGGGTTGGCAGTGGTCTTTCTACTTTGTGGCAATTTTTCTCGGCGCTTCATTGCCGTTGATGTTCTTTTTCGTGCCTGAAACTGCTTTCCGCCGTCCTGATTACTTGAACACCGACTTCAAGCTAAGCGGCAGGCAGGGCGAGAATATGGAGTCTCATGTTTCCCTAAGTGGAATTTCCAATGATGACACCAAGGAACTTCGACCAGCCTCCGCCGACCTGAACGGAGTTTTGAGGACCGAAGCTGTGACAACAGTCCCCGAGAAAGATTCCTTCGCTCAATCACTCAGGCTTTTCAACGGGCGAAAGACAGATGAGAGTTTCTTCAAGCTACTCCTTCGTCCATTCCCATTGTTCTTTCATCCGGGCGTCCTCTGGGTAAGCAACCCACTTGGTATCTAGTCTCACATACTGATTAAAGTCTAGGCTTGTCTGATCCAAGGTGTTGTCATCGGATGGGCTGTATTTGTCGGTGTGGTTCTAGCAATTGTCTTTCTCGGGCCTCCAATGTGGTTTGAAGAAGACAAGACCGGATACCTTTACACAGGTGCCTTTATTGGCTCCATTGTGGGTCTGGTTCTTTCTGGTCTACTTTCTGATTCTATTAACAAGTTGATGATCCGGCTCAACAAGGGCAAATACGAACCTGAGTTCCGGATCCTTTTGGTCATTCCCCAGCTTATTTTCTGCGGCATTGGACTCTATGGATTTGGATGGACTGCAAATAACGTGATGCACTATGGCTGGCTACTGCCAGACGTCTTTTTCGCGTTCTTGATCGTTGGAATGGTGATGGGGGCCGTTGCTGCGTCACTCTATATCGTCGATGCTCATCGTATGTGAATCTGCGGGCCTTGCATGGGAATGATTGCTGACAACACTAGGCGAGATGGCGATTGAGGCTTTTACCTGCATGCTGGTTTTCAAAAACATGTTCAGCTTTATCCTGACCTTCTTCGCCTACAAATGGTTCGCACATGGGGGCATCAAGCATACCATGATTATCATTGGTAGCATTCAAGTTGGCATCTGTCTATTGAGCATTCCCATGTGTAAGTTTTACTATGTGTGCAGGTATTTATCCGTTTCCTCCATTTGGCTGACAAGTTTCGTGGTATAGATGTGTTTGGGAAACGGAATCGGTCTTTCTTCGCCCGCCATGACATCCTCGAAATGCTTCACCTCCGGTAATATGCTGGCACAACCGGAAGTCTTTAACGGTGCAGGGAGCGTGGGCACCTACGATTTTACACTATACAAGTGATAGAACAAGCATATGCTACGAACCTTTATATGTTTTATAATTAATTAGCTGATGATAATAGCCACTTTTACAATAAGGCTTATTGACACCATAGGCAGATGCCCATACAATCCAAATGTTTGGATGAGTCTCCCTCCCATTGTACATCTTTTTACTACTCTCAAGAGTGAAGAAATTCACCCCAAAGACCTTCGAAGTATATGTATAATTCAAGTCTAGCCGACAAGAGATTTCAGCCGATAGTCACCACCGAACCGCTCCATGGCCTCTACCTTCCAAGTCTCCCAATTCGAGTGTGAATCCTCAATGCGCAGAGCCCTAACAAGTCCCATAAATATCCCGACATATCCATCCCAGTCACGACTGTCATAACCACAGCAAAAGTGTAATCGATGAAGAAGCCGCCCCTTCTGAACTATGCCCCCAAGATCAGGATGTCCTTTTCCCTCCAGCAACTGACTAAAAATCATTTCATCTTCACTCAAGTGATTATCCCCATCGTAAAACAGAGCAACTGGAAGAAGAGCAATAGGTGAATTAAATGCCATGGATCTGGGACCAGTGTGCGCCCACTCCCAGTCAACAATTCCTGTGATGTTAAATTCATCGTCCACGAGAATATGGTCTCCCTTCTCATCCGCATGCTTCAAATAGAACTTTCCATCATCTAGATCGTTGTTGAGAATTGCTGAAAGGTTTTCCAGAAGATAGAGGTGTATCAAAAAGGCGTCCACTGGTCGAAGTGCATATAACTCTTGTCGGATAATCAAGTCCAATATCAATTCAATGTGCGCAGTGTAATACCCTTCCAGAGAAGAGAAGGGTCCAAGTATTTTCAGAGAATCTGTGTAGTCGCTCATGGATTCGCTAGCAAATGGTCCAGCGTGTTGAGAACCAAATTCATCCATAACCAAAGAGCCCATTGTATCGAAAGGATGGGTCTGAAGCTCGATATAAATATCGACAAGTTGGTCTATCACCTTTCTCTTTTGCTTGTCCGTAGCAAGAGACCAGTCCAAGGATTTGCCAGGCATCTTTTCCATGAGTATATACGCAACACCGACAGGGTTCGTCTCATCCACGTTAAATTCATAAACCTTTGGAGCAGGAACTGTGGTATTACTCAAGAACTTGAGTGTCGCAACCTCAGAGTGCATAATATAATTCCGCAGCTCCAGTGGCGGCGAGGTGGCATTGAATCTTCGAATGCGCGCTAGCCAGCTGACTCCATCATTGAATGAGATCTCAATATGATAGTTCATGCCACCCATAACTGAATCCAGGGTTGATGGATTGTATTGTAGGTGCGATATAGAGCACCCCATGCCATTGCGTAGGTCGCTGGCTCGAGATGTGAGCGCGTGAACATTGATCTTGACGAGAAGACTGATTACTTCATTTTTTTCCGCTTGCCCGGTTGCAAGATAATGAGCTGTTCCATTCTCCTAAAAGAGGGGGATGTTAATGTAGTTCATGAAAAGTTTCTGGTTTTCCTCACCTCCCACTGTGGACATGTATGATACTCTGGCTTAAGGTGTTGGATGCACAGGTGACGATTACAAAGTAGGCAGTCTCCATCTGTGCGAACGGATGCCCTGTTGCATTTTTCGAAGTCACAGATCCATAAACCCATAGCAATCTGATTTTGTCGTGATGAAGAACGGGAATGATGGGTTATAAACTTACCCATGAGTCGCATGTCTTGTGACTTGGATATTCCAATTGGCTAGTTACCACTGAGCTTGAATCGCTGCGCTAGTGACAGGTTAACAGGATTAGATGGTACATGGTTCCTTTCCGATTCGTCGTTTACTCATTTCAAACGTCAGGTTCAATTTTCATTTGCGGTGAGACCCAATGGACAACCCGCCGAGGTGGTGCATGAGACAAAAACAATCAAGATGCAGGGGATCCAGGTTCGTGATCCTCATTACGAGCGCCTTTTAAAAGTTGTGGATGTGGGTCTGATAGACGTCCACGATTATATATAGCAGCAAGCTGCGATTCAAAGAAACTTACTTGAACACAGAAATCGTGGCTAGAAGGGTAGTGTCTCCCTAGCACGCCAAATGTAGGGTATTGACTGAATGAAACTGCGCAAAGATAGCAATTAGGCATTTATAAGACTAGGGATAGTTACTAGATGTATCGTGGGCTGGGAGGCGGCTAGAAGTTGTCAATCTATATCTAGAGAAGAAGAAAGCAGTGAAAACCATGGAGTCAGTCAAACAACATAGCGAGACACAAAAAGAAACCTAAAGAGTGTAAAAGTAAGAGAGATAAGTCCAGGAAGAGCCTCAACGATTAAACAGCTCTAGTGACCTCGGGATATCCAAGTGCGATTCATCAAGGAATATGAAATAGACAAGGCAAATCCCCCAGCGGATATTTGTGGTCAAGTCAAAGATATTGCTTCAATAAACCGAAAATAAAACATAAGGCGAGTGCGATGGAAGCTTCTGATATCTGCCGAGAAGACTAGGTTATTAGCACCTACAGATGATGATTTGACTGTTATGAATTTGCACCCCGGTTCTCTAACCAGGGGCCTACTATGTACGAATGAAACTAATGCACCAGTGCATCACTCATTATATTCCCGACTGACGTGTTGGCTATCAACTGGGTCTCACTACCGTAGGGCTGTTTTATGTCTTCAACCATGGACTCAACCAAACATATTGGTTCACCAACTGGACCCGGTCCATCACTGATATCGCTCCCTGTTGATCTATTCATTCAGCGGTGATTTTTCATTCCAGTGAGTTCAGCCCCTCGCCATAGATGGGCAAATTGCATTTGCAGCTTACAAATCGATGGCGTCACCCGTGGACTGAGCGTTTCAGATAGGAGCAAGGCTATCGTGGCCGCTACCACGGGATCTCTGTGCCCTCAATCACGTCGAAGAACTTGCCCGAGGTCGCCTCCCGAGATGCCTTATCAATCTGTAGGAGTCAGTCTACAGCCTTCATCCTTCAGTATAGGGAAGAGCATCACGTACTAGGCTTATAATGGCATCGATACTCTGCCGTAGGGTGTTGGGGGCCTCGGGAAGGCCCATCGCGCGGGCACCTCTGTTGCCATCCTCCGTTTGCACAAGCCTGTCAGATGGTCAGCTGCAGTCCGAAATCCCCCATCCGGCTTGTGTCTCTGGTGGCTTACCCGGGATGCACAGCAAAGGCAATGAAGTCCTTGTTAGCGCTGTGGATGGCACTACATGTCCGTAGGAGTTAGCTGATTCTTCCGCAGCCAGAGTAGGCTAACACTAGAATCATCTTACGTGGTGAGCCAATTCAAGCCCGCCTTGGCGATTCCGTACGCCGGAACAATATGAGCCTGGTGAACCTCAAGTCGGCCAATCGAACCAGCAGCACTACTGATTGATACCCACTTGGGGGCCTGGGACTTCTCCAGCAAAGGCTTGACGGCCTGATATAGGGCCAGTGGCCCGAGCGTATTCACGGTAAATATATCTTTCGCGATCTCGGAGCTCACTAGCTCTAAGGGGATCATGCCATTCCCGCCAGCTCCGCCGGCATTAGCAACCACTATATCGATGTGGTCGACGTCTGTGAGAGTTTTGATAGCCGCCGCTGGGTCGGCTGAGTTGCTGCTTTCAATTTTTACCACCTGTAGACGTGAGCCATCAGCCTTGGGCAAGGACTCTAGCTCCTTGACGTAGTCTGCGGCTGTGTCACGGACACTGGCAATTATTGTGTGCTTATGTCGGAGCAGGAAGGTTTCCACCAACGTTCTCCCGATTCCTATCCTCCGTCAGCGCAATATCAATACAGTTCAAGGGAGGAGTTACCTCGACTAGTGCCGGTAACGAGAACTACAGTATTGTCGGAAATAGTCATGGCGAGAGGATGGATGACAAAGAAATTGTAGTGGGAGTCGTATCTGGTAGCGTTGTGGTTGGGTTAATGACCTTGATGAATGAGATGGAGGGAGAAACTAGCCTCATGATTGCAGCCTCGTTTAAATAATCAGCCATGGGAGGTGTTGAGAGATATTCTGTAGATGATTATTAATGCTGATGTGCTCCACGAATGCTTTGAAATCGAGGCCTTAGGATTACCGATCATTAATATAGTCATCGAATGGGGCCGTATGCACTCCATGGGGGTATGAGGGACTATCAGCCACCAGCTGAAAGCTCGTGGCCGATAGGCGTTAAGGCCAAGCATTTTCATGCATATCAGATTCTCAATCTCGGCGTATTCTCACGACAAGCTCAGGAGCGGCCTAGTGCGAATCCTTCGGCACTCTAGTCTCTTGGTATTCGAAGTACTCCGTACTTCGGTATGGTCTGTTTAATAGAAACGCTATGTTAGTCTTCTGTGCCTGGTTTACATGATGTAACTGTTAGGGCCGACGGTTTGTAGGCATTAAGAATTAAGTGGGATAGCGGAGCGAGCTTCCAATGGGTTAACTACATATCCAACTCCATAGAACACAGGCCTACCTAAGGCAATAAGACATAAAAAGGCAACACCAGATATACCAGGTAACGATACCCTTGTTCTAGTCTTAGCCATCCCTCCCACTACTGGAGACTGAGTTTCCCAGGGAGGAACTCGACATCTGCGAAAACAGGCGAGATGTGTGACGCAAGTTGATATGTCAGCTGGCCTTGAAGCCAATGCCAGTTTGCATTCGTTGAAGGTGGAACACCAACAAAAAGGGCTGGCCGCGCGGAACGGGCATCGTTGCCAATATTGAACGGAGAAAGCAATTGCCATTTTGTCCCAAAAGTCTCGTCAAGGACCCGGATGATCTCATCTTTACGATATTGAAATGCAATAGCAAGCTCAGCCGTTGAATGAATAGGGAATAATGTAGGGATATAGAAGTGGTCGACATCAATCACTTTTATCTGAAACCGTGAAAGGGAGTAGTAATTGAGAAGGGTGATAAGGTCGTCTTTTAAGGGATCCTAGGGGCACTAATGCCGAATTATCACCCGCAACCATAGCACAAAGCAGAGCAAAGCCATCACCGGGGATAGTTGCATTTACCACTTAGAGATGTGATTGTGCTGGGAGACCACGCCGGTCGAGGGTGTTGTAGATCTCATGGTGTAGATGATATGTAGGATCTTCCTCCGTCGTGATAGTAGTGACCTGGAGGGCCATAGGATCAGGGTTTGCGAAGCCAATGCTTCGGAATGGATCGGTGCGATGTAGGTATTGTTCTATATCGATATCGCCTTCGTTCTCCTCCCAATCTTGGAGGCGGCGTCGCTTCCGTGGACTTGGGAACGCGTAAGCCATTTTTCTTGCAGACTGGGGAGCGAAAGAAGGAAAAGATGGGAAAATAGGTGTAATTCAGAGGCTCTGACGAAAAGTACCAGTTGTGGTAAGTGTGGAGGAAAAAAAGGAAAAAGAGGGAGTTATAGATGTATCAGAACGTTATCTGGGTCATATCCGTCGACATTGATGGATCGGGCTACCCAAAAAAAAAAAAAAAAAAAAAGAAATTCCAAGTTGGTACAGCTATATTCACGTATAGGTATGTATCTGTTCGATCAAATTATTCATGGTAGGCATACTTATCAATCAAGTATAGCATATCCTCCAATGCACTACCGTTCACATAGGTATCGGGCACATGTGCGGAGTACATAATTTTTTCCTTGAGGTTGTATAGACGATTCCGGTCATCGAACTCCTCGACTGGCTCATCTAGCTTAAAAAGCTTGCAATACTCATCACTGTATTGTGGCTTGTTCATAGAGTGATAGTCAACCCGCCACATTCCGATCGCCATCTCATGATAGACATAATATGCGCACGAGTCGAAAAGGTAGATGCTCCCTGTATCTTTCTCTGTGTCGATGTTCCGTTCCTAGAGGTTGTCATGGATCAAGTACGGCTTAACAGTTCGATTTTCATAAAAAAGGACCAAGAAGGCCGGGGACGACTTTATCTAGTATTATCTTCATGGCATCATCCACTGTCATGTCATGAATTATACATATGATATCTGGGCATTATGCTGAGATATAGTGGTCTTTTGGCCTAGTTTGTAACTCACCAGTCCAAGGACAGGTTGTAATACTCGTCCAATGTCTCGTTGATCGGATTTATCTTGAGGGGCTGGGTGAGGGGGAGAAAGACAGGGGGAAGACACTAGAGCGCCATACAGCAGTCAGATCCAATCGATAGCCGACACGTCAGTTTAGAAGACAGTTATTCATTGATGTAGTGTCTCTGAAGTTGTGTAGGCGCCCGACTAAGTCAACAAACGGTTTGATATTAGTTGAAGTGTGTGATCGGAGTGTGCCCGCACCTGCAGGTATCCAGTCTCGTCACTAACCTCAGCGGCTACGGGACCCCACAGCAATGCAATGCACCGAATCCTGAGACCGTATCGCCGAATGAATGCACTAAACGCGTCTGAGCCAAGAGAGACGGGTTCGGACATTATTACATACTATCATGGAGCCAAGTTTTCCAGACATTGCAAATCTGCCTTTTCGGGGATCAACCCAACGCCCATGAAGTTTGCGCACTTACCTCGAATGGCCCCGGTGGTATTAAAAAAATGGTGCGTTGAAATGCTATGATGCCCCTCTTTCTACGCCATCCCTGCTAGAGGAGACACAGGTGCTTCACCCGCTCCGCCCTAGCCGTGTTTTCACAGAGCAGTGCCGTCAAAGGGCATTATACGCGTAGTTCCTTCTACGTATAGAGCCTCTTTTTAAACGAACCTATCTGAGACGAAGCTTGCTGACACTCATCAATTTGGCCTGGTCAGTGGAGACGATTTAAATCGAAACGATCAGCCCGGAATAAATATTTGGATGGCCAAAATAATCAGACCAATTCAGCGTTCCAGAGCCAAAAACAAGGTTCGCAGTCATTTACTTCCCCGGAGGTCTCTGGCCTTGATCGAAAATGGAGTTCGGGTGGAAGCGAGTTATTCAAGGATCGCGAGCGCCACGAGCCGTCGGTCGCATCCGGACAAACATTACAATCTAGTGAGATTTCTTGCGCGCGAGACCAAGTATTTCACCTAGAGCCCAAGGAGAATCAAGGACACCACACGCAAGATCGCCGAGACGACCCAATAGGCCTCACGGTCCTTCACGCTCCAGAGGCAAAGCCTCGGACCGTGGACATCTTATTCATTCACGGACTTGGAGGTACTAGTCTCCAGACATGGTGCAAGAATAGGGACTTGGGGCTTTTATGGCCCAAGATGTGGCTTTCCGAGGAACCAGACCTGTCTACAGCACGGATCTTGACGTTTGGCTACAACGCAAACTTTGCCGCGAGGAAGGAGCAAGCATCGCTGACAATCGGCGACTTCGCCAGTGACCTACTGTACCACATGAAATACAACGATGAGGGTAACGATAAGATGGGTGAGGTGCCCATCATTATCGTCGCACACTCGATGGGAGGTCTCGTCTTCAAGAAAGCCTGTACGTCCTCAAGTCGAAAAAAACCATTGCCGACGATTATTTTCGGTATCAGGACCTGCCGGATATAGTCGCTAACACGGCTGTAGTTATCTATGGGCATCTTGACGAGAAGTATCGCAGTATCACCTCTAGCATCAAGGCTGTCCTCTTCCTAGCAACTCCACATCGGGGCACTGATCTCGCGAAGACTCTAAACAGAATTCTTACCAACTCCATGTTTGGGCACTCTTCGAAAGAATACGTCAAAGAACTCGTAAGGGGTAGCACTACCATCGATGAGCTGAATGATACGTTTCGCCACCATGCGGCGAAACTCCAGATATTTTCATTCTACGAAACCTTTGCTACTGCCGTCGGACCGATGAATGTGATGATCTTGGAAAAGCATTCGTCCTTGTTGGGCTACCAGGACGAGACTACAAAGCCTCTTATGGCGAATCATCATGATGTGGTCAAATTCTCTAGTCCGGATGACCCGAATTATAAGGCAGTGCGGAATGCTCTGCGCAGCATCGTTAAAGCATTCAGAGGTCCGAAATCAGATGAGAATGAAACCGGGAAAGGTATTGAAATGATTCAAAAATGGCTGGGCGTGACTGGGCCACCTGAAGAAGACTTGATTTCCCTTCGATCTGTGCGGAAGGCAGGAACATGTGAGCATCTACTACAAAAGCCCAAATTCGAAGAATGGGTTGATGGAAGTTCTCCTCATATCCTGTGGGCACATGCTCCCCCGGGGAGTGGGAAGTCAGTTCAGTGCTCCTTTGTAATCGAATCTTTGCAGCTGCACCAAAAGAGCTGTGCTTACTGGTTCTTTAAGGATGGCGATGTTCAAAAGCGTTCCCTGAGCAATATGCTTCGGTCAGTGGCGTACCAAATTGCTGTTAAAGACCAGTCTTTTTTTCAGGCTCTTAATGAAGTTGCGAAGTCTGGTATACATGTCGATAGAGCGGATGCGATGACGGTTTGGAGAACCATCTTCGCCTCCAAGCTTTCAGCCATCAGCTCAGTGCTGTATCTGGTCATTGATGGGTTGGATGAATCAGAGTCGAGCAGAACATTCATTGATCTCGTCTCGAACAGTAGCATGCCACAGAGCAGTATTCGAGTCATTTTCTTCAGTCGGCCGTTGTCAAGCATCAACCAAGCGATCCAAAGAGCAAGGAAGCGAGTTACCATCACAGACATTGGCTTGACGGATAATTTGAAAGACATCCGTCTTATGGCTGCAGATGAGATGGAATATTTTCTATCTAACGAGGAGCTTGAAGATTTCAAACACGACATTATTGAAGAAATCACGTCCCGCTCGCAAGGCAACTTTCTGTGGGCTAGTCTCATCCTCCAAATGGTCGTCGATTGTCATCGCCAAGAAGAAGTCAAACAAGTTCTGCGAGCTACACCAGATGGTATGGTCAAGCTCTATCATGGAATGTCTAACGCCATTGCAAAAATCGATCGAAAAGAAAACATAATGCTTTGTAGGATACTCCTTTCTTGGGCCATGTACTCCATCAGACCTATTAAGATCGAAGAGCTCATGGAACTCTATCCCTCAGAGTTCCACAACGTTATAGATCTGAAACACACAATCAGCGAAGTCTGTGGTCAGTTTGTGGTCATCAACACCAACAATCAGGTCGTGTTGGTCCACCAGACGGCACGAGAATACCTCCAAGATTGCACTAGACTTCCCTTCTCCCTCGATGCGTGCGACGTGAATGAAGAGCTCCTCTTTCAATGTACAAATTTCCTTTGCGATCTGTCTCTGAAAATAAAAGTCCGACAGCGCAAGACCCCCATGTTCCTCTCATATGCGTCTGTCTCCTGGGCCCATCACCTGAATCTCTCTTCTGTTCAATCTGACCGGGTACTTGAGATCCTCGTGCGATTCTTCAACGGTAGTTTTCCGTTGCCATGGATCCAATCGCTCGCTATGAATGAGCACCTTTCACATTTGGTAGCGGTGTCTTCCCATCTCATGAGTTTCGTCCGGCAACGGAGGAAAATCGACGCGATCAAGCCGCCAGCCCTTCTTCGCTCACCGGAGTTATCACTGCTCGAAACTTGGGCAAACGATCTCATGAAAATGACAGCAAAATTCGGGTCTTATCTGATTGATGATCCCGATGCCATTTACAAGTACATTCCTTCGCTCAGTCCAGAGAACTCGATGCTTTACCAAAAGTATGCGAAGATATCATCGGCGACTATCTCCATCTCCGGTATATCCATAACCAATATGAACTGGGATGACTGTCTTGCCCGGGTGTCAAATGGTCCCGATTCTGCATTGCATATTGCAGTGTCGGCGGAGTATCTTGCCGTTGCGAATGGTCGACCGAAGGGCAGGATTCAGCTGTGGAGTAACGTTACTTTCCAAGAGCACTCCTCATTCAATCCTGGGGAGCCGATATGTTCCATCTCCTTTAGTCAATCTGGCTCGCTACTGGCCTGCTATTGCCTGGATAACACATATGTGTGGAGAGTGAAAGACCGGACTGTCATCGCCAAAATCGAAAGCCCTCGCCAAGAACGACCGAAATGTTTGAAATTTGGAATAGACGAATCGTTCCTCATCATTGTCACCGACACCCGTCGTGTCTACCGACTGAATTTCTATGAGGATAGCTCAGCATGGCTCCGATTTGATCGTTCTCTTCTAGAGGAAACTTCAATACCAGAAGGGGCGTTTGTTAATTCACCATCGTCGGTCGACTTCAACCCAGATAGCACACAGATTGCCGTTGCGTATCTGAACTTTCCTCTCGCTATCTGGAATCTTGACCCGCCAGAGATGATTGCCAGGTGTAGACAAAATGGGAATCAGGGGCAGACAGCGAAGACTATTTCTTGGACCGGCGTTAACCGTGTGGTTTGGCATCCATTCAATGGCCAAGTTCTCGGGATCAACCGCCTCGGCGATATCTTCAAGTGGGGTCCGATAGATGACACCTATGAAGAGGTCAAACGGGAGCTAGATAACTGGCCATCGGAGATCCAGTGTTGCCGCAACGGGCTCTCGTTCGCTACTAGTGACAGCAAAGGCTCCGTCAGGATCTACAACTACTCACAGATGGTTCAGATATATAAACTGACTTCAGATGATATTATGACGGCTATTGCATTAAGCCCGGACAGTCGTAGGCTCTATGATCTGCGAGTGTCCTGTTGCAATGTATGGCAGCCGGACTGCCTGATTGGACTAGCCGATACCAGCATAGATTCATTTGATAACAGCGATAGTGTGACGAGTTCCGAACAAACCAGAATAGACTGCACTGCGTCAGATCTAGACGAGAAAAGCGGCTCTATGTTATCGTCGCCCACGTCCGAATTCCATGCCGATACGAAGCCAATGATCACCGCAGTGGCCACCTGCGCCAGAAATAAAGGTATATTCGCGCATGCCACAGATGATGGAACGATTGAGATCTGTGATATAGAAAGCAAACGCAAACACTTCATCACGGAGTGCACTTTCGGCATGGACATCATCCACTTCACCCTGGCCCAGGGTGGGGAGTACCTCGCATACTGCTTGCTTGATGGGCATGTCACGATCAAGAGCATCGACTCGTTTTCAAACCCGGAGAAAATTTCCACGCAAACTGTCTTTGCTGAGACAAAGTCTATCAGCCGCGGCCATATCAGACAGATTCTTTTCGATAGCAAATCTGAACGACTGTTGGTCTGCGGCACAGAAAGACTTCAGGTCCTTCGTGTCGCAGACGGCAGCATAGCTGCTGAGATAGAAATCGACCAAGCAGATCCGCCTGCACGATGGGACAATCACCCAACAAATCCAAGCATCCTACTGGGATTCACAGTCGGCAGAGTTAACGCAATATCTTGGGGTGCCCTCCAATTCAAGTCTACCGTCTCGCACAAACTCGTTTGTGAGAGCTCCGATAGTCAGCCGGAATCATCTCTGAAATTGGAAGCTTTGGCACAATCATACCACCCGAAAATGCAGCTCGCTACTATCTCCGAGGACACCTCGAATGGCAGGCTTGTTCGCTTTCTGCTGCTTGATACCTCTGTGCTATACGAAGATCATACAGAGTCCTCCTCTTCTGATGAGATCAGGGGTGTCGGTATCCCGATTCCTATTGCCGAGTGCATAGAGCAGCCGGTCGGGATTCTTGCGGATGGCCGACTCGTCTTCCTCGACAAGGCCCTATGGGTATGCACGGCGCAACTACGGTTACCATCTGCGCACAGGTCGGAAACTACGGTGACAAGACACTTTTTTATCCCTCGCGACTGGCTGAATAGCGCGGGGCTGGTGTTATGTAAGGTGCAGGCGGATGGGAAGTTCTTGTCTCCCAGTAAGGGTAAGATGGCTGTGATTAGAAGCAACATTGGGATGGATTGGTGAACGCGTTAGATAGAGTCATGATATGTTGGACTACATGTCAAACCCCTAGGATCGGATCGACACCTGGAATAAATCAAAAATACTACATAGATGAAATCTGAAGTCATCTAGAGCATTCCAAACAATACTGTATAGTGGAATGCTTGGCAATGAGTTCTTTATTATTAGGGCTTGGTCGTACTGAGCCTAAAGTGCTATCGTCACTATTATATGAGAACGTGGAGGATCGACATGAATATATTAGATGTAGATCAGGGTTCATAAAATCGAAGTCCTCACGTCACCACCCGAAAATTAGCCTCCACTCGATCGAATCCGGTATCTTCAACTCCACATAGATCGTGCACTAGCGCCTATGGAGATCAATAGCTCTGGGGAGCATATCGATCTTCCCCAAAAAACGATGATGCAATGGCTTTCCGATCGACGTCACGGGGATGAAAGAAGCTTTCCGGACTTCCATTCCACTCTTATAGTTTTGTCCCTGCTATTCTTTTTTTTTTTTTCTTTTTTCATGTCTTCAGTTCCATATTGCTGAACTATGGCAACTGCACAAGTGCCTCGCCAGTCTCGGCTGGCAGATGATGGTAAGATGCGCAATGATCTGCAACACGCAGATCGCTCGAATCGCTCAGATCGCTAACCTCACGTGAGATATAGCCGCGACAGCTGCCCTGTATGCGACGCATCCTGAGCGCAGGGCATCTTACTCTACCCCGACCGTAACTAAAACCCAGTACATCAGTGAGTTTCATCCCTTGATACGATAGGCGAATATACCCATACTGACAATGCGCCTTGCGGTAGACCGCGCGGTTGGTGGTACCCAAAATCTCAGCCACGCCTCCGCTGCCTCGGCTCTCGCTCACGCGAATCGCAAACCTGTCAAAGTATGGCAGCCCCCGGCTAGGCAGCCTACCGCCGAAAAGGCGGCACTATGCGTGAAGGACTACACTCCACCCCAGGAACCCAAGCCCACCACTCAGCACAGTTCGGAGGGGGTGGGAGCTGCAGCGCTCGCTGTTCGTGAACAGAGAGCTTCGGTGAGCCGGGAATCTGCATCTGCTGCCAACAGACGTGGCAGCTCAATCGACCAGCATACAGCCGTCGGGGGTGACCCGAACGAAAAAGCGCTCAAGGCTGCATCGGGCGCCTTCACGGTCTCGCGTAAGAGAGCCGACTCGGTACCTAGTGACGGGGGTGCTACCTCCGAAATTCCATATGACCCTTCAACAGGCGCATTGCGATATTCCCGTGTGGAAGAGGAGGACCCCCTCGACCACTTAGACCCTGCCATGGAGGCAAGCCGACTCCGACACATGTCTAATGCTAACCCGAAGATGTATACTTCATCGCCACCTGTCGAAAGCGAAATCAAGGAGCAAAATTACAAGAACTCGCAGCGTGCTGCTGCTATCGTAATGGCAAAGGACATGTACAAAGTCACCGGTACCAAGCAACAATCCGGCCAATCTGCTGCCGTCCAAGCAGCCCAAAAGGGACAGAGTCAAATGGGCTACCGCAAGACCGTATCTACCGCAGACGGAGATGCCCTCCGGCGTGCGATTGCTCTACAAGAGGCAGCACAAAGGCGAGCCGCCGAGAAGTTGGCCCTTATGCACGATGAAAATGCAGAATACCAGTTATATTATGGCACCGCACCTCAGCCGCAACGATCGCTCTTGACATCCCGCCGCAAGAGAACTTCGAGCGATACGGAGGTCTTACAGACTGACGCAGAGCAGTCACGGCAAATCCGAAGCCAGATGACTAACCTACAGGCCAGGTTAGGCCAGGTAGATGATCGTAAAACACAGGATCGTGAATTACTTATGCAGGCTGCCCGCCGCAATGTGGACCGAACCCTCCAGGACATGGAAGCGCGAGTTTGTGCGGACACCGGCCGCGCCCCGCCTGCCTTGCAGAAGGAGTGGGACGAAGCTGCCCAGGCACGCGTGCGTCGGGAGGCAAAAGATCTCAAAGGAGAAACTGTTCGCACCCAAGGTGATAGAGTGAACATCGGTGGCCAAACGTACATGGACATGGCCGATGTCGATGCGGTCGCTCGGACTCGCCTCCAGCCTGCTCTCGATGAGATCGCTGAGAATGCCGAACAACGGAGGGCCAGGGAGATCGAAGCCCGTCTGGACGCTGAAGAAGAGGAGAGACATGCTGCTGTGGAGCGTGAACGCGAAGCTGAAACAAGAGAAATAGAGAAGCAACAAAGAAGTTGGTTACCCTGTCGTCCTCCCTTCGAACAAACTCTGACCAATATAGGTGCAAACAAGCGCGAGAGCAAGATTCCCAAATTCTTCCTGTGGAGGAAGAAGGGTAAACGAGCTCGAGTTGAAGAATCCGAGACCGAAGAGGCTCAAGCTGTCTCGCCCGTTAGCCAGGGAGCTGTATTACAACAGCCTGTATCAGAGCAGCCTGTATCAGAGCAGCCTCCGAGTCTCGCCGCGGACAACAATGCCTCAACGAAAACCATCCCTGATGAACCTTCTATTCGGACAGAGCCAAGGGACACCACCACTGAGCCGGTTTCTGTTGTTGAGACAGAGCCACGGGAAAACGTCCCCGAGAACGCTTCTGTCGAGACAGAGATTGCCGCTCCTGCCATCGTTGTTGCACCTGCCTCTTCGGTCGCAGAGGCTGAATCTTCCAAGCCCGACGAGAACGATGTGCCCGCGGCTATCCCACGGCGACCGACGCGAAGCCAGACCGAGCCCCTCGAGCTTGAGCAGCGAGATGCAGCTGCCTCTGGTCCAACAGTTGTGCACTACTTCACACCACCAGTCACAAGCCCGCGTGCCGACGCCAAGCTTAAGAATTGGTTCCGTGACCGTCTGGTCCGCCGCACCAGCGGTCCAGTCGCCGTTTATCCCCGCCAGCCAGCTCCGGAGTTCAACACAGATCATGAACCCGCCTTTCAAGGTGGCGCTACTCTAACCGGCCGCGACGAGACTCGCGGGGCAGCACTTGGCTCACATCCTCTTGGCGAGACTATTCCGACCCATAACAGGTCCTCGAGCTACTACAGCAACGACTTCGATGTGACCAAGATGAACAGTGCCGACTCAGCCACGGAGTCTACCAAGCAAAATGGTAACGGCAAGAAGAGGGGCCGACTAAGCAGGGCCTTCCTAAAGACTGTCTCCAGTAACCATGATGAAGCTGGTTCGAACGATGTTGACTCCCGTCGTGACTCGGGGGTTCAATCGTCCCAGGATGTCAACGGCACTGATACCCAGAGTCCGCGGGATGGTGCTACTGATCAAGGTCTGGCTGTGCCACCTACTATTGGTGAGAATGTGAATGGAAGAAGAGAATCGAGGTTCGCCGAGATCCTGTGATTCTCAACCGAATTTTGATGTGTATGTGTATGTCCATTTGAACGTTGACCCGATGTACGATTTTGTTATTTTCGGATCTTATGGGTGATTTATTGGCGCTTTGGAACTTGAACTCGGTAGTCTGGGAGGATACTAGGATGGGGTTGTTTACTGCTATAATTTTCAATGCTTCGTATATAATCAATCTAATCCACAATGTCTCTATTAACATCATTGAAAATGTCTTTCAAGATGCGCAATAACCCGTCTAAGCGGTTCAATCACAGCCTTATCCGCCGTCTCATCTCCATCCAAATCAATAACATCCTGTACCTCAAACCCATGTCCCTGTCCCTCCGCACGCTCAAGCGAAACATCCACCCCAACCGCCTTCAACCCTTCAACCACAGCAACACTCTGCTCAAACCTAACCACATCATCCGCATCTCCATGCAAAAGAACCGTAGCCGGGAACCCCTCCTTCAACCCAAACCTAACAGGGAAAAGCACCCGATCCTCCTCCACAATAGCCCCAAGCCCCTCACCCACAATCCTCGCCCCCAACCCAGGCTTCCTAGTAAGAACATCGGGAAACTGCGCCGCCTGATGCAAAGCCATAATCCACCTAAACCGGCTATCAGCAGGTGGATCCATCGGAAACGCGTATGCATCAATAGCATCAGCCCGCATCGCATCATCAACCTCCTTCAACACCTCTGCTTCATTCTCAATAGTAGCGCCAAGAGGCTGTCCAGGATGAATATACCGCTCACCAGCACAATCCATCATCCCGTAAATGGATAGCACAGCGAGCGGTCTCGGTGTAGCAGGGTGTGCGCCAGCAGCGAGGGCTAGATACCCCCCAGCACTAGACCCGGCGATGACAACCCGCTTGCTGAGATTCTCATATACCCAGCTTACGGCATCAATTGCATCTTGCAGAATTTCTAACCCTGGTGTTTCCGGGAGTAAGCGGTAGGAGGCTGTTGCGTATATCCAGCCTCGTTTTTGGCAGGCGTTTATTAGCCAGTGTGGTGTGAAGGATGTTTTCTCGCCTAGGAACTGTGGGATGTGAGATTGGGTTTCAATTTGGTATGGTGTTTGCGCTTACTAGGAAGCCGCCGTGGAAGTGGAGGATCACGGGGGTGTTTTCGTCTTTTGTTGGAGGGGAGACGACATCGATCTCCAGTGAAAGGCCGTCTACGACTTTGAAGGTATGTGTGACTAACATGATCGGGGTTTTTCTATGGAGTATGGAATGGAGGATGGTCTTATGGATCTATTTAACTATCGTGAGTAGGATCCCACCGGGGGCCCGCCGGGGAAACCCCGGTGGGATATTCCTCATAGCGCCGGCAGTTGAGGGTAGATACGGGATACTTCATATCCAGTACGCTAAGCCTAATTGGCTTCTAGCGGTATATCATCTTGTATTGTACAATTCTGAGTGGGATATATAAATGTATAACAGACTCCATAGGTGATAAATGTGCAATGTAATTGGAATAGTCGAACTACACTGGCAGTAAGGCCCCAACCTCTCTGCCGGTGTGAAAATGTACAGGAAGCTACCTAAATATATCTGACACTTTAGCGGCAGCTTTAGCCCTTGTAATGGTTGACCTAGAGGTCATGTTCCACGGAAGAACCCTTTGGAGTTGCCTATGGAAGCCCTAATCAACATGCACATGTCTTGAAGCGCTTAAAAAAAGGCTCTGACAGGGCCAGGGAAAGCACTTGGGATTAATAATGAAGAGATCCGCAATGCTCATATTCAACTTAGCAGAGTTCTTAAGTCAATAAATTGACCAATTAATCATCCTGAAGAAGGCCATCTGTTGAAGGCCATCTGTTGAAAGGCCCCCCCCCCCCCCCCAGTGACCTCACCATCTCTGTAATAAGACGAGACTTAGTGTCTCTCTCTGTCCCTCCCTCTCTCTCTCTCTCTCTTTCTCTTTCTCTCTCTCTTCCTCTCCTCTTCCTCCCTTCTCTACTCACTGTCTTCACTGCCCACAATAGAACCTAGTGTATATCTCTCCACGATCTCCTCTAGTCTGTTGGCTCTGACACCATCCACAGCGCTATCCAGGTAAGTGTCTTTCCATTTGAGGACCCTAACGAAGTCTGGTATTAGGCAATCAGGGTCACTGTTATCCCTAGCGCCATGCTCACGAAGCAAATTCTCAACATCTCCCTGGCCAAAGAACTGGGAAAGACGCAAAGGTGAAATCCGCCCCATATTGACATCAGCGCCATGATTTATGAATGTCCTCACAATGTGAGCAGTTTCAGGAATATTGTTGATGATGGCAAGTAGCAACGGGGTCCTGAACGTTCGAGATTCTGCTTGACCCATAGGCTCCAGGTCGACTAGTGGGAGCCCGTTCGGATCTGCCCCGTGGTGCAAAAGTGCTTTGATGATGGCATGTGTGACCGTAGGACAACGGCCGCTTGTTGATATTGCATCCCGCACAAGGATTGTCGTGAGGGGAGTATAGCGGAGACCCGGACTATCGGAATTTGCACCTAGTTGGAGTATAAAGCTCACATCATCGACGTCTTCGAAGTCACAAGCTACTTCATTAAGGATTGTGGTCATCTTGAGATCGCACCAAGGGAACGGATAGACGCGATTGATATCAAGAGAGAATTCCTCTATCAGAATTCGTAGGAACAAGGCCCGGCTCTGTTTGCGCTTTGAAGTTGCCATTATGGCTCGGACAAGATTTTGAGAGTCAAGCAGGAGACCATAAACATTGACCAGTTCCTGGAAAAATTCCAAATTTTCCTCTTTCATTGCATTCTCCGTCAGACCACCAATAGTAGCCGGATGGTCATGGAAGTTGAAATCGGCTTCGATAAAGATGCGATAAAGTTCTTCTGTCTTGATGGCAGACGCATCTGTCATTTTGGTTCCACGCTGCAGCAAACGTTTGACAGAAGCCAAGTTACTTGCTTGACAGGCTTTCACCAACAAAAGTTCAGCATCACTCTCAGACGCACCCGAGCCAACAAGGTATGCACAGACTTCATGAATATCCGCTTCTGACCCAGATAGAGAATGTCGTTCTAGAGCAGCTTCGATGGCAGTCTGATTGTACGTTCCACAATAATTGCCAAGGTTTGCTTTGGCACGTACATTAGCCCCTTGGCTCACGAGATACTCCGCAACAGCCATCTGGCCTCCGATGGCAGCAACATGAAGAGCTGATTCGAGCGTCATGTGTTGTCGACGGATACTACTCGACCGAGCAGTTGGACTGACTCCTTTCTCCAAGAGCCTTTTCACATGCACGAGTGCACCCTGACGACAAGCAACATAGAAGAATTTAACCAAACATGGGTATGCCAAATCAATCTCCAGCCCCACATCAAGGAGATGGCAGATAATAGGTCCATATGATACTTCAATAGGCCTTTCCCATAGGGTATTTCCCCAAGGATACCATTCGAATGTGTCTTCCGATGCTTGGTATGCATCCAAAGCAATCTGCAACAGATTTGCCTTGCCACTTTTGTCTGCCAGTATTCGCCTTCCCTTTTCGTCCACAAGTTCCACTGGGAATTGGTCGTATAGGCCGCGCGTGTCTGCTCCGAGATCCAAAAAGGAGAAAAAGATATCCGGGTGTCCGTTAGTACATGCGTAGTACAGTAAAGTCTTCCCATCTGCATCTGTTTCATTGATCCAGGTTGCAATATTCCTTGTTGGCATAGCACATGTCAAACGGTGCAAGTCTAGCATACGCCTTATGAGAACCAGGTTATTTTTCTTAGTGGCCTCACGAAGAGCATCTGGTAATGCTAGGATGAAAACTGACGAACGTCCAAACAGACGTTCAAACCCTTCCTCGTACGCGGCGAGATCTTTAGAATTATTGCCCTTGGGTAAAGGCACCTTCATTGAAGCGAATGAAACAAGTGCTTTTTCTGCGAGGTTGTCATAAAATGATGGATTGAAGATGTGCTTGGCATTTTCAACAACCGTATACCAGTTGGCATTTGAAATACCAACCCGAACAAAGAATTCAAGGAGTTGTTCTTGGATGGTCTCTGAAGAGACATGGCATAGGAGAAGCTGCATCATCCGTGTACTCTTTCTCCTGGCTGCAATTTTTGACACCATGACAAAGGTAGCATACTGCTGACGAGCCAAGGAAGTCCCGTCACCCGATTCTTCCAACTGGAAGTCACCGAGAATTGACTGCATATGGCTCATGTCTCCCTTTCGCGCTGCGAACACCAAACTGTACCCAATTATAGCATGACAGTGTTGCTTGGCATGAGCGAGTAGCATTTCAAGAGAGCGGGCTCGCTTCCAAGCGACTGCCACGACCATCGGGGTGACAGTGCGCAAATAGTTTCCCCGTGAATCGAGAAGCAGAGGCCATTCAAGGGGAGTCTCAGGATGCGCATTAAGAATTAGCTGAATCATCTGCGTGTCGTCGTTGCGTACGGCAAATGATAATGCCTGTCCGACTTCAGCGCCCCTTTTCAAGAGAATAGCCACGACTTCGCACTGTCCTGCGGCCGCTGCCACTTCAATCGGGGTTGATTGGCCAGAGTAAGGACCTGAATAATTCCCCGTGGTGTTGAGATTAAAGCCTTGATCAATGAGGGCATTGATGATATGCACAAGGCCTTTCCGAGCTGCAATCCTGAGGAACCTGCCATTGCCGTAACCGATATCATGGTCTTTTGTAACCTTCATCCCTAGCCCATCCTCTTCCTCGATTGTGAGCCAGGGCGAGCTCATGTTTGGCTTTGGTGAACGACCACGACCCTGTTCCCACTAGACTCCACAGTGAACCTGTACGTCGACGACGTTATGATACGGAGGAGGGAGGTTTACCTCTCGTGCTACCATTTGCACTACGACCTGGTTTCTTCCGGGATGAGGACGGCGCTAGGATGAGTGATGGGAGACTAGTTCCCTCGGGCTCATTCACGGCACTCTTTCAACATGTTTATTTCCATCCGTTTGGGGGTGGGCATCGACCACAAAGATTGGAGAGATTGTTTGAACGGTGGATAGTGATGGAGCCACCACGCGTATCCATAACTAGCGACTTTTTAAAAGCAGCGCCTAAAAACAGCCAAATATACTACCTATGGAGATGTGAGATGACTGAGGCGGATTCACGATTTTTAGCGGGATACAGCAAATCAATATTAACTATTTCTACCTTGCATTTCATTCTAAGCATACATCTTGCTCAATGAAGGCCTTACTGGCTCCAAAGATGTAAAACTACAATGACCTTTGTCATCCTCAATTGCGCCAAAATCCCCCCACGATGAGGACGCCACAGTTTCACCCCACATCACCGGCCCTCTAGTGTTGTGACTCAAATCCTCGTCTTTAGGCGGATGGCATGCAGCACTAATTGCAGCACTACAAGCCCCTGCCAGCGGCATTTCGGACTTGAACCTTCTGAATGATACCCCAATCAATAAACAGACCATAAAAGCACCCACAAGAATAGAAATGAATATAGCCAGGCGGTTATGGCCCATGGAGCTGATTGAATAGTGTTGGATCTGTCGGCCCACCCAGTCATACGCGTTGACACGAACATAAAAGATACTCTGGGAAATCAACCAGTGGAGAACCATGTAGATCACAATCAGAGGGACTCCGTATCGATACGGCATGGATAGCCAGTACGTTGACTGCTGCGTGCTGCCGCTGATGGGCCACGTCACTCGAAGGGGCTTGGAACTTATCCCGTAAGAGCTGTATTCGGCAGTCGCAAGCATGCTAGTCAGCACGCTGTTGTAGAAGAAATAGCTGATTGTGATGAGCAGTTGTGGTATATTAGCTATCACCACATTGCTCAAAGCAGGCAATCCCTTTCCTAAGTCAACGAGTGTGGTTGATGCCCCAGCGCCAGAAAATCCTTCTGTCCATAGCTCACTGAGTAAAGAGAGCGTCACCAAACGACTTCCTGTTGAGTCGATGGCTTGTTCGAACAAAAATACTCCGACAGCAATCAGTGCGAAACATCTAGATTATTTGTTAAAATAGACAAAGTGCATATAGATGTTTGGGCGCTTACAATGTAAGGGTCGTTATCCAGCGCTTGAGGCTTGGTGCTTGCATCCAGCGCTTGCGTCGCGATAATCGCTTGTATACCATCGGCTTTTGCTGACTGACTCCCCCCAAAGGCTCCTCGGCTGGATCCTCTGTCTTTTGAGAGACTTTCCACACCCCTTTGCGGACATCAGCATTGGTTAACCAACACATCCCCTCCGTCGTAGAATCCGGCTTCTCCATGAAGGACGCCACTGCATCGCCCACGGTGAGCAAAGGCGGCGATCGATGGCGACCTATTCTTGCTGACAGAAACATTGCCACGACTTTAACAAAGGTCGCAAGAGCAATGATAATGCAAATCGGCGGACTATAGAGCAGCTGGCATCGATTTTCAATTCTGAGAACAAGACATCCATTGACGTGATAAGTGTGTGATTCAGGCGCGGCTGTGTCACCCCCACGGCAAATCTCATCATAGCCAATGGCCGTAACGACAGATGAATTATACGACTGGACATATTGATTCGCGCTCTCAAGCGTCGGCTGCTCCTCTTGCTGGGTAGCCCAGTCAAGCAGAAGGAGAGCATCTGAGCAGATATTTTGATCCAAAGTGTCCATACAGGCTTGATACGTGAAGTTTTCGTTTGTGTAGTAATGGTCCCGACCAGACTCAAGGAGATTGACCACCAAACTCTTGCTAGCGAAATTGAACCCTGTCATTTCGTGATCGGGTAAACCCAAAAGCCTCGTCCAGAAGATCGCATCAGTTCCACCTTGGCTCACAGACAACTCGTTCGTGAGCATGACGACCACCTTTGCCCCTCCGTTCTCTCTGAAACTGTCCAGCTTGTTGCATTCCTGAGCATCTAGGCGCTCGTAGTTGCCCGCGGCAATGTCAGAGGAAAAGTCATGCCAATTCAACTTACCCTCGGGAAACCCATCATTCGACTGATAAGCTAACTCGGTAGCATTATAAGTAGACCATTCTTCTGGAGTATCTCCACCCTCGAATCTCGGGGCTATGGTAAAACACCGTTCAAGGGTAGGAGTCTTCAAGCTTGCGACATTGGAAGAATTCAGATCCCCAGGCGCAACAAGTCCGCGCAACTCGTTTACGGCCACGGATTCAAAAACTATCGAGTTGTACCTGTCAACTTGTGTCAATTCCCTGTCTTCAGTCTCGTAGACATCTTCTGATAACTTACAACAAATGAAAGGGGGTACCTGTGACAAGAAGCACCAACCACAGACTGAGCCGAGGTCGTCCAATGACAAAGAGATTCCTCACGCTGGAGGACCCGATGTCAAGCCACCGGCCTTGCGCGTGATATTTGTCAACCTCTTCCCGACTCGGGGCAACTAGTGACTGCATGCAGTAGTTGCTAGCACCCAGGATTCCAGTACTGAGTACGTTGATTATTAAATGCAGGGCGATGTTCCATCGTTTGGACAAGGCACAGCTGCCCTGGTACATTACTTGGATGCTGGAGAATCCGCTGTTCTTTGGGTTTTGGTTCGATAGTCCAGCAGCGACAGCAATGAAGATGAGATTCAGCAGAAGCATAACGGCAGTTGCCTTGGCACAGAGAAGGACGCCATTAATCCAGTGTGGTTTTGGGGGGTTGGATGACTCGTGTTCAATGACCTGTGTCTCGGTATTTTCCTCGATGTTTTCCTGTCCTTCTATCCGGTGCGAAAACTTGAGACTTGATTTCTCGGTTTGAGTGCTGGGAACTCCATGATAGCGTTGGCCAGTGAACAGAGATTTGGCACGAGGCCATATGTCCTCACTACCCATACTTGGGATGGAGTTGTGCTCCGCTGTGTACGGTAGATATCCACAGGCTTGGAATAAAGACAAGTGTGCAGAGAAGTAAAAGCAATATGGGTTGGAGCACAGGGTAACTGGATCACTCCTCCCTAAATTAAATGAGGCTGAGTTTAATAATGTCCCCGTGTATGTGGAAATGATTTTCGCGGCCTGATTTAGCCCCCAAAGCCCCTTTTGGTGCCAATTTCCACACGGCATACCTAGTACGCTTGGCATATGTACTTCAACCCGGTTCTCACTTTCAATCAATGCAGATATCGGATTCATCGAGCGCGATCATCAAAGCGCCCAACAATTACGATCACCGGACCTTTACGCACCAGGATGCTATTGGAATGATTCAAGCTTGGATTGCTACTATGAGATGTGGAGGCTCTCGCTGAAATGAGGGTGGAAATCCCAACTCCCAGAGACAATCTATTGAAGACACTAGATTGTGCTGCTGAAGGTGGCTATTCTGTCATAACAAAAGTGCTATACGGTGTTTCCAACACCATACTTCACTGAGAGATTACGACAATGCTTCGCATGATACATTGACGGGGGAATATTGGAATTATGATAAAGATCACGGTCACTGCACGTGCTTGAAGTAGAATATCTACCCAAGACGGGGTAAGAAATCAGCACCGGACTATGATGCTACCGTTGAAGCTTCTGCTCCTCGGGCGCCAAATCTAACTCGCCTAAGAGCCCCTATTGTGATATTTGCTTTTCATACATTCGCAAAGCAGCAAAGCTTATCCTGGGCCATGGGGTAGATGTATATATCCGATGAGTGGACTCCTCATGGAGCGAAGGGAAATGTGTTGGACTCTTATTGTACAATGCTACTGTATACGAAAAGATTCGGAGCATCAAAGACGATGGTTGGAATGATTGAATTTCTATTGAATCATGAGCAGACTGTTGTGCAAAGAACACGGATGGCAATATATTTTTCATCTGGTCCCACTGTCATCATGGAGTGGAACATAAAATGGAGAGGAACAACTAGATCTTTCGACGCAATTTCCATTTAATAGGGATAAAAGGGCGATTGATCATTCACAGACTACAGTCCGACCCCCCGTAGATGTAGTACTAAAGAGGTTGAGACTTCTAGGGTCACCGATAATATATATAATAGAACAGTACTTAGAGCTTTGTGCATCTTCACTTTGCTTCTACATATTTCTATCCAATCCAGTCCAGAATAGATTCAGATTTGAATGTAAAAACGAAAATGTCCCCCGCTTCATGGAAAATTGCCTAATCCGACATTTAATGCATCTCCAAAACATCCACCAATCCGAGTAGACTACGGGGTATCTCTATAGCGAGGACCGAAGCATACATATATTATAACAGTTTATATTCCAGGATGAAGTGTATCTACACAGCACCCAATAATGCGTCTTCTCGCACTTCTCCCCGTCCTACTTGGACTCATATCCAATTTCGTTTCTGCAATAGATAATGGCAAAACTACCGATGTGACATGGGATAATCACAGCCTCTCCGTTAAAGGAGAGAGAGTATATATATTTTCCGGTGAATTTCATTACCAGCGACTCCCTGTCCCGGAGCTATGGCTCGATGTGTTTCAGAAGCTACGCGCAAACGGATTTAATGCGATTTCCAGTGAGTGACTTGAAAATAGCTCTCAGGCTTCATTTATACTAATTGAATTAGTCTACTTCTTCTGGAGTTTCCACTCCGCTTCCGAAGATAGCTTCGACTTCGAGAACGGCGCCCATGACGTCCAGCGCGTCTTTGATTATGCCAAGCAAGCAGGTCTGTATGTGATCGCGCGCGCGGGACCTTACTGCAATGCCGAGACCTCTGCTGGCGGTTTCGCACTGTGGGCATCCAATGGTCAAATGGGCAGCACACGCACCAGCGCAAGCTCCTACTATGACCGATGGAATCCGTGGATCCAGAAGATCGGAAAGATCATCGCCTCAAACCAAATCACAAATGGTGGTCCGGTCATTCTCAATCAACACGAGAATGAGTTGCAGGAGACAACGCACAGTCCCGATAACACTGTTGTCAAGTACATGGAACAAGTCAAAGCCGCCTTTGCTGAGGCTGGTATCGTTGTCCCGAGCACGCATAATGAGAAGGGAATGCGCTCTATGAGCTGGTCAACGGACTACCAGGATGTAGGTGGTGCGGTCAATATCTATGGTCTGGACTCCTATCCTGGTGGTTTGTCCTGCACTAACCCGAATACGGGGTTCAATCTCGTCCGCACTTATTACCAGTGGTTCCAAAACTACTCCAGTTCTCAGCCCGAGTATCTGCCGGAGTTTGAGGGTGGGTGGTTCTCCGCCTGGGGAGGGACTTTCTACGATCAATGTTCAACGGAGCTTTCGCCTGAATTCCCTGATGTTTATTATAAGAACAACATCGGACAGAGAGTCACGCTGCAGAATATCTATATGGTGATGGGCGCAACTTCTTGGGGACAGAGTCCTGCTCCGGTTGTATACACTTCATATGACTACTCTGCGCCCATGCGAGAGACCCGTGAAATTCGGGACAAACTCAAACAGACCAAGTTGATTGGCCTGTTTACTCGTGTCTCGTCTGGTCTTTTACACACGCAGATGGAAGGGAATGGAACGGGATACACTAGCGATGCTAGTATCTATACTTGGGCTTTGCGGAACACAGAAACACATGACGGTTTCTATGTTCTCGCGCACTCTACTAGCTCGTCTCGTGCTGTGACCACTACTTCGCTTAATGTCAATACCTCGGCTGGTATGTACTGGAATATTCAGTGGAAGAATTACGCTGACTTGGAGTCTACACAATAGGGGCCCTCACAATCCCTAATATTGAACTGGCAGGTCGCCAGAGCAAAATTATAGTCACTGACTACCAAATCGGCGACGGCTCGAGCTTGCTATATTCATCTGCAGAGGTTTTGACCTACGCTACCCTCGATGTAGATGTCATTGTTTTCTACCTGAATATCGGACAGAAAGGAGAGTTTGTCTTCAAAGATGCACCGACCCATGTGACTTTCCAGGCATATGGTAATTCAAAAGTGAGCTCCGCCGCATCAGATCATGGCACCAAATACACCTACACTCAAGAGGATGGCACGACAGTATTGAAATTCTCGCACGGCGTACTAGTCTATCTTCTTGCTAAGGAGACTGCGTGGAACTTCTTTGCAGTGCCGACTACGTCCAATCCACTTGTGACCCCCAGTGACCAGATCATTGCCCTTGGTCCATATCTCGTTCGCACCGCAACTGTCAGCGGGCACACTGTCAGTCTTGTCGGTGATAACGCAAACGCAACATCTCTTGAGTAAGTATGAAGTCAACTCTCGAATCAGCCGTTAGCTAATATGTAATTCTAGGGTCTACACGGGTAACTCAAAGGTCACCAAAATCAAATGGAATGGCAAGGAGATCTCCACCAAGAAGACACCCTACGGCAGCTTAATCGGATCAGTCCCAGGAGCCGAACATGCCAAGATATCACTGCCAACCCTGAAATCATGGAAAGCACAAGATACACTTCCAGAGATAAATCCAGACTATGATGATTCTCGCTGGACCATCTGCAACAAAACGAAATCAGTCAACTCCGTAGCGCCACTGACACTTCCCGTGTTGTTCTCTGGTGACTACGGCTACCACGCCGGAACGAAAATCTACCGTGGACGGTTTGACGGCACGACCGCGACGGGCGCAAATCTCACAGTCCAGAACGGCATAGCGGCTGGCTGGGCGGCCTGGCTAAACGGAGTCTACGTTGGCGGAGATATTGGCGATCCCGCCTTAGCAACGACCTCAGCCGAGCTACCATTCAACCGCACGACCCTCCGTAAGCAAGACAATGTTCTAACCGTCGTCATGGATTACACGGGCCACGACCAAGAAAACGTGAAACCGCACGGGGCCCAAAACCCGCGCGGGATACTGGGCGCTACGCTTCTTGGCGGGGAGTTCACGTCCTGGCGCATTCAAGGCAATGCCGGCGGCGAAGCCAATATCGACCCTGTCCGGGGACCCATGAACGAAGGTGGTCTCTATGGAGAGCGTCTTGGGTGGCATCTCCCCGGATACAAAGCGAAGAGTGCAACATCGGAAAGTCCTTTGGACGGTGTATCTGGCGCCGAAGGCCGATTCTACACAACAACGTTCAAGCTGGATCTGGACTCGGACCTAGATGTTCCGATTGGCCTGCAGCTTTCATCGGATTCCCCCGCAGTAGTGCAGATCTTCATGAATGGGTATCAATTCGGTCATTACCTGCCACACATCGGACCGCAGACTAGGTTTCCCTTCCCGCCGGGGGTGATCAATAACCGCGGGAAGAATACGTTGGCGATTAGTTTGTGGGCACTAACGGAGCAAGGAGCGAAACTGAGTCAGGTGGATCTGATTGCATATGGGGCTTATCGTACTGGTTTCAACTTCAATCACGATTGGTCCTACTTGCAGCCACAGTGGAAGAACAACCGGGGTCAATATGTTTAGTGTACAGGTCTTATGACACATTTTGACTTGGGTCTAGATCTCTTTGTTTTGATCCGGTACCTGTTTCATCATTTATATCCCTGTTTCTATGAGTTACATCAGAGCTTTGAGAACAGGCACTAAAGCATACCCCCGTCAAGTATTTATTCTAGAATTATTTACCCCCTACAGTGACAATAGATAAAAAACTATATATAATTCTTCCATAAATACCCAATAAAAAACAGAATGCAAGTTCATTGTCCAGGCGACTATCGGCCACAAAAATATGTCTGCCCAACTTCCGTGTCCACCGCCATTTGTACTTCTCCACACGTTTAAACACGTTCCTCCTTCTCACTTCTAGACATATTCTTGTTATAATTGTTCTTATGATTCCTAATCATGTCGCGCCATAACAGCGTGGATCTAGACTCACCCGATCGACCATTCGACAACATCATCAATTTCCGCGATGTCGGCCGGTCGGTTAATCAATTTTGTCGCAAAGAGTAAGACGCGTCTTGACACTGATTCAA